>NC_136417.1:90781598-91405098 GCF_052625555.1 Lactuca saligna | reverse complement strand
TACGCTATTCACTACGTTATACATGGAAACTATAATCAGTATACTTTGGGATTTCTCTAAAAACTTATCAAGCATAGAAACTTCTTTACTAAACATATGCATTGGAACAGAAACCGTTTACAGTTTATATCACAGTTTTATCATGATTTTCATAACTGTAACTTATCACAATACGCGGTATACATTCGGATTCTCACTACGGTAGAACGCTACAAAATTACATGTAAACTAGATTGTACGATACTGTTAGGCGCTACTTCACTAATGTACCCTTAGGTGTACAAGGATAAATCCTACCACTGTATAACCAGAGTCTCTTGGAGGGAGAGCGTGAGATTTGTGAAATAGATCTATTCGGGACTGACAATCCCACATCTGGACTGCTAGCTACAGTTAGGCGGGAATGCCTGAGATGTATAAATGTCATTTCACTCAACGCCTGAAGAACGTTGGAAAGGTCACTAGTCATACCAAGCATGGTTATATGACTCACATTATGTATAAATCACCTTTAGTTTACCAACCTGGCTTCTTCAACAGTTTTATTTATACCAAATAGAACTAAACATACTAAGCATACTAGAAGAGCTAGGGTTTTTCAAAATCGAATCATTTATGCTATGGTTTTACATATTAAATACTTATACTCCACGATTAGCTTTAGCTAGTCACATGAGGTAGTATTTTTCGCATATCACTACGGTTTTTCATAAACGAACATTCATGGTTTTATACAAAATCGATAACGCTACGTTTTTCGCTAAAGAAAATATCGGATTTTCTTGAGACCACACAAACATTTCGGCTCACTCATCAACAAGTTTTCATTACAAATTACTGCTTTTGAACTCACCAGCTTTATGTTGATATTTTTTTCAAACTGCTTGTATTCTCAGGAAATCCGTAGACAAGTACTTGCTGGATTTTCGAGGAACTGAAGCATTAAGAGTTTTTAAGTTTTTTTTACAATGCAAAACTATTGGATGTAATTCAAACTAAGTTTCAAAACAGATGTAAACGTTTTGACTTAAGTATTCACTGTAATGGTTGTGTTGCTATGATTGCTGTTATTCATTGGTTGTGATGTTATACATGACGTCCTCCGCCCCAGAACGTTTCCGCCATCGGTTTCGGGGTGTGACAATTACCACTAGAGTTTAGTCTAATATTCACTAAGACTAATTAATAGTCTAACTATTATCACTATTATATAAGCGTTAAACAATACTCTTCACCCACTTTGTACAGACAGGGGTTAGACATGAAACACCGGAGGGCATGATTATTTTGGCATATAACACTTCTAAATCTAGCAACCCAAGCAGCCCTCCAAACCAGATTCCCCATACCGCGAGTGGTTAAAAAGATATTATAATGACACTTAACTCATAATAATAGCCCAAATAATTAATATAAGGTACTAATAACATTACTATATTTAAATAAAAGCTATATTAGAAATAGTGTTGGCGTAGCTCACTTACAGCGGGTTTTTATTAAAAACCGGGCTTCGCTGGAGCAGCATTTTCAAGCCGAAAGCTTTTTTTCTCGGAGCCATCAGGCGCTCCGGGGCCTCCTTCTCATGCTAAGGAGATTCCCTAGACTAGGGAGGGGTTTCGGGAGGCTAGAGAGAAGTTAGAGAGAGAAAGAAAGGCTTATGGTGTGAAGAAATTATGAAGAGTTCATCTCTTATTTACAGGAGTATTATCGTAGAGTAGTCCCTAAGTTTCGTCTGTATCTTCCGTGTATGAGCTCCATTTTCTACGTTCTTTATATCCACGCATTGGTATTTACGAGTACTACAAGTTTCATTTAGACACCGTCGGCTAACTCTTATTTTATCTCAGATTTGCAAAAACTGTATCGTAATTATCACGCTCGAAGAGTAGAGACTAAGCTTCATTCATATCTTTCGCATATGATCTCCATTTTCAATGTTATTTATATCCATGCATTGGTATTTATGAGTACTAAACCTTTCATTTAGACCTCGTTGGCTAATTCTCAATCTATCTCGAATTTACAAAACTATATCGAATTCGCCGTGGTCGAAAGTAGAGACTAAGCTTCGTCCATATCTTTCGCATACGAGCTCCATTTTCAACGTTCTTTATATCCAAATGTAGGTAAAACCAAGATCTTCTTTTGACTCCGTCGACTAATTCTTGACCAATTTAAGTTTAAAAGTATGAGGAGAATATATATTGTTAAATGACCGCGTAAAATTCATAACTTCTACATACGGACTCCGCTTTCATGTGTCTTTTTGTTGATGAGTTCCTATTAATGAGATATTCAATTCTCATTTAGGTCGCGTTGGTCAATAACCGCTCGATCTAAAATTTGAATTCCGGGTTGTGCATTGCTATGCGAAATCTTAGAAAAATCATAACTTCCTCATACGAAGTCAGATTCGGACGTTCTTTTTATGCACGCTCCTGGTTTAACGTATACTATGACTTTTGTTTAGATCACTAAGGCCAAAAAGTCTTCTATCATAAATTCACTATTTACATCACACTGTGTCGTGCTGGTTTAGCTGTAACACTTCGACATGTCATAACTTCTTCGTTATAATTCGAATTTCGGCTTTCTTTATATATCTGGAATCCTTGTTTCGACCACTACAACTTTATGTAAAGATATCAGGTTTATATCATACTTTTATTTTGATGCTTATTTTTATTATTTATTATTTATATCTTTATAATTAAGTATAAAGCACATAAATTCACATAATTCGCATAATATTCAAACAATTCATCTTTATTACTTCAAAAAGAGTTAAAATAGTTGATCTAGACTATTACATCATCTACTAATGCTTAGCCCAGAAACACGGGCGTTACAATTCTCTCCCTCTTAGGATGATTCCATCCCGGATTCATGCATCAACAAACAGATGTGGGTAGCGACTCATCATGTCACTCTCTGTTTCCCAGGTGAGATCCAACCCATTCGTATGTTTCCAATGGACAAGCACTAAGTCGACTGTATTGCGTTGTGACTTCTTAGTGTTACGTTCAACGATTTCCTCGGGCTCTTCGATTAGCCTCTTATTCTCATCCATCCTTAACTATGAGATTGGTATTATGTCGGGAACTTCTCTTGTGAATTTCCTTAAATAACACACATGGAAGGTGTATGTATACGATTTAGTTCTTCGGGTAATTCGAGCTTGTAGGATTGGTTCCTAATCCTCTGAAGAACTTTGAACGGTCCAATAAACCTTGGACTCAAATTTCCTCGTTTCCCAAATCTTATAAGTCCCTTCCACTGTGAGACTTTAAGTAAAATGAAATCTCCAACTTCAAAAGTCATCGGTCGTCTTTTCTTGTCAGCATAGCTCTTTTGACGGTCCTGAGTTGCTAACATTCTTTAGCTAATCACCTTCAGCTTCTCAGTAGTCTCATGGATAATCTCGGGGCCCATAAACTGCTTTTCTCCGGCCTTAAGCCAACAAGATGGCATATGACACTTCTGTCCATTCAAAGCTTGATAGGGTGCCATCTTGATGCTCGAGTGGAAACTGTTGTTGTAGGAAAAATCTACCAGAGGTAAGTCCTCATCCCAGTTTCCTTGGAATTCTAGGGTACATGCTCTCATCATATCTTCCAGTGTCTGAATCGTTCTTTCGCTCTGACCATCAGTCTGCATATGGTAAGCTGTACTCAATTACAACTTAGTACCCAATTCCTCTTGTAGACTTCTCCAAAACCTTGATGTGAAACGACTATCACGATTCGATAGAATCGTTTGAGGAACACCGTGAAGTCTTACTACTTCCTTCACATAAGCATTTACAAGCTTATCCATAGACCACCTCTCGTTGGTTGTTATGAAGTGTGCACTCTTAGTGAAACGATCCACGAATACCCAAATAATGTTGTGACCGTTCTTCATTCTTGGTAGTTTTGTCACAAAATCCATGGTGATGTCTTCCCATTTACCCATGGGTAAAGGTAAAGGTTCTAAAATCCTGTATCGTTTCTGATGTTGTGCCTTAACTCTCGCGCATGTCACACACTCAACCACATACTTTGCAACATCGAGCTTCATCGTCGGCCACCAGTAGTAGGGTTTTAGGTCCCTATACATTTTAGTGCTACCGGGATGAATCGAGTACATGGTCTTGTGATCTTCTTCCGTCAGAAGATCTCTTAATCCTCCCATCTTAGGTACCCAAATCCGATCTTGGAATACCTTCAGTCCTTGACTGTTTGTACCAAACTCCAACGTTTTACCCAAACGTTCTTCCTTTCAGTCATTCTTCTCTGAAGCTTCTTCTTGATCTTTCTTTATGCTTTCTAGAATCATCGAGAGAACTTCAATTCTCAACGCTCTTGGCCTTTTTCTTTCAAGGTTGACTTTTCAACTTAGAGCGTCAGCGACGATATTTTCTTTATTGGGGTGGTAAAGTATCTCGCCGTCGTAGTCCTTAAGTAACTCTAGCAAGCGTCGTTGCCTCATATTAAATTCCTTCTGATTAAAGAGATACTAGAGACTCTTATGATTAGTGAAAAGTTTGCACTTCGTGCCATAGAGGTAATGCCTCCATATCTTTAAGGCAAAAACTACCGCTGCCAACTCCAAATCATGAGTGAGGTTGTTCTTTTCATGCTCTTTCAATTGTCGAGATGCATATGCTATCACCTTTTCTCTTTGAGTTAGAACACATCCTAACCCAACTCTTGACGCATTGCTATACATTGCGAAGTCTTCAACTCCTTCGGGTAGAGAAAGAATCGGTGTTTCGCATAACTTCTTCTTTAGCTTCTTGAATGCTTCTTCATGCTTCTCGCTCCATGTATATGTATCTCCTTTGTGGTTTAAAGCTTTCAGTGGAGCAGCTATCAAAGAAAATCCTTAAATAAATCTTCGGTAATATTTGGCTAATCCCAGAAAGCTTCGAATCTCCGTGGGACTTTTCAGTCGTTCCCACTTCATCATAACTTCGATCTTTGCTGGGTCAACCATTATCCCTTCGTGGTTAACCACATAACCCAAGAATTGGACTTCTCGGATCCAAAAATCACATTTGGAGAACTTTGCGTAAAGCTTCTCCTTCTTCAACACTTCCAACACTTCTCATAGATGCTTGCCATGCTCCTCCTAGCTTCTTGAGTAAATCAGAATGTCATCTATGAACACTATCACAGATTTATCGAGGAATGGTTTACGAACCCTGTTCATCAAATCCATGAATGTTGCTGGAGCATTGGTTAGTCCAAAAGACATAACCAAGAACTCATAGTGTCCATATCTAGTTCTGAATGCAGTATTCTCAATATCCTGATCTTTCACCTTCAGTTGATGATATCCTTACCTAAGATCGATCTTTGAAAAATAGCTCGAACCGTGTAGCTAATCGTATAGGTCATCAATCCTTGGCATTGGGTACCTGTTCTTTACCGTTGCCTTGTTTAGCCCTCTATAATCAATACACATCCTCATGCTTCCATCTTTCTTCTTCATAAATAGCACCGGAGCTCCCTAGGTTGATGAAGTTGGTGTGATAAAACCATTGTCCAACAACTCTTGAAGTTGTTTCATGAGCTCCTTCATTTCCGTCGATGCTAATCGGTATGGTGCTTTCGCTATCGGTGTTGTTCCTGGTAACAAGTCTATTCGGAACTCCACTTGTCTGTCAGGTGGTAATCTAGGAAGATCTTCAGGAAAGACCTCCAGATAATCACACACCATTGGTATATTTTGCACCTCCTTCTTTTCCTTCTTAGCATCGATTACACACGCCAAATATGATGCACATCCCTTGGAAAAACATTTTCTGGCATTCATTAGGGAGATGATTCCAGAGTTCACCCTGTCTTTGTCCCCATACACCATAAATTACTCTCTTCTGGGTGGGTTTACACTTACTATCTTCATTCTGCAAAGTATCTCAGCATCGTTGGCGCTAAGCCAATCCATTCCCAGAATGATGTCGAAATCGTTCAATTCTATTGGTAACAGATCTTCGTAGAATTCATTTCCATTTAAGTCGATGAAGATGTTCTTAATATTATCACTAATAGGTACGAATTTGCCACTGGAAACTTTCTCAATTAGGGCATTATCAAGTTTTTGTACAGGTAATGCTAGTTTCCCTCCAAATCTATGCGATACAATGGAGTAATTTGCTCCGGAATCAAACAACATACTAGAAGGAAAACCATTTACAAGAATGGTACCTGAAGCAACATCTGCTGCCTCCTTTGCAGATTTGAGTGTCATTTGGAAGGCTCTCGCCTTCGACTTTCGTGGAATATTGGGTCTTCCTGCCTCCTTCTTCTTCGGGTAATCCCTCGAGATGTGCCCCTCCTCGTTACACCCATAACGAACTTTCTTTGTGAGGGTGCATTCATTGGCATAGTGACTGGGCTTTCCACACTTAAAATAGGTGACTTCTCTGTCACATTTTCCATAGTGCTTCTTCTTTCACTTGTCACACCACTTCGCTTCTTCTCCTCCTCCTCTCGAACCAGACTTCCAAAATCTACATTTCTTGTTGGACCTTGAAGATCCATCAAACTTACTTTTCTCACCAACCTCCACCCTCTTCAGACACCTTTCCTTCAGTTGGGTCTCTACATTCTTAGCTGCTCGAACAACTGCCTTCCTAGTGGTTGCCATCTTAACCGGTGGGCCAAATTCGGCTGGCAGTCCATTCGCGAACTTCTCAATTTTGGAGAGTTCGGTTGGCACTAGGGATGGAAACAACTTTATCTTTTCCATGAATGCCGCAACATAGTTGTCGATACTCATTCTCCCCTTCTTCAAGTTTTGGAACTCATTGTTCAGATCAATGAGATCTATTTCTGAATAGTATTGCGCCTTCAGTTGTTCCAAGAACTCATCCCATGATATCTTAAGGGCTTTTCCTCGCGACATTGTATCCTCCAATAGCTTCCACTAGCTCAAGATTCTAGTTTTCAGTTTTCTTACTGCAAAAACGGTCTTCTGTTTCTCGCTACAGCTGCAGCTCTCGAACACCATCTCCATTTTGGAGATCCAATCCATAATCTCAACAGGCTTTAGGCTTCCCAAGAGACTTGGTGGCTTCGCACCCAATAAATTCTTGTACATCCACCCATCCTTGTCATTTCCCCTCTCCGGACCATTCCTTTGTTCTCCCTGAGTCCCAACTTGACTTACATGGCGGCTATAGTTCTCTTCCTCCGATTTCTCGGGAATCAGCTCGGGTTGCTCAATGGGCATGGTAGGTTCATCCCTATGCAACATCTGCCTCATTTATGCTCTTTCTTTAGCTAACATAGCCTGAATCATGGCTTGTACTCCAGCCATGGTGATTGGCTCATGTGCCGCTTCTACTACAATAGGTATTTGCTGTATCACTGGGGGTTGATTTCTGTTCCCATTTGCATTCCCGACTCCACTACAGGTTCTTGCCATTTTGGTCTATACGCCAAATAAGGTGAATTTAGATCTTTATTTTTGGATAGACATTTAAATCATCCTTATCACTTCAAAACGTTTATATGTTAGTTCTAATATCGTAGTCGTACGTTTAGAATCCTGAACACATAAGGTTTCTAGATTCGGTCGACAACAGACCATAGAAATCCTACAATTCCTAGTTCGCTTAAACTAATGCTCTGATACCAACTATGACATACCCATTTTCACGGCCAGAAAAGAATGATTTTGTTTATGCTTTGTTTAAAAATCAACGTAACATTGTAAATAAAAGAGGTTGCAAAATTTGTTCCCAAAATAAAATATGTTAAAGATTTTTCAAAGCATTTCCGTAGAAATGTATTTCATTAAAAAACCTTGGGATGTCATGTTCGATACAAGTTAAAAGCATAAACAGTACAATATAAGCCTTACTACATTTATTCATATCTATAGGCCTATATTCGTAATCTCTCATCCCAAACATCATATCTATGCTCGTGCGCCACTACCTGTAATACAAGAAACTGAGTGGGTCAGGCTTGGGAGCCCGGTGACCACATAGGATTTTCAACACACAATAAATAAGTTTATTAATTTCATTAACCATCAATAACACGATTACCTCTTCCCATTATCCTCACATTACGTCCCTAAAACGCCTATCATAAGGTACTTAGACTAAGGATCAACATCGGGACGGACACTACTACCAAGGGGGTTCCTCAACAATAAATGTCCTAAAGGCAACCATGAGGGGATGGAGTACACCGGTGAACACATCGTTCACAAACATCTACAGGTTACGAGCCTGCTAGCATTCCAATGGACTGTCTAGAAGAGTCTGTAGTCGTCATCCATACTCCGCTAAATGACAGAATCAACAACAACATCGACGCCTCTCATCATTTTATCACACATCGTGTATTACATCTACCCATGTTTTACCCCAACATTTTTGTAGATATAAAATACATATACAGTTTAAATCATTTAAAACATGTATAAAAATCTTTCGTCAGCATAGACAACAACTATTCAGGAAATATGTACACATAGCATGTAATTTATATTAAATACTTCATATCTATGTGTAAGATGCAAGTAACTATGTACTTACCTGGTAAGGTGATGACTTGGTACTCGAACAACACTTCGTTTACTCAAAACAATTTTTCTTGGACAAAACCTAGTATCATTACCACTAGAGTTTAGTTTAATATTCTCCAAGACTAATTAATAGTCTAAGTATTATTACTTTTATATAAGCATTAAAAAATATTCTTCACACACTATGTATAGATAGGGGCCAGACATGAAACACAGGAGGACAAGATCATTTTATGCATATAACACTTCTGAATCCAGCAACCCAAGCGGCCCTCGAAACCAGATTCCTCATACCGCGATTGGTTAAAAAGATATTATAGCGACACTTATATAACTCATAATAATATCCCAAATAATTATTATAAGGTCCTAATAACATTACTATATTTAAATAAAAGATATATTAAAAATAGTGTAGGCGTAGCTCACTTACAGCGGGTTTTTATTAAAAACCGGACTTCGCTAGAGTAGTGTTTCCGAGGCGAAAGCTTTTCTTCTCGAAGCCGTCGGGCGCTCTGGGGCTTCCTTCTCGTGCTAGGGAGGTTCCCTAGACTTGGGAGGGGTTTAGGGAGGCTAGAGAGAAGTTAGAGAGGGAAAGAAAGGCTTATGGTGTGAAGAAATTATGAAGAGTTCATCTCTTATTTATAGGAGTTTTATCGTAGAGTAGTCCCTAAGTTTCATCCGTATCTTCTGCGTATGAGTTCCATTTTCTACGTTCTTTATATCCATGCATTGGTATTTACGAGTACTACAACTTTCATTTAGACCCCGTCGGCTAGTTCTCATTTTATCTTAGATTTACAAAAACTGTATCGTATTTATCGCACTCGAAGAGTAGAGACTAAGCTTCATCCATATCTTTCGCATACGAGCACCGTTTTCGACGTTATTAATATCCACACGTTACTATTTACGAGTACTACAACTTTTATTTAGACCCCATTGGCTAATTCTCATTCTATCTAGGATTTACAAAACTGTATCGAATTTGCCGCACTCGAAAAGTAAAGACTAAGCTTCATCCATATCTTTGGCATACGAGCTCCGTTTTCGACGTTCTTTATATCAACGTGTAGGAAAAAACAAGATCTACAAATTTTCTTTGGACTCCGTCGGCTAATTCTCTACCGATTTTAATTTTAACAGTATGAGGAGATTATAGTGTTAAATGACCGCGTAAAATTCATAACTTCTACACATGGACTCCGTTTTCATCTGTCTTTTTGTCCTTGAGTTCCTATTAATGAGATCTTCAATTCTCATTTAGGTCGCGTGGGCCAAAAATAGCTCGATCTAAAATTCGAATTCCAGGCTATGCACTGCTATGCCAAATCTTAGAAATATCATAACTTCCTTATACGAAGTCAGATTTGGGCGTTCTTTTTATGCACGCTCTCGGTTTAACGTATACTATGCCTTTGTTTAGATCATTAAGGCTACAAATTCATCCATTGTAAATTCACTATTTACATCACAAAGCATCGTGTCGGTTATGTCGCAAAACTTCGACAAGTTATAACTTCTTCATTATAACTCGGATTTCGGTGTTCTTTATATGTTTGAAATCCTTGTCACGACCACTACAACTTTATGTAAGGATATTCGGTTTATATCTTACTTTAATTTTGATGCTTATTTTTATTATTTTATAATTATATCTTTATAATTAAGTATAAAGCATATAAATTCACATAATTCGCATAATACTTAAATAATTCATCTTTATTAGTTCAAAAAGAGTTACAATAGTTGATCTAGACTTTTACATCATCTACTAATGCTTAGACCAGAAACACGGTCATTCTATCCATGATGACGAAAATTGAATCCACTCCCAATGCGGTTTTGGGAAGCTTCATGACGAAATCCATAGTAATGTCCTCCCATTTCCACATAGGGATATCTCGCGGCTGCCTCTTATCGTTAGGTCTCTGGTGCTCGGCCTTGACCTTTCCGCAGGTCAGGCACGTCTCTACAAATCAGGCTACATCCCGCTTCATGCAGGGCCACTAGTAATCAGGACGAAGATCTTTGTACATCTTCGTCGCCCGGGGATAGATGGAGATCGGAACTTGTGTGCCTCCTCCATCAGGATCTGGCGCACACCGCCTGCATATGGAACCCACAATCTACGGTGGAGTGTCAACAACCTATGGCTATCATAGTCGAAGGAGGAAATTTGGCCCACAATGCCTTATGGCTAAGTGCATTGGCCACAACATTGGCCTTCCCCGGGTGGTAGAGGATCTCACAGTCATAATCCTTCACCATATCTATCCACCGGCGCTGTCTCATGTTCAGATTGGGATAATCCATGAAGTACGTCAAACTCTTGTGGTCCGTGTAAATGGTACAACGGAACCCATATAGGTAGTATCACCAAATCTTAAGGGCGAAAAGAACCGCCCCCAACTCCAAGTCATGCTTTAGTTAGTTTACATCGTGAGGCTTTAGCTACCTCGATGCATACGCAATGACATGCCCTCTGTAACACCTAGTATGTTTTCTTCAGTATATATATTTTTCTATGGGACTTGACGAGTTGGTGGATCAACTCGTCGAGTAGCGTCGTGGCTGCGGACATTTTAAGTGACCGACTCGATGAGTCGGGAGACAAACTCGGCGAGTAGGTGCTAGATAAGTGAAACCCTAAATCTGAGGGTTTGCACCCTATATAAACAAATTAACTCAGCCTCCCTTGTCCCTAACACTCTCTTGAAAGCTTCATATCGAACCCTAGCTATTTGTGTGTGTATTAAGGCCATTTTTGGTGTTCTTGTGTGGATTGTAAAGCTTGGAAGGAAGAAAGGAGCTTGGAAATCGAGTTTGGGCTTGTTGATCCGGAGATCTTACTTCATTTTCAGCAGCTTCAAGGTATAATGCCCCTGTCTTGACTCATCTATGTGTTTATTCATCTTTAACTTGGGATCTCTATGGATTTCTAAGTCATTTTTCGGATTTGGAATTGATGATTGGGTTTTGACTTCAAATCTGGGCCTTAAGAGGGGTCTCATTGCATAAAGGTGCCAACTTTAGGGCCATGAGAGCCCCATGCACATTGTAGGACACTTTATATGGATTTTTGAGCTAAAAACCCCATGCATGTGCATCAAGTTTGGAACTTTACGTATAAAATGGACATTAGGGGGCCAGATCTATGGTTTTGGTGTGTTAGATCTCATTTAAATCGACTGTATGGAATTGGTCAAGGTTGGACTCGGCGAGTTGTTGTTGGCACTCGACGAGTCGGTGACTATTGTGTACCAAAATCTTTATGTGAATGGGTAAGTGTTAGGAAGGAAGTCCCTTGTGGGTTTAGACGCGAAAACAGACCTGGAAGCCATGGGACTCGGCAAGTGGTATGAGCAGACTCGGCGAGTCCATAGCAATCTCCTAATCTTTAAAGATGGACTCGACGAGTTGTTCATACAGCTTGGCGAGTCGTAGACTGGACAAGTCCTTATGTTGGAGATGAACTCGACGAGTTCAAGAAGGAATTCGGCGAGTCGGATGAAGATGGTCCCGATGTTATGATTGAAGGAGAACTCGTCGAGTTTTTGCTAGACTCGACGAGTGGTGTCGGGGTTTTGTGCCGGATTAGAGAAGCATGGACTCAACGAGTTGGTAGGCCAACTCGGCGAGTCAGGTCAATTGAATGTTGACTTTGATTGAACTTGGACTGACCCTGTTTAGGGTTGTATGTGATGTGTGTTGACTTGAAGGTTGTTGTGTAGGGATCGAGGAGTCGTAGGGAGTCGACTTGTGCGCCGAGGATAGTTCAGACACTGCACAACATTGAGGTGAGTTACCTTCCAGTAGGGTTGGGTCTAAGGCCACAATGCCGACCCACCAAAAAGGGGTATTTAGAAGATAATGGTCTTTGTGATAATTATCTTGGTCTGATTATGTGTTGGTTATGAGGTTTATCTGGATGGTATGTTATGTGTATGGTAGGGGTTGGTTTCCCTAACAGTGGTCCTTAGGACCCAAGGGTAGGTCAGTACCCGGATATGCCTGACTGTATGCTTATATCTGTTGATTGTATGCTAGTGATAGAGGGTGAAATAGTCTCCAGTTACCAGTTGAAAGATACCGATGAAGGATACCGGTTGAAAGATACCGATGTTGATTACCGGTTGAAAGATACCGATGATGGTTACCAGTTGAAAGTTACCGATGAAGGTTAGCGGTTGAAAGATACCGATGAAGGTTACCAGTTGAAAGATACCGACGATATTGTATGGTATGTGGTATGATGGGGAAACTCACTAAGCTTTGTGGTTATAGTTTTGGTTTTTGTTTCAGGTACCTCTTCGTCGAAGGGGAAGGAGCCGACGGTGTAGCAGCGCATCACACACACATACACATGGTTTCCACAAGAAGTTTTTGGGAATGTACTCTGATTTTCAATACTTATGATGTTATGGTTTGAAATATAACATTATGATTTTATAATGGAATGTTTTATTGACAATGTTTTGGTAAAATTTTTATTAAAAGCGTTAATTCAAAAATGAAATTTTTGGCCTTGAAAATTGGGTCGTTACACCCTCTCTGCATCAACACTGTGCCCAAACCTGAGATGGACGCATCGCAGTACACTACAAAATCCTCCACGAACTCTAGCAGGGCTAAGATCGATGTCTCGCACAACCTCTTTCTTAACGTCTCGAACGCAACCTGTTGCTTAGGTCCCCAGCAGAATACAACGACCTTCTTGGTCAGTCGGGTCAAGGGTATTGCTATCTTGTAGAAGTCTTGAATAAATCTCCAGTAATAGCCTGCTAAACCAAGAAAACTCCGAATCTCAGATGGAGACTTTGAAACCTCCCATCTAATCACGACCGCCACTTTGGTCGGGTCGACCAAAATACCATTCTGGTTGACAAGGTGCCCTAGAAACTACACCTCAGGAAACCAAAACTCACACTTGGAGAGGATGATGTACAAGCTCTCCCTCCTCAAGGTATCCAACACCTCCCGCAAGTGCTCCTCGTGCTGCTTATGCGTCTTAGAGTAAACCAAGATGTCATCAGTGAAGACTATCACAGACCGATCCAACATCGGTCTGCATACGTGGTTCATGAGATCCATGAACATGGTAGGGGAATTGGTGAGACTAAAAGGCATCACCACTAACTCGTAATGGCCATAGCGAGTCCGGAAAGCAGTCTTCTAGATATCCTCATCTCTGAACCGCATCTGGTGGTAGCTTGAATGCAAGTCTATCTTGGAAAACCAAGATGTCCCCTGTAGCTGATCGAAGAGATCATCAATCCTCGGGATTGGGTAACGGTTCTTCACCGTTACCTTGTTCAGCTCCTGGTATTCTATACACATCCGATGCAACCCGTCCATCTTCTTCACAAACTGTATTGGGGCTACCCAAGGCGAACTTCTCGGCTTAATGGATCCCTTGTCTAACAGCTCCTGTAGCTGTGTAGACAACTCTTGCAGCTTGGGAGGAGCGAACCGATATGGTTCCTTGGCTATCGGAGCTGTACCACGGACTAGGTCGATCCTAAACTCCACCTGTCTCTCCGAAGGTATTCCAGGTAACACCTTTGGAAATATGTCCGGGTACTCTTGCATCACTGGCACATCACTCACTGACGGCTTGCCCGCCTCCCGGGTATCCATAACATAGGCGACATACCCAACACCACCCTGCTGAAGGTAGCGCCTCGCCCTTGCTGCTGAGCAAAAAGTTGGTCCACGCTGCAACCTCTTGCCCTGAATCACCAACTCTCCCCCACTTGGGGTCGTGACTCACACCAATTGCTGCTCACAGTCAATCACCGCCCCATTAGGGCTCAACCAATCCATGCTTATGATAACCTTGTTCTCCCTCAAAGGAATGGGGACTAAATCCACGAGATACCTCTCATCGTACAACCTCAAGACACAATCTTTGAAAACCTCTGATGCTCGTACGTATCGATCGTCAGCAATCTCTAACTCTAGAGGACATTCCAACATACCTGAAGACTATGGGAACCTCTTGCTAAGTGCAATAGAGAAAAACGGCCGGGTAGCCCCCGAGTCAAATAATAACTGTATTGGGATGTCGTTAACATGGACGATCCTAATGGAAGCCATAAAACATAGTACATAAATATCATAATCGACAAGTAATAAGAGTTAGGGAGAGGAAAACATACCCGCCACCACATCCGGTGTGACATCCGCATCCTCGACGGTCAAGTAGAAGGCTCGACTCCTCACCACTGGAGCCTATTTCTTGACCTATTGGCCATCCATAATCCACAGGGTCACTGGAGCTAACGCCGTCACTGGCGCTCCTGATGTCAGTCTAGGGAAGTTGGCCTTTTTATGGCCCTTTTGATTGCAATGAAAGCAAATCAGGTCTGATGTTTGAAGTGTGGGGGTAGGAGCAGTATAATCCATGACATAGTGCCGAAGCTTGCCGCACTTACAGTAGCCTGATCCCCCTAATCTAGAAGCTCCATCATGTGTCTTGCCTCATTTCCCACAATGGCTCTGGCCCTGCTGGCCCTTCGACCTCGATTCGAATCCCTTGGGGTTCTTCCCAGAAACCCCAGTAGTTTGCCCAGTGTTTGCCTTCCTCTTCCTAGGGTGCTCCAAGTTAATCTCCCTCTCCCTCGCCCTAGCTATCATATCCTCCAAAGTTGGACATGTTGAATAGCTGACATGTTTTTGAATGTCAGCCCTTAACATGTCATGGTACCTAGTTTTCCTCATCTCCTCGTCACCTGCATACCGAGGCACTAGTAATGCCCTCTCCCTGAACTTGGCGGTAATCTCCGTCACTGACTCGGTAGTCTGTCTCATATCGAAAAACTCCCTGGCCAGCTACTGATGCTCCACAACTGGCACAAAACTCAGCCCTAAACCTAGTCACAAAGTCTGACCAGGTTATAGCCTCAATTGATGGGGCTCCCAACAAGTCACTGGCTGCCTCCCACCGGTCTCTAGTCTTGTCCCTCAAACACCCTGCAGCGTACCAGACCTTTGACCCCTCAGGGCAGAAGCTCGTCAACTATGCACACTCGATGTCTGCGATCCATCTCCTGGCCATAATGTCGTCCTTCAACCTGTGAAATTTTGGTGCACTATATCCGCTGAAGTCCTTGAAGGACAGTGTGTGCATCCCTGACTGGCTAGATGCCATGTCGCTCCGAAATGCCATGAGGCGATCCATTAGCTCGATGATCCTTTCCTTAATCGACCTAAAAATCACCGCGTTCACCTCAAGGATGCCTCTCGTAATCTCAGACGCGATAAAATCGTTCAGTCTATCATCAACCGGCTCAGAAACTGCACCCGAACCTAATCCTGAACCTGATCCTGACCCTGATCCTCCTGCTCCATGACGTGTCATCATCATTCTGAAACAAAACACATAATCGTGAGGGTAAACATAATCTCTAGAGATCTCACACACTCTACAAGTTCCCTGGTTTAATCTCAGCCCTCCTTGACTCGAGTACAGATCCTCTGCTTTCAGTAGTACAGGCCCATACTACCTTCCACCTCTATCACTACTTTCCTCAAGGATTGCCTTGACTTCACAAAGTCCCCTTCACTACTACTACTAGTTGCTCTAACCTCATCCTATCCTTACTCTAGGGTAACTCTTTGACCTACTCTCCACTATTAGCTGCATAAGAAATCCCTGCTACCTTTACCTAACAAGCTCGCAAATACCATTACATATCACTAAGACCAAATAATTCTTCGAATGAGAGGCCCTATCCTACAATGGTTGGACTCAGACCAGAGCCGCGAAATAGTGCTAGACCTAACCTTCTGAAATTATTTAGTCTTCGTAATATGTAACTTAACATATTTGTTTACTATTTAGCTAAAGATAACTAGAACTCCTAGAAGGACAAAGCATGCAACATTCGGGAATTGAGTAACCCAAACCAAGCATACACTAATCTGGCTATCATATCTCTGACTAGTACTATCATATAGCTCAATAAGCACATACAAAATGCATATATGCATCTCCCTAGATCCTTAGCCCTAATCTGGCATGCAGTTCTCACACACATACAATAGGCATATAAGGCATCCTTCCTAGACCCTCAGCTCTAATATAACATGCAATTCTCGTAATCATATCATATGATAACATAAAATGTATGGGTATCTTGGGGAAAACTTACTTGAGCTCGGCTGATTGCACATATCACACACCTTGTTCTTTTCAAAGTTCCTTCCTCTTTTCAAATTCTTTTAGAAAATTCCTTTTATAAAATGATTTACTTTTGAAAATTTTCACACCAAGCCCTCAGTTTGACTCCAGACACACCCGAGAGTGTGCTTGAATCCCTGAAACCAAGTCTCTGATACCAACTTGTAACATCCCAAATCCAAGACTGAGAATTTCATTTTTAGTTTAGTAATTCATAAAACAGATTATGTAGAACATCATCAGGATATCATATATAATGAAACTACTATGTCATGTGTCTCAAAACAGGTCATAATAATATCAGACTACAATCCCAAGAACAATCACAATGTGAAAAATGGTAGTGTGATGTGCTGCAGTCATGCTTGCTCCTTTACCCTCGAGGAAGATGTACCTGAAACCAAAACTGTAAACTGTAAGCACGAAGCTTAGTGAATCCCCCCATCATACCATATACTATACAATAACATACTACCTGGCATATCTGGGTGCTGGCCAACCCTTCGGTCTCTTTCAAACTGTAGAGTCTAGAAATTGTAAAAGTCGAAGTGTTTGTTCTTAGTTTCGCATGTTAATTATTTTACTAAGTCTTCTTTTGTGCGAAGCGTATTGTTAAGGACTTAGTATATTTTTTGTACACTCATGTTTCCTATAAATAGGGACTGAGGTTAGAAGTAGAGTAACGATTGATTCAACGAGTGATTCACTAGTCATTCACATGTTTCTCTGCTTAACTCTGTAATCAGTTTCTTCATCAATATAAGATCTGATTAATATTTACTCCTTGTGTTCATACTTTTCATTCATATAATCATGATTTCTTTCTAAATCTCGATTACAATTCTCATCAATTGGTATCAGAGCAGGATTCAAACTGCATTGATCCGATTTACGTTTTAGAATCATTTGCTTTTTGAGTTGTGATTTTACTCAAAACTTTTTCCGCGCATTTTGGTTCTGAAAATCTCTCTTGATCTTCAGATTTGAATCGATTCTGCACTTGAATTGTTTAGTCGAGTGATCGATTAGCAATCGATGATCAATTCATTTGATCAATTCACAAATTCATCAAGTTTTTCATGTTTTTCTGAAAAATTCTCGTGTTCATCAATGGCGAACTTCAACATGAATACCATGACTTCTTTCTCTCACTTGCTTGGTTCTTCAACCAAAATTCCAATGTTAATCCATGAGTACTATGATCAGTGGGCTGATAGGATGGAGGATTACTTAAATGGAATTGATGAAGAGCTCTGGAATTGTATCAATGGAATAGTTCTACCTCCTGTAAATGTTCAATCAATTGGAGCATCTGCTTCTTCAAACGATGTTACTGAACAACATAATCGCCTGAAGAAGAATGAGAAAAGATGTATGAGGGAGCTAAGAGGTGCAATGCCTCCTGTGGTTTACAATTACATTTGTATTTGTAAAACAGCCAAGGAGATTTGGATCACACTAAAAGAGAAGTATCAAGGCAGTGAGAAGACAAAGATCAATTTCGTTAAGCAATGTCTTGTCGAGCTTAAGGAATTCAGACAAAAGGATGCTGAAACAATTGAAAACTACTATGATCGTCTGAATGAGCTTGTTTATCGTTGCAACAAGTATGGAATCACAAGATCTCTCATGGAATTCAATTTGACATTCATCATGGGTCTTCACAAGGAGTGGCGTAGTGTGAGTATGATGATAAAGAACCAACAAAGTTTTGAAACTTCCACCTTGAATGATCTCTACAACTAGCTAAAAACACATGAAAGCGAAGTTACAGAAATGTTTGAAGAATCGAAATAGAGTCTAGGAGGTCCATTGGCTTTAGTTTCCAAGGTTACTGAAATTGATGCTGGTGAGAAGGAAGAATCAGACAATGAAGGTTTCTTAATGAATTCAGATGATGAAGCAGTTGCATTTTATTTGAACAACAGAGTTAAGAAATTTTTTAAAAATCCTTTCAATCCAAAAGGAAAGCAAACTGATGCAAAGAGTAGTTTCATAAAAGCTGGAGGTGAGGAGAAGAAGAAATTCGAGAAGGTTGAAGAAAAGCAGAAAGATGCGTAAGCAGAGAAGAAACTAAAAGGTGACTCTGAAATTGATTGTCATTACTGCAATGGTGCGAATCATTTCACAACTGATTGCATGTTGAGGAAGAAGGAGGAGAAGAAGAGCAAAATCAAAGACGAAGCCTACTACTCAGAGAAACTTGAGGAGGTGCGTGCGAAGGCGAAAGGATTGTCTTTGGTTGTGAAAGGAGAGTCTAAAGAAGAAGAAAGTGGAACTTATCAGATCTGGTCTTCAGGATCTGATGATGAAGAGATGAGGCACCCAACTCATGGTGCAATGTTCGCAAGTTATGAAGAAAATTGCGAAGAGAATGTTTCTGGATGATGCTTTGTGTCCAAGTCCACCGATAAATCTCCAATGACCACTAAGGTACGTGCTATTCTCTAAGCCTTTAATATTCCTTTATCTGCTTATGATGCTGAAATAACTTCATTTGATGATACTGTTGCTTATTTTGATGCTGTTATTGTGTCTGCTAGTACTGAAGCACAAAATCTAAATTCACAACTAGTTGAGACAAGAAGACAATTAGAAATAAAACAAAGCAGAGTAGATAAACTTGAATTACAAATGACAAATATAAATTGTGATAGGGACAATCTTGATAAAGAAGTTAGGTTGTTACTAGCACCATGAAACATTTATTGTAACTCTGCTAAACGTTTATATGCGAAGTTAACAGCTTTACATCATTCATCTGAGATAAGCAAAGAACAACATAGGAAACTACTACCTTTTCTTGAATTTGAATGTGAAAAAGTTGATGTTGTTTCTTATGACTGTGAGAATACTATTGCTCAATTTGACAAAATACCTGATGATAGATTCGCATATGGTATTGTCAAAATTGATGAATTTTTGAATGCGAATGAATTGGTTAATATTGTTAATGAAAGTTTGACAATGAATGAACAAGTGAAAATCTTAAAGAAAACTGAAACTTCAACTCTTGATTCTCAACACAATTATGTTGATGTCGATGCTAATTCAGATAATGTGAGTGAAATAAGTGAGATCGAAGAGGAAGAAGAGGTTGATTGTTCTCAATTGTCTATCATTAATATAACATCTAAGGTCAAAGGTAAAGAAATTATAGTTGACTCGATAGTGAAGGATGAAAATGATAAACCCTCTACTTCGCAAATTTGTGACTTTGACAATGTGGAAGTTGAAAGCTATAAGTCAGATGACACCGATGAAGACGAAGAAGAAGTGAAAGATTCGCATGAATCACCTCAACGTGTTGTTGTTAATAAAGTGTTTGGCGATACAAAAGAATTCGACAAAGTTCTTAATGACAAAGGTGCACATTATTTGGAAACCAACACTGTGGTCTATCCGAATTTTACATGCACTAATAACACGGTTTTTCCAAATCAAGTCTTCGTCACAGCTGGAAATGTTAAGAAAATCAAGCCTGAATTTAACAAAATGGTTGAAAATGACAACAAAAGGTCAACTACCGAAGGTTTCTTTGCAAATCAAAATACGGTAGAAAACAATTTAACTCAAAACTCTTATGTTTTTCAACGCCAAAAATCATCACAAAAATGGATGGTTAAAAGTGAAAAAGAAAACAAAGTTTTTGAAAAAGATGAAAAACCAAAGATGGAAGTGAAATTGAATTCTCATGAATTTAAGTTGATGGTTGGAAAGTATTCAAAAGAAAACAATGTTTCAAAAAGAAAAGCAAGAAAACCAATCTTTTGGCAAGTTATGTCTAATGATAAACCTAAAGTTGCGAAAGCACAAATTCCAAGAACAAAACCATCAAAATTTCAGAGAAAAAACAAACAAAATGATACAAGTTTTAACAAACCAATATATTCTGTTGACAAATTTTCAATGAAAAATAAAGATGAATCTGTTCGAAAATTTGACAACATTAGAAAATCTGAGACTTCACAAAATTTTGTGAATGATCGTAAATTTCAAAATGTTAGAAAATTAACGAATAATTCACCAACTTTAAATGTCAAAACTCAAACAAAACCATAATTTTCACCCAAACAACCAAATTTTCCAAATCCTTCGATCACAAAACCGACCAAAGTTTCGTATACAAAAGGAAAATCTGATGTATATACGATCAACAATTGGCTTGAAGGGCAAGGAAAACAATACCAAAATGGAAAGTTTTCAAAGGAACATATAAAGACTGCATTCGACAAGTTTGTGAATGAGTCTTCTACTGTTAGTTCATCATCTCATGATTTGCAAGTTCCAGTACAAAAGTGGAAACTAGTTGTGAAAGTTGTGAAGGTTGTAAAGGATGAGGTGACAGTCAATGGAAATCTAAAACTATCGAACAACTATATTTCAATATCTAGATCTGATGATGTTGATTAAATCGATAGTGTTACAGAGAAAGTGAAAATTTGGCTTTTAAATTCAAAGAATTTGTTCAATGCTACTAATGAAGGACCCAACAAGTCTTGGGTTCCTAAATTCTTTCATTAAATGCAGGTGATATGTGACGAGCAATATGATGCGAAATGGTATATTGATAGTGGTTGCTCTCGTCACATTAGTGGAAGAAAGGAAAACTTGCGAGATTATAGAAGCTTGGAAAACGCTGGAGTAGTCAAATTTGGAAACAATCACAAGTGTCAAGTGAAAGGTTATGGAAAAGTTGTTGGATTTAATATGTGTTGCGTCTTGGGCTCGTTTCTTAGCCCAGTTTTATATCCGGATTGGGCTTGTCAATCCGTGATTTAATTTTTAGGGTTTTAGTATTTATAGATGCTTGCATGCATCTTGGTACGTAGCTGTTTTAGTCGATCATTCATAACGTTTTTGTTTCTATCGATTGTAACCCTAAAAGCCTCTACAGCGGAAGTTCTTCATCGAGCTCTACTGAGGCGTGAATCTATTGAATCATTCAGCTCATTGTTGGTTCATTTTTTTTTGTTATTTTGTTTGCATGATTCTGTTAAACCTGTGTAAGATCTAAACGATCAAAGAGTATTTTCATCTCATCAATTGGTATCAGAGCAGGAGGCTGTGTAATTCATACACATCTCTTCTGTCAAAGAAGTGATTAGGGTTCATTCCGCATTCATTGATATTTATTGAGCCGTCACTCCTTAATTGACTATCTCATTAATTATTAATCTTGTCCTAATATTACGTATTACAAAGTCTGATCTTATAACAGGTTAAACGATCAAGCATGGACGATTCTCAATCCAATCCCATCAACATCTCTAACAGCATCGGATCAACAACCAAGATCCCAATCCTCTACGTTCAAGACTACGAAGTATGGACACACTATTTGGAAGATTACGTTATTGGATAGGAAGATAATGGGTATCTGATATGGGAAGCAATCACAGTTGGCCCGTTCGCTCATTCAAGCACTTCAAGAATCATTAAAACTCAGAAGGAATACAATGATCTCTTAAAAGATGTGAAGGACGTCGCTCAGGACGAAAAGGAAAAGTTCCAATGCAACATTAAAGCATTGAGACTAATTCGATTCGCCTTTCAATCTGACACGTTTCGATTGGTAAGTTCATGTGGTACAGTAAAGGAAACCTGGGATCGGCTGCGAGAACTGTATTCCACATATGAAGATCTGGAGCACTCGATTCAGACCCTACTTCTCTCAGAATTTGGAGAGTTGAAGCAGAAGCCAGAGGAGTTTGTTACACAAACATTCGATCGGTTCAATCATCTTCTCAGTAAGATGATCAAACATGATATAGAAAGAAAGCTCATCGAACAGAAGGTCACTTTCTTAAATGGCTTAAGACCCGAATGGAGGGCGGTTGTGTCGACAGTTAAAGAACACGAGCAGTTTAAGTCATATTCTTTTGCAAAACTTGTGGGAATTCTGAAATCCCAGGAAAAGACTGTGTTACAAGAGAAAAGCGTGGTCTCAAACTTTGGGTCCTTGGCCCTTCTGTCAAAGGGTAAGAGCGCAACAGAAGAAGAAAAAGATCTGAATCTGGGAGACTACGATCTGACATCTGAAGACTATGCCATGATGGTGTCAAATCCCAGGAGGTTCATCAAGAAGAAGTTTCCTACCAACAAGAACCGAAATTGGCAAGGAAGCTACAGCTCTGAGAAAACAAAAGAGGAGCCGAAGGTTGAAGAACCAAAGAAAGAAGCGAAGAGTGAAGCTGATTCTGGTGTCAGCTATTTTTACTGTGGAGGGAAAAATCACTTCGCAAAAGATTGTGTGTTGAAGAAAATGGCAGAGAAAGATGATGAGATGGATGAAGAAGCGAGTCTCCTGAAGAGATTGGAGGAGATTAAAAGGAAGAAAGTTGCTACTAATCCCTCCATGAATGCTTTAATTGTGCAGGGTTCGGTAGTTGATGATGAGTTCGGTGGCATACAGGTGTGGTCGACTGACTCAGAAGATGATGAAGTGAGAAAGCCTACTCATGGAAAGGCTTATGTGGCGAAGAGTGGTGACACTAGTGGAAGATGCTTGATGGTGACAGATGTATCCCAGATGAGGGGATATAATACTGATGGTGGAAACGAAGTGACTAAGGAGCGAGAGGATGTGTGCTTTACAACGAAGCCTCTGAGTGTGCAGATCAACGAACTTGATGAGCTGATCAAGAAGGTACAATCCATTTTTGTTTCGTTTAAAATCCCACAAACATCGTATGAAAAAAGAACTAAATAACTTGAATTCAAGAATTTCAAATCTAGATAGTTGTTTAACTCAAACACGTGTCACAAATTCTAATCCAACTGACCAAATGAGCAGGGTGTCATCCAAGAGTGAGGAGCGAAGAATGTGGATTGAGCAGAAGGAGTTGGAGCTGGTTAGGTCTAGGGATGAAAATATCTATTTGCAAAGAGACAATCTTAAATTGTTAAAACAGAGAAACATTTTTTGTTTGATTGCAAAAACACTTTATACTAACAGTACACAATTGCATTTGAACTGTGAAATAGGCCAGAAAATACATCGCATGATTTTGCCCTTTCTTGAGCTAAAGGAGGATGAAATTGATGCCGAAGCATACAACTGCGAAAGTGTTGTATCTTCAGATGATGTAAGTCCCACTTATATGTTTGGTCTGGACAAAATTGAATCATTTATTAAGTCCAAAGACCATAAGGACATGCTCAAAGACCTTTTGGATGAAAATGACAAGTTGAAACTCAGAGCCGAAACCATACAAAAAATTGACTCATTGAGTACCAAATTAAGTTCAGAAAATAAAATTGATGTTGAAAATGCATCTGAACTTAATGAGGATGATGACATGAGTGAAATCTCTGTAGAGGATGAGGTTGACTGTTCAGAGTTTATTAAGAGCGAACCTGAAAACCACAAAAATTTGATTTCTGAAAATTCTGTGGAATTCGCTCGTTTATCCAAAAGTAAGTCCCCAGTTCTTAAAGAAAAAGTCGTTGTTTACCAAAAGGTAAGAACAACTCCCAATCAAGTTTATAAGGTCACAGGAGTAACCAATCATCAGACAGCCGAACTCACTGCGCTGGTGAAGAAAGATAATGCAGATGGTTGTGATGAGTTTTTTCTGGTCTGCACCAATAGACAATGCAGATGAAACAGTTGGTTTGTCGGAGCGAACATCAAGGAAGGCCAAAGGTAGATACGTGGCAGAACCACTAAATAAACCTACCAACTATGACGTACCCGGTACCAGTGGAACAAAAGAGGTTCCAGTGGATTACGTCTCCTCAACAAGCGAAACCTCTTCCATGAAAAGTGAACCTGTTGTTCAGAAGCCGAAACAGAAGGCAAATATTCACAAACAACCAAAACAGGTGAACAATCAAAAGCACTAGAGGAATCTGAGATACAAGAAAAATCTCTCAGAGCGAAAGCAATTTTGGCGCTCCCAAAATCCTCACTACACTCACTTTAATAGAAACTCCAAGCAAAAAGGAGAAGAGAATAAAGATAAAAGGAGCTTCGGTCGGTTGGATCAAAAGAACCGAAAGAAGACTTTCGGGCAACAGAAAGTACAAGACCGAATGAATAGGTTCGGTCCTGATAGCAACAGCAACCGAAAATCCAGTTTCGGTCCAGAAACTCACAACAACCGAAAAGGCAATTTCGGCCCATTAACAAATAGCAACCGAAGGTTCAACTTCGGTCCCTCAAATGATCAAAACCAAAAGGATCATTTCAAACCTGAAGTCAGGAAAGAGTCTCATTCTAAATTCTATTCCTCTAATTCTTCTCGTTCTCATTCCTCCTCTAAGCCTAATTCGTGTCCTACACCAAGCTCACAATCGATGAAGGATTTGAAAGGAAAAAGTAAGATTTCCACAGCAAATGAAGACAGAAAGCAAGCTAAAGTGCAAACTCCTGAACCTAAATCCAAAACACTTGAAACTAACCCTAATAAAATCAATGTGTTTACTATTAAGAGGAAAGATAAAACAACCTTAATAAAACGAACTTATCTTGTTGATGCTTCTCTTGCTATTCATGTTTCTGTGAAAGGCTCACAAGGACCCAAGAAAGTTTGGGTTCCTAAATCTGCTTAATTTTTGCAGGTTATAAGTGACGAGCAGTTCGACGAAGAATGGTACATAGACAGTGGCTGCTTGCGTCACATGACCGGAAGAAAGGAAGAACTAAGGGAGTTTCGGTCCCTTCAAAACGGTGGTAACTTCAAGTTTGGTAACAACTCCTATGGAACGATTAAGGGGTATGGTATGATAATCAATGGGGATTTTACAATCAGGAAGGTGGCTTATGTAGAGGGATTACAGCATAACCTCATCAGTGTGTCTCAACTGGTGGGAGGTACAGGTCTCAAAGTTTCGTTCGATGACAAAGGTTCAGAAATAATAGAGAAGAGGACCAACAAAGTGATTCTCAAGTCAGAACGAAAAGGTGAAATGTTCCCTCTGAATCTCAACCCAATCAAAGGAAAACCAGCCATATGTCTATTGTCTAAAGCTCATTTAGATGAAAGCTGGTTGTGGCACCGAAGGCTCTCGCACCTCAACTTCAAAGACATCAACAAGCTAGTCATCAATGATCGTGTTCGGGGTCTTCCACTGCTCAAGTTCGATCAAGAACATTTATGTGCTGCTTGTAAAATGGGGAAACAAAGTCGCCAAAGTCACCCAACAATCGTAAATACAAAAGTTGTTGAACCACTTGAGTTGCTTCACGTCGACTTATGTGGTCCATCATCAATTGAGAGCATTGGCGGTAACAAATACATCCTTGTTATTGATGATGACTTCTCAAGGTTTACTTGGGTGTTCTTTCTAAAACTCAAATCCGAGGCAACTCCCAAGCTGAAGATCTTTATCAAGCAGGTTGAAGTGCAACTGAGAAAAGTCGTTCGAAACATCAGGAACGACAATGGACTAGAATTCAAGAACAAAGAATTAGAAGATTTCTTATCAGAAAAAGGCACGAGTCACAATTTCTCATCCCCCTATACTCCTCAACAGAACGGAATTGTCGAAAGGCGAAACCGGTCCCTGTGTGAGGCAGCCCGAACCATGCTGAGTTTTGCCTCTCTTCCTCTATATTTCTGGGCAGACGCCATTGCTGCAGCTTGCTACACTCAAAACAGGTCTTATCTCAATAAGCATTTCTCTCTTACCCCCTATGAGATTCTTAACAACAGGAAACTGAATGTCAAGTTCTTCCATGTGTTCGGCTCGAGGTGCTTCATCTTTAACTCCAAAGAGCATTGCAACAAATTCGATGTCAAAGTTGATGAAGGCATCTTTCTGGGATACTCTCTTACTTCAAAGGCATACAGGGTTCTGAATAAGCATTCTAAACGTATTGAAGAAACCTATTATGTGACGTTTGATGACAATTATGTCAAGAAGTTGAAGTCAACCGAAGGGACAATTGGAGAGATTTTCTCTCAAACCGGTCAGGTCACAACATCAATTGCCAATCTTTTTGACCAGTTCATGGATTTATTCGATGAACCTAAGATGGCAATTCATTCTGAAGCTGGAGCTGCAGACAACAAAGTAGATCACCTTAAGAAGATTGTTGAAGATGCAACCAAACGAATGACAGAAGAAGAACCGGTTAGAAACGAACCTCCTCAAAGCAATACTTCAGTCGAGGGGGAGAATCAAGTCTCTTCAGATCAAGATGACTCACAAATCCAGGGGGAGAATCCAATCTTTGATAGACCCGAATGTCCGGAATGACCCGAAAGCCCGGTTACAACCGAAAGTCCGGCACGACCCGAAAGTCCTGTAGCAACCGAAAGTCCAGAAGAAACAGAAAGTCCTATAACACTCGAAGGTCCGGAACAGCCCGCCAGCCAAATAGAAGAAGAATTTTTTGGTTCACATCCCCACGTTTCATCATCTGTCGAGGGGGAGAATTCTGATAAGCTTTATAATGATGATTTACAATCAGAGTTGGAAGAAGAAGTAAGTGTTGAGTTGGATCCCTCTTATGACCCAAATTATCCTCCTCTCATCAAATGGACCAGAGATCACCTAATTTCTGAAATAGTGGGTGATGCATCAGAAAAGGTTCTAACTCGATCACAACTAAAAGCGAAGCAAAATGCTCTTTTCTCTAAAGTAGAATTCTGCATGTTTAATTCATTCATCTCCAAAATAGAGCCGAAGACCGTCAATACTGCTCTCGATCATTCTGATTGGGTTCAGGCAATGCAAGACGAACTCAATGAGTTCGAAAGAAATAAGGTATGGAGACTTATTCCAGCACCGGAAGATGCCTCAGTTGTCGGTCTCAAATGGGTATTCAGAAACAAACTAGACAAGGAGGGAAATGTGATCCGGAATAAGGCTCGGCTAGTGGTGAAAGGATATTGCCAGGAAGAAGGAATCGATTACGAAGAGACATTCACTCCAGTTGCAAGACTGGAATCAGTTCGAATATTTCTTGCCTATGCCGCACACAAGAACTTTGAGGTCTACCAGATGGATGTGAAGTGTGCCTTTCTGAATGGCGAACTTGAAGAAACTGTGTACGTGGAGCAACCTCCTGGCTTTGTAAATGAAAAGCATCCAAATCACTGCTACATCTTGGATAAGGCAGTTTATGGTCTGAAACAAGCTCCTAGGGCATGGTATGAAACTTTAACTAAGTTTTAAAGATGTCTAAATTTAAACAAGGTTCGGTTGACCCTACCTTCTTTCGTAAAAAAGAAGGTAACCAGCTTATGATTGTTCAAATCTATGTCGACGATATCATCTTCGGCTCCACGAATCCAAGCCTAACAGCTGAATTCAGGAAGTTGATGGAGACTAAAATTGAAATGAGCTCAATGGGTCCGATTAACTTTTTCCTTGGTTTAAATATTAGACAGCGACCCGAAGGCATCTTTATCAACCAGGAAGCATACACAAAGACTCTCATTGCCGAATTCGGCATGATGGGAGACTCAAAGGTCAAAGTCCCTATGGCATTCGGCACCAAGCTCACACCATCTTTGGAAAAACTGGCAGTCGACATTACGCTATATCGCCAAATGATTGGTTCCCTAATGTACCTCACAGCTAGCAGGCCCGATATAATGTTTTCAGTATGCTATTGTGCCAGGTTTCAAGCAAATCCTCGTGAACCACACATGCTGGCAGTGAAGAATATTTTCTGGTATTTGAAGCGAACCACCACTCTCGGTCTCTGGTATCCCTCAAAATCACGCTTCTTTGTTCAAGCCTACTTAGATGCAGACTTAGGCAGATGCGGTCTAGATCGAAAAAGCACCACATGAGGCTGCCAATTCCTAGACGGAAAGTTAGTTAGCTGGAAATCGAAGAAACAAACATGTGTTTCTCTATCTACAGCCGAAGCAGAGTACATTGCAGCCGCCTCCTGCACATCACAAGTGATTTGGATCCAAAGCCAACTCCGGGATTATGGACTCAATATGAAAAAGATCCCACTATACTGTGACTCAGAAAGTGCAATTAGGATCTATCATAACCCAGTGCAACACTCCAAGACCAAGCATATAACACTAAGGTATCACTTTATTAAGGATCATGTGGAAGATGGAAACGTCGAAATTCACTTTGTACGAACCACTGATCAACTGGCTGACATCTTCACCAAAGCCCTTCCTGAAGCAAGTTTCAATAAAATCCTGCAAGGCCTAGGTATGATAGAATCGGAGTCAGTACCAAAAACACCTTCACAAAACTAAAAGTTGAACGCGAAATGAACAGAACACTCGGTTTATTTTGGGCGTGGTTCACACGGGAACCGAAATGAACCGAACGCTCGGTCTATTTCGGGTTCTGTCCCACTAAACTTGTGTTCGCTTATCTCAAAAAGGTGATGTCTTTGGGTGTACACTTTTGTTTTGTTCCTCTCTTTTCTAACATATCAAAACTCCAAAAATATTTTCTCTCTTTTGTCTTCACTTCTGTTCACATTAGCAGTCTCTGGAATATTGATGTGGCAGGTATCATTCTCATACTTTTTACTAGCTAAGTGTCCCTAGAAGCATGCTGTTGCATGTTGTCCAAAGCCTCATTTGATTTTGAATAAAGCCTTACTGACTGGGTATACACAAACCTTGTCTTCCTAATTAGGCTGTTAAATTTATTCTAATCATGAGCTACCTTACTCTTTTCTCATATGAGTTAAGAGTTTTCTGCTTGGTCACTCTTTATAGCGGAGGTACTTTGGTTTCTTTACAACACCTCAAACATTTTTTCTCCATTATATTTCGGTTCATTTATGTAACCCTTGAGACTCTCAGATATAACCACTGAGGTTTATGGTTATACAATCTCTGTGTTTATGATCTTAGCTTCGTGTCACTACGTGCTAAGTGAAACCCACAATTCAATACCCACAATGCATTGACGGTGAACAATTAAAATTTCTCTAGCTTTCACCCATGAATTAACAAATCCACCCAAGTGGCCGTACCATGAAATCTCAAATTTTCTTTTTGTGTGATTCTTATGAAATTGTTAGATACCATAACATTTCTTCCTTTAGAATCCAGTTTTAATTTTTTTTGGGATTTCATACCAAATAAATTTCCAACAAGTCACTAAATCTATTCCAAACCTACTTGTTCAACAGATCACATCGGTCTCACAGGTACTTCGTTCGGTTTCAGTCTTATGTCAAGATCCGGAATTCTGAACCGAAGCGAAAGCCACCCTTCTAAGCCTCATCAAAAGATGCCTTTCAACACTTCTTAACAAGTGCTTGATCGTAATTCAATGGGAAACCACACAGACACTTTAAAGTTTCTCTTAACTTTGAAGGAAGAGATTCGTGCCCGGGATCCATTGTTTCGTGTCTATATTGACATCACAAATTCCCACGTAGATATAGCTTTATTTCTTTATCTTTGTCACTCTACGCATGAAAATCTTTGATTTTCCAAAAGTCTGGTTCGGTTTTCTACCAGCTACTTTCCCTTATGAAGCTTCGGTTATTAATAATGTACTCAACAAGGAAACGCTGTGGTTTTTATAAGTCCTTGCTTCTCTTTACTGATGACAGCTCATTTAAAAGATAAGATGCTGACTCAGCCAGAAGATTAACGGCTTCAACAGTTATTTGACGGGCACGCGTGCTAAAAGGAAACAATATTCTCTCTCATGCGTAATCATCGGGGACGCTAACTGTCAATTTTCAATCACATCAAGCGCCGTTCCGAGTTCCGAGAAGATTTAGGGGCAAATTTTTCTCTCTCCTCCATAACCGATATAAAGGGTTCAACCCCGGATGTTTTCCCTCTTCATCGCAACCCACAAATGTAACGCCCGTAGATTCGGGCCAGTCAATTTTAAGACGATAGGCGTCAAAAATGACTTTTTGATGGAAGATTATCTAGAAGGTTTAATCTCAACCAAGTTGTAGTATATGTCACAAGGTTTCCGTGCATATAAAGAACGCCAAAATCCGAGTTATAACGAAGAAGTTATGACCTGTCGAAGTTTTACGGCAAAATCGGCACGGCACCGGGAAGCGTAAATAGTGAATTTACGATAGAGCGAGATTTAGCCTTATCAATCTAAACAAAAGTTGTAGAATATGTTAAAATAAGAGCGTCAATAAAAAGAACGCCCAAATCTGACTTCGTATGAGGAAGTTATGATTTTTCTAAGATTCGGCTTAGCAAAGCACGACCCGAAACTCGAATTTTAGTTCGAGCAGTTTTTGGCTTACGCGACCTAAATAAGAGTTGAAGGTCTCATTAATAGGAACTCAACGGTAAAAATATGGACGAAAACGGAGTTCGTATGAAGGAGCTACAAATTCTTCGCGGTCATTTAACAGTCTAAACGCCTCCTACTGTTAAATTTGAGATCGGTCAAGATTTAGCTGACGGAGTCTAAATGAAAGTTGTAGTTCTTGATTTTACCTACGCGTGGATATAAAGAACGTCAAAAACGGAGCTCGTATGCGAAAGTTATGATTTTTCTAAGTTCGAAGGCTTATACGCGATAGGGGTGACGTGGTACCACCCAGAATTTGACACGTGGCACCACCAGAAAGCCACCACATGGACCAACTCGGCGAGTAGGTGTCCCCTACTCGGCGAGTACATCAGATATTTTCACTATAAATAGGATGCGAGGGTTCTGGGTTTATTTGCTCATTTCTTCTCATCTTTGTGCCGAAGCTCTGCATTTTTACTCCCGATTCCACCCCGAAGCCCCGGTATCATACTCTAGCCCCGAGGCAAGTCCCGAGATCCCGAAGATCCCGAGAAGTGCGGTTCCCGAGTCGAAGCTCTGCCCGCGAGAAGTTCGATTTTTGTGAAGATCTTCCAGATCTGCTGTGGATTACTACTTCTATAAGCCGTAGTGCTGTCCGATCATCTTCTGATCAAGTGAGTGTGTGGTTATTTTCTTCTAACGCATAATTATTAAGTATTTTCTATGAAATACGTGCTACGTGTATAATATGAGGTTGTTTATATGTGTGGGTGTATAGTCCCTTTCATAAACACGGGTATAATACAAGTATTGTTTGAATGTATTAAGTGTATGTTTGGGAGAGTGTATGGTTACTTTCTTCTAACACATAAATATGAAGTATTTGGTATAAAATACGTGCTATGTGTTTATATATTGTTGTTTATTTGAGATGAGTATGGAATGAATGTTTTATATAGTTTTAAAAGAGACAAACTGTATGTGTATTCTATATCTACAAATATGTTGGGTAGAACATGGGTAGATGAGATAGTTGGTATGTGATAAAGTGATGAGGTATGAAAGATAATTAAGAATGATATTGGTAGACGCACCAATTAAAGAATGTCATAAAGCTAGCAGATGTGCTGGAGAATAATATCGGTAGATGCACCAAGTAGCGAATGTCATAATCCTGGCAGATGCGCTTATAGGATAATGTCGGCAGATGCGCCAAATAGAGATTGTCATAATAATAGCAGAAGCGCTTATAGGATAATCTTGGCAGATGCGCCTAAAAGAGAATGTCATAAACCTGGCAGTCGCGCCTCATAGTGTATGACGTAATCCTGGCAGAGGCGCTTAAAGGATAATGTTGGCAGATGCGCCTTATATAGCAATGGAAGTTTGTGTAAATTCCTTAGGTCAATCCTTGGGAATGAAGGAATGACGAGTAGTTGAATTCCTAGGGTAAAATCCTAAGAAACATAATAGGGATGAGTAATTGAGTTGATTGTTTGATGGTTGAATATAATAATTGTATTATTGTGGGTTGAAAACCCTATATGCTCACCAGGGTCCCAAGCCTGACCCACTCAGTTTTCTTTGCATTACAGGTAATGACACAAGAGTATAAGTTGGTGGACTTGACAAGAGGTTTTGGATTATAGATCAGTAGTTGAATAACTATTGTAATGTCTATTTTATATTGTTTATGCTTTTGGTCTGTATCGGAACATGACATCCCGAGGTTTTATTATTTAATGGAAATACATTCTCTTTGAGAAATGTTTTGATAAATGGTTATCATATTTTATTTTGGGAACAAATTCCGCAACCGTTTTCTTTAAACGATCACTCTGATTTATAAAACAAAGCATAAGAAAATCGGTCTTTTCTGGCCGTGAAAATGGGGATGTCAAAGTTGGTATCAGAGCATTAGTTTAAGCGAACTAGGAATTTGTAGGATTTCTAGACTTAAACTTAGAGTGCTAAGTAATGGTTGTGAGGAGTGTGTCTAAAATATGTTAGGTAGTACACCTTAAATTGACACAAGCACTAGTTATTTTAGGAATGATGCCTAAAATGCTCTTATGTGCAAAATGTTTTGTGTGATATCTATATTGATGCTATTATTTGTTTGGATCTATGGTCTGTTGCCGACCGGATCTGGAAACCTTATGTGTGTAGGATTCTAAGCGTACGTCTACGATATTAGAACTAGTATGTAAACGTTTCGGAGTGATAAGGATGATTTGAATATCTATCGTGAATGAGGATCTAATTTCACCTTATTCGGTGTATAGATCAAAAATGGTGAGAACAAGAAGTGGAGTTGGAAATGTTGATGAAAACAGGAATCAACCACCAGTGATTGAACAAGTACCTGTCGTAGCAGCAGCACCTGAGCCAATAACCATGGTTGGTGTGCAAATGATGATTCAGACGATGTTGGATCATTAGATGGATGAAACTAGACGGTTGCTTCAACAGAATCGTGAAGAACTGTCAATTCGTGTGGAGGAGCCTGAATTAAATGAAGGGCACTCGGAAGGTGGAAACTTCAGTGGGTCTGTTGGTCAAGCCAACCCACCGATAGTTAGGCAAGACAACCATGGTGGAAGGAATGATGGAATGGGATGCAAGTACAAGGACTTTCTAACTTGCAAACCATCGACCTTCAATGGAAAGGAGGATCCGATTGGAGTTATGGATTGGATTTCCGAAATGGAGTTAGCCTTCATGACTTGTGGCTGCAGAGGCAAGTTGCAAACTATCTATGCAGTACGTCAGTTCAGGGGTGGGGCTGTTCATTGGTGGAACACTTTGGGGAAGATCCTAAGTCCTAATGAGCCACTGCAACTGACCTGGGCAGAGTTCTTGGTGCAATTCAAGCGCAAGTTCTGCTCTGCTCAAAATCTATTGGAGTTGGAGAATAAGTTTCTGATATTGAAGAAAGGCAGCATGTCAGTGGATGAATACACTAATGCCTTCACAGACAAGATGGAGTTTGCTTTACGCATCGTCCCAGACGAACTGACAAAAGTCGACCGGTATGCAAAGGGACTCCCTTGGGAGTATGCGGTGCTAGTGCGTCAGGCACCTACCTTAGAGGCAGCTATTTGGGCTGCCAAGTCTGTTGAGAATATGATCAAGGGGAGGACTGACAGTAAGGTTGAAGTTGGCGAGAAGAGAAAGTTAGAAGGAACTTCAGGTTCTAATGAGAAAGGAAAATCCTCGAAGTCTGGAGGAGGAGGGAGAGATGAGGCACGGTGGTGCGATAAGTTCAAGAAGAAGCACTCAGGAAAATGTGGCGTGGAAGTGACATGTTTCAAGTGTGGAAAGCATGGGCATTACGCCGATGAATGTATTTTCAACAAAAAGGTCTGTTACGAATGTAACGAAGAGGGGCACTTCAAGCAAGACTGCCCAAGGAAAAATCAAGCAGCAAGGCTAGAGGCGCCGCCAAAGCTAAAGGCAAGAGCATTTCAAATGATCCTTGATGAAGCAGATGGCAATGCAAGGAATCAGGAATAAGGATCTTATATCTAAAGATCAAGTTATAAAGTAGCGATATGAAAAGTAACATGTGGTGTAGCCTATTAGAGGCATAGTATAGGGTGAACTTGAACTTTTGTGTAATCGTTTCAAGGAATTAATATAAACCCTAGTTCTGTTAACTGATGTGTTGAATGATTGTCTGATTTTCTTGTATGGTGACTTGGTCGACTACGAGACAATACTTGGGACGAGTATGAGTAGGTGTGAAAGGTAGTAGATGCATATACTACCGGAAGCACAGGACTCGCACTTGGATCAGGGAAAGTCACAAGGTTACCAAGAAGCTAGTGATTGATTCAATTTTATTCTGGTATGTCGTTACCATTGTTTCGGTGATGACTAGTAAGACGGTTGTTGTTCCGACCCTAGTGGTCGTATTTAAATTTGAGTTCGATGGCGAGGACTATGTACGTGGTCTAAAGGACCGGGTTAGATGTAACATCTGACTTAAGACAGAAGGTTGAAGTTAATGCGATTGATAGTGTCGCTCTCGTTGTTAAATGAAGTTTGTAGGTAGAAATGCTACATGCTGAAATGTGATTATATCACATTAGAATATGAAGGAAGGTATATTCCATTCTGGAATTTAACTTTATTAAAGACCGAGTCTAAGCGTCGCATCGTGCGATGAGAGGTCGATAGAGCACGACCCATTGGTTTGTTGCAATAGATAAAGGAAAGTATTTATCCTGAGAAAAAGAAGGAGTCCAAAATGAGGACTTATTTGGTAACTTGAAGGTTACGATTGAAAGTACAACATAGTACGATAAGCAGATGCAAGATTGGGCCTCGTTTGCGGTCAAGAAAGCCATAGAGTTAAATACTCTTTCGAGAAAACATAGAAGTTACGGTTATTACCTAGGATAAATAAATAAAGTGTGGAATCATTATGCAAGTCCTATGTCGTTGATGATTCCGGGACGTAATCATCCTAAGGGGGAGATAATTGTAACGCCCGTAGATTCGAGCTAGTCAATTTTAAGACGATAGGCGTCAAAAATGACTTTTTGATGGAAGATTATCTAGAAGGATTAATCTCAACCAAGTTTTAGTATATGTCACAAGGTTTTCGTGCATATAAAGAACGCCAAAATCCGAGTTATAACGAAGAAGTTATGACCTGTCGAAGTTTTACGGCAAAACCGGCACAGCACCGGGAAGCGTAAATAGTGAATTTACGATAGAGCGAGATTTAGCCTTATCAATCTAAACAAAAGTTGTAGAATATGTTAAAATAAGAGCGTCAATAAAAAGAACGCCCAAATCTGACTTCGTATGAGGAAGTTATGATTTTTCTAAGATTCAGCTTAGCAGTGCACGACCCGAAACTCGAATTTTAGTTCGAGCGGTTTTTGGCTTACGCGACCTAAATAAGAGTTGAAGGTCTCATTAATAGGAACTCAACGGAAAAAATATGGACAAAAACGGAGTTCGTATGAAGGAGTTACGAATTCTTCGCGGTCATTTAACAGTCTAAACGCCTCCTACTGTTAAATTTGAGATCGGTCAAGATTTAGCCGACGGAGTCTAAACGAAAGTTGTAGGTCTTGATTTTACCTACGCGTGGATATAAAGAACGTCAAAAACGGAGCTCGTATGCGAAAGTTATGATTTTTCTAAGTTCGAAGGCTAATACGCGATAGGGGTGACGTGGCACCACCCAGAATTTGACACGTGGCACCACCAGAAAGCCACCACATGGACCAACTCGGCGAGTAGGTGTCCCCTACTCGGCGAGTACATCAGATATTTTCACTATAAATAGGATGCGAGGGTTCTGGGTTTATTTGCTCATTTCTTCTCATCTTTGTGCCGAAGCTCTGCATTTTTACTCCCGATTCCACCCCGAAGCCCCGGTATCATACTCTAGCCCCGAGGCAAGTCCCGAGATCCCGAAGATCCCGAGAAGTGCGGTTCCCGAGTCGAAGCTCTGCCCGCGAGAAGTTCGATTTTTGTGAAGATCTTCCAGATCTGCTGTGGATTACTACTTCTATAAGTCGTAGTGCTGTCCGATCATCTTCTGATCAAGTGAGTGTGTGGTTATTTTCTTCTAACGCATAATTATTAAGTATTTTCTATCAAATACGTGCTACGTGTATAATATGAGGTTGTTTATATGTGTGGGTGTATAGTCCCTTTCATAAACACGGGTATAATACAGGTATTGTTTGAATGTATTAAGTGTATGTTTGGGAGTGTATGGTTACTTTCTTCTAACACATAAATATGAAGTATTTGGTATAAAATACGTGCTTTGTGTTTATATATTGTTGTTTATTTGAGATGAGTATGGAATGAATGTTTTATATAGTTTTAAAAGAGATAAACTGTATGTGTATTCTATATCTACAAATATGTTGGGTAGAACATGGGTAGATGAGATAGTTGGTATGTGATAAAGTGATGAGGTATGAAAGATAATTAAGAATGATATTGGTAGACGCACCAATTAAAGAATGTCATAAAGCTAGCAGATGTGCTGGAGAATAATATCGGTAGATGCACCAAGTAGCGAATGTCATAATCCTGGCAGATGCGCTTATAGGATAATGTCGGCAGATGCGCCAAATAGAGATTGTCATAATAATAGCAGAAGCGCTTATAGGATAATCTTGGCAGATGCGCTTATAAGATAATGTCGGCAGATGTGCCTAAAAGAGAATGTCATAAACCTGGCAGTCGCGCCTCATAGTGTATGACGTAATCCTGGCAGAGGCGCTTAAAGGATAATGTTGGCAGATGCGCCTTATGTAGCAATGGAAGTTTGTGTAAATTCCTTAGGTCAATCCTTGGGAATGAAGGAATGACGAGTAGTTGAATTCCTAGGGTAAAATCCTAAGAAACATAATAGGGATGAGTAATTCAGTTGATTGTTTGATGGTTGAATATAATAATTGTATTATTGTGGGTTGAAACCCCTATATGCTCACTAGGCTCCCAAGCCTGACCCACTCAGTTTTCTTTGCATTACAGGTAATGACACAAGAGTATAAGTTGGTGGACTTGACGAGAGGTTTTGGATTATAGATCAGTAGTTGAATAACTATTGTAAGGTCTATTGTATATTGTTTATGCTTTTGGTCTGTATCGGAACATGACATCCCGAGGTTTTATTATTTAATGGAAATACATTCTCTTTGAGAAATGTTTTGATAAATGGTTATCATATTTTATTTTGGGAACAAATTCCGCAACCGTTTTCTTTAAACGATCACTCTGATTTATAAAACAAAGCATAAGCAAATCGGTCTTTTCTAGCCGTGAAAATGGGGATGTCAAAACAAAGCAAACAAAGGTTTTTCTCTCACTGTTCATCTTCTTCTTTGAAGCGTTCAACAATGGCGGATTCCTCCTCAGTCCATGAAACCTCTTCTTGATCTACCATTCTTCCAATCAGACCTCAGCAAATCCTGGTCATCGATCTCAACCCAATCTCCTATGATGCATTTATGTATCCTATAGTGGAGTGTCTCAAATACTCTCCACTAATTCCCGCACTCTCCAAGGTTGAAATCGTGCCTATGGAATGTCTCTCGCAGGTTTTCTCCACCGCTCACTACGACAAATCTGTTGATCGTATCTACTTCGACATTCTTGACAACAAATCCTCCATCTCCAAGCAGCGATTTTGCTGGCTTCTAAGGTTTGAACCTGACGAATCGAGGGTTAAACCTGATTCAATCTCTGTGGGTCAACTCTTCTCCATGTTTTACAACATGGGTTACACAGAAATCCTTATGACCGTGACGAAATTCAAGAAGTCATGCCTTCCTCCTCAACGGAACGGCTTTTTCACGATCTTATTCAAGCGTTTATCTGAGCGGAGTGCAGGTTCTGACGGAGCCAGCCGATTAGTCATGACCATCCTTTATGGTCTGTACAATGGGGTCAACCTTGATTACGGCTCGGTCCTTTGGCAACAGTTGATTCAAAGCCTCGGCTCTACCTCTCGGCACACTGAAATCTCTTATGCCAGGTTTTGGACGATCGTCACCAAATGGGCTATGGAAAAATATCATGTCCCCACTGTGGCCAATTCTCCTCTTTCCTCGATTGGTGTGTTTCATACCAGCAAGATTATTGTAACTGATCCATCCAAATTCATTCTTGTTGGCTCAATTCCAGAGTCCATGTATGCTGGTGTATCCAAGGAGAGCCTAATCTTCAAAACCTACAAGGAGTTTCCTCCTTCGAGTCCGAGAGAGTTGACACCCGAGATGATTCAGTCTATTAATGAAGCAGACAAACCTGCCACCAGGGGCAAGAAACCAGAGAAGGGGAAAATCAAGAAAGCAGCAAAAGGAGCAAAAGGCCCTACTCCTAAGAAGCGAAAGTTGACAAAAGCAGCCCAATCACCTCCACCGAAGAAGAAGAAAATTCAACCTAAGCGTAAACTTGTTCTTGCTTCTTCCTCGAGCGATTCAGACGATGAAGGTTCAGAATCTGAAGAGTCGATTCGAGGTGACTCTCCTCCCCGTTCTCCTATACATGAGGTACCTATCGCAACCGAACCTATCTCTTCTCCACCTATCACTATATTTGTTTCCATTCCCATCATAACCTCATCAATTTCTATTCCCCCCATAACTACCTCTACTCACATTCCACCCACTTCTATTCCTATACCACCACCCATTTTCTCTGAAGCCACCAAAACAACAACTACTGAAGTTTGAACCAACGTATTTGATACGGGGGATCGTACTTCAGCACCCGAACATACACCTACACCCGAACCAACTTCAGCACCCGAACCTACTCCCACAACTGGACTATCCACATCACCCTTATCTCCCACTCACTCAGCCGAAACCGAGACATTTCTAGGAGGGGAAGATATGACCTTCGATTCAATTTACTACAGCCCCTACCAGGTTCAAAGTGATGATGATGATGATGCTCCTGTCACCAAAAAGCTCATCAAGGAACTCCACGAGAAGATTGATAATCTCGTAGCTTCTTCCTCTTCCTCAAAGTCCAATATCTCGGAAGCTGCCATTAAGGGGATGGTGGAAACTTTCACCAAGGCACACGAAGCCTCAATCAACTCCGCTACTGATGCTATCGAAAAATCAACAAAGGCTTGTGTTGCGGCGACCGAAATAGTCGAATAACTATTTCAAGATGCTAACATCTTTCTGGAGTCTTTGCAGGGGGCAGCCGAAACTAATGCCACAAAGGTTAGCTCGATTGTGGAGAAGCTGGACACTTCCCTAGAAACATAAAAAAAGCACTTCGCCAGTCTTCGTCAAACCCTCAAAGAAGACAACCAATCTTGTCAGTCATCCGTTGAAGATCATTTGCTCAAGTTCCAACAAACCCTTGCAACGGAATATTCTTCAAGGGATGAGCTTGCCCGCAAAACATCTGAGCTCCAACTTACAAGTCATCAACTCTCCCAAGCAGAGAAGGAGGTCGACTCTTTTCGGTCGGAGAAAGTTGTGGTCAAAAGTTGTGTTTCGGATGTCCATGGAGCCCTCTCCAATATCATTGAAGCCCATGATCCGATTCTCAACTACTCGGTGAGGCGAACTCTTGCTGAGAAGCTTGCTCTTGCCATTGCCTTGCTTAGCCGAATTCAGGGGCTTCCTAAGCAAATGGACCATCCGAAACAAGGGGGAGAAAAGACTTCAAAGAGCACAACACAATCTCAACCTCCTCCTATTTCCAAAGCTCAATCTCGACCACTTCCAGTTTCTTCATCAGTTCCACCTAAAGCAACCGAACCAACAACTGTTCCTGCATCAGGTTCGGGTGCTCAAGACAAAGGAAAACAGGTTCTTAATGACAGTGATGGAAGTGAAGATAAAGAAACTATTGCTGACATTTTGAAGAAACAGGCCAGGGAGAAGGAGCTTGATACAAATGCTCGGATTGCTAGGGAGGCCGAAGCTAATGAAAGAAAGATAAAGGAGGCTCATGATCTCTTTGAAAGCCGAAAAACCCTATTCCCTCCTTGGACTCTTGAAGAGCTTGTCAAAGAAGCTATCGAGTCCCCTAGCATCCTTTGGCTTGAACCTATGATCTCCTTGGACCGGGTCAATTCGTTTGATTCTCAGTTTGACATGCCCTTGACCCGAAAGGCTTTCATCTTTCATGTATTCTCCCACATAGCTGAAGTCCCTCATCCTCACCCGAAGGTTGATAGGGAACTTATTGTTTTTTATCTGAGGACTGCTCAACCTCAGTATCAGACGTGGAGTGTACAAAAGATTATCAACGTTCGGGTCCTCAAACCCGTTCGGGAGGGTAACTTCACAAATGTCAGATTCAAGGTCTTGAGGGGGTCCGACAAAGCCGAACATGCCATCTCTCTCGCTGATCTTCCCAATCTAAATCCTCATGACTGGATAATCCTACACAACATCCTCCTCATCAATGAAATGGAATATGGGCCGATCATAGATCATTCATATTCCATTTTAAGAGGATGTTGGTGCGTTACATTTTGGAGGTTGGCAAGTTGGATCAAGAAGTTGCAAGTGTACTCAGAAAGAAGCCTACTATCACTCCAGTTGGTTCTGCAAGCGACTTGAATAGAATGCAGATGGGGAAGATTGACCCAAAGCAAAACTCAGTCATGTTCATCAGGGCAAAAGGTCAGAAATGCCTATTCGCTTTGGCTGACAAACATCTTTACACCACTTCCTGCTTGGAGCATGTTCTGGGGATCATCAATCGATGCAAGCAGAATTCTGAAAGTGATAAGAAATACTTCAACGACATGATCAACTGGTATATTCATTTCCGACAAACACTTCTGGCCGTTATTCCTTGCTTGTTCAAGACTGTGAAGAAAGCTGGTGCCACAGGTGCAAGTAAGCCAAAGTAAGGTCTCGCCCCAATTGACGCAAAGGGGGAGATTGTTGGGCTTAATATGTGTTGCATCTTGGGCTCGTTTCTTAGCCCAGTTTTGTATCCGGATTGGGCTTGTCAATCCGTGATTTAATTTTTAGGGTTTTAGTATTTATAGATGCTTGCATGCATCTTGGTACGTAGTTGTTTTAGTCGATCATTCATAACGTTTTTGTTTCTATCGATTGTAACCCTAAAAGCCTCTACAGCGGAAGTTCTTCATCGAGCTCTGCTGAGGCATGAATCTATTGAATCATTCAGCTCATTGTTGGTTCATTCTTTTGTTTGTTATTTTGTTTGCATGATTCTGTTAAACCTATGTAAGATCTAAACGATCAAAGAGTATTTTCATCTCATCAAAAGTCACAAATGGACAATTCACAGTTAACCGGGTTGCTTATGTCGAAGGTCTTCAACATAAATTGATTAGTGTTTTGCAACTTGTTGTGGGTACTGGAAATCAGGTTGTGTTCAATGAAGAAGGAAGTATCATTTCGAAAGTAGAGACAAATGAAGTACTTCTCAAATCCAAAAGATATGGAGACATGTTCACACTCGACATCAAACTGATTGTGGGCAAACCTGCAGTGTGTCTATTGTCGAAGGCCTCTAATGATGTTAGCTGGATTTGGCATAGAAGATTGTCTCATTTGAACTTTCTCAATATTAACAAGCTTGTCACTGAAGATTTGGTTCGAGGTTTACCTATACTGAAATTTGACAATGATACATTGTGTGCAGCTTGCGAACAAGGAAAACAACATAGAAAAGGTCATCCAATTGTGATAGATTCAAAAATCATGGAACCGTTGGAACTTCTTCACATTGACTTATGTAGACCGTCGACTATTGCTACAATCAATAAAAAGCGGTACATTTTAGTTATTGTTGATGATTTTTCTCGATATACATGGGTATTCTTTCTCAGGTTAAAATCTGAAGTTGCTCAGACGATGATTGACTTTATCAAAAAGATTGAGATATGTCTTAAAAAGAATGTTCGCAGAATTAAAAGTGACAATGGTTCTGAGTTTAAAAATCAAACGCTGGATTCATTTCTCACAGCCAAAGGCATTTCACATAATTTCTCATCACCATATACTCCATAGCAAAATGGTGTTGTTGAAAGAAGAAATAGATCTCTATGCGAAGCGGCAAGGACCATGCTAACATATGCGAACTTACCTCAATATCTTTGGGCTGAAGCTGTGTCGACTGCATGTTTTACTCATAATCATTCGTTCATTCATCGAAGATTCAATATTACTCCATATGAAATACTCAACAATCAAAAACCTAATGTAAAATTTTTCCATGTTTTTGGTTGCAGGTGTTTTATAATGAATCTAAAAGATAATTTGACCAAGTTCCAAGCGAAAGCTGATGAAGGCATATTCTTAGGATATTCGCAAAATTCAGTTGCATACAGGGTGTTAAACAAGCGAACAAGAAAAGTTGAAGAAACTTTCAACTTAACCTTCTATGATTACTATCTTAAACAAATGGATAGTAAATTTTAAAATAAATCAATTCTTGTTGATTCAGATACTCAAATTGAAAATTCAGATATCAATGATTTTGATTATGACTTAATTTTCGGAATTCCTGACAGGGCAATTGATGCGGAAGTTCATGCTCCTAACAATCAAACATCAGAATCCTCAAAACATACTGATGATTCAACACTTACTACGAATTCAATATTTTGCGAAAGTGTGCCTGAAGTTCGTATGGAAGGGGAGCATATGACCACAAATATAAAGGGAGAGCAAACTTTCGAGGGGGAGAATGAGACTATGAGTCATCAAGTTGAGGGGGAGCATTCGCAATTACCTTTAAATGATCAACAAGAACATCATTTTGAGGGGGAGCATCAAGATGAACATCATGTTGAGGGGGAGCATGATGAAACAGAGACAATTAATCTTGATGAAAATGATGAATTTCATGAATTAAATGATAATTTTTCTGTTGCAGGATGTGACAACCATCAAAATTCGAGTTAGTTAGATTTGAATAAACTTAGTTACACATATAGGTACTACACATATTAGACTTAGTAACTAGAAGCTAAGTTATAACCTAGTAGAATCTTGGAAACAGATAGAGACAATGGATAATGTGCTTGGATTTCACATTGGTATGTGAATTCTACAACTACTTAACTGTAGTGACTATCCATATTCGGGTTACTCTTTGACTCGAACAACATTTCATGAATCATATACACACATCATGCACTTGACCTAGAAGTAGAAGTTAGTTCAAAGTCTCATAGAAACTTAAGTCAAAGTTGAAGACTAGGACTAGTATACTTGATTCCTCAATTTCGCTTGAATCTTGGAATCACTACATAGAATGCCAATAGACCGATAAAAATAAATTACAAACATTATTTATAAATATAAAAGAGTTATAATACCATAAGATAATTTGAAGTCTCAAATATTCAATTTATTTTGATATTCAAAGTTTATTAAACTCCAAAACCCTAAAAGCCCTAAAACCTAAATTTTATAAAATTTGACTTCAAGAATTCTATAAAAATAGTTATGAAACTTATAATATTATCTTAAAACAATTAAATTCAGGGAAATATAATCAAGAAAAATAAAAATTTAAGTCATTAACATTCATCCTTAATTTATAAGTCAAAAATCAAGGTTTCATGAATAGAAACTTGATTTTAGTGGACATTTTATATAAAATTTAGATATTTTATAAAATAACTTAAATTTTATAAAACAAAATGAATGAGAAAGGGTTATTATACTCAAAATTTCGGACCCCTCTCTTCCCATATATCTCTCTCACACTCTCACTTTCCAACACACACACATCTCTCTTCTTTCTCTCTCCAGAAAACTCTCTCTACCTTCTCTCTAATTTTTTTTCTCTAAACACCAAAACCACAGCCTCTTAACCACGAAATTATGGAGATTTATAAGGGTTTTTCAAGCCACAAATAAATTTAAGGTAAAGAACATACATCTCTTGAAGATCCACAACAATGATTTAAGCCATGCATGTGCATTTTACTTCAAAAACCGACTTCTACTTCTTCATCTTCTTCAAACTTGTTTTCTTTTTTGTTAAAATGGTTTTTAGAACATGATGGATGTGTTTTAACACCATGCATGTATGATAAACAAGGTTGCATGTTCATGATCTTAGTGCAAAAATCGATTTTAAGGATTAAAACATCAAACTCAAGTTAAGAGTTTTTTAGAAACAAAATTTTGTTCATAAATGAATGTATACATTTTGATAAGTTTTAATCTTTTGATCTTAGGAAACATAACTAGAATATAAGTTTATCATGATATCTTTTAAAATATTTCAAAAGATTTACTCAAAGAAATGATGAAAACTCATTTTTCTAACCAATCACCATGCATGCAATCTGCCAGATTTCTTTACCTGACTTTAAACTGTCATATCTCACTCATTTCTTAACCAAAATTCGATATTATTTTTCTGAAAAATAATATTTTGAGTTAGATTTTAAACCCAGCTGACCTCACTGGAAAATTCAAATATTTCTATTTTTAGCAATTTTTACAAAACTGTTGCTCAATCAGCACCTTTTTGTGAATACTAGTTTTGTATTGCATGTTCAAAGATCTTATTCATCACTAAAAATCAAGGAAAAATTAATTTGAGTACTTAACATCATGTATTAAGAGTTATAAAAATATCTTGATTCAAAAGCCTTTGGAACATGTTGCAAAAATTCTCAAAGTAACATCAATAATTTTTAACAAAATCACAAGAATCAAGTTTTCTCTATAATTGTTTGAGCCTTTAGGCATGTTTTTAGACATCAAAAATAAGAAAAGAATTTTTCATTGTTATTAAATTGTTTGAAGTTGCATTCTGGAAATTTTCAGCTCAATGTATATTTTCTTTATTTTTACATGAAAATAATAAGAAAATAGAGTGTGAAAGCATATAAAATACTTACACTTGTTCATAAATTCTGGAAATAATTGTGGATGACCCAATGAGATAATAAACATCTCTCATGAAGTTTCATCGATTTTTGTTACTTTTTAGTATGATTTTTAATTTTCTTTTTATTTAGCTTCAATAAATCATAAAACCACTTTAGAGAAGGTTAAAGGGCTGCCTAGAAATTTTCGCAGCTTCATCCATATGTTAAACACTTAAAAAAATATTTTCAGAAATTTTAATAATGCATTCCTATTTTTCCCCGATTTTTGTATTTATAATGGCCTCAAAACAGAAAAAATAGTTCTGCTCATCCAAAAATTATGAAAATTTACCATAACACCTTGTAATACATTAGGAGACTAGATAAAAGTTTTGATGATTTTTCTCTTCTGTATACTATTTTTCTCCTATTTTCTAAGATTAAATACACTTAAATACACAAAATCGGATTTCAATAAATAAAAACCACATTTGGTATTTTTCCCAGATTATTTACACAGTAAATGAACTTTAAAAAAAAAATTGGTAATTTAATTTAACTGTTTAATAATTATTCTCAAATTAATCAATATTTAAGAGGATAAAACAAAGAAATATAGAAAGACTAATTGAAAAATACCTTTTATATTTTTCACAGCTTCTACATGTATAATAAAAGTGTTAAGAAAATTTTGGACAATTTTGGAAACTGTTTTCTATTTATCCCCATTTTTATTAGAATAAATTCATAAAAATCATAAAATTTGGGTTAAACAGTTTAGAAACCGATTTGTATATTTTTCCCAGCTTAAGTATGTGCAATGACATTACTATAAAAAGTTTGGGGCATTTTCTTAACCGATTTCTATTTTTCATGAATTTTTATATATTTACAGAATTAAATATATGAAAAATGGTTATGCATATCCATAATCTATGAAAATTTATCTAGAAGTCTTTTAATACATTTAGAACTAAAATGTAAAGTTTGGTAATTTTTATTAACTGTTTAGTATTTTTCATGATTTTATGGTTATTCAAGAAACTAAAATGGTGAAAAATAGTTAGACAAATCAAAAGTTCAAGAAAATTTATCTTGAGGTCTTTGATTTCAATTAAAACTGAAATGCAAAGTTTGGGAAATTTTAGAACTAAATTGATTTAGTTTTTGAATATTAAAACATTGGAACACCTCTTAAAATGTTAAATATTAGCATTTCAATAATGTGAATTTTCCAATTAAATTGTTATATAACAATTGATTCATTGAAATTAAATTTTCACAGAAAAATGTTTATAACTTATCAATATTAACTTTTGACACACTATTGGCATAATCCTATTGTAATAGTAAGTATACTAGTGTTAGATTTCGATTAGAGACTCACTAGCGAATACCATTATTGTAGGAATCGATAGTGGTACGAGTGGAACGTAGATCAAGGCATCATTTGCATCATCTCAATGCATTTTTGAGTATTCATGCACTCCCTTATTTTCAGTTTTTAAATGTTTTTGAGGTGGAAAAGCATGTCCTAAACCATTTTTATGTTTTTTGTATTTATTTTGACTTGTATGAAACTTGGTTGCTATATTTCGTATGTATGTGTATGTTACTTTAATTCATGAGGACTGTATCGCGGTTAAGTCCCTAGAATCTCTAGACACAACTCATTAACTCTTTTGAGCCTATGGTTATTATGGATAGCGCTATCAGGAGGTAGACAACTCCTCACTCGCACAATTCGCTTGAGTGCATTTTACCATTTTATACACTATGTTTGCGATACACATGGTAGTCAATAGGGCACGACTCGGTCATTAGGCTTGGGTTGTGAACGCATGAATGGAAACTTGAGGCACATACGAATCTTTATGCATACATGAAACTTGTACTCTCATGTTAGCAACGACACTTGTATACTTATTTTAGCAATGAAACTTGTATACTTATTTTAGCAACGAAACTTTTATGCTTATTATAGCAACGAAGTTTGTTTCTCATTATAGCAACGAACTTTTATTACTGAAAACTTATATACTTGTTTTAGCAATGAAATTGTTTGCTCCTTGTAGCAACGAAATTGATTGCTCATTTTAGCAATGAAACTTGTTGACTCGTTTGAGTAACGAACTTTATCTTCCATGAGAATATGAATGTTGCATCTTATTTGGGCAACATACTTTATCTCTCATGATGACAAAGAACTTTGTTTATACAAACTTATTTACTCATTTTAACAATATACTTTTATTATTGGAAACTTTTATCAAAACTTTGATTTCAATTCATGGAACCAATATTATTTTGTTTATCTGTGAGTACTCACCAACTATTTTTATAGTTGACGCTCGTTTTACATGGTTTTTCAGGAATCATCGAGTAAGTGGCACTTAGGGACACTTCACTTTTAGGAGCATTCGCATGTGTTGTATTTCAATTTACATTGTAATTTCTTTTAAAAGTTGTTCAAACCCATTGTAAATTTGTAATGATTTTTAATACTATGGTTGGTGTTGTCTTTAAACTTTTGCTATGAAACCCTTTGTACTGCCACGCCTCGTGTTTCCGCTTTAGCGGGGTGTGACAGGAAATGGTATCAGAGCCGAAGGTTATAGAGAATACCGGTTTTCCCTTGGAAAACCACAACTATAGCCAAAAAAAATTTAAACATTTTTAAAATACTGAACATACTACTGGTATAACTAATCCGAGTACGCATTATTGGACTCTAATTAAGTATAGCCTGACCAACTATGCTTAATTAAGGAAAGTTAATGTGAGGCTGGAAACGGTTATACTAGAATTATGTTCAAAACAATTTTCAACTTAAACTTTTGAAAAACAAAATTTTTTGGTGTGTGTATGGGCATTGCATATTATAGGCATTCATCTAGATACACTTAGAAACTAAGTGCATTATTATAACAATGCCTTTATTTAGAAATATTCTTACCCGTTATCAAGTGCTAGGTTAACCACTTAGGTTATATCACTAGTCACTCTAGGAGCAATGCACTTAGTATTGAGAATGAGTATTCCTTGGTAGCTATTGACTTTAGATGTAAGGTTAGTAGCTAGATATACACTAGTAATAATCACAAGTCGAAACCCTATACCAATTATTCCTCAATACCTCTTCATCATCTTCGTACTAGAGTTACAACTATGAAAAAGTGTTTCGATATCGACATGAATGATAACTAGAGCATCGCGTAAGGAGGTAGATGAGTCGCCACTAAGTAATCACGTGTATACCATTGGTGGGCATTCCGGATTCGACTCACGAGGAGACACGAAAATTTAACCCATACGTGAGACCTTATTACTACGCTACGATTTAGCTCTACGTTGTTTCCACCTTGAGCTTAAAACTTAACATAGGATATCCCTTTGACCTCTATAAAAGGTCATAAACTGCATTGACACCATAAAACGTTTTACTTGTTTCTGTACCTAGTATTTCATATACTCTAAATTATATTCATTCTTATGAGTGATCCTAATCAAATTTTCTAAGCCCACAAAGTTTGTTTCCTAACAGGGTCCAGCACTTAAATTTTTTTTAATATAATTTCCGTGTGAGTATATATCTGAAATCCTTGTCACTTTTCAAAAGTAATCCAAAGCAATCTTGTCCCTAAACACAATGTTCAAACAAGTAATTTCGGTTACAATTACTCACCTTATGTTTAGGATGATATGTAACGAAATTCGCAAACCACCATATTAAGCCTATAAAAGAAGCCCTTCGATACTTCTCTATAAGTATTCGATTGTATGTCACGGGAAAATACGAAAGTAGTTAATTACTTCTCTTGGTAATTAATGAAGTAACCTTTGCCCGGGGTTTTACTGCTTTGTGTCAATAAACTTTGACATCACAAAATCCCAAAAAAAAAATTAGCTTGCTTCTTATCTCATTTCTTTGAATCACATGCACTCACGAAATCCTTGAGGTTGTAAGTAATACCAACTTAGGCTGAAGATTTCGCAAGACTGGTAAATGACTTCGTTTAAAATCCCATAAACGAAAGAGCCCAACCTCGATACCGAAGGATCTTCTTTCACACAGCTGTACTCACGAACAGTTTCCAGTAACCATTGGCCGTAGTTTCAAGGCACTTTATGGGGCATGATCATTACAACGGCTATTGATTGCAAGTTTTCAGGAACACGTAGCCTACTCTATTTTTGGAAACAGTTCATCTTTGGGATTAGCATATAAAAGGGATAATCTTTTCTGAGAATCATTACGCGATTCAAAATTCTCAGACGAACAAAAAGCCCTAATCTTTCTTTCAAGAAATTTCTCAGATTAACAATGGCTGCTACTCAATCAAACACAGAAGAATTTATTTCAAAATCTCTCATGAAGATTCAAAGCACAAATTTCCAAGTTGATCCCAATGTCTCATCTTACCCAGAAGAATTGAAGATGTTTATCGTTGCACTGAAAAAATCAGCATTGTCAACTGCTATGTTCAGTTCATTCCCAGTTCCTTTGACTTGGTTGTCAATGGCGGCATCAACTGCGTCATTCAACTATGCAACAGATGTGATAACCTTCAACCTGGTGAATAACAAGAGGGTTCTTCTTACTAAGAACATGCTCATTGACTTCTTGAACATTCCTCATAACCCACCGTTCTTTCAGCCAACCAACTCACAGATTATCTTCATGTTCAATGAGATGGGACATCATCCTACTCTTGAAAAGATAAGTGATTTCAGGAAATCAAGCTTACCCTGCATTTGGAACTTCTTGTTTGGTATCTTTCTATGATGCTTGACCGGAAGGAGTGTCAGTCGAGACAGGGGAAGACTGGAGGTTTATGCAATGGTTATGGGTCTTTACTACGATCTAAGTGTCGATTATGGAACTCAGCTTTGGAAGGAGTTCATCAAAAGCTTAGAAAACACCAGTGTTGATAAGGGAATTTCTTGTGCAAGGTACTAGAGTTTGATTTTGGAAAAAGTATATGCGAATATCTTCAGAAGTGTTGCAAGAATTCCTGATGCAATGCTTCGCAAAGTGTCCTCTACTCACAAGGTGTTAGTTCGATACATGAAGACTTTTGATCCTAATGTGTGAACTGGAGTGATACTTGAAGTAAGTAGTGAGTCATCCAAGAAGAAGAAGAAGACTCAAAAGGAGGAAAAACGCGAATCTCCAAAAGTATCAAAGGCTGAAGAGGTTGAGAAAGTTGAGCCTTCTACCAGACCTGCGAAGGAGATCATACCGACTAAGTCAGGGGTCTTAAAGAAGCTTCGCAAGTTGTCACATAAGGAGACTGCCTCTCCTACTATTCGCAAAACTGAAGTGAGTAGTAAGGGGGCTACGATTAGAGAAATTCTGGCTCCTGTTTCTCCTATGTCAAAGAAAAGAAGAGCTCAAGATGTTGCGAAGCACATCACTAAGAAGCTGTACAAGAAAAGGAAGATGATTATTCGCAATGAGTCATCAAAAGATGAAGTGGTTCCTGAGACTCCACTTGTTTCAACTTCACCAATGGTAAACATCCCTCTTCCCATTACTTCGCAAATTTCCACTACAACAACCATTACACTCGAAGTAGTCACTACCAAATCAGTTCATGAGGAGGTACTTACTTCTGATATGGTTGTTAACGTATCTGATATGGGGGCACCTATCACGAGTGTCGAAACTACAATGCCAATCATTTTATCTACTTCATTACCCATCTCATTTGAGAACTTATCTACTTCATTACCACCATTCATTCTCCCAAATACAAATATAACCACATCATCAATCTTTGATTATCCTTTACAACATCCCTTCACTACATTGTTTCCATCACAATCCCCTGAAACACCACAACCTATACCTTCACAAGCTCAGTCTGACAAAGAAACCGAAGGAGGAGGTTTTGGAGGAACATTTGAAGCTTTACACTTTGACTCAGAGGAGGAGGAAATCCTTGATCATATGCTTATGTCAGGTAAGCAATTTAAAATCCTAAATCGAAAGTTGAATGCAATCCTTCAATCACAAGCTGATTCTGGTATAAAGTCTTCTATATCGGGTTTGGAGGTTGAAACAATGATCAAAGCTGCAGAGAAAAGAATAGCTGCGAAAGTTGATGATTCTGATAAGAATAATGAGCTTCGCATTCAAGCTCAAGGGAAATCTTTTGATGGTGCTGTAAAAGATCTGACAACTGCTATAAAAGAACGATATGTTCTTTTTGTACAAGATGTGAAAAAGGTCAGGGAAGATGTCAACTTCAAGGTTAAGGAGTTAAAGAAGGAGATTGCAAAAGAGCTTCAAGATCTTAATTCACAAAACTTGGAAGTGTAAAAAGGTGTTGATGTTGTTGCTGAAGCACTTACCAAGATTGTCACTGATTATCAGTCACCTGCTCCTATTATCGAAGCCAAACACAAAGAAGATATGGAGCAGTTTGCAAAACTAATTTAGTCGGTGACTGAATTAAAAAGTTGTGTTTCGACGCCTTCTCAACAATCAATTCTTACTCTGGAATTCTTAACGCTTAAAGTTAATACTTTGGAGCAAGTTATTTAGAAGGCATTGGCCCCAATCACAAATTTTACTTCCGTTTTACCGAAGAATGCCCCACCTGCTTTCACAGGGGTGCAAGGGGGAGAAAGAAAAGGAAGTAAAGGGGATGATGTGAAAACCGTTGGAAAGCTATATTCGACTCAACTTAAAACAACTTTTCCTGTACTCACGAAACCAATTCCTTCAACAATAGTAACAACAAAGCCATTTACAAAGCCAATTCCTAAGGGAATTATAATTGGTTCATTTGACAACTGCCAATTCAGGTCATTCTCGGACTCATGCATCTTTATAATAACCATTCATGCACAACATGCCATGACCTAGTAGTATAAATTACGTCAAAAATCTTGCATAAACTAGGATCCAACTAAGGTTTAGGACTAATATACTTGATACTTACAATTCTAGTAAGTTGCTTAGCTACAATAGGAAATGCCAATACTATAATTAGAATAAAGCTTCAAGCTTTGTTATAATTGAAATAGGGTATAAAACCCTAAAAATAAATTAAAATATTCTAATTATACTTCATCATGTTGATGAATGTCAAACAATATTCCAAAAACCCTAAAGAGCCAAAAATCCAAACTTATAAATTATAAAGCTTAATAACTTTATAAAATTTGGTTATAAAACTTCCAATATCAAATTCTTATTAATCAAATTATGAATTATGATCAATGAAATTATCAAGTATTAATCATAATTTATTTGTTGAAAACAAGATTTTTAAAAATAAATCAAATTGCTTAATAAGCACTTTTATAAAAATCAATGTCTTTATATAAATAATGGAGTTAATTTTTATAAAATTTGAATAAGGGGAGAGGAGGTTTAATGCATGGAAAATCTGGCTATCTCCCCTCCCCATACACTCTCTTCCCCAAAACTCATGATTAAACTCAAACCCACACCTCTTTTTTCTTCACTCTTTCACACTTCACTCTCTTCACACACTTCACTCTCTTCACACACTTCACTCTCTTCCTCTCTCTCTCTAAACTCACGAAATTTCTCTCGTTTATCTGCCAAATTTCAAGACTTTGAAGACCTTGAAGTGTTCTTACTTCCTTCAAGATCATAACAAAGGTAAACAACATCATCTTCTTCCATAGTTACATGATTCTACTCCTTTTCTTTCTTAGTTTTCTCTTCTTTTCGGATTCTATGCCATTCCATGGCTAGAAATCTTTATATTTTCCCTTGTGGTTTGTAGATTCTCACCATAACACAATTCATGTGTAAGAGATGGTGAAAATCCGGGATCAAACCCATGCAAGGAGTGAAAAAGATGCACATATGATCATGTGACATCAAAACCTAATATTTCATGTTCTTCTCCATTTCTTTTGTGTTAATGCATGGCCAAAAGCATTTAAACCATTTCTAGTACATCTTGGATGCTCATTCATTCCATGCATGTGTTAGAAATCGGGCCTTACCAAAGACATGCATGATGTTCTTGTTGAAATACCCTAATAATGCACACAAGCAAACATGCAATATGCCAGATTACTTTGTTTGACTTTGAACGGTCATAACTCAGTCATTTCTTAACAAAATCATGATATTCTTTTTGTATTGGTTAGTTCCACGAGTTAACTTTCAAACCCTACTGGTCTTACTGTAAAATATTAAATATCCGATTTTTGGCAATTTTTATAAAATGGTTGCGCATACAGCTCTTTTTCTGTGATCAGTATTTTTGTCTTGCATAATCAATGGCCTTAAACCCAACCATAAATCTGAGGAAAAATACCTTAGAAACTTAACATATCTAGTTAATGATGGTTGAAATTTCGTGGCTTAAAACCCCACTGAATGGACTACACAAATTCATGAACTTCAGCCACATCTACACTTCATGCATTATTGCATGCAACTTTTCTTAAATTGTTTGGAACATTACCCTCATTTCTCTTCTGAATATATATTTTTTACATTTTTCCTTTTGAAAGCCCTTGCATGCATGAGATAATCTGGAAAACTTCAAGAGCTTTTGTTATTTCTTTGATTTATTAGAGTTATTGCTAAAACCAAGGGCATAAATCATATAAAATACTTCCAGAGGTCAATAAATCCTAAATAACTTCATGGATGATCCTTATGGGGAATAATGACCCCTCACCAAATTTCAGCAATTTTTGTTACTGTTTAATACGATTTCTAATTTTCTTTTGTTTAGGACATGATAAATTACAAAACCACTTTAGAGGATATGAAAATTGTATCTAACAATTTTCCCATACCTTACCTATGATGGGTGACTCCAGAAAATAATTTCAAGATTTTTCATTATGTCTTACTATTTTTCCAAATTTTTGGTAATTATAATGGTCTAAAAATGGGAAAAATAGTTCTGATTGTCCAAAATTCATGAAAATTTACCAGGATATCATATTATACAGTAGGAGGTTACATAAAAATTTTGAAGATTTTTCTCTACTGTAAACTACTTTTCTCTTATTTTCTAAAGTTAATTGCATTAAAATGCACTTAAATACACATAAATACTCAAAACCAGTTTATACATTATGAAAACCACTTTGGTAAATTTTCGTGAATTTTGGATGAATAGAACTATTTCTTCGATTATTAGTCCATTTTAAATACAAAAATCGGGGAAAAATAATTATTCATTATGAAAAATACACAAAATATTTTTCTGAGTATCCCACATGAGGTAGGATCTTCGAAAAATCTTAGATAGCCTTTTCACATTATCTAAAGTGGGTTTATGATTTATTAGAACTAAACAAAAAGAAAATTCAAAACCATACTAAACTATACAAAAGATCGATGAAACCTAATGATATCTCATTGTTTACATTAGGGGGCATCCACAAATTTATCTAGGATTTATAGACCGGAGAAAGTATTTTAAATGAATTATTGCCCTATTTTCTTGCAATAGTTATAATAATTCGAGAAAAATGAATTATTTTCTGAAAATTTGTAGAACTTCTCACTTTGTTGGTGGAATTCTGGAAAAAATCGGGTTTGATCAAGAAGAAGTTTTAGATATTTATTTGGTAATAAATCATTTATGAACCTATTTGAAAGCTTTTAACAACAAACTTTGATCATCTAGCATCTAAGCCCGAAGATCATCACATGCATGTTGTTTTGAAGGCCATTTATGAGTTTGAAATGGTGAAAATCGTTTTGGAAAGAAAACTTAAGGTGCATGTGGTGATTTTCGAGTTTCCACCAACACTTGTAGAAAATTGCATTTCCATGATTTCGACTTAGATTTAGGTCATGGATCTTCACCATTTTGTAACATGTAAGATGTTTTTGGTGAAAATCAACCACCATCATTATCAAAACCTTGAGTGTGATCAAGTGTTCATGATATTACCATAGAATGGAGTAGAAGAACGAGAAAGTGCGAGAAAAATAGCAAAACTTGAAGGAAAAGTGAAGTAGAATGAAAGAAAATTCGGGATTACCTTCAAGATTACTTCAAATGATGAAGATTTAGAGTTTAAGGTGTGTTCTTGGAGCCACTTATCTAGAAAATTTCGTGGTTTAGAGGGTGGAGAAGGGAAAAAATGAAGTTGGTAATTGAGAGTGAAGTGTGAAAGAGAACGAAGAGTGTAAGAGTTGTTTAAATGATTTCTACTTGGGAAAGAGAGATAGTGGGAGAGAGAGAGAGAACGAATTTTAGTGGATGAGAGAGGGTTTCCCTCTCTTTCATTTTTATGATGTTCATATCTTTTATAAAATTATGAAATTTTTATAAAATATGCACCATAACCTATATATTATTCATAAAACCTTGATTTTTGACTTATAAATTAAGGGTAAATGTTATTGTATTAAATTTTATTTTCCTTGAATGAATTTTCATAATTTTAATAATTATAAGATAATATTATAAGGTTCATAACTATTTTTATAGAATTTTTAAGGTTAAAGTTTATAAATATGAGATTTTATGGCTTTTAGGGTTTTGGAGTTTAATACATCTTTGAATATCAAAATAAATTGAGTATTTGAGACTTCAAATTACTTTTGTGTTTCCTAACTCTTATTCAAGTTAGAAACAATGTTTGTAATTTATTTTTATCGGTTTATTAGCATTCTATGTAGTGGTTCCATGATTCAAGTGAAATCGAAGAACCAAATATACTAGTCATAGTTTCAACTTTGACTTAAGTTCCACTAGATTACGACCTAATTTCTACTACTAGGTCATGTGCATGATGTGTGTATATGATTCATGAAAAGGTGTTCGAGTCAAAGAGTTACCCGAATATGGATAGTCTCTACAGTTAAGCAGTTGCAGAATTCACATAACAATGTGAAATCTAAGTACATTGGCCATCGTTTCTAAATGTTTCGAAGTTTCTTGTAGGTTATAACTTAGCCACCAGTTACTAAGTCTAGTATGTGTCGTGCCTATATGTGCATCTAATTTTGGTCAAATCTAGAACCGAATCGAATTTTCACCGTTGTCACAGTCTCCCCCGGTTGAAAGAATTTTGTCCCGAAATTCAATTCGTGAAATATTCTATTTGAACTAAGTCGAATACAATTGTATAGTTGGAGAAGTGGTTACTTAAAGAGCTCTTTGATTATTTTGAGTTAATTCCACATGGGAAGAGCCCAATTCTTTATCTATAATCAAATTAATGTTTCACTAATTCGAGTTCTACAATCTAGATTATGGGAAAATAAGATCACGAAAATCATGACCCAACCATGGTGACCTCGTTTAAAAAGATTATCCAGTTAGATATTATCTAACTTAAAAGAGAGTTATAAGTTCTTCTAAAGCATCAACTGCATTGGGTGCTAAATCCGCACTGATCCTTATGTCGCATTCTAAATCATCACTAAGTGTAACTTCGTTGTCTAATAAAGAAGGGATTAGGAACAATTTGTTTACTTGCGGATTGGCTACTGAAGCTAAAAAAGGTATACTTGGAAATTAGAAGGGGTAGCACAAATGAAATAGAAGCAATCAAAGGTAAGTTCTTAATGATATGTGTTATTGGTACATCTCAAGCGTAAAACTATTTAAGTCCCGTCAACAAAGGAAGTTACGAAACGATCGAGGATTTCCAATGTTATAATTACTACTACGGATACTCTAACTATAACAGAACCATAACCGAGGAGTATAGTTAGAGAGTCATTGTTTCTAATGAAGGCGGTGAAAGTTTATGATATTTTAAATCACGTTATCTAGGTAGCATTTTGAGCGTTAAAAATGATAAGTAATCTCACTGTTATTAAAAATATGTGATAATTCCAAGAGAATGAAGATACATGTGTGAAAATAAAACGAAGTAGTAAAATAATAAAGAGATTAATTCATGTTAAATGTTTAAGTCGTCAATGAGGGAATTTATATAGAAATATTCATATTACAATTTTTGAGAAATTATACAATTGTTTAAATCAGGACAAATTCAAGTATATGAGTCAAAATATTTATGAAAACAAGGTTGTGAGTTTAGGAACTCACTGAAAATTACAAAGTACAAAGCTATTTAAGAAATGTGTAAAAATGTCGATCATCGAAAACAGTGCATTCTTAATTTAGTGTTTCTAAAAAAATAATCATTTAGAAAATAGATAATAGCAATATTTAAAACTTTTTATGTTTTTAAGAACAAGAAACATAAGAAAATATATTCTTCACATATACTTTCCGGTCCTAGAAAAATGATAAGCACAAGGGTATTCTTCTTTTGTCTTAATTGTAATGAAAATACAATGAAATTTACATTTTAAATCAAGTTTCCGAATTTAAAACAAAAGAGAAAATGTAAATAAGGATCACTTGTTTACAATAAATTTCTAAATAGAAACAAAATGTATGTGATAAAAGATGTAATTGAATATATCAAAGTTGACTAAATCAAAATTATGCCTCATGGCTATACACGTATTAATCGCTCAACACGAAAGGGTAGACTTCTAGTCAGTATGTTTCTGAACATGGTACCAAGAGAAGCAAAGTACACAAAAACAAAGTTAGACAATGTATTATATTATTATTATGGGTGTGAGAGATCTAAAATCAAAAGGAGAGAAAGAAATCAAGTGTGGGGGAAAGAAAAGGAAGGTAGCAGCGACAATGATTGCTGTTGTTAAAATTCGAAGGACAATATCCGTAAGTAGATCTAAATCTTAGGTTGAGATATATTTCAAATTCGATACTTGATACATGTTGATGGTTACATAGAAATGAAAAATTTTTAAAGTGGTTTGAAGGTTTGCTAAAAATTCACGAGTTATCTATTCAGTTAAACTCCAATTGTGAAAAAGAAGAAACACTACAAATGGTAATTGAAAATCTGACAATTTTGACTTTTTAGACTGAAGTCCAACAATGGTTAAAATAGATAAGGTAAATACTCAATATATTTAGAATAATAATTATATTTTGTTGAAAGTGTGTCATTGGAAGTCTAAAAGTGAACACTAAGTTTTGCTTTGTTGTAAATTTTGAAACATTATAGATTATAAAACTAATTTAAATAAAATAAACAAATAGGGTGTATTTTGAAATGTAGGCATCAGTGATGTCTTGTAAACATGTTTGAAGTAAAAATTTGCATAAATATCATGTTAGGTTACAAGAAAACACATTTAACTAAAGTATAATGCCTAAATGAGAAAGTGGTCAAAAGAGTCAAAACAAAAATGGTTTGAAAGATCCGATGAAGCTTTTACACATAATATGAACTTCAATGTCATATGTTTAAGTTTTATAGCATAGAGTTTAAACACTTTTATAAAAGAAAATGTTTCGAAGTTTTCCAAACATGCCCAAATGGTAAGCAAGGTTTAAAATGGTTTATATGCCCTTGAAAACACATCAATCCATTGAAATGAAATTGAAATAGCAAGGTTAAAACCAATATTGGTTAAACTGAGTTTTGAAAATAAGTGTTAAGGTAAAAAAAAGTTGTCAAAAGATTTTTAGCGAGAATATGACTTACATTGTTAGGAAAGGTCTAGTAAGTTGTATGAAGTGGTTTATAAAATATTTTATCGATGATAAGTAAAACTGATGAACCGTAATAACTTTTCGATGGAAGATTAAGAAGTAAGGAATAAGTATATTAGAGCAGCTGATCGTACCTAAATACTAAGGAGAGTAAAAGGCGAGTACCAGTGTCTTTTCCCCAGATAAGAGACAAGAAATATTGTTTGTAAAACGTTTTAAGGTGCCAATGCAGTTTCACGACCTTTTATAGAGGTCAAGGTTAAGTTATTGGTTTGGCGTCTGGCTCGTGATTTAAGAGGATGTAATCCTTTATAATGATAGGAATGTTAGGAATGTCGATAAGGCTCAAATGAATGTATGTAAAAAATAAGGTTTGAAGGAGGATTCAAAATTTGTAGGAAGGCTTCGTACAAAGAAGTAGTGTGATGTTTGATCGGGCATAAAAATTTAGGGTTGGTGTTGGGTGTGAAACATGTTAGAAATTGTTGGGTCTAAAAATATGGTTTATACTTTACTTTTCCAGGATTTAATAGTATTTGGTCTAGAACCGAAAATAGCCTTGGGTTTACAGTTCATGTGGTGTTTGCGGTTGGGTGTGTTTGTGGCTACAAACTCGTTTGCAGCTGTAAACACGTTTACGACTGTAAAGGTGTTTGTAGCCACTGTTCCATATATATAGATGTCATATGGTAGAGAGAGTTTACAGTCAAGTATGTGTAAATCAAGGTGTTCTAAAGAGAGATAGTGAGAGAGAAGAAGTGTGTGTGTGTGTGTGTGTGAGAATCTCATATGTATGGAGCATTATTCATATTATTGAATACATCATAGATTCTTCTTCTTCTTCTTCTCCTCCTTCTTCTATATTTGATCTTGCATCATCCACTTGATTGACATTCCGCACCATCAAGTGGATCTGATTGATACATCAAGCAAAATTTGGGACTTACAGTTTGTATCAGAGCTTGGATTGTATTCAGCTCTTTGGCTAGATCTGAATCGTTTTTGCACTTTTTCTTAAAGGATTTTACATTTTTTGGATAGCTTTTTTTGATAGCTTTAAAGTTTGACCTTTGACTTTAAACTTTGACTTTCTCGTTTAACTTTCAAATTTTCACTTTTGGCTTTTCGGTTCGACTTTTAAGTTTGACTTTTCAAGTTTGACTTTTTAAATTTGACTTTTAAGTTTGGCTTTTGATTTTTTAGTCAAAGGGCGTTTTTTGTAAACAATGAGTTGTTCAAACATTCCGGTCAATGAAGTTTCATGCTCTCAATCTTGTGAAGCTTTGATTAAATATCTTCGTGAACAAAATATTTGCTAAAAAGGGAAAATGAGGATGTGAAATATGAAGGATATACACTAAGGAAGGCCCAAAAACCTCTAAAAACACAACTAAACTTAATGACTATGTTAAGAGACAGATTTTCAAATTAACTGCTAAACTTGATGCATTGAAAGCTAAATATAATGATGCTAAATTCACGTTTAAGAAATTCGATGTGCCTAGTGAGGTAGTTGCATCAATGATAGAAAAACAACTAAAATTTAAAGATAATCAAAATAAGGTTCTAGGGTATAATAGTGTTCCACCGCCTTTCAATGATAACTATCACCCACCCTTTGAGACTAACGAGGAAGAAATGTCTGCTCAGCATGGCCATACCCCTGTACCTGCTTCAGTTAAGATTAAAACCATCTGGGCCAACTGAGAATAGAGGAAAACTTTTTTGATGATTCTACTTCATGTGCAGGTAAAGTAGTGGAAGATGAGAACAAGGACAACACTATTGAACAAACAAGTGACACCTTGAACTCTGAATCTGTTGCTTCTTACTCAGTTACTTCTAAACCTACTGTTGGTAAATACAGGCCACCAAAACAAACAAAATAAAGTGCCTGCTGTAATTGTGCTTGTGGGACCAATCAGAGACAAGGAAAGGGTGTGTCACCAAAGAAAGCAGAAGGAACTTCCAAGTGAAGAAACAAACTTGTTTTCACTATGGAACACCTGGACAAATTGCCAGAAATTGTCCAAATCGCGCGTGTGTTCCCTACTACGCAAAAGTATGCCAAATTGCGCCAAGAGGGAGACCTTCCAAAAGGAAACCCTCAAAGTCACAATCGCACAATGGTGATTGGAATGCACAAAAGGACAAGAATCAAAATCCCAAGTACAAGAAGGAAATGTCGCCCAAGAAACAAAATTCAAGAGATACTCTAGTGAAGCTTAGACCGGTAAGGTCAAAACCATCTCGACGACCGACTTCAAGTTCAAAAGAAAGTACTGAGCCGCCCATTCGAGCGAAAAAGAAATGGGTTAAACCTGACTACAGATGGGTTCAAAAGGTTCACTCTCCTAAAACTTATAATGATTCTAATATTTCTACATCTTTTGTTTGTGATAAGCAAGATATGTCATGGGAGAGTGTACCTTGCGTTGATGACAAAGGTCAACCCAGTTTCAAAATGGATTGGGTTCCAAAGACCAACTGATGTTGCTCAGTGTTGGAGCAGCTATGGAGGCATATCATCAGACTTTGGTTTGCTGATAGTAGCTGTTCCAAGCACTTGATATGAAGCATCTCTCAACTGTACAACATTCAGAACTTTGTTTGAGAGTATGTGTCCGTTGCGGGAAAGGAAAAAAGGTGAGGTATACAAATAGGGTTTTGTGCTTAACGATGTGAAGCATATTCAAGTCTGTTCTGAGATTATGCATGTTGTTCTCAGACCTTCTGGACAAAAATTAAATCGGTGACTTACGGTTTGAGTTTTCTTCTCGATACTCCTGAGTTTTTCTTACAATGATTCGTTTTAAAGATAATATTTTATTTTCTTATATTTTTTTGTTAGTAGGTTTTATTGGGAAGTGATATGAAGTATAGTGCTAAAGGGAAATTTATGATGCGTGTAATGTACTAAATCCGAATTGTCTAAACTTTGTGTTCAATGTGCTTGTTGGCACAAAGGATTCAAAAAGACTAGACATTGATTGAAAATGAAAGGACTAGACAATATGGACTTAAATAGTTTCATTTGGACTGACCATTCGACGCTCGGGTAGATTGAGCAGTGAGATAAACATGGGAACCTGCGAGATACACTAAAGGTTCATTAGCTAGAACTGTGGCTCAACATTTACTTGAAGTATCGACTCATTTCCTTAATTCCGGTACTGATAGGGCGACTGAGGGGTTCTTATAAAGTTGTTCCGTAGGACATTGTTTTCTTAGTTTCTCTCTGTTAGTCATATGTAGCCTCCTTTGCGTGATTGGAACATATCCGACCTGGAATGCAACATATGCAACTCTATTTCTAGGCACATTCTTATCTATGCAATTCTTTCTATCTGTTAGTCATATGTTGTCCCCTCTGTGTGATTGAAAGATCTGATCTAAGAAATACCGATGATTGACCAGATCTACGCAAACAGGTGTGCGCTGATAAATGATATTGAATTGGCTGAGAACTTTGATCCCAAAAGTTTTAAATTTTGTTATCATTTTTTCTTTTGGTTAAATTTGTTCATAGTTTTCCTCTATGCACAAATTTAGGGGGAGAATTAAAAATTAAAAAAAATATATTCAAACAAAAATCAGAAAACCAAAAATCCAAAAATATTGTTATTTCTGTTTTATTTCTTTTTCAGAAAAATCAAAAATCCAAAAATATTTTCTTTCTGTTTTATTTTCTTTTCAAAAAATATAAAAAAATCCAAAAAACATTGTGTGCTAAGTTTTCTTTTAGTTTTATTTTTATCTCAGATTTTTCTTTGTCTTGAAAAGTGAATTCAGATGTAGATGATACTCATGGATACTGTATTGAGATTTTTTGATCTAAAGCTTCATCCGTGATTGTCGAAGAATTCTCATTCGAAGGAACAAGAAATGAAGATTATTCTTTCAACATTTAATCTTTTAACCCCAAAAGCAAGGTGAACCTGTACTTGAAGATTATGTGACATATTGCGTTGAAGCCTCCTCAATCAATTTGCTACTATCTATGTAACTGCTGAAGTGATCCAAAAGATTCGTTCTCTCTGATATTCTCTCTGAAGATTCTCAAGCTGAAAGCGCTTTCAAGAATCTCTACATGAATCCTCCTCACCCAACTTCCGTTCAAAGCTTAGTTGTCCATCTTGAAGTTGTAAAGAAATTGAAGATTAAAGCTGAAGCCAAACCCCAAATGAAGATTAACAAGAAAAGCCAGCTACATTTTTAGGGGGGTTTGGTGGGTCAAAAAAAAAGGAAAGCTATAAACCAAGGGGGAGATTGTTGGGTTTAAAAATATGGTTTATACTTTACTTTTCTAGGCTTTAATAGTTTTTTGTCTTGAACTGAAAATAGCCTTGAGTTCACGGTTTACGTGGTGTTTGCGGTTGGGTGTGTTTGTGGCTGTAAACTTGTTTGCAGCTGTAAAGACATTTACGGCTGTAAATGTGTTTGCAGCCACTGTTCCCTATATATAGATGTCAGATGGTAGAGAGATTTTATGGTCATGTCTGTGTAAATCAATGTGTTCTAGAGAGAGAAAGTGAAAGAGAAGAAGAGTGTGTGTGTGTGTGTGAGAGAATCTCATATGTATGGAGCATCATTCATATTTTTGAATACATCATAGATTCTTCTTCTTCTTCTTCTTCTTCTTCTTCTTATTCTCCTTCTTCCATATTTGATCTTACATCATCCACTTGATTGGGATTCCGCACCATCAATTGGATCTGATTGATACATCATGAAAATTTTTGGAAATACAGAAATTTTAAAAGTGTAAGATGATTGTATACTCGATATAATCACTAGTGTATCTGGGTGTCTCGGACTAAGCCTTGTAAGTTTCTGTCATAAAGGGAATGGTTTGTGCTTGAATTAGGATATTCGAATTAAAGATGGTAGGGTAAGAAATACTAATGAAAAGGTTTTGGGTCAAAGAGATATCCTATGTTAAGTTTTAAGCTCAAGGTGGAAAAAACTTAGAGCTAAATCATAGCGTAGAAGAGAAGCCCTCTAATGGTATCCATGTGACTACTCGTGGCAACTTACCTACTTTTTAATGCGATGCTCCAATTCTTATCCGTGTCGGTATCGGAACGGTTTTACTATTTGTAACTGTTGGATTAATGTCTAAGTCCATAACTATAATTGGTATGTACTTGACTCGACTTGGCATGGTCCATTTGGGTTGCACTTCACCGAAACAATTTATATGGATAATCCTTTGAGAATAGCATGCTTATGATTTATATTAATATATTATAAGTTCTAAGATATTAACATATAATCATATTATTTAATTAGTATTGATCAAGAATTAATTTATAATTAATTAAGTGATCAAAAGGAACTAATTAAATACGGACCAACTTCATTTAGGTTGGGCTAAGCTATCATGGATAGTCCATGGAGCTTTAACCCATGGATCCTATGGAAATGAAAGGTCATGGGTATTACGGTTTAACCTTAATTCTCCACACTAAATAAAGAGTCCTATGGTTCATGAAATGGAGGCTACTGGCTAGTGTGGATACACTAAAGAGGGCAATGGCCGATTTCATAAGTGTTAGCCAAGTATCGATATTCTCAAAAGGCTTTCCAAGGTGTTTTGGTGATTTGTGATTCCACTTGAGGCTTCCATACTATCGGGGCTAAACTCTTAAAGTTTGAAGACATCAAGCTACATCAAAAGGTATGTCATCTAACTAGAACTTTGTAGTATAGGTGCTTCATAATATGCTAGTTAGGATGAAACCTTGGAATATTTAATATTTGCATGTATAATAGAGAAAACATAGTCCAAGGTTTATAGGGTTCCATGTACACCATAGGAGTGTTAGAATGCTCAAAACCCAACAGTGGTATCAGAGCCTGGTTGTTTTCTGTTATATTGATGCAAATATTTTATTTTCAAAGTTGAAAAAAGGGAAAAAAACATGATGTTTGTCAAATTTTAAGATAATTACTTGTTTTTGTGAAAAACTAATTATTTGTAAACTTTCAATCATTTTGTATATGAGTTGAATTAGGTCAAATTTAGTAAAAGATAAAATGATATGATTATTTTATTAGTTTTAAAAGTTTGATCTAAAGAGTTTTTTTTGAAACCTCCATAAGTTATGGATATGAAAAGGTTTTATAAAAAATTGATTCAAAGTTTTTATGGAGTTACAAAATTTTGTTTTAATGTTTTAAAAGAATTCCATAACTTATTCTTAAGTTATGGAACATGAAAAGTTTCATCATAAAACAAGCATTTAACTCCATAAGTTATGGATTGCCAAAAGTTTTTTGTTTCCTTGATTTATGAGTTAGTTTAGATGAATGAAAAAAAATTGTGTTTTAGTTGTTTTCAATCCTAATTAATCTAGAGGTAGTTCATAAAATGCATTTTTGTAACTTGTCCTCAAGTTACATAAAAGGTCACATGTATGAATCTTAAAACTCATAAAAGTGTCATAGGTTACATAAGAAATGAAGAGTCTTTTTCATTAAATAATATTACAACTTCATAACTTGTCCTCAAGTTATGGATGTTTAGGAGTCACTTCTTTAAAAGTGTTATTAAAGAATAAGAGGTTACATAAAAAATGAAGAGTCTTCATTTTAATGAACAATTAAACTCATAAGTTATGAAATGAAAAGTTTTGAATAGTTTCAAAAACTTGCCCTCATGTTTTGGAATTTGTAAAGTTTTTCCATGAATACTTTAATTCCAAGTTAAGCCCTTAGAATTTTAAGAGTTAAAATTCAACCCTTATACTTTATAATATTATAAGTTAATAATATTTATATATATATATATATATATATATATATATATATATATATATATATATATATATATATATATATAAGAGCAAGTCGTCTTACCATTAGTAGGCCTCATTCACGAAGCCGGTCTATAAGAGGGGTATAAGGTTACTGTCTATAAAATGACAGTTAAATGGGTGTCCACTCTCACCCACCGCTTCCTTGACTGGCGGAGGGTCGTTAGCTGAACGGGTAGGACAAGGACTAGAATTCTCCATTCATTAAAAGCATTAATGATAAATATAAAGTAACTAATTGTTTTTTATAATTCCCAATCTTCGTTACTTTAGGAAAATGTGAATAAGGTGCTAATCCATGAAATTACACTTTGCACTTTTTTTAAGTCGGTTAGTGGAGCGTATGTGGTTAACCGGAACACTAACTTGTATTTAGCAAGGTAGGAAAAGGGTAACTTAATGTTTATCATAGTATCGATGGAGCGTGTGTGGTTAACCGGCACATCGATTGAGCGGTAAACACTTAAGAGTACCAAGTGATTTGCATGGTTACTTCACACCTTGTTTTGTGATCCTCAGCATCCCAGTCACAAAACCTGAAGGACACACTCAAGATTGAAACATGCCATTGAACAATTCAATGAATCTCAAAAGATCTAGGAGTTTCAAATCCAAGTAACACCTAATTAAATTATTTTGTTTTGATGGTGGAAATTGGGGAATCATCATTCGCCTACTTTCAAATATTTTATAGCTTGGATTACGGCATCCCTCTTCCAAGTTATAAAAGTATTGTGTTGGGTCCTAAACTTAATATTTCATATTGGGTGTTATATAAAGGACTTTAAATCAACTATCTTGAATATCTCCCAAAAGATTTCTAGTTCAGACATCTATGATCTTCCCAAATCTCTTGGGACTTCACTTCCTCCATCTCCTCCGGTTATTCTCCCCAGCCCACAAGTTCAAGGTCACTCAAGCCCTATTGGCAAGCAAAGTCTATGTGTGCTCACATCTTCGAGATAAAGTCACATATTAACAAGCCGGGAGAGTTGGGTGTCAAAGTCTTGAGAAAGTTGTATGTTCAATCACTTTCTATGTCAAATAGTTAGTTTCTTTGGGACTACTATGGAACAGACTATGACATGACCCGTAATGATCTTATCTATTTACTTGGTGCTTCTAAATTAGCAATAATTAGGAGTACTAGTAAAACAAATTTGATTAGAAGATCAACTTCCCAAACTACCGTGGACATTGACAATTGTACATGGTAAGGGGCATCGGTTATGAAGCTGCCAAATTTACCTGAAAGATATTCAGGTAAAGTCCACTATCAAACTCTGTTAAGTTTCTATTATGAGATTATTATTACATGATGTGACTGGGTCACATATTGATGTTTTAAGGATCAAAGAAAAAGTGAAGAAGGAAGTATATGCTGATTCTGATCGCGAAGATGGATTTCGATTGCATGGTTCGGTGATCAGAATTTTGAGCTGTTACTTAGGAGTTATGTAATATTGGTTAGGAATAGATAACAAGAAGTTTTTCATATGCTTTTGCATTGTAAGGATAAGTTTTCCGCAAAGTTTTAAAATAAAATTTTTGGTTTTATTTATTCTAAGTATCCTTACAATGGCATTTGTGAAAAATTGTTGTTTATATGATTCCACTGATAGCAATATTGGAAAGTGGATTTGATTCTTTCATTTGTGGTAGTGTCTAAATTAACCAAACAAGGAAATATTCTCATTACCCAAGTTTCAGTTGGATAGAAACTTGGAATCATGCAAGTTGTATGATGAAAGAGAATTTTCATCTTTGGAAAATAAAGACTAATTCCTTGTTCCCATGTTTAAGTGAATCAAGTGAAGGACTAAGGGATCGAGTACACATTCTTGTGCACTGGTCAGATCCACCACAAAAGATCGATAAGACTATTCGTCATGATTTACTAAAGCTTAGTAAATATGGTTATACTTACAAGTTTAAAGTATAATTCTGAAACATTGGAAAGGTTTCGATGTATAGCAAAACGAATGAGAAGAATCAACTTAGGCCGAAAGATAAAAGTTTCTCAAATCTGAAAAGATGGGAGAGTACTTTAGCATCATATTTTGTGATCGTCTTAATGATTTAGAAATCATGTCACAATTAGTCCTCTAGAGTCATCTTAGTGTATTCTTATGACTAAGAAGAGGAATCTTGAATTGTTGAAATGATTAAATCAAGAAGATGAGTCATACCTCGTTCCAAAAACAATTCTTAGAATCATAATCCAAGATTGTAACTTGAGTGACATATCTTAAAGGAAGGTTTCTTACCATTAGTCAAATGTAAGAGTAGAAGTATCATACTCTTGTACATTTGAAATTGGTAAGTTATGATGTCTTGGATAAAACACAGACCAACTAAGACCAATTGTATGAAGTGTTTGTCTTGATATAGAATCTAAACTGTCTCTTAAATATTTGACAAGATAGTTTTATATGTCAAGAGGACAGTGGGAGTATTAAAGATCCTGAAAAGAATTTCAAAAATAAAAACTTGTAGTTTAACACTAGCACACGACGTGAGGTTTATAACCTATCGTGTTGACATATTTCTATTTTTGTACCCATTCTAGTTAAAGTTGGCTTTGCATATGAGTTCTTAGAGTTCTCAATTGGTTGCATAACATCTTGGAAGCAATGGCAGGCCTTTGGGCTGCCAGGAGGCAAGAAATTCAAATTGAGTTCAGTCCATATGAGTTTGGATTTGTTGTTATCCTTCTCTTGTGATTATGGCTTTGACAAATCCACGTGGATAAGAACACATACACCATAAAATCTAAGGGTCATAAGGTTTCTCTCCGATTCATAAAAATGATGGTGAGGAAACACTTCCAACAAGTAGATTTGAAGCAGATGGCAAAAGGTCTAAACAATTGAGACTATGATTACGACATCCATTTTCATAGTTCTGAAATTATTTAGACACACATTCATGGTATCTAAGGAAAGGTGTATGATTTTGATAATGTTTTTATCAAAGCATCTCGTATTAGAATTCTGAACTTTGGTAAGAATGTCAATAAAGTATTGATTTCTTGACGTCCAGCTGATTTCTGAGTACATGTCAAAGCTAGTAGGAGCATATGTGTTATGCTAATAATCATCATGTTAGTGGGAGCACGATAATTATAATAAATGTTGCAAGTTAGAAATGTTAGTTATAGAAAAACAAAAGTTCAATTGGGAAAAGTTGTTTTGCTATAATTAAGGGAGAGGAAATCATACTTCATCTCAAATCTATAAGCATAGATTGAGGTTTTAATCGTATTTAGTCAAGGATATATATATATATATATATATATATATATATATATATATATATATATATATATATATATATATATATATATGTGTGTGTGTGTGTGTGTGTGTGAATTTTACCTTGGAATGGCTCAACATAAGGAAATTCTATATATGGGTCTATTATTTGCGTTCTAAAATTTGATTATGATTACGACATCCCTTTTCATAATCTGAATTATGAGAACTTGGCTAATAGAAATATTGTAGCAAAAGGACTGGTCTAGTATCATGTCTTTATGTGAGACGTCATGAATCGTGTCCCATATGCTTCGGATATAGGATCTATTGCATGTGCTGTAATATTCATCCTTTCTAAAATTTTCCAAATGTCTGGCGCATTAAGATGGGAAAAGGTCTAGAATTGGATATGACTAAAAGGATTAAGCAATTATCAAGGACATTCTAAGGTTTACCAAAGATTGGTTGCTCATGGACAGTTGGAAGTATAATGTTAATTTTGGAAAGACCATATTGACATATTCTGAAAAAACAGGCATCTCTTGTTCAGAAGTGATAGTCAAAATGGGAATATAGGAAGGTAGAATTTGTTCAATAAATCTATGTAAGATTAGGAAACTTAAAGCAAGAAGGATGTTTCCAAGGAGTTGATCTCCTTTGGAATGCTCTGTAATGTTTGTTGTCAAGTCTTTGTGACTTTGTTCATAATCATTACAAGAGGATCAATGCATATAAATTTAGAATCTAACAGATTTCGGTAAATGGCATGAATTTGGAATTCGTGCATTTACGGTAAGGATTCGAGACTGTGGAATGAGAATCATTGGAGTTATGTGCAATCGATCTATTTCACAAAGTAAATATCATAGACAAACTTAGTATGCATACTTGGTGTACAGCATGACTAGTGTTTAAAAAAACATAGTGTACATGTTTGGAGCATGGGATAACTAGTGTTTTTAATTCAAGTATAAAGTTGATAGTTTGAAACAGTATACAATGAATAATGTGTAATCAATATGGTGATAAATAAAAGGTGTTTTATTTATATTCATAAGTTTTGAGACCATATTGGATTCAATTATTCTTGTGTTTCATTTTGCATGTTTTGACTTCCAAAATAACTAGGTCGTTCTTCCTGATTGACTAACTTATTCAAACCATCCACAGTCGGTCATATGTTGAAGTAGATGTGAATCAAGACTGTCATGGGTTGGCTTGTAGAAGTCTAAGATGTTGGAAAAAGTGGTGCTACAACACTCATGAGTGCTCATAAGTTCTGGGTATTGGATTCAACCCGCACTCATTTGAATCACTTCAGAGATTTTATCACGAGTGATCATGAGACGATAATATCTTATATTCCTCAAACCTAGAGATATGAGTTGTTACTATGAGTTGGTTATACATTGATTGTACGAAAACACATTCGGTAACTCGATGTTATAAAACGTGCCTTTGTGTATGATTCAACAAGTAGTAGAACAAGCCATATGAGTCGAAGTTTATCCATTCCTTTTTACCTTCGGGATAAAAGCGATATCTATAATTGGTATGTACTTGACCAAGCCAGGACTGATTTGATTTGTTCAATCAGTCAGTCTTTATAAATCAGAAATCGGGAACAACAAATGGACTGAGAGCTTGATTGATAATCCATGTCTCAATCCATATGATATCTAGAATGGAGGAATATATGATCCCTTATCTAATGGAGAAGTCATTGACAAAGGTAAGAGTTTATTGACATGTTTAGAGTGCGACAACGGATTTAAGAGATACGATTGCCAGATAGGTTTTGAAGTGATACTCAATAATAGTTTAAGACTTATCCAAGTGGGTGACTGTTGGATTTATGTCTAAGTCCATAACTATAATTGGTATGTACTTGACCCGACTTAGCATGGTACATTTGGGTTGCACTTCACCGAAAGAATTTATATGGATAATCCTTTGAGAATAGCATGCTTATGATTTATATTAATATATTATAAGTTCTAATATATTAATATATAATCATATTATATAAATAGTATTGATCAAGAATTAATTTATAATTAATTAAGTGATCAAAAGGAACTAATTAAATATGGACTCTTATATATATATATACATATATATATACTTATATATATATATATATATATATATATATATATATATATATATATATATATATGGTATGGGCCAAGTTCATGTAGGTTGGGCTAAGCTATCATGGATAGTCCATGGAGCTCTAACCCTTGGATCCTATGGAAATGAAAGGTCATGGGTATTAGGGTTTAACCCTAATTCTCCACACTATATAAAGATTCCTATGGTTCATGAAATGGAGGCTAGTGGCTAGTGTGGATACACTAAAGAGGGCAATTGCCGATTTCATAAGTGTGAGCCAAGTATCCATGTTCTCAAAAGGTTTTCCAATGTGTTTTAGTGATTTGTGGTTCCACTTGAGACTTCCACACTATTGGGGCTATGCTCTTAAAGTTTGAAGACATCATGCTACATCAAAAGGTATGTCATCTAACTAGAACTTTGTAGTATAGGTGCTTCATAATATGAGAGTTAGGATGAAACCTTGGAATATTTAATATTTGCATGTATAATAGAGAAAACATAGATCCAAGGTTTATAGGGTTACATGTACACCATATGAGTGTTAGAATGCTCAAAACGCAACAGTAAATCTAGTACGAAGACGATGAAAAGGTATTGAGGTATAATTGGTATTGGTTTCGACATGGGTTTATTACTACTGGCTATCTAGCTACTAACCTTACGTCTAAAGTCAATAGCTACCAAGGAATACTCATTCTAAGTACTACGCACATTCTTCCTAGAATGGCTATTGATATAACCTAAGTGGTTAACCTAGCACTTGATAAGGGATAAGAATATTTCTAAATAAAGGCATTGTTATAAAAGTGCACTTAGTTTCTCAGTGTGTCTAGATGAATGCCTATAATATGCAATGCCCATATGCACATCAAAAAGTTTTGTTTTTCAAAAGTTTAAGTTGAAAATTGTTTTGAACATAATTCTACTATAACCGTTTTCAGCCTCACATTAACTTTCCTTAATTAAGAATAGTTGCCAAGGCTATACTTAATTAAAGCCCAATAATGCGTACTCGAATTAGTTATACTAGTAGTATGTTCAGTATTTTAAAAATGTTTAGAAATTTTTTTGCTATAGTTGTGGCTCACCAAAGGAAACCGGTATTCTCTATAACCTTCGGCTCTGATACCATTTTTGTCACATCCCCACTAAAGCGGAAATACAGGGCGTGGCAGTATAAGGGTTTCATAGCAAAAGATAAAGACAACACCAACCATAGTATTAAAAAGCATTACAAATTTACAATGAGTTTGAACAATTTTTTAAAAGAAATTCCAATGTAAACTGAAATACACCATATACGAATGCTCCTAAAAGTGAAGTGTCCCTAAGTGCCACTTACTCGATGATTCCTGAAAAAGCATGTAAAACGAGCATCAACTATAAAAATAGTTGGTGAGTACTCACATGTTTATAACATAATATAGTTTGAAATCATGATAATCAGAATATTGATAACAGTTTCCATGAACAAATGTTCATTGCTAAAATAAGTAAATAAGTTTTAATGAATATAAGTTCGTTGCTAAATCGAGTAATAAAGTTTCCATAAATAGAAATATATTGCAAAAATGAGTAATAAGTTTGCATAAACAAAGTTCGTTGTCATCATGAGAGATAAAGTATGTTGCCCAAATGAGATGCAACTTTCATATTCTCATGGGAAATAAAATTCATTACTAAAATGAGTAAACAAGTTTCACTGCTATAATGAGCAACCAAGTTCGTTGCCAAGACAAGTAAATATGTTTCCAATAATAAAAGTTTGTTGCTATAACAAGTAAGTTAGTTTCATATGTATATGAGCAAACAATTAGTTCAAAACCAAGCCTGTGATTGATACCCTATCAAGATCTATGCGTATCGTTCCATAGATTAATATGGTATCATGTAGTCAAGCAATCGGGCGAGTGAGGAGTTGTCAATTCCTAATAGCGCTATCCATAATAACCATTGGCTCAAGGAGTTAATGGTTGGAGTAAAGTATAAGGGAAGGCACTTAAGACGATAAGGCCTCATGTTTTGTGTTGCATAGACATACATAGCAAAATATAGCAATGAAGTTTGATACAAATTAATTTAACTAGAACGAACAATAAACAACTTTTCGGACATGCTTTTCCACCTCAAAATATAAAAACCGAAAATAGGGGGAGTTGTGAATAGTCACAATGTTTCAAGTAGCTACAAGTGGTGCCTCGGAATACACCAACACCTTACTACTGGGATCTTATGACATCAAACACACACTAGTGAGTTTCTATGTCGAAATCTAATGCTAATATACTAAATTCTACGTATAGAGAAATGCCAAATTTTTGTTCTAATTTTGGTCTTATATTAATTTGGTAAATTTTATTTTGAAATGGTGATATTTTATAACTCATGTGATTAAGATAATTTTGGCTATTATTTTCCAGGTTTTTGTAACATTAATTGAGGGTATTTCAACACATTTAAAGGTGTTTTAAACACTTAAAAATACAAAAATATTATCAAAAGTTTCTAAAATTCTTCAAATTTTACATTTTCGTTTCAAATACAGTAGAGGTCCTTCAGAAATTTTCCCTTCAATTTTTGATGTGATTAACTATTTTTCCAAATTTTTAAGCCTTCGTTACAATATAAATTCATGAAAAATAGTATCCAGATGATAAAACTTTCTAAACGTTTTATAATACTGTCATTAAACATACTTAAGCTTAGAAAAATATAAAAATTGGTTTCTAAATAGTTTAAAATGATTTTATGATATTTGTACATTTATTCTAACAAAAATGGAAATAAATAGAAGAAAGTTTCCAAAATTGCCCAAACCTTTTGTAACATTGTTATTATACATATAGAAGCTATGAAAAATATAAAAGATATTTTTATAATTAGTTTTTCGATTTTTCTTTATTTTATTCTCTTGAATAATCATTAGTTGGTGAATAATTATCAAACAGTTAAAGTAAATTACCAAAATTTTTGTAAACTTCATTTACAGTGTGTATATATATATATATATATATATATATATATATATATATATATATATATATATATATATATATATATATATAGTAATTCAACTAATATAGTTCAATACATATCGATGGAAGGAAAACGGACAACAAGCTACGCCACTAGCCCTTTTCTGGATGGCAAAACTAATTCTTTTGAAAACAACATCTGTTAATCTAGGAGATATGACATTAAAATGCATGACCCGTTGGACTTTATTGAGGAGCTCCACCACCTCTGGTGCGATAAAACCAAATGTATCGAATGCAAAAGGTATAAATACATGTTGATTTTTTATACATGGATTTTCATGCTTTGCCACTTTGCACGCAGCGGCTTTTAAAGCAGCATGCCCAGCTGTGAAACCCTCCGCTCCTTAAACCGACAAGAGTTGAGACCCCAGTAAGATCCACACACGCGTGCTTCCCTTCTACCCATCCAAAGACCAAAATGCCAGCCGATCTAAGTGTGGATCTTCTATCCTGCGGGTCCGTCAAAAAGTTCACTGGTGCTTCTTTCTTAGCAGAAATACCTGCATACCGACAAGAATCAAACAAAACATATCTAACCACATCATGTATGTGCTTAAAGCCAAGGAGATCTCTACAATGAACCATGTGTTCCCCAAAGGTATCAAAACATGCCTTGCGACAAACTGGGCATATCTCGTCAATTGAGAATAGAGGAATCATGAGGCGGTAACGAAGGATAGTTCGGTACTCCGCAGGAGATATATACTAGTGAAGGCCATCAATAGGGATAGTTAGCAGAAAATCCTAAGCATGAGGTGCCCGAAGATACTCAAAGACAGCTTTCTGTCTAACAGTCATATCGAAATCGACTTCCATATCTTTGACGATTTTGCTAAAAATGGCACACACCAATACTTTTTGGGATTTAAGGGGGGCGGTGTCCTTATTAGTGAAACCGCTACAGTCGAATCTCGGAATTATATCACAAAGACGAGTCATAGCAGATAGGTAATCATCGTCCATACCACATATGCCACTGTCACGTAAGATGTGGTCTTGTAATGCCCAAGATTAGGCCCTCGAGGCTACAAATGCATAGGAGGAAACCTCGTATGCTGAGTACAAACCCAAACCACTGAAATAAATAGTTAAGGAAGCCAGACGCCACTGGATGTCTCCAAAGAAGGGACCTTCACATACCACCATATCCTCAATAGACCTGCGCAATCCTTTGTCAAAGAACAAAGCTGGCTCTTCTATGTGCACTGGCTGGCATGTCCTTAAACCAAACAAAAGTTTTGCAATGCCCATAAATGATTGAAGCAAAAGGAGCTCACTTTGTGGGTCACATAGTTGTGGAAGAAGGCCCATGGTGATTTTTATATACTGTAATCCGATTTTGTGAATTTAAGTGTATTTAATCTTAAAAAATAGAAGAAAAATAGCATACTGAATAGAAAAATCTTATAAAATTTTATTTAGAGGTATAATAGATTATAAGGTCTTTTGGAAAATTTTCATGAATTTTGGATGCGTAGAACTATTTTTCCCGTTATTAGTCCATTATAAATACAAAAATCAGGGAAAAAGAGGTATGCATTATGAAAAATACTGAAAATATTTTTCTAAGTATCACATATGAGGTATGATCTTCAAAAAATCTTACATAGCCTTTTCACATTCCCTAAAGTGGTTTTATGATTTATTAGAACTAACCAAAAAGAAAATTCAAAACCATAATAAATTGTAACAAAAATCAACGAAACCTAATGAGATCTTATCATTTACTTTAGGGATCGTCCATGAATTTATCTAGGATTTATAGACCTCAGAAAGTATTTTATATGAATTATTGACCTATTTTCTTGCAATAATTATAATAATTCGAGAAAAAATGAAATATTTTATGAAAATTTGTAGAACTTCTCATGTTGTTGGTGGAATTCAGGGAAAAATTGGATTTGATCAGAAAAGAAGTTTTAGATATTAATTTTGGAATAAATCCTTTATGAACCTATTTGAAAGCTTTTAACAACAAACTTTGATCATGTAGCATCTAAGCTTCAAGATCATCACATGCATGTTGTTTTGAAGGCCATTCTTGAGTTTGAAATGGTCAAAAATCGTTTTGGAAAGAAAACTTAGGGAGCATGTGGTGATTTTCCACCAAAACTTGTGGAAAAGTGCATTTCCATGATTTTGACTTAGATTTAGGTCATGGATCTTCACCATTTTGTAAGATGCAAGATGTTTTTGGTGAAAATCTACCACCATCGTCATCAAAACTGTGAGTGTGAGCAAGTGTTCATGATTTTACCATAGAATGGATTAGAAGAAGGAGAAAGTGCAATAGCAAAACTTGAAGGAAAAGAAAAGTAGAATGAAAGAAAATTCGAGATTACCTTCAAGATTACTTCAAATGATGAAGATTTAGAGTTTAAGGTGTGTTCTTGGAGCCATTTTTTTTTGGAATATTTTGGGGTTTAGAGGTTGGAGAACGGAGAGACTGAAGTTCGTAATTGAGAGTGTGAGAGAGTGAAGTGTAAAAGAGAAGGAAGAGTGTAAGAGTTATTTAATTGATTTCTACTTTGGAAAGAGAGAGAATGGGAGGGAGTGAGAGAGAGAGAGAGAGAGAGAGAGAGAACGAATTTTAGGGGATAAGAGAGGGTTTCCCTCTCTTCCATTTTTATGATGTTCATATCTTTTATAATATTATGAAATTTTTATAAAATATGCACCTTAACCTATATATTATTCATAAAACCTTGATTTTTGACTTATAAATTAAAGGTAAATGTTAATGTATTAAATTTTATTTTCCTTGGAATGAATTTTCATAATTTTAATAATTATAAGATAATATTATAAGGTTCATATTTATTTTTATAGAGTTTTTAAGGTTAAAGTTTATAAATATGAGATTTTATGGCTTTTAGGGTTTTAGAGTTTAATACCTCTTTTAATTTCAAAATAAATTGAATATTTAAGACTACAAATTACTTTTGTGTTTCCTAAATCTTATTCAAGTTAGAAATAATGTTTGTAATTTATTTTTATCAATCTATTGGCATTCTATGTAGTGGCTCCGAGATTCAAATGAAATTGAAGAACCAAGTATACTAGTCATAGTTTCAACTTTGACTTAAGTTCCATAAGACTCCAACCTAATTTCTACTGATAGGTCAAGTGCATGATGTGTATATATGATTCATGAAAAGTTTTTCAGTTCAAAGAGTGACCCGAATATGGATAGTCTTTACAGTTAAGTAGTTGCAGAATTCACATGACAATGTGAAATCTAAGTACACTGTCCGTCATTTCTAATTGTTTCCAGGTTTCTAGTAGGTTATAACTTAGCTTCTAGTTACTATGTCTAGTATGTGTCATGCCTATATGTGCAACTGAATTTAGTCAAATCTAGAACCGAATCGAATTTTAACCGTTATCACAGGTAACCGGGGGCTATTTAACCTATACTACTAGTGCACTAAACGCTATCATAGACATGAATCACATATTACCTAGAAGATCTGGGTGCTGGCTTACCCCTTCAGTATCTTTTAACAGGTAACCAGGGACTATTTCACCCCTACCACTATCACATAAACGCATAGCATATCACAACATACTAGCACATAAACATAATAGATAGTGGAATACCAGACAATTATCACACAAACAATCATCTAACAACAAACTCCTACTAGTGGGTCGGCCTTGGTGCCTTAGACCCACTTCTATTTGAAGGTAGCTCACCTCTCTCTGTCGAACTGAACTACAATAGATCAACTCCTGAAACACAGCTCCAAACACTAACACCTATAACCACCAATGGTCCATTTCCATAAAATCCCAAATTACCCAAAATGCCCTTAGAAGTCAAACTATTCAAACCTTGGTCAAAGTCTAAGTCAACGGTCAAGGTCAACAGTCAATGTTGACCGAACTCGTCGAGTATAATGATAGACTCGTCGAGTTCCTTCATAAATCAGAGAATCACAAAAATCTGAGTCGACTCGCCAAGTCGGCTATCAACGTCGTCGAGTCCATGCAACGTCCAGAAGGATGGGTAAAACCCTATCTACTATTCGAGTTATCTTGTTAACTTGTCGAGTTCATGAGAAATCAAGAAAACGAGAATACCCTTCTCAACTCGTCGAGTTGTCCAACCCGAATTGTCGAGGTCATGCCATCAATTTCTTGTCCAGACTGTTTTAAGCTACTCCAAAGCTCCAATTAGTAGATCTAGCCTCCTAGGGCCTGGTTACCACGTAAAGTTGCAAACTTTACATGCATGTGAGGTCTATGGGCCATAACTAATCTAAAGAAGAAGTGTTAGGTAAGGAGAAGGCCATGGCTTGCCAAAGACTAGAAGTTTATGACTATTAAGGGCTAGAGGAGTCCAGATCTGAAGTTACAACTTCAGATCATGCCCAATACTAGGATTAACTCTAATACAAACTAAAAATGACCCTAAACCTTGCATGAAGAGATCTACCTAAGATAAAAGTAGAATTCAGATCCTCAAGCTTCGCCTTGCTCCAAGCTCCTTAGACTTCGAGCCCTCTTCACAAAATCAACCTTCCAAGCTTCTTAAAACACAAAAATGAACAATAAATGTGATTAGGGTTTTCTGAGCTCAAGGGGGACGGTAAGGGAGGCAGAGGGAGGCTAATGACTCTTTATATAGGGTGCAAAACCCTAAAAATTAGGGTTTCATTTTCCAACTCATACTCGTCGAGTTTTACCTGTTAATTCGTCGAGTAGAGAGTTTCCTACACATTGAGTTGAGGACATCAACTAGACGAGTTCCAAGTCAAAATGTCCTTTTTAGATAAAATTCTTATACCTGGGAGTCGGGATGTTACAGTTTGGTTGCCTGTAGTTGTGAATGAATCGAGTATGAATTTCAATATCAGAGTAAAGTAAGAATGATGAACACGAGATCCAAATTATATTTGTTTGGCCCATTTAAGCTCTCAATGAATACAAAGAAGTTTTAGAAAGTACAATGTGAATGACCAAGTTACTTCGTATCTCTTATACTCATCCCATATTTATAGGGATCAGGAAAGAATAATAAAACTATAATGGACTGAACATTAAAAGCTTCGATAAAAAGTGCCCTTATAATAATATTACAAACAAACTTTCAAAATTGTTCCTGACCTAGACAGCCTTCGACACCTCACAACAAATGATTTCATTATTTATTTCTATTAGATTTAAATGCAAGAAACACCAACAAGCTTCCTATTATATGTTTATTCAAGTGTATTTCTTACACTTCCTTTTATTAAAACTTTGAACCTTCATTTTTTTCTTATTAAAACATTGTACTCTAAAATATCTATCCCATTATATCATTGTACTTTCAAAAATCTAATCATAATTGGGTATCATTTTTGTTGAAGCAAGAAAATGAGCCTTTTTAACTTATCAATCCAAAGTATTTTCAGCATCCACAATGCCTACTCAACCGCAATCAACTTCCGCAGCCGCAGTGTCTTCATCAGCAAAGACTTAGTTTCTCTGTTAACTTTTCTAGTTACATCACTTTGTCCAGTGTGCCTTGCATGGACACTTAGAACAAAACTTTAGCCTTTTTTTTATTTCTCATGTAACTTCTCGGGACTCTATAAATAAAGCTCTCTTATTCTGAATGAAATATATCTCCATTCTCTCTATATAAGAATTTCTCTCTGAATAATTATATTCTTATTCTCTAAGATCTTACTGAACTTACACTCAAATATTAAGATGAAACTTCTATATCTCCTTCGGAGCAAGTACCGGAGACTTCAATCACTTTAAGCTGATCACGTGAACTAACTCAGTTTGGCCACAAACCTTGTTAAGAATTAGCTTAGTGTTTACTTGATGTATAACTTGCTGTCATTTTTATTTCCTTACTTTTACGCATCTAACAATCTAACAACTCTAACCTCTAACTTCTTATTATTGTTGATCTTTATGATCCTTTGAGATTAACTCTATTCCACAACATATAACTTGTACTAACGTTTGTTCAAGTGTTTCTCAAAAGATTTCTCTCTCAACAATTGGTATCAGAGCCAAAGTGGTTGCTTTTTGAATGAAACTCTGATTTTGAAAAGCCTTCTATACCACTGAAGCTCATTCTTCTTAAAAAAACAAAAACAAGGAAACATGGCACAAGCTTTATCTCTTAATGTTTCCAACAGTGTTGGTGGTTCTAACCTAGCCCCGATACTTGTTGCAAGCGAATACCACCACTAGTCTTAAAGAATGAAAATATATCTATAAATACTTGGCCGAGATGTATGGACATCTGTTAAAGAAGGTCCTCATGTTCCTGTTCTCACTCCTGTTCAAACTAATGGTACTAAAGCCAAACTAGGTGGAGGTTTAGCTGCTTTGAATCTCCCCACGAAAGATGATCTAGATAAAATGGAAAGTGATGTTGTTGCTTTCTATGAAATCTCATGCAGAGTGGCCCCATACAACTTTGACATTATCATCAACTGCAAATCAGCGAAGGAGATCTGCGATGTCCTCAAAAATCTGTATGAAGGCTCAGAACAAGCTCCATACAAGAAACTCACCACTGCACTCAACGAGTTCAACAACTTTAAAGCTCATGCTGGTGAAAGTCTTGAAGACTCATTCAAAAGGTTCAATATCATTTTCACGAAGCTGTCAAATGCAGGTACCGTCTGAAGCAACCATAAAACCAACCTCCAGTTACTCAACGGTTTAGGAAAGCACTAGACTATGTCAAAAATGATAGTTCAAGGAGATAGGAAGATTCACACACTATCTCTCTTCAAGTTATATGGAAAACTCCAAGCACAAGAATTTATTGTGCTAAAAGATTGTGCAAACTTCGAAGGTCCACTTGCTCTTTTAGCCCAAACCTCACAAAACAGAACCACCCAATCATATGAACCTTACCCTCTTTCGTATGACAACCCACCACAATCATACGAAGCAGACACAGAGTATGATAATGAGGAAGAGTTCCAGAATGCTATCGCCCTAGTTAGCCAACAGTTCAACAGATTAACACCGTCTTTTCGAAAAACCAGCAGTTCACCAAACCTCCCTTCAACCGTAACTTCAATCCGTAGAATAATCATTCTCGATTTCCCAAAAATCCTCACCCGTCTCAACCTCAGAATACTCATCAACCAAAGGAAGCACCGCATTCTGTGAAGCCAACTGATTCCGGTACCTCAACCGAAGATAAAAATGATGTTATTATTTACCATAAGTGTAACAAACAAAATCATTTCACTAAAGACTGTAAAGAGAATGTTGTGAAGGACAAAGAATTCTACCTTAGAATGTCTCAAGAGACGGAGGAGAAAGAGAAAGTAAGGGTCTATGTGGCACAAGTCAAAAGGGATCATCAAGTTTGGTCGTCAGCAGATGAAGACGAAGATTTAACAACATCAAATGCAAGGGAAAGATTTGCATGCTAGTAGCAGCAGATAAAGATAGGTCAACAAAGTTTGAAAAGAATTACTGCTTCATGGCGAAAGATGGCACTCTGAGCATCGTAGAGCATGTAAAACTCATGATTCACACTAATAATTACAACATACATGAATGTCAACCTCTTTTAGACAATCTTAATGACACATGTGTTGCCGTCCTTTCAGACTATAACAAAGCACTAGATGAGAAGAACATTGCGTCCCAAGAAATGTTCCATGTGAGAAGAAGACTAGAAGACAAGAGACTGAAAGTGAACATGTTAGAAAAAGACTTAGTGTTAGAGAAGGATGCCAGAATGTTATGTGAGACCCAATTAGGAATAGCCTTAAACTAGAGAGATTTAGCTCAGAAGGATGTAGTGACATAAGAACATGGTTTGGCATGCGGAATTAAAGCTTGCACAATTGAACATGGTGATTTGGATGATCAAGAGATGTATTGATTGTATATGGTGTTACAAAAAGGATCTAGATCTAGACTACATGAATAACACACACTTACACACTCAACTTTTACATCTCCCAAGCACACTTCTACAAGTGGACTAAACCCACTTATATAAAAGTGTTTACATGTCTCTCTCTCACTCTCTATCTCTCATGTGTCACAAGGCTAATACTCCACATGCAAGTGGGTTTTACAAAAGTCAAACATTTACAAAGTTAATCATGAATAACTTTGCACCCCAACATTCTCCCCCTCAAAGTTAGGAATGAATGACCCACTTCAATTCTTCCAAATTCGAGCAACTACGCGGTTCGAGCCTCAAAGGTGACACATGTTGAAACGAACTTCAATCTTCAATTCTTCCACGATTCTTCAATTTGGGCTCTAGGATGTGAGACCATACAATCCGAGCATCAACGAAAGATTAAGAGTATCCCAAACTCCAAATAATCACCCTAAAGTTGAGCATAAAGCACACCCCAAAAATCTTCAATAAAACCAAACCCATTTCGAATACATCACTTCCGAACTTCCAACTGCATCAGCTCATAGGCTTCAAAACTTCAAGATCACTTCGGTCTTCAAATCCACGTAATATGAAAAATTCAAGTTCGAATTTCCATATAAAACTTCTCCCCTTTTTTATAATTGAAATTTGATTATAAAACTCCAAGGAAAAAGAACATGCTATATTTGGATTTTTCATGTCAAAACTTCCCCTTAGCACGTGGCATAAACTTTGTGCTTCAATCCAGAAAATCCAAAAAATATTCAATTTTTATCTTTGTTCACAGATTGCCTTTAACAAAATTTCTCAAAAATGGGTAGAAATTGTCAATTTCAAAATTCTGCAGTGACCGTTGCGCCCAAAACAGCAAAATATGCAAAACTCTCCCCCTTTTTAATATATGGGTAAAAAGCGTCAATTTGCACAAACTGTAGGGGCCTGAAATGCACAATCTTCAATTTTCAGCAAAAACAGTCCTTTTTCGAATTTGGGTGAAAAGTGTCAAACATGCGAAATTTGAGTTAATTTGCGAAGTGTAAAATATTCAAAGTTTCAGGGGCCGTTTTCGAAACTTCTTCCCTTTTGTTCTCCAAACATGCGAAGAGTAGGCCCTTTTCTTCCTTCTTAAATTCGTACGAAATCTCTTGTCAAACAAACAAAACTTTAAGGGCTAGTTTCGTAAATTCGACTTCTTCTTCTTCTTCAATTCATATGTTTCACAGTGACATGCTTCGCACGTTCCAATCAAATTCTTCTCATACTGAAACATAGATGCGAACGAAACATCTGATACCAACCCAATCATCGATCTTAGATGCGAAGCCTTGTTTGACTGTCAACCCATTCAATACAACCTCATATGCGAAATTGATTTTGACCTCAAAATTAACCAAATCACATTCTCAGATGCGAACCCGATTTTAATCTCTAAATTGATTAACCAAATGCGAAGTGAGTTTGAACATCAACCCATTTCATTATCACACCCCAAACACAACCAATCAATTGTTCGTTCTCCTGTAACATCTTCCTAGTTCGTTCTTTGCAATAACGAACTCAGACTCCAAGGAATTCGTTAATTGAGATCATCTATTCCAACTTCATCGTTCTTTATTCTTCATTTACCCAAAACATCAACTTTGACTTACATTAAGAACATTCGACCCCAAATAAAATCGAAGATCGAGTTCCAAAATCAACCAAGAACATAAGAACAGGCATCGACGCCATTAGCTCTAATCCAAGAAATTTCGAAATTAAACACCAAATTTAACATGCTTTCGACATCCCCAGCCCATATCCAACTTGTATCAAATGATTTCTGCCTTCAATTTAGCAATTCATCACACAATCATTGAATTTGACTTTTTCACAGTTTGACTTTTCGAAGTCAACAATCCACAAACAAGAAATTGATGATTTAAACAACAACTATTGGATCAAAACATGATTATCCAAATGTTCTTCATCACATTTATCTGTTCTTGAACAATTTCATCAAAATCAAGAGATCAATTTCCGACTTCTTCACTTTGACTTGATCATAATCAATTTTCGTGATTGAACACAACACATATAATTGATTCACAAGTCCAACTCAACAATCAAAACCAATCGATTTTAGAGATAAAGAATCGAAAACGAAGACATAATCACAGGATGAAGAAATTGTGAGTCAAGAACATAAAAAAAAAACCGCAGGCAGTGAATAAGATGAGACGAACAGATTCTAGTTCTACTTTAGAACACCGATTTGATCATAATAATCTCAATCGATTTCAAGAACACTTTGAGTTTGCTACTAAACTCGATCTTCATCAACAATCCTCAAGAAGTATTTACCGAAATGATAAAGACGTAAAATGACGTCTAATTTGGATTTAGTCTTGATCAAAACAGTCAATGAACTATTATGGATTGATTATTGGGCTTATGAATTGAAATTCAACAAAATGTCAATAAATTGGGCTTCAAACTGGATTAAGTGAACAGTAAACTGATCAAAACATTTGGATTTGAATATATCGAATTGATTAAAACATTTGGATTTGAATAAATCAAATGAATTAAAACTTTTGTTTGGGCTTTTGAATCCAATCTGATGAACAGTAAAATTGATTTTGATTTTGGTTGGGCTTGATCTAAACAAAAATTATTGGATCATCAATGGGGTTTGAAACAAATTTAATCCGATGAATCAAAACGATCAAAAATCAAGAAACGTAACGCACAAATTCAATGAAATTAAGAGAGATCATAGAGAGAGACTCACCAAAATTGCTCCAATTGTGACAAATGTTGCCAAATCGAGAATCGTTCTTCAAAAATCACCTTGATCTTGAAGACCCTCTCTGATACCAGTTGTAGTGACAAAGAACATGGGTTGGCATGCGGAATTAAAGCTTTCACAATTGAACATGGTGATTTGGGTGTTTAAGAGATGTATTGAATATGTATGGTGTTACACAAAAAGGGATCTAGATCTAGTCTACATAAATAACACACACTTACACACTCACTTTTACACCTCTCAAGCACACCTCTACAAGTAGAAAAACCCACCTTATATAGAGGTGTTTACATGTCTCTCTCTCACTCTCATTTACACATGTGTCAACAGGCAAATACTCCACATGCAAGTGGGTTTTGCAAAAGTCAAACATTTACAAAGTCAATCACGAATAACTTTGCACCCCAACAAAGGAAATTGTACGTTTGAATCTATTAATTGAAAAATTGTTTAATAAAAGTGAGGCCATTGAAAATCTTGTTAACAATGGGATTGTTGATAAGAAGTATAATTGGAGCTGGTCTAATGGTTATTCAACCATGGACTCTTCCCCTTGATTCAACCAAGACCGTCCTTACGTCCCTCCTGATAGAGAATTCCATTTCCCTATAAATGTCAAGACTTTTCCCAAAGATATTAGAGCCCACTTCGGTAGACTTCATAATCTGAGCAATAACTGTGTCATTGAGGAAATTCTTCCTGAAACCTTGGATCATCCAAGTGATCAAATACTCATCTGTGACACAATTTATCTTAACTCTCAAACTTCTTCTGTTGTTGATGATGAAATTCTTATGGAAGGACCTATTGATTCTCCAACTTTGTCCCTGGACCGCAGTCCCACTCTTTCCTGTCCCGTACTGCAGTCTGACCAACTGTTTTCCATCAAATGTTCCCCTAAGGAACCATCGTTGCCTTACTCTGCGGTAGTCCAGTCCTCTTTACAGCAGGCCGAAGTGAAGAGCATTGTAATATGTAGAAAGTAAGTTAATCTCAATAGATCATTTGATAAGCTCAAAAATAAACAAATATGAGGAATAATAAGGAAGTAAATAGCAACAATATTAATCAGTAAACATAAACAAGAAATAACACTTAGTTGAATCATAACAAGGTTTTCATTCAAAACATGTTGCTAAACGACGAAAAACATAAGCAAGAAATTGAGTAAATGATAAATAATAAAATACTACTAAGTCAGACAATCATGCTTTCCATGCATGGACTTAGAAAACTCATCTGATACAAACTGTCATAAATGGTGAACATTACTTTTCTAACATTTCGGCAAAAGGCAAGATAGAACATAGACTCCATCGAATCAACATTCGCACCTTGGTCTTCAAGTCTTCGGTATGATCTTCAAACTCTTCTCAACCGATCTTCAATCAAAAGCTCTACTGCAACTAAAAAACAGGTCTTTGGTACTTCAATACAATTCATAGCTACCGAGGTCAATTTCATGCATCAGTAATTTCCCCTAAGTGACCTCACAGCTATCTGTTTCATCTATTAAGTTTGAGAAACTTAATAATTATCCACCATAACTTCCTAACTTCAATGATCCAATTGATTCTTCTTGCGATTTCGAACCTCACATTTTTAGTGGTAAACTTGGACTTTCAAACCATAGATAGAGTATCTTCAAGATGTTTTAGAGAACAGGGATGAAATACAATGGCTGGAAAGAAGAAGTTTTCACTATCTCTAGTAGTGGCTTAAAACTTGAATCTCTTCAGTAATAAAGGAGGATGTTCAAATGGAGGAAAATTCATTTTCTCTGAAAGGGTTGAATAGATCTCAGCATCTATTATGTCGAAGACACATATAAGGCCTTCGAGGAAATCAATAGCCTTGATATATGCATCTACCATCTTGGGGTATTTTGACCTTTGAACTGGAAGACCCTTGCAATCAGAAAATTTTCCTTAGGATTCATGAAGATGAAATTTGCTACAGTTTGGTGGTATTCTTTAACCAAAGCGAGTAAGAGTGTATTGATAGTGAGTTTCTCATTTGAAATACATTGCTTTGAACATTGTAACCACATTGGGCATGCCAATAGACTAAATTTCCTCTACTGATTTACCATAATTTTTATGAAAAAGTTTAATCTCTCAAACTCCATGGGCATTCTTCACTCATCTGGGATGCTTTGGTCGAATGGCTTAAATACTATAAAGTATTTAGCATTTGGGGAAAGGGGAATATCCCAGTATACTCTAGCAGGGGGTTGAGCATAAGTCAGATGAGGGACATAATTCGTATCCAAGAGTTTTCACATTAGATTTACCCAAGAATTGATTAGATATTCATCAATTCTTATATCAAATCCATTAGACTGGCAAATGTATTCGACTAGCTTGCCTGCTCTCCAGTTTGTCTTTTTCTGCCTCATTTTAGGAGAGTCGGAAGAGTTTTCATTGGACATGGGAGGCTCTGGTTCTGCTTCTATGATAGGCGAAGGCTTCTTTGGAGAGGTTGGAAGAGTTGGAGTTTTATTTTTCTGAGGGATGCTAGTGGGAGACTATGGTGGAGTTTTATCTTTTGGAGATGGAGGGGGTTGGAATTTTAGGAGGAGGGGACTTCAATTTTTCATATTCTGAATAACCATAGATGTCCTTGGTAATGGTGAGGAGTTTCTCTATGTTCTATCTGGCAGAGACAAAACGACGAAGGCCTCAGATCGTATGTTGAAGTTAAGAATAACCAACTTCACAGGCTTTGTTTATTTCATTTATTAAAAGCTTTGTCTCTAATTCCTGTTGATTTGTCATCTTGATTACTTGATCCTTCAACTCTTTAATATCATAGAGAAAGTATTCAACTTTCTTGATTAACGCCTTGTGATTTGATTGTCTTTGTTGATCAAGTTGATGGGTCCCCATTTCAATATGTATTAGGATCCGGTCAGCAGTCCATTTTTCCTTTACTTTAATGGATGCTAGTCCTTCCCCGAAAGACTAAAGAGTTAGAGGAGTAGAGGTTTGTGGGGGTTGTTGGGAGGATACATCAATGAGAATTACATCAATCTTGATTTCTAGATCAAGGAAGTCTTTCCTTGACACTACACCTTTCTTTCTCTTGTTTTTGCTTAGGCTTGGATGTGGAGTGTTGAATCCACTAAATTCTTCATCTTCGAAAAACATGTCATAGTCTTCCAGATTGCCTTGTTTTTGGACTTCCACATATTCTTTATTAAACAAAAAATCAAACTCTGGTTCCTTACTTGTCTACATTTCAGTTCCATCATCATTGAGTCACCATGTTCAATTGGTAAATGGATAGCCTTCGATCCTCCAGCAAGATTTCCTTTTGCTTCTCAAGCTCTCTGTAGTTTTTCTTCCATTTCCTTAACACATGTTTGAATAGTCTTGATAATCTTAAATTGTTTTCGGTTTGATGATCCACTCTGTGATGAATTTAGTCTCCTTTTCTTTCCTTTGGTGATGCAATTTTTGCATTTGTTTTGGTGGCCAATTTCGGTGGATAGAAACCCCGAAGAGACAATGAGAGAGATTGGGTATCCGGAGAGACAGAATCACTTTTTTTTCTCTTTTCTTCTCTCTAAAACCACCCCCATTATTTACCTCTATGAATTAGCTCCAAAACCCACGAAATTTCAAGAAAATATCCCTGATTTTACTCAAAAATCTTCATCATTTGAAGTTGATATTCAAGTTAAAATTAATTTCCAGAGAGACATAATCGCTCTTTTCTCCTTCTTTTACACTTTTCTTTGAGATTACCCACACGCATGTTCATGCATGTCAAATTTGATGATGATGGTGGTAGGATTTCACCCAAAAACAACATGCATGTTGTTAGCAGGTGACATCCAAAGATCAAAACCTAAATCAAATCCATCAATTTGAGTTTTATAAGTTTTAAAGATTCAAAACCACATACATTCAAGTTTTTCATTTAGAAACATCATTTTGAACAAAATAAGTTCATTTGTGGTCTTCAAATCATAATGCATGTGAGGACCATCAAGCTTAAAGGCTTGATTATCAAAGTACATTGTTAAGAATGCTTATAAATGATTTATTAATAAATAGATATCTAAAACTTATTTTTTTCTCAAATCAGATTTTTTCCAGAATCCAAACAACAAAATAAGATGATCTGGAAATTTTCATAAAATACATTATTATTCTCAAATTTTTATAATTATTACAAGAAAATAAAGAAATAATTCACATGAAATACTTTTGCAGTAAAAAAAAAATCTTAGAAAATTCTGGCATGAGCCATACACAGATTAAAGACACTTTCTAAAGTTTCATGCATTTCTATGACTACTTTCTTTTTATTTTGATTTCATTTTTTTTAAGATAAATAATTTGTAAAATACAACTATGATTGTCCAAAACCATATTTGATCATTTTCACATCTTCTTGAAATCATAAAGACTCCATGAAAAAAAAAATTAAGATTTTTCCAAGATACTTTCTTATTTTTCCAGATTTAATGAATGTTTAAGGGACTAAATTGATGAAAAATAGCTACACATATCCAAAAATTATGAAACTTCATCATAATATCTTATAGTACACATTAATCATTAATAAAAAGCTTAGTGAATTTTACCTGTTGTTTAATGATTTTTCACGAATTAATGCTTATTTAAATGAATAAAACAAAGAAAAATAGTTAAACTGTTTGAAAACCAACTTTGATACTTTTTTCCAGCTTATATATGTTAAATAACAGTGTCACAAAATTTTTGGAGAATTTTATAAACTGATTTCTACGTATTTTGATTTTTGCTATAATAAATTCACAAAAATCATAAAATCACGTTAATCTGTTTAAAAACGAAGTTTTATATTTTTCCCAAATTATATATGATGAATATCAGTGTTACAAAAAATTTCGAGAGTTTTCTTAATTGGTTGCTATTTTTCATGAATTTGTTAATCCAAGGAATACATAACTGTATATCTTCATATGTGAGATAGACACCCGGACAGGTGATCCTACTCTAGAGTCACAACCAAACAAGGAGCATGCAAGGAAGCCTAGATCAAGAGTCCTCAGTCTATCCTACATGACTACATACATTCCCTTTAGCATCCATCTACTAAAAGGTAACCAAAACTAGTGGGTCGGCATTGGTGCCTTCGATCCACGAGTATAATGAGGCAAAACTCACTTGAAATGAAGAAACCTGAAAAACTGAGACGCTTTTACCTTTCTGCACTATGTGCTCCCACGAATCCGCTAATCACAAAAAGTATGTAAAACCTTAATTAGCAGTCCAAAACCCTCAAGTAACAAAAGTCAACAAAGTCAATGCTCATGGCAGTTGCGTACACCTAGCTTACTCCTCGTACACCCAACGTATGCGACCTAATATTATTTCTCCATTAAGTACTTTATCACTTACGAACTTTTTCCAGAGCTCAGATCTAGACACAAAACATCTACTTAAGTCACAAAGTTTCCACCTTTATGACTTCCCAGACTAAGAAGAAAAATCGGATATTGTTAGAAATGGCTAGATCAAGAGATGAGTCATACTTCATTCCCAATCGGGTTTTAGAGTTATGCTCTAGTAACTCTAAATCATATCTTCAAATTCATTATGATCTAAAAAGGTAGATAAAATATTGTAATATGTGGAAGAAGAATTATTTCTTACTCAATCATAGTAAGAATTGGGATTATGATATTTTTCGACAGTCAAGAAACAAAACAAAAATTGAATCCATTCTAAAGAGTGTTATAATGTTGGGAATCTGCACGAACTTATGCATGTTTGTTTTAGCTCGTCAAACAATGTTTCCTGAGAAAAAAACTTATATGTCAACAAGTCAGTGAGAGTCATATTGATCTTGAGAGTTATAAGAATTAACCAAAAAAGATCCTTTTAGTTATTACTACCGCACAAACTAAGGTTGAAAACTTGTTGTGTTTATTGACACATTCTTATTTTTGTGCACTTCTAATTAAGTCATAAATGCTTATGATTTTATGTTTTTTGTTTAAATATAAAAGCAAAGCACATTGGTCAGTGAAGGTGCTTTGATTAATACAGGTGAGTTGTTAACAAGAACGAAGCATTGGTGAGCTTTGAGCTGCCAGAAAGCAAGAAATGAAGAATAGTGAAGTTCAGTCCATGATAGAGACCTAAATGTCATCTTTGTTTGTACTAAACTTTGTCTCATGACTATATGTTGAAAATGAAAGTTCTACATAGATACAAAGGTATTCACCTTCGAATCTAGAAGGCAAAAGGTTTCTCAATAATTCATGAAAATGGTAATGAGAAAACACTTTCGTGGGGAAACACTTTTGCTAGTAGATTTTAAGGATTCGAAGAGATCAATATAAATATTAGGTGTATTGATTTTATTCTTAAATTCACAATATTATTATCGCATCCTCTTTATATTTCAAATTGTATGGAACGGAAAGGAAATGTTTAAACTTTCAGAAGATACGTTTATCGCTTCTTGAAAGGGTTTAAGCACATATATTAGCAGATAAAGTGCATAAGCTTAAGTATCATAATTAGAGGCTTGAAGAAGGAACGCGAAATAGGAATCTACACTTCCATGAGAAATTTAATGGGTATTGATTTCAAGAAATTCAATTGATTTCTGAGTGCATGTCAAAGTTAGTGGGAGCATAATTTTTCTTTTGGTATTACATGCCGACTACACTTTTCATAAGGAACAATGTCTCTAGTTTACAAGTTGCAAAAGTTCAAAACTGTTTCGCTATAGTGGACTTAAGGGAGAGGGCACTCATACTTTATTATGAATCTAAGGTTTATATCGTATATTTTAAAAAAACTTAGTCAAAATCATATATGAATAGTGTAACACTCGTGTTTCTAGCCTAGGCATTTATATTGAGTTGATAGTCTAGGTTAACCTTTGTAACTCATTTTGAAGAAATGAAAAGGAATTATGTGAATATTTTGTGAATTATGTGTTTTATGTTTAATTATTAGGGCTTAATTAATTAAGAATAAAAATAAGCGTCAAAATTAAAGTGTGAGATAAGCCCGATATCTTTACATAGAGTTGTAGTGGTCGAAAAAAGGATTTCGGGGATATAAAGAATACCAAAATCGGAGTTATAACGAAGAAGTTATGACCTGTCGAAGTTTCGCGACAAAACCAGCACGGTGTTGAATGTCGTAAAAAGTGAGTTTTCGATAAACTACTTTTTAGCCTTAGTAATCTAAACGAAAGTCGTAGTATTCGATAAACTGAGAAGTTCGATAAAAAGAACGCCCAAATCTGACTTCGTATGAGGAAGTTATGATTTTTCGAAGTTTCAGCTTAGCGGTAGACAGCTAAAAACTCAAATTTTAGATCAAGTAATTTTTAGCCGATATAACCTAAACGAGAATTGAAGGTCTCATCATTAGGAGCACAACGGTAAAAAGTCTGACGAAAACGGACGTCGTATGAAGAAGTTATGAATTTTTAACGAATTTCCTGTCCCGGTCTGTTAAAAATAATAATATAAAATTTAAATTCAAAATTAGCCGACGAAGTCTAAACAGAAGTTGTAGAGCGTAATTTTAGCTACGTGTGCATATAAAGAACATCAAAAACGGAGCTCGTATGCAAAAGTTATGGATTTTAGAAGTTTTGGCGCGAAAATCGAGAAATTTCGCATAGTCACACCTTGCCACGTCACCCTCGCTTAGAATGTGACACATGTCCTGCTGAGTCACCAGGCTGCTGAGTCACCGAAGCTGCTGAGTCATGCGAAGCTACGTGTCCTCTTCTGATTCGACTGAGGAGGAGGCCCAATCCGAAGCAGCTAGCTCTCCGTCCGAGCCTCGCATAGCCTAGCTCCGAGCCTCGCATAGCCTAACTCCGAACCTCGCAGGTGCACCAGTAGGCCGCGGTCCAATCAGCGAGTGCCACCGAGACCCTCGCACATGCCACCCTCGTGCGAGCCACCCCCCTGCGAAGCCTCTCAGCCATCGGATCAGAAGCTTCTTAGCCGTTGGATCAGAAGCTCCACCCTATAAATAGAAGGCTGCGAGCCTTCCCGGGTAACTTTGAAAATTTGTCAATTTTAACCCCTAAACCCATATTTTCTTCATTTTAACATCTCGCAAAGCCCCGGTATCGATTATAAAGCCCGGAATACTCCACGAAATGCCCGAGAAGCCCGAAAAATTTATCTTTTCGGTTTCGAAGTCTGACTTTTATAGAGCCCGGTTTCTCAATAAAACTCCCGGTTTTATTAGAAACAATCGTTTTAGGAAACGAATTGCTGCCCGATTTTCACCAAAATAAGTGAGTGTGTAGTTACTTTCAATTTACACATAGATATGAAGTATTTACCTCGAAATACGTGTTATGTGTAAATATGCTAATTATTTATTCGAGGTGACTGTTGAATTGATGTTTTATACAAGTTTTAAACTGTATATGCTTTTTATCTACAAAATATGTTGGGTAGAACATGGGTAGATGAAATAGTTGATGTGTGTTAAAATGGTGAGAGGCCTCGATGTTGTTGTTGTTGTTGTTGTAGACATCTAGCAGAGTATAGATGACGACCACGGACTTTCTAGATAGTCCAATGGAACACTAGCAGGTTCGCAACTTGCAGGTGTTGATGAATTAAATGTTCATTGGCGTACTCCATCCCCCTCAGGGTTGCCTTAAGGACATGTATGGCTGAGGAAACCCCTTAGCAGTAGTGTCCATCCCGATGATATTCCTTAGGCTAGGTCCCTTGTCATAGGTGTTTAGGGACGTAAAGTGAGGACAACGGGAATGGGTAATCAGGGTTATTGTTGATTGGTGAACTTAATAAGTATATTATTAATGTGGGTTGAAAACCCTATATGCTCACCAGGCTCCCAAGCCTGACCCACTAAGTTTTATGATTATAGGTAGTGCACCCCGAGCATAGTTGGAGGACGATGAGAGATTTTTAGATTATAGGCCAGTAGTTGTAAATAACTGTTGAAAGGCTTATAATGTCTTGTTTATGCTTTTGATCTGTATCGGAACATGACATCCCGAGGTTTTGATATGAAATGAAACTATACATTTCTTAAAGAAGGTTTTGATAAACTTTTATCATATTTTGTTTGGGGACCAATTCCGCAACACCTTTTGAAAAAAGTTTTCTCTGATTTTATTTTAAAAAGCATAAATTAAATCGGTTTTTTCTGGCCGAGAAATTAGAGGATGTCACAAATAGTGTGTTGAAATGTTTCAACATAGAAGATTATATATGAAAAATATTATAGCAAGAGATTGAACAGATACCAAATCCTTATATATGATAGAATTAGTCAAATCTCATATGCTTAAGATATAGTATCAGTTACATATGTTATAATATTCGCTTCTTCTAATTTTTATTATGCTCTCAGCATTGTTAGAAAAAAGGACTAGAATTTAATAGAGTTATTTGTTAAAATTCTATCACGGGCATCTTAAGCAAATAAAATTTCACTGCTCGAATGCTCTAAAGGATATCATAGGGAAGAGAGTCGAATCTTCAGGGACACAGTTTAAAAGTCAATGCCTCTTTGTGTAAGGCACACACTAGTAAAAAACAAATAAAGACAAAGAATGGAGTTTTGATTATTAAATAAAATCTAAATAGCTATGAAAATAACTAATTATAATTCAACAATAAAAAGCGACTTTAATTCTACTGCGACTTTCTTAATAATGCAATCAATAAAAACTTGGTTATTTAAGATATGTTCTATCTAACTTGTTACTGAAAAATACTAAGCTCCAGTAGGTTCTCTTTTACCTAACTAGTTAACCAAAACACGCTCTTCAATTAACCTTAATTTTGTAAAATTTAGAAAGAACCATTATGACCTATGAAAAATTTCCAACAAAATTTAATACCTCTCACAAGCTCGGAAGCATAAAACTATGAAACTTCAGTTTATATTAGTATTAATTCCCAACCTAGAACCAATCTGATACTTGTTACTTATTACAATTTGATTAAAACAATTACAGATTCTATTAATTGATTAACTAGAATTACTAAATCCTAATTAGGTGATCATATGCATGGAAATTCTCGACACGACCCACGACACGAACCACAACATGACACGAAATAAACGAGTTTGGGTTGAGTTTTTCAATCCGTCAACCCACCAACCCGCTAACTCATTTATTCAACGAGTCATATATCGGTTTCTCAAAAAATATACGGGTTGACCGGCCAGCCCGTTTATAATTTTAATAAAAAGGTTATATATTTTTTAAACGTATTAATAATTATACACTATATTATTTTTAATTTATACTAGGACAGGATATGCGATACCACTGACCATTTGACCTATAGTTCATCGTTTGTTGATTTACATTGTAACATGTTTGGCGTTTGGCCTAAATAGTCTCAGTATCTTACAAACAAAATCAATCTCCCGGTCTCCGCTTTGTGATGAACGACAGAACGATATTGATAACCATGTTGATGTTGATAAACTAACTTAAATCATCATGGATATGAACATTGTCGAAGACAAAGCCGAGGTTCTGACTTCTAAAAAAGTTTATGTTTACGTTTGGTGAGTTATTTCTAATAACCCACAAACCCAAATTTGACCCACAAACCAACCAACCTGTGAAGCCGTATAAATACGGGGGTTTATGGGTCATATATATGTTTATGTTTCAAACTCGCGAACCTGTGACCTGTATACTTAAATGGGTCGTGTTCGAGTTGGTATATTTTGACCTTTCAACCTGAACACGACACGATTGCAAGGCCTAGGCGATCAGGCTAAAAAGTATCAAAATCAAACATTCATTAACTGACAAACTGAAAAATCTAGATAGAATCACACAATAAAAACCAGTTCTCATGATTGATTACATGAAATGTATTGATCTGTGCAAAACTGAAGTCTATGGTTTAGTCAAACATGCCTAAAAAAATCCATAACAGTAAAAAACAGAGATTAAGCTACTAAATCATACTAAACTAAATGTATGAGATGATCCACAACCATCCGATCTTCATAAAGTGATAAAATGTGTTGAAAATCGCCTGTAAACGTCTAGGTTTCAAACTGATCGAATAGGTCAAATTATTATGAAAACTAGTAACTTTTGGATCAAGGAACATGAAAATATCATCGTGTTAAGGAAAAAATGATCAAATTTTCATTTAAAATCTCCCAAAATCCTGTTTAAAGAAGTACGAGGCTATATCTGACATGAAAACCAAAAGCACCATTGTTTTATGTGGAAAAACACAATCGAATAAACACTTTGAGGTCTTGAAACTTTAAACTAAAGAAAACAACCTTTGACTGATCAATTTGATCATGTTTGTAGAGAAATCATGATTGGGTTTTGTCTTTTTTCACACAAAATACATAATAAGATCCTTCAAAAAAACTACTTCCAAGCATTCCTTAACATACTTAATAAGATCCTAGCTCCAATTAGGCTCCAATGCTCAATAAAACTAATCCGAATCTGCTCCAAAAATATCGCCCCACTTAACTTATCTGAAAATGACATCATAACATGAACAGTATGGGATTCTGACGAAATACGTGAGTTGGACATTAAGTAAGCTAATGCACATGTAAATGCGTAAATTATGAAGAAAAATGTTAATAAAAATTTCCCTAAAAGATGCATAAAATGGCATCTATCAAATCTTCCAAAGCATAAACCTTACTTGTCATCAAGTAATAAAAAAATTAAGCATTATAACCAAGATGGAGAGATGCAGAAGACCTAAAAAGAACTTAGAATAAAAACTAAAATAAAATGGAGGAAAGTAAAAACATGAACTTAAACAAGTAAAACACTTCACTTTTTTTTCATTTTACTTTTTTTTCCACATGATTAGACATTGCATCGAGGAAGCTCTAATGGAATCACTACCTAGGCAACCATCCTAATACCTTCCATCTTTCACAGACTCCCAAATTTAGAAAGAAGCTCGACAGTGTAAAGCAAGTAACCAAGTGTAACTTCTACTTTAACTTTAAACCTTTATTTTCCTTGCAAGTGAAAATATTATATTTCATAATTTTATATCCTCGAGACTAGATAATTAAGAACTAGGATCGAAACATCCTTAAGAACCCGACATGACCAAATCAGCTTTCACCGAAGAAGTCAACCCTCATGTAGCGGTCGGAACTCTATGCTTTCACTTTTTCTAAGAACGAAAAATATCAAAACACACAAGTCTTCACTTGTCAGATTTATCTTTGAAATGACTTTTGATTTGATTAAACTTGAGTTTTTGTGTCTTTGTCTTTAGCTTTGAGTTCTTTAATCAACTTTTGCACTTTTTTTTGAAATAGAAAATTACTCCTGTACCAGATTTGACAGTTTATACCCGCACCAAGCTCAGATATAACGATTTTGCTCGCTTCTTCTTTTCTTTGTTGGGTGTGTAGATATGACTTAAGGTTCTCTGTTACCATGAGGGTAATGTGTATCAACAAATATGGTCATATTATGTGGGTCCAAACTTGTCGATTAAAGTTCTTTTTAAACATTCAAAAGCAACTGATTCTGAAACTATTGTTACCGCCTATGTAGTGTTTAGGGATGCCATTCTTCTTATTTTTTACAGTCAGTCTCTCAGACCATTGTGCTTTGCAACCCATGGTTATAAGAACTATTACTAAACTTGCTACTATTGATTCCGGTAGCTTCGGACTTTCATTTTCAATATTTACAGAGCTATCCAATGTAAGAATGTCATCAACTCATGTAACTCTTTCTGAAAAAAAAAATCTTTTTTTTAAAATTTTTTGAACTTCTAGCACAAAATAAAAACTAAAATAACTAAAAATAAAATCTTTTAGGTTTTTTTTTAAATGCATAAAAAAAATTATGAATTTTTCAAATTTTTATATGAAAATAAAATCCAAAAAGGAAAGTAGAAAATTTTTTATTGAAAAACTGAAAAATTTTAAAATTTTCACAAAAATGAGAAATTTTAACACTAACCCCCTCCCTAAGCTTAGAATGATGCATTGTCTTTAATGCTCAGAGATGATTGAAAAGATCAAAAAATGTCTTCTTAAAATGATTGATAGAAAGATTATCAGAAGGTAAATTAGCAACATTTATTTTAAAGTTCACAACATCACAATCGAATTCCATAGAGATAGTATCAGCAAAAATATCAATCTTGGTTTTAGCATTTTTCAAAAGGTCTTCCCAAAATGATTGAGTTTTTGTCCGACGTGTCCAAATTTCCAATGTCCAAGATGTAAAATTAGCAGGAAAAAATTAATTCATTCACTTGGACAACAACATCCTCCAATACACCTTTTGGCCGTAGTGTTAAGTGATCAGCTGACTGAATGATAGTCCCAATCTTTTATAAAGATCTTAATTTTAATTTTTCAAATGCAGATAATGGGATGAAGTTGAATGAGACACGTAAATCAAGCATTGATTTTGGAAAAGTAATGTGTCCCAATTTAAAAGGAATCGAGAAAAATCTCGGATCTTTGCACTTTCGGAATAGTACAACTAGATTATACTCTTTCAAAATTGGCTTGCTTTGTTTGGGAGTTATTTTCTCTTCATCTCTTTCAGCTCCTTTTTAACCTAAAACTTCTTCACTTTCTTTTTTCAGCCTCCTCTTTTGGTTTAGATTTACTTGGGCCTACATAACTTTTCGCACTTATCAAGGAAATTACACTCACATGAAGTTTTAGATTGTGTTCAGTCTAAGCAAGTATTTCCCCTTGAGAATCCAATCGACCCACAAAAGTGTCAAGTTTAGACACCTGTTATTTTGAATATTTTTGTACTAGCTCAAGTTTCATTTTGGAACACATGAGCGTTGGTGGCCAGTCTTTTTACTATGTCTTTTAATGCTATGCTAAAGCTGCTAGATTGTTGATTTGAGTTCTACTGAAAATTTTGATTCGGAAACTACTGTTAATTCTAAAAAATCTACCAAAAACCCGGTAGCTGAAAATTTTACTGCTCTTAGAATCTGGGTCGATTATGATATTGTTGCCATTGATGAAAATTTTTTGAAAATTTTTGAAGATAGCTTCCGATAGATTTTACTATAGCTATGTCCTCTTGTAATAATGGGCATGTGTCAGTAGGATGGTCTGTCTTCAAGCAGATTCCACACTGTTTTTATGTAACTCCTTTTTCTTTCGTCAGCAGCAGAACTGCTTTTTTTAGTTCAAAAATTTGGGTTTCCAAATGATGTGGGCTAACTTCTTTGACTCCTCATGGGGGATCAGCAAGCCACTCTTCTTCGTTCCAATATGTTTTGACTGAATGTCAAGCTTTTCTATCAAGTCCCAAATTTATGTTTGTGTCACATCCCCTAAGGATCCACCACTTGAATCATTTACCAGGCTCCTCTCATGGGAGTCAAACCTTTACAGAAACAATTGTAAAGCTAATAATTGTTTATTCATGTTGTATGAACTTAACAAGTAGCTTTTTGAAGTGCTCCCAATACGTATGCAAAGCTTTTATACTTCCTTGTTTCATACCTTGGTATACCTCTGTCACAAGACCATGTTAAGAGTAAGAATTAAGTTTATGACCTTTAAATCATTGTAATTTTTATTTGAAAATCTAACATATCAATTCCTCATAATTTAAAAATCTATCACATTAACTTATCAAGTCATTACACTTTCAAAATCTAAGCTATGGTGTCACTATACCTTGAGAATCCAAACTTGTTTGAATTTGACTACTAATTATAGCATCGTACTGTCATTTTTTCCATTATGGTGTTATACTTAGTGTTATTACTTATTATAGTTTAGTTTGTATCAACATTTGTTCTAAGAATAATTTTACACATTATTCGTTGTGCTTGCTATTATTCTACCATCAGTGTCAAAGAGATTAGGTTACACTTATGGTTTTTCAAAAAGAAATGATCATGCATTTCCTATTTTCTTAGGATTTTATGTTATGCATCTAAAGAGGGGCGATTTAATAATATTGTATTTTTGTGATTTAGGAGGATGAGGATTCCTACAAATGGCTATTTTTTATAGATGAAATAGAGCTCTCGCTAGCCAATTGACCATTGACTGATGTGGTCATTTACCCAAGCATCACAACCAAAATTTTATCTAATTTGCAAAAATGTACTTCACCTTTGTAAATTATAGCTTTACGAAACATTTTTGATAATTTTAGTTTTTATTAGGACATTACCATTTTACTTTTTCTTACAAATTTATAATTTTTATTTGAGAAGTTTATTTATCTTTTATACGTGCATTGTAGTTTGAATTATTGCATTTTATTTTGGTTGTAATGTTCAAAGCTATCAGTTTTTATGTTCTTTATATATTTGGTACTGAATTTGAAACATGTATCAAAGGATATGAAGTAAAAGCAAAAATATTATGCCCATTCTTTTAGCAGATATAGAAACAAACCATCCATAAAACATTCACAAATCAAAAAAATGAAAATGTTGTGAGGGATTAACACAAACAAATGATAGAATTTTCCATTGCTATTAAGATGAACTAAATTGTTGCCATAATGTTTAGTAAATAATGTTCTTTTACCATATTTGAAGACAACTTTTTGGTATCTCTTTTGCTACAACTAAAAGTTCCAATGGGGACTACTTGTCCTAGGGATAATTCAATCATTGATTTTTTGCAAAATATCATCGACGGTTCTTATGTCAGACACACTTCAAAAAGGAGAAATATATTTATTGACAATACATAGTAGAAATATTATCAAAATCATTTGATTCTTCACTCGCACGTAATATCAATCCAACACTTAAATGTAAACAGTTATTGAAAAATACAAACTATAGCACATAATTTATAGTAGCTGACACTCCAACTAATTTTTCATCACGATTAACCAAATGTTGTTTAAACAAGTTTGGCGATGATTGGCAGACATACCTTTTCCAACTGATTAAGTGCCTTTTCATACTCATCAGAATCATCAAGTTGGCTTTCATTAAGAATTTTACTTGCTTTTTCTATGGCGATTTCCATTATTTCCATGTCTTTCTTATGAATCATCTTAGTATTTTTTCCTATTTTCTTGATTTTGCTTTTCACATCGTCAATGTAGCCCTCCAATGCATTACGTACAAAAGTCTTCTTCTTGTACTCCTCGTCTTGTAATTTGTACTTATGAGCATCATCAAGCATTTTTTCGATATCTTGCGTTGTAAGCCTTTCCTTGTAATTGGTAACTATAAGCCCTCTTTTTAGGCCAGTTGTTAACTCTACTCCCGAGCAATTTAAAATACCATTAGCATCAATGGAAAAGGCCACTCTTATCTTTGACTTGCCCTTTGGCGCAGGTGGAACTGCAACATCGAATTTTCCCAACCAATTATTATCTACCGCCCTACTTCTCTCACCCTGATAGATATTGCAACCGATAATCTTTTGGTCATCCTTAATAGTCACATAAGTTTTTTCATTCTTGATTGGTATTGGGGAATTTCTTTTAATTATAACAGACATAGAGCCATCATGCAAATCTGTACCAAGTGACAGAGGCACAACATCTATCAACACTAAGTTCTTAACTCTTTTACCGGTACATCCTGTTAATTTTCCAGCAAGAACTGTTGCACCATATGCAACTGCCTCATCAGCATGGATTTTCTTAGAAAGCTCTTTTCCTTGGAAGAAGTCTTTCAACATTTGTTGTACCTTGGGTATCCTGGTTGACCCACCAACTAATACTATCTCATCTATATCTTTTTTATTCATTTGTGCATCACCCAAACATTTTTCCACCATCTCTATACACTTACTAAAGAAGTCTTCATTAAGCTTTTCAAACTTTGCACGAGATATTCTCATAGAAAAATCAACACCATCATGCAAGCTGTCGATATCAATAGTAGTATCAATAATTGAAGAGAGAACTCTTTTTGCTTTTTCACAAGCTACCCTCAACCGAGATAGTGCTTTTTTATTCACACTGATGTCTATCGTATGCTTTCTCTTGAATTGTTCCACAAAATAGTCAACCATCGTGCTATCAAAGTCCTGACCACCTAAGTGAGTGTCACCGGCAACAGCCTTAACTGTTATCGTACTATTCTTATCAATGGTGACAAGAGAGACATCGAAGGTACCACCACCCAAATCAAAGATAAGCACATTTATTTGACGAGTTATATTATTTCTCATGTCTAATCCATATGCGATTGCTGCCGAGGTTGGCTCATTAATTATCTGTAGAACATTAAGTCCAGCAACATGACCAGCATCCTTTGTTGCTTGGCGTTGGGAATCATCAAAATAAGCTGGTACCGTGATGACTGCATCACGTATAATTTTACCAAGGAATTTCTCTGCAGCTTCTTTCAATTTAATAAGAACCATGGATGAAATCTCCTCTGCAGAAAACTCCTTCTCTTCACCATTGTATGAAACTACAATCTTCGGAATGTTGCTAGTTCCTTTTATGACTTTGAAAGGCCATAACTTAATGTCCTCCTGAAGTTTCGCATCATTGAATCTCCTTCCAATCAATCTTTTTGCATCTGAAAATCCACCAAGTTTATATTAATCATTGAAGAATAGCAATTTTATGAATTCTAAGAGCTTAAAACAAAGGATGAAATGAATTAAAAGGCAAACCATAAATGGTGTTGGTAGGGTTCATAGCAGTCTGGTTCTTAGCACCTTCACCTATTAGGCGTCCGCAATTCGTGAAAGCAACACAAGATGGCATTGTCCTATTTCCTTGATCATTGGATATGATCTCAACTTGGTCATTTTGCCAAACACCCACACAAGAATATGTTGTTCCAAGGTCAATACCAATAGCCGCAACAGCTTTTCTATTCATGACTGGTAAAACCTGCATTTGAAACATAATGGTTATTCATTTTGATAATTATGCTCATCTAACTCTTCAAAACTAAATGTATGTGCGCAAAATAACTACCTTTCAATAATAATAGTAAACAAACAATAATTTCAAAAAATATATGGATGGTTCTTTTATTTATTTATTTTTTTTAGAAGTTATTTAAGTTACTTTCTCAAATAAATGTTATTTAAATTAACAATTTCTATGCATTGTTTAATTAAACACTATTTTTTTCTTAATTTTAAAATTTATGAAAGGCCTCAAACAATCTTGATTATGATAAATGCCCACACATTATAGTCCTAATTTGACTTTTTTCTAGTGGAAAACAAAATTAATAAGATAACGAAGTGTTGTTCAAGTTCAATAAAGACATATTTGCTTCAATTATTCACGACACATGACTAATAGATAATCACATATTTTTTTATCAAAGCTTCTACTTTAATTTGTATTATCAAGCAATTAGTTTACGAATTTCATGTTGCTTTACCTAAATATTGTACATTATATATATATATATATATATATATATATATATATATATATATATATATATATATATATATATATAGAGAGAGAGAGAGAGAGAGAGAGAGAGAATAGTTCACTTGATATTCTAAAGAAATAGAGATCATGATATTCAACATCAAAAACATATTACATATTAGCCGCTCTAACGCTCCAGCGTGTCGGTAATAGCAGGGTATCCCTAGTAATAAATGAATATATGATAGAGAGGTATGATCATATATGACGACACATGTTTATACACATATGTCAGAACATAAATGATCATATATACATGTCTATTTAGTAACAGATTAAATATTCATATATGATTATGGTAGTTGTTGGCAGAGGAAGTGGTGGTGACAGAGGTAGTGGTGGTATAGGTGTCGGCGGTTGCAGTTGTGAGGTGATTTACTGGTAGAGGTGGTGTTAGTGGTGGTGGCGGCGATGGACGTGATGATGGGGAAGGTGATGAGAGAAAAGGAAAAAGTATCGCAAAATAATCATTTATGGTTATAACTCTCTCATCGTGGTGATATGTCGCTGTGCTAGTACAGCAAATGAGAAATATATGACTGAGGTTCAATCTCAATATCTTTATATTTTCTAAATCTCAACGGAACACACACACACACAGATATATATATATATATATATATATATATATATATATATATATATATATATATATATATATATATATATATATATATATATATATATATATATATATATATATATAGAGAGAGAGAGAGAGAGAGAGAGAGAGAGAGAGGACAGTTCACTTGAGATTCTAAAAAAACTAGAGATCTTGATAATTATTATACATGTTTATACATATTTCTTATTTGTCGTACTAATATTGTAGCGTACCGACAGGAAAAGAGTACGCTTAATCACAAATGATTATATAAGAGAGAGATATAAACATATATTATTATATATGTTTATACATACATGCCTAATTATAAATGATTATACATATATGTATCTTTACATAGATTGAGTAATTATATATGATTATGTTGGTTGGTGGCAATGGAGGTGGTGGTGGTGAGGAAGGTTTACGGGGGAAAAAGTAACGGACGACTGAATAACAATTTATGATTATAATTTTTCTGTCGCGCCTGTATGCCGAAGCGCAAGAGCGGTAATAAGAAATATGCGACTGAGGTTTAATCTAATGATCTTTATTTTTTTCAGAATCTCAACTGGACCTACTTTTTATATATATATATATATATATATATATATATATATATATATATATATATATATATATATATATATATATATATATATATATGAAAAAATGAATATATCCTTAAGGGTATATATATGCAATGTAATTGTCTAATGTTCTTATAATTCAACTTCTAACTTGATTTACTTCCATGATTTTCATAAATTTCACACTTATCTTCCTCCTACATAATTTTCATTTTCAACTATAATATATATAGCCGAGTAGTAGTTCAACAATAAGATATGATGTAAAAAGAAGATAATAGTGAAATTTCAAAAATCTTTCAAGTAAATCAAGTTATGAGTTGAAGTTTAAGAACATTATAATGAATATATAAAAAAAACATATTAAGGTGGGTTTGGGTACCTAAGTTTATATACCATTAAATGTATATTCACTTTTCCCATATATATATATATATATATATATATATATATATATATATATATATATATATATATATATATATATATATATATATATATATATATATATATATATATAGCTAGGTTCAAATGTTGATTGACATCTATTGTGCGAACGTGTAGACAATGATATTCTGTGAAAATGATAAATAAAATATGTCGTTTGATAGTATAAACACTTTGAATCTTACATAATTAAATCCTCTATAAGGTTATTATGCATTTTTTTTTGTTATTCTCATTTTGTCAGTATATTTATTGAGTCGTATTCTGTCAGAATAAAAATGTGTAAAAAACGATGTGTGAGAACAAAAATAAATAAGAATTTATAAGAATGTATGAAAATGATGATATTTTTGTAAGCTTAAACGTATTGACATTACTAAACAAATTATTCTCTTGATTTCTTGGTTAATTATGGTTATATATATATATATATATATATATATATATATATATATATATATATATATATATATATATATATATGGTCAGGATCTTTTTGCGAACTCATATTTTTCAACGAATTTTTTCATTTTTTTAAAGTTACTTAATACATTAAATCGGTCGTATAAAAATGCATTCGAGAAAAAAAATCACAAAAAAAAAATTGCACATATTAAAAGTACGTATTTTTTACAAATTTTTTTTTTACTTCCATGATTTTCATAAATTTCACACTTATCTTCCTCCTACATAATTTTCATTTTCAATTATAATATATATAGCCGAGTAGTAGTTGAACAATAAGATATGATGTAAGAAGAAGATAATAGTGAAATTTCAAAAATCTTTCAAGTAAATCAAGTTATGAGTTGAAATTTAAGAACATTATAATGAATATATAAAAAAAAACATATTAAGGTGGGTTTGGGTACCTAAGTTTATATACCATTAAATGTATATTCACTTTTCCCATATATATATATATATATATATATATATATATATATATATATATATATATATATATATATATATATATATATATATATATATATATATATATATATATATATATATAGCTAGGTTCAAATGTTGATTGACATCTATTGTGCGGACGTGTAGACAATGCTATTATGTGAAAATGATAAATAAAATATGTCGTTTGATAGTATAAACACTTTGAATCTTACATAATTAAATCCTCTATAAGGTTATTATGCATTTTTTTTTGTTATTCTCATTTTGTCAGTATATTTATTGAGTCGTATTCTGTCAGAATAAAAATGTGTAAAAAACGATGTGTAAGAACAAAAATAAATAAGAATTTGTAAGAATGCATGAAAATGATGATATTTTTGTAAGGTTAAACGTATTGAAATTACTAAACAAATTATTCTCTTGATTTCTTGGTTAATTATGGTTATATATATATATATATATATATATATATATATATATATATATATATATATATATATATATATATATATATATATATATATATATATATGGTCAGGATCTTTTTGCGAACTCATATTTTTCAACGAATTTTTTCATTTTTTTAAAGTTACTTAATACATTAAATCGGTCGTATAAAAATGCATTTGAGAAAAAAAAAATCACAAAAAAAAAATTGCACATATTAAAAGTACGAATTTTTTACAAATTTTTTTTTTATGTTGCAAATGAACTTCTACAAGACCGACTAATTTCTTAAGTCGGTATTTTATTTTAAATTCATAAGAAAAAATTCGTGGAGTTCACCGGAGAGTGTTGGTTAGCAGAAAAAAGTTACTTAATACAATATTTGAGTTGAAGACTTGCCGTTTATTTTGAGGTTGATCTCTTGTTCTTGTGTATGTCCTATTTTCCAGCATGTACATTAATCAGAAACACAATAAAGAGTTAGGTTCGTGTCACATAATAATAAGCTTTTAAAAAGCAAAACGCATTAAAGAAACTCGAATCTATTATGATTCGGATTTTGACCTGCTCTTTTGGAGATTTTTTCACAAGAAATTATCCGTAGCTAAAAGGTTCATGGAAAAATATCTCATAAACGATTTATAACAACACTTTGTATTAATCTTACCTTTTCAAATTGAATGTATGAATCCATTCTTCCCCATCCCTTCATCTATATATACATAGCAATTTCAAAGTTATATTTGTTTTCCTTTTGTATTATATTGAATTTTTAAAGACTTGGAATTCGTAGACTTGGAATTCGTTGTATATTATCTGGTTATTAAAAGACTTGATGGGAAATACCCACTTGTTTTATATTAACCATTTGACTTATAATATAGAAGAAATCTTTGTATATTATCCGAGATTATTAAAAGACTTGACGGGAAATACCCACTTGGTTTATATTAACCATTTGATTTATAATATATAGAATTTTTTAAGGGTGAGTAGAACCGAAGAATAAAAAAACAAAAAAAATCGAAAAAATTGAAATTAAAATAGAAACTGATGTTTCGGGTTTGAGTGTTTTTAAAACCCGAAACAATAGGTTTAGTTTCCATTTCAGTATATGTAAAAGCCTAACCGATATATATATATATATATATATATATATATATATATATATATATATATATATATATATATATATATATATATATATATATATATATATATGTTCAGTTATCATGTTTTGTAGTTTAAAAATAAATAATATTATATAATATTGAGCGTTGAGTTCTAACAGACAATTTTTACTAGAAATGAAGTAAAATTATGTTTATAATCACTCGAAAAATATTGAAAGTCTTATAAGATTTCAATCAAAAGTCAAATATTGAAATTTAATGAAATATAAAATTTGAGATAAGTAAAATTTTATTATTGAAAGTTGTAGATAATTTCGTTAGAAACATTTAGACGAAAACCTCATCGAAATCCGAGTTATAACGAAGAAGTTATGATCAATCGAAGATTCGCGACAAAAGTGGCAAACACTATTTAGCGTAAAAAGTGAGTTTCGATAAACTACTTTTTAGCCTTAGTGATCTAAATGAAAGTTGTAGTATTCGTTAAACCAAGAACTTTCATAAAAAGAACGTCAAAATCTGACTTCGTATGAGGAAATTATGATTTTTCTAAGTTTCGGTATAGCAGTAGACGGCTAAAAAACTCGAAATAAAGATCAAGTGATTTTTAGCTGATGCAACCTAAACGAGAATCGAAGGTCTAGTCAATAATAGTACAATGGTAAAAAGACAGACGAAAACGGACGTCAGATGAAGAAGTTATGAATTTTTAACAGATTTTCCTGTCTCGATTTGTTAAAAATAATAATATTAAAAATAAATTCAAAATTAGCCGACAGAGTCTAAACAAAAGTTGTAGAGCATAACTTCACCTACGTGTGCATATAAAGAATGTCGAAAATGGAGCTTGTATGTGAAAGTTATGGATTTTATAAATTCGGGACACAACATCCGAGAAATCACGAGAACCGAGAAATATCGCATGGCCAGGTTCGGCCACGTTGCCCTTGCTCGCGAGCCTGCTCCGTGTTCAAGTTGATGAGTCATCTGAAGTAGCTACCGACGCGTGTCGCTGAACCCCACACCCGAAGACGCGACCCAGTCCGAGACCGCCACCTGCCCAAGCCTTCGCATCCGACGCTTGGCACCCCCTCGCATGCGACGCGTGTTCTTCTCCTTCCTTCGGAACCGACCTCTCGCACCCTATATAAGGGAGGGTGCGAACCCTCCCGGTTTTGGTTGAATTTTTGTTTACTTTTACACCTTGCACCCTCTTTCAAGCCACTTTTAATCCCCCGAAGCCCCGAGAACCTACCGAACACCCGAAGAACGTCCCGAAGTGCCCGAAGACCTCAAGAAATTTATCTTTTTGGTTTGAAGCTCAACCCTCACAAGGCCCGGTTTTCAATAAAGCTCCCTATTTTCATCGAAGAAACTTATTTAGTAGAACGAAGTGCTGCCCAAATTACTATTTTAATCTCCGATTATTTCACGGTGAGTTCAATATATAGGAACAATTGTATGTTATGTTTTATATGTGGTATGTGCTTTTCCATGTTATTTTCCCATGTTATTATTTCATGCTATTATGATAGCAAAGTTGTACCTTTGACCATGTGATCTGTGAAAGGACTAGTATCACAGTGGTATTGGTTTGTAGCCTTTTGCCGTGTAGAGCATGTCTCGTAAGAGAATGACTTCTACCCTTAGGGCATTGGCCGAACGTTAGATAGGGCTAAAAGCCTGAAATCTACCAAAATGTTAATCAGAAATTGTATGTCTTCTGTTCCATTTGGGCTAAAGCTTTATTGATGTATTTCAAGTATTGAAATTCTTATGTCTCATTGATTGTATATCTGTGAATCAAATCATTGATTAATATGGAAAGCTTCTCACATGATTCACATATGCCTTTGTTATTCCTCTTTGCTTCTGCCATATTGATGTATATATATGGCATAACGTTATATTATATCTATTATTGAACTCACTAAGCGTCACCGCTTACCCCTCTCAGTGTTTAACAATTGCAGGTAATAGGCATCCAGTATAGTCATATACTGTTGGGAGATCTAGAATAGTTTATACTATTACTTTTTTATTTGAGTTTAAGTATGTATAAAATTATAATATCCTAGGTAGTTTTGTAATATATTGAAACTTAGTTGGTTTGTATCCCGTCTTTTGTAATAAGACTATCAATGTAAAATATAATATGTTTATGAATATACATGTAGCATGTTTTGGAGTAACAATGTGTCGAGTATGAAAGGGGTTCTTTCAATCATGGTATCAAAGCGGTAGGTTAAGTGAACGAAATCCCATAGATTGGTATTTAGACTTAAACTATTGGAAGTTCAATATATGAACTGAATCATTGTAAGTATATGGATAAAAACCATAGGAAAGACTTAAGTAAAGTGTTAGGTAATGATAAATCCTAAAATTCTAAAGTACTATGTTACTCCAAATTTTTAGAGCAATGGTTGAAAAAGTGAGTAGTCATACACAAGAAGTGGGTGGAGATCCTCATCATGATGAAGGAGATACTCCAGTATCCCTTCGTGAGGTGCGACTCTTGGATAAACTGTGGCAACCCGAAATTTTTTTGCTTTATACACACAGTCAATCAACTCAACTGAGTGTCAAACTCATTAGTATGGAGTTCTAGCCTGGTTAAAGGTCATTCTAAGGAGTTTTAAGCCTAATACACTTAACGAATAAGTGTTAGAAAGTATCTGCTAAAGCCACAGTACCAAATGCATTCCCTAAACTCCATAAGATGGAGTTTACGGCCGTAAACATGGAGTTTACGGCCGTAAACTCATGTTGGCCGCAAACTCTCACCCATATATATGGCATTTGGTCATTTCTTCTCATTTCTTCATTCCTTGGCCGGATTTTCTTTATTCTCTCTCAGCTATCATCCAACCTTCTTCCTTAGATCTTCAAAAGAGTAAGTATTCTATCCCTTGATTAGTTGATACATCTTATTAACTATCTACATACATTGATTTCATCCATGGAAATCATGTTTGTTTAGATCTTCAAGTTTCACCAAGAACACACACTAGTGTTCTTGGCCATTATCAACCATTTCAAGCTTCTAGATCGTAAGTGCTATTCCCTATACTTTATATCTAGTTAGGACTCATGTTTAGACACTTAAAATCATCAAGAACACAAGATCAAATGGAGTTTACGGCCAGGCCATCTCCCAAGGCCGTAAACCCCTTTTAGGTGGCCATTTGGACCATAAACCCTATAGGATGCAAGGCAAGTGACCCAGAACCCTTCATTGATTATTGAAGGACCTTAAACTTCACTCAAATCCATCATGACAATGAGTTTATGGCCGTAAACCCCTAGGGGCTGTAAACTCATCAAAAGCCTCATTTGAGGTGGTCTTTCTCATACAAGTATAGAACAAAAGTTCCTAAATCATCCCTAGCCTTCAAACTCACTCTTAGCCATGTTTGACTATGAGTTTACGGCCGTAAACTCCCTTGGGACATAAAACCATGGTAGTAAACTCATGTTGGTGTCATCTACCTTCCTTTGTTGAATCACATGTGATTCCAACACTTGGCTAAAGTGTTTCCTAGTCCCGGAAGGTGTTTCCTTTCATACAGTTGCTTATAAACACTATATTCATGCCAATATGTCTCATTATATATTATTTAGGACTTTTTGTGTCTCGGGACTTCATTCGCGGAACTTCTCATCCTTACACGCATAACCGTTTGAATCACCCACATCAGTTGAGTTCATACCCCGTAATGATTCTTTTAACTGTTTTAAATGCTTTTAAGGGGGGGGGGGGGGGGAGTACAAGTTGAACACAATGATAATTGTGTAATTATTTGTTATAAACATCGTTCAAGATGTTGCTTATGGCTTCTATATGTAGTCAAAACATTTCAAAAACTATTTTACAGTTATGTTACTTTATAGTTTTGTTATGTTGCTTTATAGTTTAGCAAAACTCCGTTTTTAAAGTATAAACATAACTGGGTAGTAAAATGAGTCTTTTCAATAACAGTTCAAGTAGAATACTAGTAAACTATAATGGGTATAGTTTAGAGAGTTAGTTCATACTAGAAATAGTACACGATAACATAAGAGAACACACAATAAAGAGAAACAAGGAGGAAGATACAATACATGATAACAGAACAAACATAATAAGGTGTTATAGCATGGAACAATTATAGGATCTAACTATACCAATGAATCACTAACGCATTGTTGTAACGAAAAGGTGATAGTTATATTGGGTATACATGATCATATAATCATAATGTGGATGTTCACGGCTTGCAATCATTGCAAGGGTTGCGTTTGGTTTCCAGAATATTTTGACAGGGAGAGCGTTTAGTATGGGATCTACCCATCACATTATACCTTAACACTCAATTTAAGGCAATTAGTACAATAGTAGTCACTTTATACAATACTACACTACTTATAATTTATAAACGACAAACAGAACAGTCGGGTCTAGTACATACAGTAGAAAGGGACCATAATGCTAACCTTATGATTCCTTAATGTATACATTAAGGGATATATATAAATGGTATCCAACAAATAATAGGATGTGTGCTATCCGCTTTACTTCCTGTTCCTTGTTGGGTTGTGGGCTTAGATCAGATTCACCCAACCTATTATCTATTCGATTTTAGTTAATTATATGTTCTGTACACATTAAGTCATCATAAGGGGTACCAGGTATGGGTCAGGTCATAGGACACAAATTCAATGCATAGTTTTCTAGTACGAAGCATACTTTTCAAATCATATCTTTTAGTACACAAAACTAGAAACTTCCCAGTAAAGGGTTTAATCCATTTTATTAAACCAGTAAAGACTTAAAGGACTCTAGGTGATTGACTCTATAATACCTTGGTTTATGCGTCATGGTTATACATCATTAATACCCAATAGCTCGTTGGATGTGTGCCTTCCTCCTTATTTCCTGTTCCTCGTTGGGTTGTGGGCTTAGGGCAGATACACCCAATTAACTATCTATTCGATATTAAATTATGTATAGCCAATATAAACTAAGTGATTATAGAAGTGATTACTGTGGTCACTATTTTACTATAAGAAATAAGGGTTTTCTTAAAGAATATTTTCATAAATTATAAAGGAACTATTACAATTAACTCCATGAGTAACAAACGAATACACCATGGTTATATACATCAAGGACCTAACAAACAATGGGATGTGTGCTATCCGCTTTACTTCCTGTTCCTCGTTGGGTTGTGGATTTAGGGCAGATGTGCACAGTCGATTGTTTGTTTACTCCAAGTTGTATATAACTTGTATTCATTTATTACTCATAGAAAGGTTTGTAGAATCATTTTTACGTATTATTCATCTAAGTAGGAAATATAGGATTTTCTAGAGGAACAGACGAACTTTTCTAAAAACAGAACTTAGAACTTACTTCATTTTCCACTACATTTTTCAACAACTTTCTACAACTTGCATACATCACAAAAATCTTATGAACCCACCAGCTTAATTGCTGACAAACTCTTTTAAATAACTTGTATTCTCAGGAACTAGCAGACAGGTACTCGCGCTAGGAATTCAGAAGATGGAGCAGTATAGCTGCATGTCTTGTTTTGTTATTTGTTTTTGTACTCTATGTTTGTGAAACACATACTTTGTAAACACTTTCTTTCTAATAAATGGTTGTTTATTTCTTCGCTTACTATAATGCATGTCTTGTGATACTAAACATGACGTTCTACACCCCCGAACGTTTCCGCCGTTCCGGTTTTGGGGTGTGACATAAACTTACTAGTGCTATTCGGAAAACTCTCGAAGAACACAAGAAGGATCGCGATAAGGGTAAAGAGAAAGCTACTAGAGAATCTTCGATAGATAAGGTGAAGTGTCCTTCATTCAAAGCTTTCAAGAGTAGTGGTGCTACGGAGTTTTAAGGAGTCCTCAATTGTAACACCCGGTTTTTTTGAAAGTGCTCGACTGTGCTTTCGGAGGACAAGGGTATACGAGTAATTTGTTGATTCGATGTTTTATGAGTCTCAGATTTTATTCGAAAGGCTTTAAGGCTTGTGGTGTAGGTAGGAGCGTAGGGTTTCTTGCCACCTTTTCGTGGATATAAAGTTCGTCGGAAACGGACTTGGAACGAAGAAGTTATAGTACTTTGAAGTGGTTGACAGAGTTGATCCCTAAATGGAAAAGCTTGCATTTCAGCCCATGCATGCAAGGTGGCAGCCAGATGAGTACGCCCAACGTAATTTAGGGTACGCCCAACGTAGTGTTGGTTAATGAATCACGGGTGCTGAAGACGTACGCCCAACGTACGTCCAGGATCTCCAAAACCTTAATTTTTATGGTTAGCTCACTATTTAAGCACCTTAAGTCCAAAGGGGGTGCGCCTCCCTTTCATTCTCAGAGTGTTAAACCCTAAATTCGAGTGGTAGGTTTATCCAAGAGTGTTGTGAGCATGGTGAGTGCTTTTGGGTGGTTTTGGTGCATTTTAAGAAGATGGAACTTGTTGCAAAGATGGGGATCAAGGAGGAGCTTGTGGATCTGTGATTTAGGACTCATTCTCAACTTGATAAAGGTATAAAGTTTTGATCTTGATCATTTATCTCCTTAAATCTCTTATATTGGGTTTTGTGACCAATTTGGTCCAAAGGTTAAAGCTTTGTGGTTTAATCCGATTTCTAGGACTTGGAGTTCCTACTCTCAGTTCTAAATGAGTCCCTAAGGCAGAAAGTTGCCACCGTTGACGTCCTAATGGCTTCATGCATGAGTTAAGACCATTTCCATGGAAGTAGATTGCCATTTTTGGAGTTTGAGCTTATGTGGGTCATGAAAAGCCATCAAGCAAGCAAGTTTATGGTTTAAGACGTCAATAAGGACGTGGATCTATAATTGTAGCTTCTAGAGCAGAGTATTAAGCACTTAATGGGAAAGTTACTTAACAGGGGGATTAGGCTGAGCGTACATGCAGGTACGCCCAACGTACTCACCATGTGGCTTGTACGCTTAGCGTACATAGGAGTACGCCCAACATACTCATCAGATACGGGTTTGGGCTATTTTGGGCCTCGGTTTGGGCCATGCAAGGTATTTTGGTTCTTTGGGCCTTAGTGGGCCATCAGAAGTCAGATGATGTGTGCTAAGGAGATGTTCGGGCTTAGGGTAAAGCCCATTAGAGGATTTGGGACCAATTTGGCAAATTGGGCCATTAATGGGCCACTAGTGGGGTTGGAAAGCCTAACTAGTGTTAGGCTTTTGTTTTGGAGTTGGGCCTAAGTTAGGATCATACTAGGCCAGGGTTAGAATGGTCATTTTACCCCATGCATGGATTAAGGATTATGGTTTGGGACCCAATTGCTAATTGGGTATATTATTTGGTAGAGGCAGCTCGGGAAGTTGGCGAGGCAGCAACAAAGGATTTCTTCAGGAAGCTTCTGTATTCCAGGTGAGTCTTCTCACCATATCAATGATTCTAAGGCACCAGGGTCGGCCCATTTCATGTTATGTGGTACACTAGCTGTAGTAGAGATATGTGGTATGATAGTTAGCTCTATGCTAAGTGGTATGCTAGTGATTATATGATACGTGTTATGCTAGTTGTCTTTGTGATACTTGCATGGAAGACCCCGGGGGGAGCCCGTGGAATTGGATGTAAGACCATGTGGGGTAGCCCATGACAGTCCTAGGTAAAGACCTGTGTGGTAGCCCATGGCATTGGATGTAAGACCATGTAGGGTAGCCCATGGCAGTCCTAGGTAAAGACCATGTGGGGTAACCCATGACATTGGATGTAAGACCATGTGGGGTAGCCCATAGCAGTCCTAGGTAAAGACCATGTGGGGTAGCTCATGACATTCTTACAGGTTTTGTATGCATGGCTTATTTGTTATATGTAGCTTGTATAGCTAGTAGGAAAATGTGATACAGGTAGCTTTTATAGCAACATGATATGTGATATATGGTTGGTGTGCTCATTAAGCTTCGTGCTTACAAGTTTTGTTTACGGTTTCAGGTATCATTGTTTTGGAAAGGAAGGGCTCGGATTGATCGCAGTGCACATACCTATGATTTCCGCAATGAATGATTTTGGGATGAACTCTGATAAATGTTTTACTTAATGATGATTTGAATTGTTTAGAAACAATGGTATCGATGTTTTAGCTGTTGGAATAGTGTCTAAGGCTGTAACTATATCCGGTTGTGCATGGTCCTTTTGGGTTGCCTTCACCATAGCAACTTGATAGGATGATTTATTAAGAGAGAATAAATATTATTAATATATTATGAGAATAATATAATGAATAATATATTTGATTAATATAAGTCATAGAATTAATTGGAATTAATTTGGTGACTTAAAGAGATTAATTAAATAAAGGGGTATAAACTGTCAATTGTTTGATAGTTAAGCTTTAGACTATAAATCCATTAGGATATGGTTTGGACGGATTCTAAGAGCTTTAGGAAAGCTAAAATCGTCCATATGCTTATCTAGGAATGGATTTGGATAGCCTTAAGAGAAGATTATCCAATTAGGGTTTAGGTTGTAACCCTTAAGGAGTCTACAAGTATAAATAGACCCTATGGCTGATGGAATTCGACACTTGACCTAAAGTAAGGAACCTCTGGTCGAAATTCCTCCCCTCTCCTCTCTCCTAAATCATTCTTATTGCTTTGGTGTTTGTAAGCCATTAGAGGAGTGACATTTGTGACTCTAGAAGCTCCAAGACCTCAAGATCAACAAGGAACTCAAAGGTATGATTCTAGATCTGTTTCAATGTTCTTATTTAACCTAATTAGTAATTAGAAGTCTTGGATTCAAAGCATGTTTATTAGAAAGCCTAGATCCAAGCATTAGGGTTTTGCATGCGCACATAGGAAAGTTCTTATGGCTAAAACCCATCATTAGCTATATTAAAAATGGGATTTTTTACCCTTGATTTTTGGGTCATTACATCAATCCCATTGTTGTTCTTACATGGATCAGAACACAGAGAAAGTATTTCTTATTTCTCATGTGATTAATGAAGACAATGCTAATTATACTTCTGCAATGTTCGTTGGTGAAGCCTTGGTCTGATGGGAAGCAAAATTTGAAGCTTTCGATGAGTATAAACTGAAGAACTTATCCTAGGAGATGTCAAAACTCATTTGCTAGGAAAGTATTCTCCTCTAGACATTAGGAGAAGATTAGAGAAATAATTCCTTGAGCCCAAGCAGGAAGGAATGATTGTGTGTGAGTATGAGACTCAATTCAATCAGAGAGCACAGTTTGCTGCAAAGTATATCCCAACTGAAGACAATAAAATTTAATTATTCATGGAAGGGTTACGGTATGAAATCTGTGATTTCGTGATCAATCGGGATATTCTATCATTTGATAAAGCTTTTGAGTATTCCCAAAAGCGCGAGCATGACTTGGAGATACGTGGTGCCACTCTTTCTATTTCAAAGCATCTACGCATTGATCGAACTGTTGCTATTCCTTCTATGCCACCACATCGATCTGTTCGATGTGATTCTAATTCAAGAGTGCATTTCGTGGTCGCGGTATATCATAATCTTTTTCTATTCAATCGCGATCATGTAGCATTTGTGGATAGAATCATCAGGACCAATGCAGAATAGAAAAGGAATCCGTAGTCTGTTATGGATGTAAAGAAACGGGTCACATAAAGGCAGCCTGCGCAATGAAGAATGTTACTTGCTATGCATGTGGTGTTACTGGACACGAGAAACGTAACTGCCCTACTCTTACTAGCCAAATAGCGAGAAGTCAAGCTTTTGTTTAACAACCAAAGAATACTCGAACTAAAAAGGAGGAGGTGCCAAAAGCTAAAGGCCGTGCATTCCAGATTACCACAGAGGAGGAACACGAGGACCCAATGTTGTGACGGGTACATTTCTTGTCAACTTTAGATCTGCTCACATGTTATTTTATTCTGGTGCCTCAGATTCTTTTGTGTCTCGTGAATTTGCGCATTCTTTTCAAATTGGTTGCTATGCACTAGCGCAACCATTTCTCGTATATATTGTGGGAAGTATATCATTAGTTGCTGATAAAATCTATAGGGATTGTGTTATAGAAATTGAAGGCTATAATTTTCTTGCTAATCTGATTCCTATCTCCTTGCCTAACTTTGATACTATTCTCGGCATGGATTGGTTGTCAAAGAACCACACAGAACTCTTGTGCTACGAAAAGATGGTATGCATTCTTATCGAATGGAAGAATCCTCTTTATGTCTACGGTGAACAAAGACCTAATTGCTTAAAAATAATCTCTTTCCTAAGAGCTCGTAAATTTATATCGAAGGCGTCTTCTATCTATCTGGCCTATACCGTTGATATCTCAAAAAAGGAGAAGAAAATTGTAAATAATGTTCCCATTGTTAATGAATATCCTGATGTTTTCCATGATTGAAAGACACTAGGGTAATGTTCCTAGTTCAATTCCAGCCAAAAAACATAGATCTAAGGTATTGAATGACACTAGGGTAATGTTCCTAGTCCAATTTCATGTTTTTTGGCTGGAATTGGACTAGGAACATTACCCTAAATACCTTGGATCTATGTTTTCTCTATTATACTTGCAAACTTGATCTTTCCAAGGTATTACCCTAACTAGAATACAATCATTGATACTTGGGTAATTTAAACAAGTTAGAATACATACCTTTTTCATGTAGCTTGATTTCATGGAGCTTAAGAGCCTAGTGCCTCAAGTGTGACACCTCAAATGGTTCACACAACATCAAGAACACTTGGAATAATATGAGAGTAAGGATACTTGTACAAATTTGGTTTTGCCCTCTTGTGTACACATACTAGTCACACTACTTCCACTAGTGTCATTTCATGAACCATAGACCTCTTTATATAGTGTGGAGGATTAGGGTTACATTCATGTAAACCCTAATACCCATGACCTTTCATTTCCATATGATCCATGGGTTAAACACTCCATGGACTATCCTTGAAAGCTTAGCCCAACCTAAATGAACTTGGCCCACCAACTATATATAAGAGTCCATATTTAATTATTTTCTTTTGATCACTAAATTAATTCTTGATTAATACTAGTTAAATAATATGATTTCATATTTATATATTACAACTTATAATATATTAATATACATCACTAGTATCCTTTTTTTCTCATTTTGTCTATCCAATTGTTCCAATGCCATGCAACCCAAATAGACCATGCCAATCGGGTCAAATACATACGAATTATAGTTGTGGACTTAGACACTAATCCAACAGTCTCCTAATTGGATAAGCCTAAAACTATTATTGCGTATGACTTCAAAACCCGACTAGCAATCGTAGCTTTTGAAAGCTGTTGTCGAACTCTGAACAAATCAATGATGCGTCCATTAGATAAGGGATCATATATTCCCCTATTATAGATATCATATGGACTGAGACATGGATTATAATCATTCTCTTTTTCCATCTATTGTTTCCCGATTTCCGATTTATGATGACCGACTAATTGAACAAATCAAATCAGTCCTGGCATGGCCAAACACTTCGGGGTGTCATCACTAAATCATCGAGGGGCCCACAGATATCAACTTTATCCCTTTAAGGGTAAAAGTAATGGATAAACTTCGACTCATATGCTTGTTCTACTACTTGTTGAATTATACAAAAAGGCACGTTTTATAACATCGAGTTACCAATGCATTTTCATACAATCAATGTATAACCAACTCATAGGCAACAACTCATATCTCTAGGTTTGAAGAATATAAGATATTATCGTGTCATGATCACTCGTGATAAAATCCATGAAATGAGTCAAATGAGCATGGGTTAAATCCAATTCTCATAACTTATGAGCACTCATGAATGTTGTGGCAACTCTTGCTATGTCCACTACCTTGGACATCTACAAATCAGCTTCATGACAGTCCTGCCTTAACACCTACTTCCAACGTATTATCGACTGTGGATGGTTTGAATAACTTAGTCATTTAGGAAGAACTACCTAGTTATTCTGGAAGTCAAAACATGCAAAGTGAAACACAAGAATAATCGAATCCAATATGGTCTCAAAACTTATGAATATAAATAGAACAACTTTTATTTATCACCATATTGATTACACATTATTCGTTGTATACTGTTTCAAATTATCAACTTTATACTTGAATTAAAACAATAGTTGTCCCATGCTCTAAGCATGTACACTATGTTTTTTAAACACTAATCATGCCATACACCAAGTATGCACACTATGTTTGTCTATGATCTTTTACTTTGTGAAATAGATCGATTGAACATAGTTCCAATGATTCTCATTTCCTAGTCCCAAATCCTTACCGCAAATGCAAGAATTCCAAATTCCTACCATTTACCGAAATGTAACGATTTTAAACTTATATGCACTGATCCTCTTGTAATGACTATGCACAAAGTCACAAAGACTTGTCAACAGTCATTACAGAGTATTCCAATGGAGATCAACTCTATGGAAACAAAGTCTCATATTTAAAGTACATTGCTTTGAACATCCTCCTTGCATTAAGTTTTTCTAACCTTACACACATTGAATAACTTCCACCTATGCAAAACATTTCCATATTCCCAATTTGACTATCACTTCTGAACACGAGCTGCCTCTTTTTAGAATATGTCAATATCGTCTTTCCAATTCTAGACTTTTCCCCCTTAATGCCCTGAGCATTTGGAAAATTTAGAAAGGATGAATATTATAGGACATGCAATCGATCCTATATCAGAAGCATATGGGACACGATTCATGATGTCTCACATAAAGGCATGATACTAGACCAGCCTTTTGCTACAATATTTTTTTGTTTCTATTTGCCAAGTTCTCATAATTCAGATTATGAAATGGGATGCCATAATCATAATCGAATTTTAGAACACAAATAATGTAAATCCATTCCAACATAAAATTCATATATATATATATCCTTGACTAAAGATGATTAAAACCTCAATATAAGCTTTTAGAATTGAAATGAAGTATAATTTCCTCTCCCTTATTTATAGCAAAACAACTTTTTCCCAATTGAAAGCTTTTGTTTTTCTATAATTAACATTGCTAACTTCCAACACTTCTCATAATTATCATGTTCCCACTAACACGATAATTATTAGCATAACACTTATGCTCCTACTAGCTTTGACATGTACTCAGAAATCAGTTGGACTTCTAGAAATCAATACTTTATTGACTTTCTTACCAAAGTTCAGATTTCTGATATGAGATGCTTTGATAAAACTTTATCAAAATCATACATCTTTCCTTAGATAGCTCACATGTCTGTCTAAAAAATCTTATAACTATGAAAAGGGATGTCGTAATCATTTCCTCAATTGTTTAGACCTTTTCCATTTCTCATAAGTCCATGTTGGTTTTCCGGTTAACCACACACGCTCCACTAATGACTTTGAGAATGCAAATATCACAATTGCTATCTACTTAAAATCTACTTAGTGAAAGCGTTTCCTCACCATCATTTTCATGAATCGGAGAGAAATCATATGGCACTTAGATTTTATGGTGTATATGTTCCTTTCCATGTGAATTTTGTTAAAACCATAATCACAAGACAAGGTTAGTGACAACTCCAAATTCATATGGACTGAACTTGTGCAATCATAACTTCTTGCCACCTAACAGCACAAGGGTCTGCCATTGCTTCCAAGTTGTTATGCAACCAATTGAGAACTCTCAGAACTCATATGAAAAACTAACTTTAACTAGAATGGGCACAGAAATAGAAATATGTCAACACGATAGGTTATAAACCTCAAGTCGTAAGCTAGTAAGACACTACAGGTTTTGTTCTTGATTAGTTCTTGAGACTTTAAACACCTTTAAGACTCCCACTGTCCTCTTGACATATAAGACTCTCTTGTCAAATATTCAAGAGATAGTGCAGATTCTTTATCAAGACAAACACTTCACACAATTGGCTTTAGTTGGTCTCTGTTTATTCCAAAACATCACAACTTACCAATTTAAAATGAACAAGAGTAGAATACATTTTACTCTTACATTTGACAAGTGTTAAAAACCTTCTTTAAGATATGTCACTCAAGTTAAAATCTTGGAGTAGGACTCTAAGAATTGTTTTGGAACGAAGTATGGCTCATCTTCTTGATTTAACCATTCCAACAATTCATGTCTCCTCTTCTTAGCCATAAGAATGCACTAAGATGACCTTAGAGGATGAATTGTGACTTGGTTTCTTAATCATTAAGATGATCATAAAACATGATATTAAAGTGCTCTCCCATCTTTATAGATTTGACAAACTTTTATCTTTCTGTCTAATGTGATTTTTCTCTTTCATTTTGCCATACATCGAAACTTTTCCAATGTTTCAGAATTATACTTAAACTTGTAGCTATAACCATATTTACTAAGCATTAGTAAATCATGACGAATAGTCTTATCGATCTTTGTGGTGGACTTGACCAGTGCACAAGAATGTGTACTCGATCCCTTTGTCCTTCACTTGAATCACATATAAATGTGAACAAGGAATTAGTCTTAATTTTCTAAAGGTGAAAATTCTCATTCATCATACTATACAACTTGTATGATTCCAAGTTTCGGTCCAATTGAAACTTGGGTGATGAGAATCTTTCCTTATTTGGTAAATTTAGACATTACCACAAATAAAAGAATCAAATTCATATTTCCATTATTGCTATCAATGGAATGATATAAATAACAATTTTTTTTTCTCAAATGCCACTGTAAGGATATTTAAAATAAAATTAAAAACTTTTCTTTTATTTTAAAAATTACGGAATAACTTATCCTTACAATGCAAATTCATATGAAATACTTGTTTTTATCTATTCCTAAGAAATATATCATAACTCCTAAGTGACAACACAAAATTTTGATCACCGAACCATGCGATCGAAATCCATCTTCGCGATCAGAATCAGCATATACTTCCTTTAAACTTCCTCTCTTTTCTTTAATTTTTAAAACATCAACATGTGACCCAGTCACATTATGTTATAAAAATCTCCAAATAGGAACTTAATAGAGTTAGACAGTGGACTTTACCTGAAGTAGAGTCAAACTTTTGAATTTACCATCCTTATGATCTTTCAGGTAAATTTGGCAGCTTTGCAACCAATGCCCCTTCCTTTGGCAATAGAAACATATGGACTCTTTGGTAATGGTACATGGGACTATCTCAGACTTAGCCTTTCTCTTTACCATTTGGTCAACCGAGTTGACTATGGCCAATCCCTTTCCATTGGGAAGAGAAAGCTTTTTCTGGATATCCAATGTTACCATTGTTAATGTCCATTGAAGGTTTGGGAAGTTGATCTTCTAATCAAAATTTCTTTACTAGTCTTCCATATCATTGTTTATTCAGGAACACCAAGCAAATAGATAAGATCATTAAGGGTCATGTCATAGTCTGTTACATAGTAGTCCTTAAAGAACCTACTATGTGTCTTAGGAAGTGGTTGAAGAACTTAGTCAACATCCAACTTCCTTAAGACTTTGACACCCAACTCTCCCGGCTTGTCAATATGTGACTTCATCTCCAAGATGTGAGCACATGTAGACCTTGCTTACTAATAGGGCTTGAGTGACTTTGAACTCTTCAAGAACTTGTGGGTTAGGGAGAATAATTGGAGGAGGTGGAGGGAGTGAAGAATGATTTCTAGGACATCATCTTCATTAGGAAAGCTTGTTCCAAGAGATTTGGGATGATCATAGATGTCTAAACCAAACATCTAATACGGGAGATATTCAAGTTAGTTGATTTAAGTCCTTAATATAACACCCAATATGATATATTAAGGCTAGGACCCAACGCAATACTTTTATATCTTGGAAAAAGGGATACCGTAATCCAAACTATAAAATATTTGAAGGTAGGCGAATGATGAATCTCCAATTTCCACCATGATAAACGAAATAATTTATTAGGTTTTATTTGGACTTGAAACTCCCAGATCTTTTGAGATTCATTGAACTTTTTAATGGCATGTTTTAATCTCGATTGTGCCGAGGATCACAAAACAAGGTGTTAATAACCATGAAAATATACTTGGTTCCCTTAATATTTACCCCTCAATCGATGTGTCGGTTAACCACATGCACTCCACCGATACTATGATAAATATTAAGTTACCCTTTGCTTACCTTGTTAAATCAAACTAGTGTGCCAGTTACCTACACGCGCTCCACTAACCAACTTAAGCAAAGTGCAAAGTGTAATTTCATGGGTTAGCACCAAATTCACATTTTCCTAAGTAACTAAGATTGGGAATTCATAAGTTTTTAGTTACTTAATATTTATCATTAATACTTTTAATGAATGGAGAATTCTAATCCTTGCCCTACCTATTTGGCTAACAACCCTCCACCAGTCAAGGAAGCAGTGGGTGAGAGTGGACACCCATTAAACTGCCATTTTATAGGCAATAACCTTATACACCCCTTATAGATCGGCTTCGTGAATGAGGCCTACTAACAGTAAGACAAACTTTGTTCTTATACATACATACATACATACATACATATATATATATATATATATATATATATATATATATATATATATATATATATATATATATATATTATTAACTTATAATAATATAAAGTATATGGGTTAAATTTTAACTTTTAAAATTCTAAGGGCTTAACATGGAATTAAATTATTCATGAGGTGAAACTTTCCAAATTCCAAAACTTGAGGGTAAGTTTTGAACTATTCAAAAACTTTTCAATTCTATAACATATGAGTTTAAAGTAGTTTTAATTAAAAAACTCTTCAAGTTCCATAACTTGAGGACAAGTTATGGAAGACTTTAAACCATTAAAAGAATGTGACTCTTCCTTATTCATAACTTATGGAAATCTTTATGAGTTTTATGAATCTTAAATGTGACTTTTCATATAACTTGAGGACAAGTTACAAAAACACATTTTAGAATCAACTCTTAGATTAACATGGATTGAAAACACATTATCACATAACTTTTCTATTAATCTAAGCAACTCATAAGAACAAGATAATTCAAATCAAAGTTTTTCATGTAATTAGCCTAATCCTTAAACTAATACAAAACATGAATCTATTGACAATTATATTTGAAATTGTATTAGCATGAACATTACCACATCAAAAACAAGTTTACAAGTTCAAAAATAGCTTAGGGTAATGTTCCTAGTCTAATTCCAGCCAAAAAACAAGAAAATATGCAAACTAGAAGATCAACTCGTTGAGTTCCCCAAGGAACTCGTCGAGTTCATGCCTTAAGACAAGAACTCAACGAGTTTTTGGCCAGAACTCATCGAGTTATCCATTCTGGGCAGTTTTTGGTTTTGAAAAACAAGTTCGCATCAAGTATAAATGAAAACAAACCTTGGCTCTGATACCACTGATGGATTTTGAGAATTCTAACACTCCTATGGTGTACATGCAACCCCAAATACCTTGGATCTATGTTTTCTCTATTATACATGCAAACTTGATCTTTCAAAGGTATTAACCTAACTAGCATACAATCATTGATACTTGGGTAATATAAATAAGTTAGAAGACATACCTTTTTCATGTAGCTTGATTTCATGGAGCTTAAGAGCCTAGTGCCTCAAGTGTGACACCTCAAATGGTTCACACAACATCAAGAACACTTGGAATAATATGAGAATTAGGATTCTTGTACAAATTCGGTTTTGCCCTCTTGTGTACACACACTAGTCACACTAGTTCCACTAGTGTCATTTCATGAACCATAGACCTCTTTATATAGTGTGGAGGATTAGGGTTACATTCATGTAAACCTTAATACCCATGACCTTTCATTTCCATAGGATCCATGGGTTAAACACTCCATGGACTATCCATGAAAGCTTAGCCCAACCTAAATGAACTTGGCCCACCAACTATATATCAGAGTCCATATTTAATTAGTTTCTTTTGATCACTAAATTAATTCTAAATTAATTCTTGATCAATACTAATTAAATAATATGATTTCATATTAATATGTTAGAACTTATAATATATTAATATACATCACTAATATCCTTTTTCTCATTTTGTTTATCCAATTGTTCCAACGTCATGCAACCCAAATGGACCATGCCAATCGGGTCAAGTACATACCAGTTATAGTTGTCGACTTAGACACTAATCCAACAACATTATCTTTTTGGTACGAAATGCCAATTGTTTACTGACCACAAAACTCTCAAGTATATATTCAATCAACAAACTTTGAATATGAGACAACAACGAGCCATGGAGCTAATCAAAGACTATGATTGTCAAATCTTGTATCATCCCGAAAAAGCCAATGTAGTTGCCGATGCACTCAGCAGAAAGATTTATCATAATAGTATGTGTTATATTATTACTCACACTACAGTAAAGTTCACTTTTCTTGACGAACTAGAGAAATGGCAAGTTGAGGCCTTAAATCCAGAAAATCTGAAGAAGGAAAGGATGGTACATTATGCTTATGTTTTACATGATGATCCACGAGGATTGAAAGTATTTAAGAATCGCCTATGGATACCAAATATTGGCGGATTAAGACAAAAGATTTTAGATGAAGCTTATAAGTCTAAGCTGTCAATACATCCTGGTAGAAGTAAAATGTTCTATGATGTACGGGCTGATTGTTGGTGGCTTGGATTAAAGAAAGAAATTGGAAGACGTGCGGGAATGTTTGACATGCTTACAAGTCAAAACAGAACACCAAAAGCCTTACGGAATTCTAGAAAGTCTTAGTTGTCACACCCTCGAACCGGACGACGAAAACGTCCGAGGGATCGTGTTCCTAGCAATCGAATTATCATCACAATAAATATACATGAATCATAACACGATCATTGCCAAACATTATATATTACAAACATCATTGTTCACATCAAGTACATTGTATAATACTACATATTTAGATCATAAATTGTACGAGAGTTAACATTTCACAAAAATAAGATTCCCAAAATACAATTGATGATTCTTCGGCTAAACAGTTACCTGAAAATACAAGTTATTTTGAAAACGGTCAACATATATAATGTTCGTGAGTTCATAAGCAAGTTTGATTTAAAAGACTTTGTATCGATAGTATAACCCAGAAAATCCGATATTTTTTGTAAAATTCGTTTACAACATGATGTGATAATCTAATATATGTGTGTATGTGTGATTTCAAAACATGTGTAAATGAATGAATCCTAAAAGTTTTCCTTGTCTTGTATTTGATGCATGTAACTGAAAGTAAATGATGGTAATTCCTGGAAAATTCGATATTTCCCGATCTATAATAGTATTGTAATATTTGTATTATCGTATGAATTGTCTTGTATCGCCACAGTATATGAATTTGATTTCCCCTGAAAAGTATAGATGGTACTGAATCTTATGTGAGTTGTTATAACGATGCCAGATAAATGACTAATTCGCCTGTCTTGGCATTTTTCCAAACACCGGTTTTGATCAAGATTTTGTCACCCTAGACTGGCCGAGTCTAACTGTAGCGAATAGCTCAGGTGTGGGTGGGGGGAGTCACCCCCATATAGATCTATACACAAACTCTCTCTCTCTCTCTCTCTCTCTCTCTCTCTCTCTCTCTCTCTCTCCCTCCTGGAGACTCTGATTATAACTACAGGCAACGGCCAAACACTCAATGGTGTCGATCGATAATTCTCACTAGACCCCAATGATTTCCACATGAATATTTTTGTTGTTAAACGTAGTTTGATTTACTAAAACCTGATGATACTTGAATGTGAAAGACACAGCCCAACAAACATGAATAAGGACAGTTGTGGCCCATTAAACACGTAAGTAATTTCAAGGCTTGGTGGCATGCAAACGGGCACATTGAAGCCCATTAAGCATACAATGAATCTCTCTGGGCAAAATTAACATGCAAATGAGCCACTAAGGCCCGATAACATGTAAAAATTAATTTAGACCCATTGAGGATGTCATTGTGTTACTGAGGCCCACTAGACATGAACTGATTATATTGGACCCAATAAAAATGCAAATGGATCACAAAGACATTACAAGTACCAGGCCCAATATTGGTACCATTGCTATATATTTGTATATTTGATGTGGTATAGTGTTTTATATGAAGCATTTACGTATGATATTAAGATACTCAATGTTTGATCTATAACAATATTATTAGTTTATAAAATACACCATTTTTAAATCCTTATAAAAACTTATATTTTTGGTCCAATGGTTTCATAATTGACAGGTTTGTCTCAAAATATTTATTTCACCATTTGAAACCTTGATTTGTAAGAATTTACATTGTCAGCACTTATTTGTAAAAAAATTTCACTTTTGGCCCAACTCCCGTGAATTTTACATTTTTGGCCCAAAATCCAAAAACTTTGCATTTTTAGTCCCAATTTAGAAATAAATGTTATTTTCAGCCCTAAATTTGGTTTATTTACATTTATAGCTCAAACTTTAATGAAATGACATTTTTAACCCCAAAACTCATATTTTTCGCAAATTTGGGCCCAAAACCGTAAGGCCCAAATATTAAGTCCATTAGGCTAAAATTTACTTTTGGCCCTTTGAAAAGTATGGTTATCATAAAAACCCATTTTATACAAGTATGACTTGTTTGATCCTTATAAAAATCGAAAATGTCACTTTTTCCCTTATCTTTGTTTTCTTGACCAATATGACCCTCAACAAGATTTTTGCTTTAAATTTTCATATATTAAACATGTAAATACTTTAAATTGATAATAATGATTCATAAGGTGTCTTAGTTCATGGATTATCACTCGTTGTTGCTTAAGATGTCGAGATGTGTTAAGATCTAACACATTTTTACAAGATAAACCAAGAAATCACACATATCAAGCATATAACACATAGATCTACACATTTTACTTGTATTCTCCCACAAAATTCATGTAAAATCTGAAAACAAGGGCTATGAACTCACATTGCTTAGTTGTTCACGGTTTGAAGAAGAAGTGGAATAGCAAGCTTTCTTGAGTAGATCTTGAACTTAGGGGGGTTTTTTAAGAGTATGATCATAAACAATGTTTAGAAGGAGTGATCTAGATTAATAATGAAGTTATTTAGCTTGGATGTGTGATGACTTACCCAAGATTGGTGATCTTTGGTGAAGATCTTCTTGAAACACTTAGAGATCTCGAAAATCTGGATGGAAGGAAGGAGTGTTCTTGAGAGATTTTAGAGTGTTTGAAAGTGAAGTTTGTGTGTGTGTGTGTGTGTTTGATGTTCATGGCCGAAAGATAAAGAGATAAAAGGTGAGGGGATTTTGCATGGAAACATGGGAATTATCAAGATGCATGTTGTGTAATGCCTTAATATCCCCTAAATAAAAGTGATGTGTCATGGTTTGGGTAATTAGCCATTAAATCTCTTTTTTTTATATTGGGCCGAGAGGAAGAAGGAAAAAGGAGAAATAAGGAGTGGTTTCGGCTTTGAATGCTTGATTTCGATATTATGGCCCAAATGAAAAGTTCTCGGCCCATTAAAATAAAAGGAATGGAGTTTATGACCCATTAGGTCAATTTAATTCATTTGTGGCCTAGTAAGGCCCATTAGGGTTAGAATGAATCATTCTAGGCCGAAATTTCCCAAAATGTTATAGGTTTATGTATTGGGCCCATTCAGAATCCAAATAGGGTTTCTAAGCCCAAGATAGTCCGATTGGATGTTTAATGGTCCATTAGGCCCAGTAAAGAAACCCTAGTCCAGAATAAGCTTGAACCTGAGTTTTTAGGGTTTTCTACTCATTATTGACTATTTAGATACTTTGTATAGATTTTTGAACTTCACTTGTGAATTTTTTATTATGATTGTTGTCATAGAATGAACATAGTGCACGGTATCCAGTTAGGGTTACAAGTATTATTATAGATGATGTTTACATGATCACATAATTTCATGGCTAAAAATGCCAGTTGACATTAGTGTTCCCATGTGGAAATGGGAAGAGCTTTCCATGGATTTTATTATCAAATTGCCAAAGACTGCTAGACAGAATGATAACATTTGAGTAATTATCGATCGACTGACTAAGAGTGCACATTTTCTCGCCATGCGTGAAACGGCTCCAATGGAGAAATACGAACAAGTATACTTAGATGAAATTGTTGCAAGACATGGTGTACCACTAAAGATTATATTTAATCGTGATACTTGTTTCACTTCCCACTTTTGGGTGAGTATGCAACGTGAATTAGGATCTCGAGTTGCTCTCAGCACAACTTATCATCCCCAGACAAATGGTCCGATGGAGAGAAAAATCCAGACAATAGAAGATATGATTTGTGCATGTGTCTTGGAGTTCGGTGGTAAATGGGATAATTACTTACCGCTTGTCGAATTTTCATATAATAGCAGTTACCACAATTAAATCAAAATGCCACCATATGAAGCACTATATGGACGTAGATGCCGTACTCCATTATGTTGGCGTCAAGTAGGACAGAAAATCCTTGGAGGCCCCGAAATGATTCAAGAAACCACTGATAAGATTCAAATTATTCGAGAAAGAATGAAAGCGGCCCAGGATCAAGAAAAGTCCTATGCAGAAAAGAGGAGACGACCCATAGAATTCTAGGTGGGTGAGTTTGTAATGCTGAAGGTATCCCCATGGAAAGGCATTATGTGATTTAGGAAGAAAGGAAAACTAAGTCCTAGATTTGTTGGTCCTTTCAAAATCATACAGAGAATTGGTAAACAAGCATACCGCTTGGAACTGCCTTAAGATTTAGCAGGTATTCATGATGTGTTTCATGTGAGTTATCTATGTTAACGCTTGAGCATATATGATGAAATGGTCCCATTATCGGAGGTGAATCTAGATAATAAGTTAAGATATGTAGAAGAGCCCGAAGAGATCGTAAATGAAAGAACAACAAAGCTACGTAATAATGAAGTGGAGTTTGTGATGGCCAAGTGGAAACACCATCGAGCCCAAATTATACTTGGGAAAATAAGAATGATATAGGAGCGAAATATCCCCATTTGTTTTAATCGTTGAGATTTTGGGGACAAAATCCTCAAAAGGAGGAGGTATTTGTAACACACCCGTTCAATTATCGTGTTTTGTAGTTTAAAAATAAATAATATTATGAAATATTATATGATACTGAGCGTTGAGCTCTAATAGATAGTTTTTACTAGAAATGAAGTAAACTTTGTTTATAATCACTCGGAAAATATTGGAAGTCTTATGAGATTCCAATCAAAAGTCAAATATTGAAATTTAATAAAAATATAAAATTTGAAAAAAGTAAAATTTCATTATTGAAAGTTGTAGATAATTTCGTTAGAAACATTTAGGCGAAAACTTCATCGAAATCCGAGTTATAACAAATAAGTTATGACCAATCGAAGATCCGCGACAAAACCGGCAAACACTTTTTAGCATAAAAATTGAGTTTTGGATAAACTACTATTTAGCCTTAGTAATCTAAATGAAAGTTGTAGTATTCGTTAAACCGAGAACTTTCATAAAAAGAACGTCAAAGTCTGACTCCGTATGAGGAAGTAATGATTTTTCTATGTTTCGGTATAGTAGTAGACAACTAAAAAACTCGAAATATAGATCGAGTGATTTTTAGCCGACACAACCTAAACGAGAATCGAAGGTCTCGTCAATAGTAGTATAACGGTAAAAAGACAGACGAAAACGGGCATCAGATGAAGAAGTTATGAGTTTTTAACGAATTTTCCTTTCCCGATCTTTTAAAAATAATAATATTAAAAATAAATTCAAAATTAGCCGATAGAGTCTAAACAAAAGTTGTAGAGAAAATTTACCTACGCGTGCATATAAAGATAGTCGAAAACGGAGCTAGTATGCGAAAGTTATGGATTTTTGAAGTTCAGGCCAAAAAATCCAAGAAATCACAAGAACCGAGAAATTTCGCATGGCCAGGGTTTGGCCATGTCGCCGTTGCTCAAGTGTGTCCGACTTGATGAGTCATCCGAAGCAGCTACCGATGTGTGTCCGACGCGTGTCGCTGAACCTCGCACCCGAAGGCGGAGCCCAGTCCGAGACTTCCACGTGCCCAAGCCTTCGCATCCGACGCTTGGCACCCCCTCGCATGCGACATGTGTTCTTCTCCTTCCTTCGAAACCAACCTCTCGCACCCTATATAAGGGAGGGTGCGAACCCTCCTGGTTTTGGTTAAATTTTTTCTTACTTTTACACCTTACACCCTATTTCAAGCCACTTTTAATCCCCTGAAGCCCTGGGAACATACCAAATCGTTGATTGATATGGAAAGTTTGTCACATGATTCACATATGCCCTTGTTGTTCCTCTTTGATTTTCCCATATTGATCTATATATATGACATAACATTATATTTTACCTATTATTGAACACACTAAGTGTCACCGCTTACCCCTCTCAGTGTTTAACAATTGCAGGTAATAGGCATCCAGTATAGTCATATACTATTGGGAGATTTAGAATAGTTTATACTATTACTTTTGTATTTGAGTTTAAGTATGTATAAAATTATAATCTTGGGTAGTTTTTTAATAAATTAAAACATAGTTGTTTTGTATCTAGTCTTGTGTAATAAGACCATCAATGTAAAATATAATATGTTTATGAATATGCATGTAGCATGTTTTGGAGTAACAATGTGTCGAGTATGAAATGGTTCTTTAAATATATATATATATATATATATATATATATATATATATATATATATATATATATATATATATATATATAGGTAAAACAACAAATGAGAGCCATTAAAGTTTAAGAGTTATAAGAACCAATTATTTTTAAGTTGTAATTAATAGGCATTTCATATATATAAATATTTTGATTTTTTTTATTTTTGATAAATGTCCAAAAAGCAATAAAGATATTTTGGGCAATATCACTTCCTCTTTCTAACATAACCATCACCACACCATTCTTTCACATGACTCTAAACATATCATCATCTTTGCTTCTTCCTTCATCAGATAACATCCACCATTTATGCCGCCCTTACCGCCGACAACTTTGCTCCGGTGACTTACCACCGTCGTCTCCTATGTCGACAGCACCACCGCCACCACCAACTCCTCTATCGATTTCTATTACCGCCATAAATCACCACATCCTTCTCCAACCCTCGGTAAATATCTGTAACAACTCAAATTTTCAAACAAATTTTTTCATTTTAAAATATATCTATTTCCAATCAAAACAAGGCATAAATAGTTTAAGTGTCATGTCAAATACAAACTGTCTAAATCCCAAGATCATAAAAACATCCTGCAGTGTGTATCGATCACGCCGGCGCCTTCCCACGGTCCTCGCTAGTACCTGAAACACATACATAACAGCTGTAAGCATAAATGCTTAGTGAGTTCCCCAATATACAACTTACGCACATACGCCTTTCCAGGCCCTGACCTTCCGATCCATGTGTCTCAGGGGACTTCCGTCCCTGCTGGGTAAACCTTCCGGTCCTACCCACGCCGACCTTCCGGTCCATCACACAACATATCGCCTTCCGGCCCATAACATATTGCCTTCCGGCCCATAATATAATCGCCTTCCGGCCCATAACATACATAGCACATATAACAAATAACTTACCACATATAGCATACATATCACATATCATATCCGACCTTCCGGTCACACAGTCAAACCCTTCCGGGTACAGTATAGTGAGAAGACTCACCTCGTAAAGGATAAAAGCTAGCAAATCCCGAAATGACTCGTGCACAATCCGACGAGCTACAACCTCCCTATAACATCACATATCTCATTAACACTTATATCTTCTAAGTGTGACTATCCCTAAGAAGTCAGACTTAGGTCAACTCTGGTCAACGGTCAACTCGACCGGACTCGGCGAGTACCATGGCGACTCGGCGAGTCTAGACGTCCTCCAACTCTCTGGGATTCCCTATCTACTCGTCGAGTATCCTCCTTGACTCGACGAGTTACTCCTGGAAGAATCGCGGGGCCACCCCGACTCCACTCGCCAAGTCTGATGAACAACTCGGCGAGTACCAATGAATCTTCAAGCTACTCGCCGAGTCTGAAGAACAACTCGGCGAGTCCATGCCATGCAGACGGGCAACTGCTTCCTACATTATGTATGGTCCCGAGATATACAATCATGGGACTTTCTGGACTTCTAAACATCTTAATACTGGGGGTATAACGTCTGGGTAATAACATAATAACCCATCTAATCACTAAATGGGTTTCATAAACCCTAGATTCGTATACACATCAACAATACAGAAAGAATCTGAGATATTACCTGAATAACGCACTCTCTGTGTCCCCAAACCGCAGAACTCGATCCCTTGCTGTTTCTTTAGCCAAAACTCTTCTCCTCCTTGCACAACAATCTCTTCAAAAGCCCTAATACCCTTCAATCTTGCTCTAGATGCTCACAGCCGCTTAGGGTTCTTCTCAATCGACTAAAAGACGAACAATGACGGCACATAATGCGTTATATACGACCCAAACCTGAACGGTTAGGGTTTTCGCTAAACAGCGTCGACTCGCCGAGTCCATATCTGGACTCGTCGAGTCCAGTCGCGAACCCGCGACCAAGTCTGCGATCCTACTGGCGAGTCTAGGCTCCAACTCGCCGAGTCCCCTCTTAAATTACCCCAAAAACATAATAATAATAATACCTGAGATTTCGGGCTGTTACAACTATCCCCCGCTAGGATTAGACTTCGCCCTCGAAGTCTCACTCTGCAAATAGCTCCGGATGCTGCTCCCGCATCTCACGTTCCGGCTCCCAAGTCATTTCCGAACCTTTCCGGTGTTGCCACTGGACCAACACCAGGGGTACCTCCTTGTTCCTCAGAACCTTGATCTTCCGATCCCTGATGGCCACTGGTCTCTCAGCATAATTCAGGCTCGCATCCACCTGAATATCCTCCAATGGAATCACTGCCGACTCATCGGCTATGCATTTCCTCAATTGTGACACATGAAAAGTGTCGTGGATCTGTCCCAACTCCGCTGGCAACTCCAACCGATAGGCTACCCGACCTATCCTTGCAACCACGCGAAATGGCCCAATATACCGGGGCCCCAACTTGCCCCTCTTCCTGAATCGAATCACTCCTTTCCAAGGAGAGACCTTCAGGAGAACGAAGTCGTCGACTTGAAACTCAAGCTCGGATCGGCGCCTGTCTGCGTAACTCTTCTGTCGGCTCTGGGCGGTCAATAACCTCTGTCTAACTTGCTGAATCTGCTCTGACGTCTGAAGCACGATCTCTGTGCTACCCATCACTCTCTGTCCCACCTCTCCCCAGCAAATGGGGGTCCGACACCTCCTACCATACAACAGCTCAAAAGGTGGCATACCAATGCTCGAGTGATGGCTGTTGTTGTAGGAAAACTCTGCTAAGGGTAAATACGCATCCCAGCTACCCCCGAAGTCTAATACACATGCTCGAAGCATGTCCTCCAGCGTCTGAATCGTCCGCTCGCTCTGACCGTCTGTCTGGGGATGGTATGCGGTACTAAAATACAATTTAGTACCCAGCTCCTCATGAAATTTCTTCCAGAACCTGGAAGTGAAGCGCACATCACGGTCTGAAACAATCGAGATCGGCACTCCATGCCGAGATACTACTTCTCTCACATATATTTCCGCCAATTTCTCCGCTGAAGAACTCTCGCTGATGGCAAGGAAGTGTGCACTCTTCGTCAACCTATCCACAATCACCCAAATTGCATCAACTCCCCTGGCAGTCTTCGGCAATTTGGTGATGAAATCCATAGTGATCTGTTCCCACTTCCACTCGGGGATCTCCAATGGCTGTAACTTGCCATGCGGTCTCTGGTGCTCGGCCTTAACCCTACGGCATGTCAAACACCTCTCAACGAACCATGCAACGTCCCTCTTCATGCAGGGCCACCAATACTCTTTCCTCAAATCCAAATACATCTTCGTAGCGCCGGGATGGATCGAGAATTTCGATCTATGAGCCTCTTCCATCAAAGTAATACGCGTACCGCCCACGTACGGTACCCAGATCCGACCCTGAAACGTCATAAGCCCTCGTCCATCCTTAACGAACTCTGAAATTAACCCCACAACCCGCTCTTTCTTCTGCATTTCTGGCCGCACAGCCTCGGCCTGTGCCCCACGAATAGCATCCAATACTGGAGTCATCATAGTCAGTCTCAAGCATACATCTCGCAATGGAGTGCTCTCCGCCCTGCGGCTCAACGCGTCGGCTACCACATTAGCCTTGCCTGGGTGGTACAGTATCTCACAATCATAATCCTTGACCACATCCAACCACCTCCTCTGACGCATATTTAGGTTGGGCTGATCCATCAAATACTTCAAACTCTTATGGTCCGTGTATATCGTACATCGAACCCCATACAAGTAGTGACGCCAAATTTTGAGAGCGAACACTACTGCCCCCAACTCTAAATCATGCGTGGGATATCTCGCCTCATGAGGCTTCAGCTGCCTCGACGCATATGCTATCACATGGCCCCTCTGCATCAACACTGCACCTAGTCCCGAAATCGATGCGTCGCAATATACTACAAAATCTTCCATCCCTTCCGGAAGGGCTAATACCGGGGCTTCGCACAACCTTTGGCGAAGTGTCTCAAAGGAGGTCTGCTGCTCGGGCCCCCATGAGAATGCAACACCCTTCCGGGTCAACCTGGTGAGCGGCACTGCGACCTTGGAGAAATCCTTAATGAACCTCCGATAATACCCTGCCAACCCAAGGAAGCTCCTGATCTCAGAGGGTGACTTCGGCACCTCCCAACTAATCACCGCCTCAACCTTGGCCGGATCGACCAATATCCCTTTCTGATTAACAACATGTCCTAGAAATTGGACCTCCCGCAGCCAGAAGTCACATTTGGAGAACTTTGCATAAAGCTTCTCCGACCTCAATACTTCGAGGACCTCCCTCAAATGCTCCTCATGCTGCTCTCTAGATCTAGAATACACCAGAATGTTGTCGATAAATACAATCACTGACCGATCCAACATCGGTCTGCATACTCTATTCATGAGATCCATGAACACAGCCGGGGCATTGGTGAGCCCGAAAGGCATCACCACAAACTCATAATGCCCATATCGCGTCCTAAACGCTGTCTTCTGGACATCCTCGTCCTGCACTCTCACCTAATGGTACCCTGACCTCAGATCGATCTTGGAAAACCAAGACGCTCCCTGCAACTGATCGAATAAATCATCGATCCTCGGTAACGGGTAACGGTTCTTGACCGTCAACTTGTTCAACTCCCGGTAATCAATACACATCCGGTGTGAACCATCCTTCTTCTTGACGAACAGAATAGGTGCTCCCCACGGCGAGCTGCTCGGCCGAATGAATCCCTTCCCCAGCAACTCCTGGAGCTGCGAGGACAACTCTTGCATCTCTGGAGGTGCAAGACGATAAGGTACCTTAGCAATAGGCGCGGCCCCCGGAACCAGATCGATACCAAACTCTACTTGCCTCACAGGAGGTACTCCCGGCAGCTCCTCGGGGAAAACATCTGGAAACTCACGCACCACAGGGACCTCCTCAACTAATTTCGGTCTCTCGGGAACCTCCCGCGTATCCATCACATACGCCACAAAACCCTTACAGCCTTGCTGTAGACACTGCCTCGCCCTAGCGGCCGAACAAAAAGCTGATCCCGAACGGGTACCCTCGCCGTACACTGAAAGAACTCCCCCACTATGGTCTCGTATAGTCACCAACTGACGCTCACAGTCGATGACAGCGCCGAATCGGCTCAACCAGTCCATGCCCACGATGACACAGACATCACCCATCGCAATAGGAATCAGGTCAATCGGGAATTCAACCCCGAAAATCTCTAGTACACATCCCCGAAGGACCTCCGTGGCACAAATCACTTTCTCGTCAGCTATAGAAACTCTCAAAGGTCGACTCAACGACTCACGACTAACGCTGATACGCTGAATAAAGGCTAAGGACACAAAGGACCTACTCGCACCCGAGTCAAATAACACTAAGGCAGGCACAGAGTTCACAAGGAAAGTACCTACGCATATAATAACATAAGCATAACATTTCGACATTTAAAATAAATACATGAATTACAACATACCTGCCACGACATCGGGCGCAACGCGGACCTACTCCGCAGTCAGCTGAAAGGCTCTTCCCCGAGCCCTCGGGGCCTCGGCCTTCACCGGTCGAGTCGCAGTAGCTCCGGCAGCAGGTGCAGATCCCTGAAGAAGCTGAGGGCACTCGGCCTTCCTATGGCCTGTCTGGTTGCAATGAAAGCAGACCGTAAACCCCTTGGGGCACTCCCTAGCAATGTGCCCCTCCTTGCCACACTTGTAGCAAGCACCAGATCGACATACCCCATCATGACTCTTGCCGCACTTCCCGCAAGTGCGGCCCTTCGAACCTCCTGTCCTCGAATCGGCGGACTTTATCCGCTTGGCTGCCGGCTGGGACTGAGCCGGTCGCCGGTCCACTCGCTGAGACTCGGCCTCCTCCCTGGCCTGGGTCTCCAACTCGATCTCGCGCTTCCTGGCATTTTCCTGAAGCTCAGCAAAAGTATGATAACTGGAGTTTGACACAAACTCCCGGATATCCCTCCTCAATACTCCCAAATACCAGCTCATCCGAGCCTGATCAGTGAACACCAGCTCGGGGCAGAACATCGCCCTCTCATGGAACTTCCGCGTGATCACTGCGACGGAATCAGTACCCTGCTTGAGGGTTAGGAACTCCTATACCAATCGTTCCCTCTCCACCGGGGGAACGTACTCGTCCCTGAACATAGCAGTAAACCCCTCCCATGTCACTGCTGTAATCTCTGCCAGAGTGAAGTTCGCCGTCACGAACTTCCACCAATCCTTCGCTCCCAGACGGAGCTGGTTCAAAGCGAACCGTACCCTCAGGTGCTCCGGGCATGAACAAGTGTAGAAGCACCCCTCTATATCTGCGATCCACCTCATCGCAGCAATCGGATCCTGCGTCCCATCGAACTCCGGTGGCTTCGTGTTGCTGAACTCTCGGAACAGCAACGAGTCACCCCCCTGTGGCCTGGCAGCGGCCACAGCTGCGGTAGCTGCAGCGGTTGCAGCCTCAGTCAACGCGGCGTACCGCTCATCAAACGTCTCCATCAGGGTGGTCTTAATAGACCCAAACATCTCCGGGATCTCAGCCCGGATCGCCGCCGCTACCTCCTCGTGGATCATCTGACGAATCTCCTCGTCACTCACACCGCTCGAGCTCGCTCCGTGGCGTGGTCTAACCATGATGTCTCTGAAATACAACATAAATCTATCAGAGACTCCATCGAGTATAATCGTACTCGATAACGCAACCCTATTCAGTCTCTGATACCCAAGGATTCTTACTTGGGTCTCCCACTGACCCGGTGTCCTCGGTAGTACGGGCCCAATACTACCGACCACACCGCATCAGCGTTCATCCTAAGTCCTCCTCCCCAAACTCCGGATAGTGAGTACTCTACTTCTGATATGCACTATCTACCCGCATACTAGCAACGCATCCCATATAGGCAAATTTCCCTAGACTAAGGCATCACAAATCAGGTCACTCTAGTCCTATCATGAATACCTAGTCTTCTAGCATGCATAACAATTCATATCATATAATATCGTAAGGTATTTTGGGGATCTTTACCGTTCGGGCGCTGACTGATCGTACACACTGCTTCTTTCTTGCTTACCACAAAGCCATTTACAAAAGTTTATGCCTTTATTTAAAAAAAGTTTTTCCTCAAATCCTCGGTTTGAGTTCAGTTACTCCCGAAGGTGCACCCGAATCCCTCAAACCTAGGCTCTGATACCAATTGTAACAACTCAAATTTTCAAACAAATTTTTTCATTTTAAAATATATCTATTTCCAATCAAAACAAGGCATAAATAGTTTAAGTGTCATGTCAAATACAAACTGTCTAAATCCCAAGATCATAAAAACATCCTGCAGTGTGTATCGATCACGCCGGCGCCTTCCCACGGTCCTCGCTAGTACCTGAAACACATACATAACAGCTGTAATCATAAATGCTTAGTGAGTTCCCCAATATACAACTTACGCACATACGCCTTTCCAGGCCCTGACCTTCCGGTCCATGTGTCTCAGGGGACTTCCGTCCCTGCTAGGTAAACCTTCCGGTCCTACCCACGCCGACCTTCCGGTCCATCACACAACATATCGCCTTCCGGCCCATAACATATTGCCTTCCGGCCCATAATATAATCGCCTTCCGGCCCATAACATACATAGCACATATAACAAATAACTTACCACATATAGCATACATATCACATATCATATCCGACCTTCCGGTCACACAGTCAAACCCTTCCGGGTACAGTATAGTGAGAAGACTCACCTCGTAAAGGATGAAAGCTAGCAAATCCCGAAATGACTCGTGCACAATCCGACGAGCTACAACCTCCCTATAACATCACATATCTCATTAACACTTATATCTTCTAAGTGTGACTATCCCTAAGAAGTCAGACTTAGGTCAACTCTGGTCAACGGTCAACTCGACCGGACTCGGCGAGTACCATGGCGACTCGGCGAGTCTAGACGTCCTCCAACTCTCTGGGATTCCCTATCTACTCGTCGAGTATTCTCCTTGACTCGACGAGTTACTCCTGGAAGAATCGCGGGGCCACCCCGACTCCACTCGCCGAGTCTGATGAACAACTCGGCGAGTCCCAATGAATCTTCAAGCTACTCGCCGAGTCTGAAGAACAACTCGGCGAGTCCATGCCATGCAGACGGGCAACTGCTTCCTACATTGTGTATGGTCCCGAGATATACAATCATGGGACTTTCTGGACTTCTAAACATCTTAATACTGGGGGTATAACGTCTGGGTAATAACATAATAACCCATCTAATCACTAAATGGGTTTCATAAACCCTAGATTCGTATACACATCAACAATACAGAAAGAATCCGAGATATTACCTGAATAACGCACTCTCTGTGTCCCCAAACCGCAGAACTCGAATCCCTTGCTGTTTCTTTAGCCAAAACTCTTCTCCTCCTTGCACAACAATCTCTTCAAAAGCCCTAATACCCTTCAATCTTGCTCTAGATGCTCACAGCCGCTTAGGGTTCTTCTCAATCGACTAAAAGACGAACAATGACGGCACATAATGCGTTATATACGACCCAAACCTGAACGGTTAGGGTTTTCGCTAAACAGCGTCGACTCGCCGAGTCCATATCTGGACTCGTCGAGTCCAGTCGCGAACCCGCGACCAAGTCTGCGATCCTACTCGGCGAGTCTAGGCTCCAACTCGCCGAGTCCCCCCTTAAATTACCCCAAAAACATAATAATAATAATACCTGAGATTTCGGGCTGTTACAACTATCCCCCGCTAGGATTAGACTTCGCCCTCGAAGTCTCACTCTGCAAATAGCTCCGGATGCTGCTCCCGCATCTCACGTTCCGGCTCCCAAGTCATTTCCGAACCTTTCCGGTGTTGCCACTGGACCAACACCAGGGGTACCTCCTTGTTCCTCAGAAACTTGATCTTCCGATCCCTGATGGCCACTGGTCTCTCAGCATAATTCAGGCTCGCATCCACCTGAATATCCTCCAATGGAATCACTGCCGACTCATCGGCTATGCATTTCCTCAATTGTGACACATGAAAAGTGTCGTGGATCTGTCCCAACTCCGCTGGCAACTCCAACCGATAGGCTACCCGACCTATCCTTGCAACCACGCGAAATGGCCCAATATACCGGGGCCCCAACTTGCCCCTCTTCCTGAATCGAATCACTCCTTTCCAAGGAGAGACCTTCAGGAGAACGAAGTCGCCGACTTGAAACTCAAGCTCGGATCGGCGCCTGTCTGCGTAACTCTTCTGTCGGCTCTGGGCGGTCAATAACCTCTGTCTAACTTGCTGAATCTGCTCTGACGTCTGAAGCACGATCTCTGTGCTACCCATCACTCTCTGTCCCACCTCTCCCCAGCAAATGGGGGTCCGACACCTCCTACCATACAACAGCTCAAAAGGTGGCATACCAATGCTCGAGTGATGGCTGTTGTTGTAGGAAAACTCTGCTAAGGGTAAATACGCATCCCAGCTACCCCCGAAGTCTAATACACATGCTCGAAGCATGTCCTCCAGCGTCTGAATCGTCCGCTCGCTCTGACCGTCTGTCTGGGGATGGTATGCGGTACTAAAATACAATTTAGTACCCAGCTCCTCATGAAATTTCTTCCAGAACCTGGAAGTGAAGCGCACATCACGGTCTGAAACAATCGAGATCGGCACTCCATGCCGAGATACTACTTCTCTCACATATATTTCCGCCAATTTCTCCGCTGAAGAACTCTCGCTGATGGCAAGGAAGTGTGCACTCTTCGTCAACCTATCCACAATCACCCAAATTGCATCAACTCCCCTGGCAGTCTTCGGCAATTTGGTGATGAAATCCATAGTGATCTGTTCCCACTTCCACTCGGGGATCTCCAATGGCTGTAACTTGCCATGCGGTCTCTGGTGCTCGGCCTTAACCCTACGGCATGTCAAACACCTCTCAACGAACCATGCAACGTCCCTCTTCATGCAGGGCCACCAATACTCTTTCCTCAAATCCAAATACATCTTCGTAGCGCCGGGATGGATCGAGAATTTCGATCTATGAGCCTCTTCCATCAAAGTAATACGCGTACCGCCCACGTACGGTACCCAGATCCGACCCTGAAACGTCATAAGCCCTCGTCCATCCTTAACGAACTCTGAAATTAACCCCACAACCCGCTCTTTCTTCTGCATTTCTGGCCGCACAGCCTCGGCCTGTGCCCCACGAATAGCATCCAATACTGGAGTCATCATAGTCAGTCTCAAGCATACATCTCGCAATGGAGTGCTCTCCGCCCTGCGGCTCAACGCGTCGGCTACCACATTAGCCTTGCCTGGGTGGTACAGTATCTCACAATCATAATCCTTGACCACATCCAACCACCTCCTCTGACGCATATTTAGGTTGGGCTGATCCATCAAATACTTCAAACTCTTATGGTCCGTGTATATCGTACATCGAACCCCATACAAGTAGTGACGCCAAATTTTGAGAGCGAACACTACTGCCCCCAACTCTAAATCATGCGTGGGATATCTCGCCTCATGAGGCTTCAGCTGCCTCGACGCATATGCTATCACATGGCCCCTCTGCATCAACACTGCACCTAGTCCCGAAATCGATGCGTCGCAATATACTACAAAATCTTCCATCCCTTCCGGAAGGGCTAATACCGGGGCTTCGCACAACCTTTGGCGAAGTGTCTCAAAGGAGGTCTGCTGCTCGGGCCCCCATGAGAATGCAACACCCTTCCGGGTCAACCTGGTGAGCGGCACTGCGACCTTGGAGAAATCCTTAATGAACCTCCGATAATACCCTGCCAACCCAAGGAAGCTCCTGATCTCAGAGGGTGACTTCGGCACCTCCCAACTAATCACCGCCTCAACCTTGGCCGGATCGACCAATATCCCTTTCTGATTAACAACATGTCCTAGAAATTGGACCTCCCGCAGCCAGAAGTCACATTTGGAGAACTTTGCATAAAGCTTCTCCGACCTCAATACTTCGAGGACCTCCCTCAAATGCTCCTCATGCTGCTCTCTAGATCTAGAATACACCAGAATGTCGTCGATAAATACAATCACTGACCGATCCAACATCGGTCTGCATACTCTATTCATGAGATCCATGAACACAGCCGGGGCATTGGTGAGCCCGAAAGGCATCACCACAAACTCATAATGCCCATATCGCGTCCTAAACGCTGTCTTCTGGACATCCTCGTCCTGCACTCTCACCTAATGGTACCCTGACCTCAGATCGATCTTGGAAAACCAAGACGCTCCCTGCAACTGATCGAATAAATCATCGATCCTCGGTAACGGGTAACGGTTCTTGACCGTCAACTTGTTCAACTCCCGGTAATCAATACACATCCGGTGTGAACCATCCTTCTTCTTGACGAACAGAATAGGTGCTCCCCACGGCGAGCTGCTCGGCCGAATGAATCCCTTCCCCAGCAACTCCTGGAGCTGCGAGGACAACTCTTGCATCTCTGGAGGTGCAAGACGATAAGGTACCTTAGCAATAGGCGCGGCCCCCGGAACCAGATCGATACCAAACTCTACTTGCCTCACAGGAGGTACTCCCGGCAGCTCCTCGGGGAAAACATCTGGAAACTCACGCACCACAGGGACCTCCTCAACTGATTTCGGTCTCTCGGGAACCTCCCGCGTATCCATCACATACGCCACAAAACCCTTACAGCCTTGCTGTAGACACTGCCTCGCCCTAGCGGCCGAACAAAAAGCTGATCCCGAACGGGTACCCTCGCCGTACACTGAAAGAACTCCCCCACTATGGTCTCGTATAGTCACCAACTGACGCTCACAGTCGATGACAGCGCCAAATCGGCTCAACCAGTCCATGCCCACGATGACACAGACATCACCCATCGCAATAGGAATCAGGTCAATCGGGAATTCAACCCCGAAAATCTCTAGTACACATCCCCGAAGGACCTCCGTGGCACAAATCACTTTCTCGTCAGCTATAGAAACTCTCAAAGGTCGACTCAACGACTCACGACTAACGCTGATACGCTGACTAAAGGCTAAGGACACAAAGGACCTACTCGCACCCGAGTCAAATAACACTAAGGCAGGCACAGAGTTCACAAGGAAAGTACCTACGCATATAATAACATAAGCATAACATTTCGACATTTAAAATAAATACATGAATTACAACATACCTGCCACGACATCGGGCGCAACGCGGACCTACTCCGCAGTCAGCTGAAAGGCTCTTCCCCGAGCCCTCGGGGCCTCGGCCTTCACCGGTCGAGTCGCAGTAGCTCCAGCAGCAGGTGCAGATCCCTGAAGAAGCTGAGGGCACTCGGCCTTCCTATGGCCTGTCTGGTTGCAATGAAAGCAGACCGTAAACCCCTTGGGGCACTCCCTAGCAATGTGCCCCTCCTTGCCACACTTGTAGCAAGCACCAGATCGACATACCCCATCATGACTCTTGCCGCACTTCCCGCAAGTGCGGCCCTTCGAACCTCCTGTCCTCGAATCGGCGGACTTTATCCGCTTGGCTGCCGGCTGGGACTGAGCCGGTCGCGGGTCCACTCGCTGAGACTCGGCCTCCTCCCTGGCCTGGGTCTCCAACTCGATCTCGCGCTTCCTGGCATTTGCCTGAAGCTCAGCAAAAGTATGATAACTGGAGTTTGACACAAACTCCCGGATATCCCTCCTCAATACTCCCAAATACCAGCTCATCCGAGCCTGATCAGTGGACACCAGCTCGGGGCAGAACATCGCCCTCTCATGGAACTTCCGCGTGATCACTGCGACGGAATCAGTACCCTGCTTGAGGGTTAGGAACTCCTATACCAATCGTTCCCTCTCCACCGGGGGAACGTACTCGTCCCTGAACATAGCAGTAAACCCCTCCCATGTCACTGCTGTAATCTCTGCCAGAGTGAAGTTCGCCGTCACGAACTTCCACCAATCCTTCGCTCCCAGACGGAGCTGGTTCAAAGCGAACCGTACCCTCAGGTGCTCCGGGCATGAACAAGTGTAGAAGCACCCCTCTATATCCGCGATCCACCTCATCGTAGCAATCGGATCCTGCGTCCCATCGAACTCCGGTGGCTTCGTGTTGCTGAACTCTCGGAACAGCAACGAGTCACCCCCCTGTGGCCTGGCAGCGGCCACAGCTGCGGTAGCTGCAGCGGTTGCAGCCTCAGTCAACGCGGCGTACCGCTCATCAAACGTCTCCATCAGGGTGGTCTTAATAGACCCAAACATCTCCGGGATCTCAGCCCGGATCGCCGCCGCTACCTCCTCGTGGATCATCTGACGAATCTCCTCGTCACTCACACCGCTCGAGCTCGCTCCGTGGCGTGGTCTAACCATGATGTCTCTGAAATACAACATAAATCTATCAGAGACTCCATCGAGTATAATCGTACTCGATAACGCAACCCTATTCAGTCTCCGATACCCAAGGATTCTTACTTGGGTCTCCCACTGACCCGGTGTCCTCGGTAGTACGGGCCCAATACTACCGACCACACCGCATCAGCGTTCATCCTAAGTCCTCCTCCCCAAACTCCGGATAGTGAGTACTCTACTTCTGATATGCACTATCTACCCGCATACTAGCAACGCATCCCATATAGGCAAATTTCCCTAGACTAAGGCATCACAAATCAGGTCACTCTAGTCCTATCATGAATACCTAGTCTTCTAGCATGCATAACAATTCATATCATATAATATCGTAAGGTATTTTGGGGATCTTTACCGTTCGGGCGCTGACTGATCGTACACACTGCTTCTTTCTTGCTTACCACAAAGCCATTTACAAAAGTTTATGCCTTTATTTAAAAAAAGTTTTTCCTCAAATCCTTGGTTTGAGTTCAGTTACTCCCGAAGGTGCACCCGAATCCCTCAAACCTAGGCTCTGATACCAATTGTAACAACTCAAATTTTCAAACAAATTTTTTCATTTTAAAATATATCTATTTCCAATCAAAACAAGGCATAAATAGTTTAAGTGTCATGTCAAATACAAACTGTCTAAATCCCAAGATCATAAAAACATCCTGCAGTGTGTATCGATCACGCCGGCGCCTTCCCACGGTCCTCGCTAGTACCTGAAACACATACATAACAGCTGTAAGCATAAATGCTTAGTGAGTTCCCCAATATACAACTTACGCACATACGCCTTTCCAGGCCCTGACCTTCCGGTCCATGTGTCTCAGGGGACTTCCGTCCCTGCTGGGTAAACCTTCCGGTCCTACCCACGCCGACCTTCCGGTCCATCACACAACATATCGCCTTCCGGCCCATAACATATTGCCTTCCGGCCCATAATATAATCGCCTTCCGGCCCATAACATACATAGCACATATAACAAATAACTTACCACATATAGCATACATATCACATATCATATCCGACCTTCCGGTCACACAGTCAAACCCTTCCGGGTACAGTATAGTGAGAAGACTCACCTCGTAAAGGATGAAAGCTAGCAAATCCCGAAATGACTCGTGCACAATCCGACGAGCTACAACCTCCCTATAACATCACATATCTCATTAACACTTATATCTTCTAAGTGTGACTATCCCTAAGAAGTCAGACTTAGGTCAACTCTGGTCAACGGTCAACTCGACCGGACTCGGCGAGTACCATGGCGACTCGGCGAGTCTAGACGTCCTCCAACTCTCTAGGATTCCCTATCTACTCGTCGAGTATCCTCCTTGACTCGACGAGTTACTCCTGGAAGAATCGCGGGGCCACCCCGACTCCACTCGCCGAGTCGGATGAACAACTCGGCGAGTCCTAATGAATCTTCAAGCTACTCGCCGAGTCTGAAGAACAACTCGGCGAGTCCATGCCATGCAGACGGGCAACTGCTTCCTACATTATGTATGGTCCCGAGATATACAATCATGGGACTTTCTGGACTTCTAAACATCTTAATACTGGGGGTATAACGTCTGGGTAATAACATAATAACCCATCTAATCACTAAATGGGTTTCATAAACCCTAGATTCGTATACACATCAACAATACAGAAAGAATCCGAGATATTACCTGAATAACGCACTCTCTGTGTCCCCAAACCGCAGAACTCGAATCCCTTGCTGTTTCTTTAGCCAAAACTCTTCTCCTCCTTGCACAACAATCTCTTCAAAAGCCCTAATACCCTTCAATCTTGCTCTAGATGCTCACAGCCGCTTAGGGTTCTTCTCAATCGACTAAAAGACGAACAATGACGGCACATAATGCGTTATATACGACCCAAACCTGAACGGTTAGGGTTTTCGCTAAACAGCGTCGACTCGCCGAGTCCATATCTGGACTCGTCGAGTCCATATCTGGACTCGTCGAGTCCAGTCGCGAACCCGCGACCAAGTCTGCGATCCTACTCGGCGAGTCTAGGCTCCAACTCGTCGAGTCCCCTCTGAAATTACCCCAAAACATAATAATAATAATACCTGAGATTTCGGGCTGTTACAATATCCATGTCTACATCAGATCTTACTAGATCCACATTAGAAATCACCATATCTACATCAGATTTGACTAAATCTACATCTTATATGACTAGATCTATATCAGATCTCCAGTTAAACATCCATCGTTGACTATATGGCCTTCTATTCGAGATTTCGACATCACCACTGAACCTCTGACATGTACCACGTCAATATGCGTCATCGCCATCGTATCTTCACTACCCCTCCATATCTGCTTCGCCTCCATAATTTTGTTTCGTTTCGTTGTTCATGCTCGTGATTCTAGATCTGATTTCCTTCAAATCTAGTTTAAAACCTTCATATTTTATTTCCTTCTGGTTCTCCATGTCTAAATCCTCTGAAGATTTTTTTTGTTTATTTAGATTTTGTTCTCTATTTTCAAGCATGTTCACAACTGAAATTCTAGTTGCCACAAGATCTCAAGAAATCTAACAGAGCTCTGACAAGATTGAGACCGGATCTGAGACCGTCATCAACCGCCACCATTTTTGTTGCTTCGCTGCTCTATTAAACACTGTCAAATATTCTCCATCTTTTTATCTCTAATCTCTGGTGAAACACATCAAGTATGTCGGTATTTGTTTACTTTTTTTTCTTCATGTTAAGCTGTGAATTTAATGTTCTAATCTCTTATTTGTTGTTTACTTTTGTTAAACATAGTTTTTTCTACTATTAAGTTGTTAATCCACGTTTATTTTGTTATTTTTATGATGTGTGCATCAAATTTTTATTCACACTTTATGTTTTATTGTTGTTAAGCTGTGAATTGAATTTAGAATGTGTATTATTATGTTAGTGTTTTCTAAAATAACATGAATTTTGATTTTTTTTAAAGCTTTGAATTGTTGTGTTTTTAATGTTTCAATTATTGTTTAGTTCTATTTAAGTTAGTTACTGTGAATGCATGAATTAATATGTTTTTATGTTATGAATAGTATGAATGAAAGTCCTAATTGATTATTAGTTGTGAATGGAATTCTGAGATGCTCTATTAAATTGTGAATTTGTGTGGTGCACACAATGTATCCGATGAAATGTTTCAACACAATCAATTATGTGTTAAGATGTAAACATTGTGAATGAGAAACCTAAATTTGTTTTATTAAACTGTGAATTAAAGTTTTGAAATATAACATTTAAGTTTAGAATTCGGCCGTGAATGTTTATTTTTTGTATAAAACTTTGAAATTATCATATTAAGCTATGAATTTTATATATTAAATTATTATTTGACTATATAAAGCTATGAATTCACCGTAGTAAATTGTGAATTGATTTTAATAAGTTGTGAATTAAATGTATTAAGCTGTAATTTTTTTTTTATTAATTTTTTTTTCTTCTGAAATATGAGATAAAAGAAACTTTATACACATATATGATTTAATCTACTTTTAGATAAAGCGTATAAAATTTAAATTATGATTATTTGTGTAAATAATTTTTGAAAGAAGTGTCACACCCCCGAACAAGACGGCGGAAACGTCTGGGGGCTGTCATGACTCAATTGAATACCATAACATTGAATATATATGAAACATAACAACATTCGTCACCATGCATTAATATAGTACAACCAGTAGAATTTACATGAAGTAATTTGTTTAAACATTACATTCCCAAAAATAAATTGTTCGATTCGTACACCAATACACTGCAAGCCATCACTGAATATGATTTCCTTTGGTTCACTGGTTCCCTGAGAATACAAGTATTTTGAAAAACGTCAACATATGAAATGTTGGTGAGTTCATAAGTAGTGTTTGAAATCCAATGTTTGTATTGTTTGAAAACCACCAGAAAATCTGATATTTTCTGAAAAGGAAAGCTTTTGAAAATGTTTGTGAAGATCCATAGGTATGCTTGTTTGTTTCTATACTTGTAAAAATTGTTCATTAAAATTGTATGCATTTCGAATCCGTATGTATTGAAAACCCTAGGAAAACCCGATGTTTTCCTGATTTCTTGAATTCCATGAAGTTACATTGAAACCATTGCATAGCGTGTAGTGTCAGTCCCAGGCGACGTTGGATTATTTTTTAGCATGATTATTTGCTACAAACACGCATTACACAAACGACCAGTTTATAGCTATACTAACGATCCCGGAGGCATCGTCCGTATTAATCACGTTATCCAATCGCCCTGACTATGTGTAGTCCCACATCCGAAGAGTAAGAGGACACGAAGACCTCGATGACTCCATTAGCCGGTTGGGGATAAAAAAATGTACGAGGGGTCCCCGACCCGCCTCGCATGAAATGTAGACTTTACTAGCTAATACCAAACGACCCTTGGGGACCAGTAGTATACAAGCCATTGAAAGTCCCTCTACGTTGTGCCAAGTCGGTGAAACCCAACACTTCGTAGAAAAAAAATGTCTTCGGGCCTTAAGATCAGGTCATTGGGCTAGCTAGGCTCAACGAACAAGATTTTACACTTTTGGGGCCCAAAGATGGTGCGTAGACGTCTATGCACACTCGCATGTATATTGAATTCCCAAACGTTATTTGTATGAATCGTAGTGTCGTCGTGTTAGTAGTTTCGGATTTTCATTGGTTCGAGACCGAACCAATTTGTTTCACAACGATTTTTGGTATTGTAGTGTATTGTATTTCGTCGATAGTCGCGGTGCCATTGTTTGATCAAATTGCATGTATTGAATTAACCTTGAAAGTTTTCTGTTTTCAGCCCCTCATTGTTTGTAAAATTTACTTTTTCAACCCTTTAATTAAATACTTTCCGGTTTGGTCCTTAAATCAAGTTTCTTGACATTTTAACACCAAAAATCATTGAAGTTGATGTTTTTCAGCATATTTTTCAATGAAAACAGTTTAAGTCCCTGAAATTTCAGTTTTCTCGGTTATAACCCTTCTTTTCGCAACTTTGACAATTTTGGCCCAAATTGTAAAATTTTTGCAACTTTGGTCCTTTTTAAATTCAAAAAGCATTTTAAACCTTTGAAAAGGACTTGGAACACTTATAGTCCATTGTTTTACAGAAAAACACAGTTTTGGCCCTCCAAAACAGAAAATCTCGCATAATGGGCCTCATTGGGCCGAAAATGTCATTTTTAGCCCATTAAGCTTGAAATTTATGTTTTTAATCCTCTAAATGAGTATATTTCCAGAAATTGTTTTATTGAAACTGTTTTGACACACCTCATCCATCAGAATTCGTGATATGTCAATTTGGGCCCTTAATTTTGTATTTTTCACATTTTAGGCCCAAAATTTGTGTTTTTAACCCAAAGAAAATTGTTACTAAACCACTTAACCATTTTTCTTGAAACACTTTGTATTTAGAAATATATTTGAAGCTAAAATCATTTAACACAAGATATATCTCGGTTTTGAGGGGTTTTATGGCTAGATCCAACATTATTACACACAAATGCATACATATAAGCATGGAAATCATACAAGGCATACAAAACACATATAGATCTACACTTTCACTTGTATTCCCCCCCCCCCCCCCACAAAACTCATAAAAACAGAAAATAGGGGGTATGAAGCTAACCTTGGGTGTGGTTTCGGTTTTTGGAAGAAAAGATGGAGGAAAACTTGATGATTTTTGGCCTTAGCACCTTTCCTTCGTAGATCTCGAGTTTGGTATGCTTCTAAGAGGTAAGATAACGATTTTTGCATGGATTAGGAAAGGATTTTGATAAGAAAAAGAACCTAAGTCATAGATCCAAGCATAATCTTACCTTAGATGAAGAATTTTGTGGAAATTTCCTCTTGAATGCTTCCTAAAACTCGAGATTTTTGAGTGGAGAGGGAGGGATGTTCTTGAGTGTTCTTGAGAGGGTTTTGAGAGATTTTTGTGGTGTGTGTGTGTGCTTGTGGCCGAGAGTGAGAGAGAAGAGAAGAAGAAATGACTTTTGAAGTGATATGCATGGAGATATGTACTAAGGTGCATGGAAACATGTTGGGTAACAATGAGGTGGCAAGCAAATAGTCAACTCTTCCATTTCTCCTTGGGCTTGGGCCTTGGGCCGAGAATTTGAAAGGGAAAAGAAAAATTTGGGCTTTTTCCCTTAAGCCCAAAATTAGAGTTAGTTAGGGTGTGTTTTATACCTAAAAGAATGTAGTATGATTTTTCCATTTTTGTTGAACTAGTTTAGGGTATTCATGGATCAAAGCTTTCAATTCATTTCATTCTAGGCCCAATATGGCCCAAAATGTTGAAATAAATAAATGTGGGTCCGATTAGAGCCCAATTAGGGTTCTAAGCCCATGATAGTCTAATTGGAAGCTTATTGGTCCACTTGGATCCAATAAGGGAGTCCTAGTCCAAAATGGACTTAAACAAGGACTTCTAGGGTCTCCAATTGTTTGATGACTATTTGTAGTATTTGTATGATGTATTTACTTGAAGTTTTTGAAGTTATAATCATCGGTGTTACATATGTTCTTAAGCTTTTGATTCACATTAGCTTGGGTGTATAGATTACATGACACAAAATTTCCAGTTGTGACAAGAAGCAATAGCATATAGATCCGAAGGTATATACATCTAAGTTTTAAGTTGCGGAAAACTACAATAATGTCCTTACATATTGAACTCATAATCAATTTAGTCATTATATATGTTTTTTTATTCAATTAAGCTCCAAAAACCAGTAACCCACCATTTTACCCGGTCAACAGGTCATCCAACTTTCAAAAATTTTATTTTTGGTCCAAATTTCGAATCTTATTACAAATTTGGTCCAAAATTTACACTTGTTGACTAGATTTTAAATTTTATTACAAATTTGGTCAAAAATTAACCTTTTGGACCAAATTTTAGATTTTTTTTCTAAGTTCATCCTAAATTTAGTTTGCTTTACAACTTTTTTTCTCAAAAAAAAATTTCTATTATGTTTTTTCTTTATAAAATCATATTTATAAAAAAATAACATATTTTCACATAAAAATCTTACTTTATACATACATACATACATATATATAAATATATATATATATATATATATATATATATATATATATATATATATATACAAAACATTTTTGTATACAAAATATCTATTTATAAAAATAGGTATTTATTAAGTATTTAATAAATGTAAAATCTTTATGATTCCAATGAAATTATATATATATATATATATATATATATATATATATATATATATATATATATATATATATATATATATATATATATATATATATATATATATAGCTAAGACAATATATAACCAATAAGTATTGTGTTATTGTATAATTCGTTCTCAAACAATAAATAGATAAGGATATATAGGTGAATTATCATAATAATCATTTAGTTCTCTTTTGAAGTTTCAACAAATTCAGGAAACTTAAATCAATTAAATATTATTAATTTAAAATCCTATAATTACATAAATCATTTCACAGTTGTATAGCACACCATCTCAACCTTAATACCTTGAGCTACCATTATCACTTTATCCCAAACATCTACATCACAATCCTCTTCTGTCATTAGCTTCATCGCATCCAACATCGAAGTTTGAGAACATCGTCAAACCACCAGCAAATACCACCTTCTGCTTAACCATAGGGATGGGTGATGTTGGTGAGCAATAACGTAGCGATTGGTGGTTGGAGACAACGTTTGGTGGTTTATAAAGTGTAGTTGTCAAGCAATGTTACTACAGTAGGTGAAGATAATCATATGGATAGGTAATGTTGGTTGCTAGGTATTTCATGGGAAAGAAAAAAGCAATGAGAAATGGTGGTGAAAGGGAAGACGAGTGGTTGAAGTTGGTGTTTTGTGATGGTTGTGGGTCACTATGGGGAAGGAAAGCTATGGTGTTTGTTTAAATATCTTTTATAAAAACGTGTTTGAATACGAATGCATTTATTATAAAATAGGTGTTAATAATATATATATATATATATATATATATATATATATATATATATATATGTTTTTACAAAAGAAATGCATACGTTTGGTATGAAATAGGTGTTTGTATATATATATATATATATATATATATATATATATATATATATATATATATATATATATATATATATATATATATTATAAATATGTGTTTGCATACAAATGTATTTATAATAAAATAGTTGTTCAGATTCATTTTTTTTTTGTAAAATACATGTCTGTATACATTTTTTTTTATAAAAACGGATTTGTATATATTTATGTATATAATAAATACCTAATTTTCTAAATAGGTATTTCGTATACAATTTTTTTTTTAAGTTTTTATATAGGAAGTATAAGTTTTTTTTAAATATGTTTTTTTTTTGTATAAATATGATTTTATAAAGAAAAAACATATTCAAACAAAATTTTGAGAAAAAAAGTTGTAAAAACAAAAGTTATGATGAATTCATAACAAAATTCAAATTTTGGGCAAAAAGGGAAAAAAATTTGAGCAAATTTGTAATAAAATATAAAATTTGGGCCAAAAGTGTAGATTTTGGACCAAATTTGTAAAATTTTTTGAAATCTTGGCTAAAAGTGTAATTTTTGAATGTCGGATGACTTGTTGACCAGGTAAAAGTGTTAAATTGAATACGATTACCGGTTTTTGGGAAATAATTTAATAAAAAAAAGATATAAGGACTAATTCGATTATGAAGTCAATATGTAAGGACTTTATTGCAGTTTTCCCCTTAAGTTGAGAATATGGTTGTGAATGTATAATTTTTTGCATTAAATTGTAAATTTATTATATTAAGATTAAGTTGACTACTAAACTGTGAATTGACTGTATGAAGTTGTTAATTTTTAATGAACTTAGTGCATATAAGAATGTATTAATGTTTATAATTATTTTGCATTAAACTCTGAATAGATAAATTAACTAGTTTATTAAATTGTGAAAATAGTATTTAAGACGTCAACCAATGATTTTACATAGAGATTTAATTTGGAAGAAATTATGTTTGTGACGTTGGTACAGGTGATTGGTGGTGAAGTGTGGTAGTTGGTCGTGGTGGTCGTGGGGGAGCTTGAGTTTGACTTCTTTAAATATGTAAATTAGTGTATAATGAATTATATTATGTTATGTTGTGAATTTGATTTATTAAACTAAAAATTGACCGTATTAAGTTGTATAGTTTATATAAATTTTATGTTAAAATATGAATGAAGGTATGCATGAATATATTAAATTGTGAATTAGTAAATTATTATGTTTATTAAACTGTGAATATTATATTTTTAACTGTGAATATTTATTATACACTATATATTTTTTAAAAAAAATCTGCAATTTAGAAAAAGGAAATTGATTTTTTCAAGACATAATTCTTTACGTTTTTCTTACAAAAATTTTGAATATTTTGGCTGGAAAATGAAAAATATTACCAAAGAAACTAGAGCTACAATGTTTGTTCTATTAAGTCGTGAATACAACAAAAAAATGCTATTGAATTTACTGTTAGTCCAGCGACGGTTCAACGGTGGTCCGACGACGGTCAGATGGTAGTTCAACAACAAGTGACAAGTAGTTTGTAAACTATAGAGTAGAAAAGTTTGCTTAATACAATATAAATCTTGAATTTTTTCAAAATGTCATTAATGAGAACATTTTAAAAATTGTTTCCAGGCTTCTTAACCTTTTTGAGATATCATTTGAACCACTCCCTATATATATATATATATATATATATATATATATATATATATATATATATATATATATATATATATATATATATATATATATATATATATTGTGATGCCGATGCCTTGTCGTAATCCTCGGAACTTCCAGAAACACATAACATGGTAGGCATAACAGCTTAGTGAGTTCCCCAAAATACCACATACAACGCATTAGCTACTCGAGGCCATAACTCAATAAGACCCTCTGGTCGATGTGTCTCAGTGGGACCCTCCGGTCCCACAACACAAATGGACCCTCCGGTTCCTCAACTCAGCATCACAATATAATACACAAAATGCATAACACAAATGATTAGCAAGATATCTCATTACACAGCTCATGCACACAAGACCCTCTGGTCACACATAAGAATTACCACTCAAGGTAAGTATAGTGAGAAGACTCACCTCGTAAGCTAATGAATGAAAATCTCGCACTCGACATCTTGATCTCTACTCCCCGGTCTAGCTCCTGCCTAACACATAATAACTATCCCTAATTAGTATTAGCCCTCAAGAAGCTAGACTAAGCCTTCAACAGCTCATAGAAGGGTAAAAGACCATTTTACCCCTCCAAAGCTTAATAGTCCTCAATCTTGACCAAACCCTAAAGGTCAAAAAACGTGAACAGCAGGGAGTATGTTGAGCGTTCCAACTCCCTACGATGGGCGTACTCGGCTGCTATCCAGAAACGGGGTGCTCGGCCCCTACGCGGCGCGTACTGGGGATTACGCCCACTGTACTCCCCGGTTTTACTCTTCTTATACTCATGGTCTTAATCAGTTAAAACATAAGCCCATATCTCAGATCTAGGCCTTCTAATGCCTCTCAATCCATAAAGTCATTGACTTTAAGCCTTTGCATGGCTGAAAAGTCTCGATTCTCAAAAATACAAACTGTTTTGTCCTAAGGGTTTCATAACTCTTGCATGGAGTGATTTCACCAACCAAGATTGGATTTTTATGGCATAATACTACTCATATACTCAAAAGGGGTTGGTCCTAGACTCTAGAGTTCAAGATCTCATCAAGACTCCACCTTTATGGGACAAAACCCTAAAATGCTCATCACAACATACTCAAGAAAAAAAAAGGTAAATTTTGAAGCTTTATACCTCAAAGAGAAGCTTCCCACATAAATTTGCTCAGATCTAGAACCTTGAACTCCAACTCTCCTTGTTCAAGGCCTTCTCTTCTCTTCAAAACCACAAAAACACCCTCACAAAGCTCAAACACACACACAAGCTCTAGAACGGAGGTAAGGGCACTCTTAGGGTTTTCTCTTTGGAAATGGTGGCCAGAAAGGGGGCCATCATGTTCCTTATATAGGGGAATCACCTCAAATTAGGGTTGCATTTTGGGCCTAGTACGCCCAGCGTACCCCGTCAGCATGCATACTACGCGGAGACCACCTAATATGTTGGGGGTACCCATGGGTACGCCCAACATACTAGGTGGTCTCCGCGTAGTATGCATGTTGACGAGTACGCTAAACATACCCTAAGGTACGCCCCGCGTACTCTTTTTTCACTCTTTTTTATAATTAAGGAAAAAAATGACAATAGCTCAAAAGATCAAGGTTCTCGAGGTATACCTGGACTCGGGATGTTACAATTCTCCCCCACTAGGATCAGTCTTCCCCCTCAAAGTCATGCTCCTGAAATAGCTCCGGATGTTGTTCCCGCATCTCGGACTCCGGCTCCCAAGTCATCTCGGACCCCTTCCGATGTTGCCAATGAACCTGAACCAGGGGCACCTCTTTGTTCCTTAACACTTTCACCTTTCGGTCCATAATCGCGATAGGTCTCTCGATATAATTCAGGCTTGCATCCACCTGAATATCCTCTAGAGGTACCACTATCGTCTCGTTGGCCACACACTTCCTTAACTGGGACACGTGGATGGTGTCATGGATCTGGCTCAACTCCGCAGGTAGCTCCAAACGATATGCTACCTTACCCACTCTAGCGATCACCATGAAAGGGCCGATGAATCGGGGCCCCAGCTTGCCTCTCTTCCAGAACCATATTACCCTTTTCCACAGGGATACCCTCAGGAGAACGAAATCTCCAACCTAAAACTCAAGTTCGAAGCCTGTCCGCATAACTCTTCTCGCAACTCCGAGCCATCAGTATCCTCTACCTGACCTGTTGAATCTGTTCAGTCGTCTTGAGCACTATCTCAGTGCCACCCATCACTCACTGTCCGATCACTCCCCAACAAATGGGGGTCCGACACCTCCTCCCATAAAGGAGCTCAAAAGGAGGAATGTCGATACTAGAATGGTGGTTGTTGTTGTAAGAAAACTCAGTCAGGGGTAGTTATATGTCCCAACTCCCACTGAAGTCCATAACATACGCTCGAAGAATGTCCTCGAGCATCTGAATCGTCCGCTCACTCTGTCCATCTGTCTGTGGGTGGTAGGATGTGCTAAAATGCAATCGCGTCCCCAATTCCTCATGGAAGTTCTTCCAGAATCTGGAAGTAAAATGCACATCCCGATCGGACACTATAGATGTCGTCACTCCAAGTCGAGCCACCACCTCCTCACATATATCTATGCCAACCTCTCAGCAGAAGAGCTCTCACTGATAGCAAGAAAGTGAGCGCTCTTCGTCAACCGGTCTACAATCACCCAAATCGCGTCGACACCTCGTGCAGTCTTTGGCAACTTGGTGATAAAGTCCGTGGAAATATGTTCACATTTCCACTGGGGAACCTCTAGTGGCTGCTACTTGCCTTGCGGATGCTGGTGCTCGGCCTTAACCCGACGACATGTCAAGCACCTCTCGACTACCCAAGCGTCATCCCTCTTCATACTGGGCCACCAATAGTCTCTTTTCATGTCAAAATACATCTTAGTGTCCCTAGTTTGGATTAAAATCTTGATTTGTGCCTCCTCCATCAATACATGTCGTGCTTCGCCCAAAAAGGGCACACAAATCCTTTTTTGGAAGGTCATAAGCCCGCGGCTGTCTTTCACAAATTCGGGCACTTGCCCCATCACTTGCTCCCACTTGCGGTTCTCTGGTTTCACGGCCTCCACATGAGCCTCTCGAATGATATCTAGAACTGGAGTCATCACTGTGATCCTCATACACACGTCTCGGATCGGAGCACTCTCTGCTCTGCGGGTCACGGTGTCGGCTACTACATTAGCCTTTCCCGGATGGTACAGGATCTCACAGTCGTAATCTTTCACCACATCCAACCATCTCCTCTGTCTCATGTTAAGGTTGGGCTGATCCATAAGATATTTCAAACTCATGTGGTCCGTGTATATGATACACCGAACCCTGTACAGAAAGTGACGCCAGATCTTGAGGGCAAATACCACTGCCCCCGGCTCCAGATCATGGGTGGGATATCTCATCTCATGAGGCTTCAACTGTCGTGATGCGTATGTTATCACGTGCCCTCTATGCATCAGTACCACACCCATGCCTATAATAGATGCGTCACAGTAAACCACAAAATCATCCATTCCCTCCGGAAGGGGCAACATGGGAGCCTCGCACAATCTCTGGCGAAGGGTCTCGAATGAGGTCTGCTTCTCGGAACCGCAAACAAACACGACACCCTTCCAGGTCAAACTAGTGAGTGGGATGACAATCTTGGAGAAATCCTTGATAAATCTCCGATAGTACCCGACCAGTCCCAAAAAACTCCTGATTTTGGTGGGGGATCTCGGCACCTCCCACCTCATAACTGCCTCAATCTTGGCTGGATCGACCAAAATACCATTCTGGTTAATGAGGTGTCCCAGGAACTGGACATCTCATAACTAGAAATCACATTTAAAGAACTTGGCATAGAGCCTCTCCGACCTCAATTTACCAAAAATCTCTCTTAGATGCTCCTCATGCTGCTCTCTGGTCCTTGAATACACTAAAATATCATCGATGAACACTATCACCAAACGATCCAACATGGGCTTGCACACCCGGTTCATGAGGTCCATGAACGTTGCTAGTGCGTTGGTGAGCCCGAAAGGTGTCACCACAAACTCATAGTGCCCATAACATGTCCTGAAGGCCATCTTCTAGACATCCTCCTCGCGGACTCTCATCTGATGATACCCAGACCTCAGGTCGATCTTGGAAAACCAAGAAGCCCCCTGCAACTGATCGAACAAATTGTTGATCCTCGAGAGTGGGTAACGGTTCTTGAACATCAACTTGTTCAACTCCCAGTAATCAATGCACATCCGGTGTGAACCATCCTTTTGCTTGACAAAAAGGATGGGGGTCCCCACGGCGAACTACTTGGCCTGATAAACCCCTTCCCTAGCAGCCCCTGGAGCTAAGAGGATAACTCCTGCATTTCTAGCAGTGCAAGACGATAGGGCGCCTTGGCAATAGGGGCTGCACTCGGCACCAAATCAATCCGAAACTCTGCCTGCCTCTCGAGAGGCACACCCGGCAACTCCTCGGGAAAAACATTTGGAAACTCGCACACTATCCTAACCTCGGAGAGAGAACTCGATCTCTTTGCAGAAGCCCGCGCATCTATCACATACGCCAAAAACCCCATACATCCCTGCTGCAAACTCTGCCTCGCCCTAGCAGCAGAGAAGAACGCTGATCTAGATCTAGTGTCCTCGCCGTATATCGTATGTACTCCTCCACTAGGGACTCGAATAGTCACTAGTTGGCACTCACATTCGATCACAGCTCAAAATTGACTCAACCAGTCCATGCCCACGATGACACACACATCCCTCATCACGATCGGTACCAAATCTATCAGAAACTCAACTCCAAAATATCAAGCACACATCCTCGGATCACATCAGTCGCAAACACCGAATGCTCATTGGCTATGGAAACTCTCAAAGATCCACTCAATGCCTCTCGACGGATACTGAGGTGATGACTAAAAGCTAAAGACATGAATAACCGACTCGCACCCGAGTCAAATAACATCAATGCAGGCACATAACTCACAAGAAAAGTACCTATATACAATCATAATATAAGTACCAAATAGCTCAAAAGAATAAAATAAGAATACGTACCGGCCACAATGTCAGGTGCTGCGTGGACCTCCTCCACTGTCAGCTGAAAGGCTCTCCCACGAACCTTCGGTGTCTCGGCCTTCACTGGCCAGCTCTCAGAAGCACGCACGAAATTAGGTGCAGATCCCTGCGCTGGTCCCTGCACTAGCTGGGGGCACTCGGCCTTCCGGTGGCCGGTCTGGTTGCAATGACAGCAAACCGAGAATCCCTTGGGGCAATCCTTTTCCATGTGCCTCTCCTTGCCGCATTTGTAACATATCCCCATACAATAAGAACCCTCGTGACTCTTTTCCCACTTAACACAAGTGCGGCCCTTCGGGCCCCCAACTTTGGAATCAGCGGGCTTGGCCCGCTTCGTCACCCACTGCGACTACACTAGTCTCCGGTCCTTCCCCCAGGACTCCTCCTCATCCTCCCTGGTCTGTAACTCAAGCTCAATCTCCCTCCTCCTGGCAATGGCCTGAAGCTCGACCAATGTCCAGTACGACGAGTTCACCACTAAGTCACGTATATCCCTCCTCAGTATGTTCTGATATTGACTCACACATTCCTGCTCAGGGGACACATGTTTGGGGCAAAACATCACCCTGTCATGGAACATCCTTGAGATCTCCGTCACCAACTCTATCCTTTGCCGGAGAGACAGAAACACTTGCACCAAACGTTCCCTCTCCACCGGGGGAACATACTCGTCTCGAAACATTTGAACAAACCTCTCCCATGTCACTGCAACATGATCTGCAATGGTAAAGCTAGCTGTCGCAAATTTTCACTAGTCCTTTGCTCCTAAGCGAAGCTGGTTCAGCACAAACCGAACTCTCAAATGGTCGAGACAAGAACACGTATAAAAGCACCCATCGATATCGGAGATCCACCTCATCGCAACAATCGGATCCTGCGTCCCATCAAACTCCGGTGGCTTTGTGTTGCTGAATTCTCAGAATTGCAACGAGTCACCTCCCTGTGGCCTAGCAGCGGCGACGACCGTAGTGGCCACGACAACAACAGCCTCGGTGGTAGCAGCGTATTGCTTGTCAAACGTCTGAATCAATATGATCTTGATATAACCAAACTTCTCTGGAATCTCTGCTCGGATAGCTGCAACCACCTCCTCGTGGATCATCCTACGTATCTCCTCATCACTAGTCCCACTGCTCTCAGGGTTGTGGCGTGTACCCACCATGACGTCTCTGAAACACAACACAAAAATTATCAGAGAGTCGCTCAAGCATACTCACACTTGATCACCCGTCCCTACTTGTTCCTTAGCATCCCAAGGATTCTTACTTGGGCCGCTCACTGATTTGGTGCTTCCAGTAGTACGAGCCCAATACTACCTTTCACACCGCATCAATGCTCACCCCAAGTCCTCCTCCTTGGATCCCAATTTACAAGTACTCTATGCCTCACAAGCTACTCCCACAGTAGTCCTCTCATTGGCTCGCTCCTGCTAGGTACTCATACTCAAGCTAAACACTAATAGCAGAAATCTCTAAGTTAAGGCATCACAAATCAGGCCACCCTAGTCCTAATATATGAATCACCTAGCCTATTCTAGAATGCATTATATGACATAAAATATCTAATAACACAAAATAGGGGTATTTTGGGAAATCACTACTCGGCTCTAGCTAATTGTACACACTGCTCCGGCTCGGCTCTCTTAACTCTTTTTCATTTTTTAGAAAGACTTATCTTTTTTTGAAAATCCTTCTCAAATCCTCAGTTTGAGTCCAAACACACCCGAGCGTGCATCCGAATCCCTAAAACCAAGGCTCTGATACCAACTTGTAACGACGTAAATTCTCAAACAATTTTTTCATTTTAAACACAATAAAACTTGTTTCATAATTCTCAAAATCACATATGTCTCAAATGTCAACAAATAAAACAGAATCCCATAACCATAAAAACAATCTCCCGTCAGTGTGTACAATCATGCCAGTGCCTTGCCGCGATCCTCGGAACTACCTGAAACACATAACACATAACACGGTAAGCATAAAAGCTTAGTGAGTTCCCCAAAATACCATACACAACACATTAGCCACTCAAGGCCATAACTCAATAAGACCCTCTGGTCAATGTGTCTCAGTAGGACCCTCTGGTCCCACAACTCAGATGGACCCTCCAGTCCCTCAACGCAGTATCACAATATAATACACAAAATACATAACATAAATGATTAGCAGGTTATCTCATTACACAACTCATGCACATAAGACCCTCTGGTCACACATAAGAATTACCACTCAAGGTAAGGCCTAGTTCAATCTAAGAGGTTTCCCATGCTCTCGCTCCTTAGAAACATTAGGCGATAGGATACGCCGACCTTTAGTTAGAAAGAGCCATGATCTCGACACTTCCCACCTCATGACTGCCTCAATCTTGGCCGGATCGACCAATATCCCCTTCTTGTTAATGAGATGCTCCAAAAATTGAACCTCTCGTAGCCAGAACTCACATTTAGACAACTTGGCATAAAGCCTCTCCGATCTCAGAACTCCGAGGATCTCCCTCAAATGCTCCTCATGCTACTCTTTGGACCTCGAATACACCAATATGTCGTTGATGAACACGATCACTGAGCGATCCAACATCGGTCTGCACACCCTGTTCATGAGATCCATGAACACCGCCGGTGCGTTGGTGAGTCCAAAAGGCATCACCACGAACTCATAATGACCATAACGAGTCCGGAATGTTGTCTTCTGGACGTCCTCCTCTCGCACCCTCACCTGATGATAACCAGACCTCAAATCGATCTTGGAGAACCAAGATGCTCCCTGCAACTGATCGAACAAATCATCAATCCTCAGCAAAGGGTAACAGTTCTTGACCGTTAGCTTGTTCAACTCATGATAATCAATGCACATCCGGAGTGAACCATCCTTTTTCTTGACAAAAATAATAGGCGCCCCCCATGGCGAACTACTTGGCCTGATAAACCCCTTCCCCAGCAGCTCTTGAAGCTGCGAGGATAACTGCTGCATCTCCGGAGGCGCAAGACAATAAGGCGCCTTGGCGATAGGTGCAGCTCCCAGAACCAACTCAATACCAAACTCTACCTGCCTCTCTGGAGGCACACCCGACAACTCCTCTGGAAACACATCCGGAAACTCATGCACTATCGGGACCCCATCAACTGACTTCGGTCTCTCTAAATCAACCCTCACATCCCTCACATATGCCACAAAACCCCTACAGCCCTGCTGTAGACTCTGTCTCACTCTGGCGGCCGAACAAAATGTTGACCCCGCACGTGTACCATCGCCGTACACCGTAAGAACTCCCCCAATAGGGTCTCGAATCGTCACCAATTGACGCTCGCAGTCTATCACAGCTCCATATCGGCTCCTCCAATCCATACCCACTATAACACATACGTCCCCCATTGCGATTAGAACCAGTCTATCGGAAACTCTACACCGAAGATCTCAAGGACACATCCGAAGCATACACTGCTCACTCATCAGCTATGGAAACTCGCAGAGGCCGATCCAACGCCTCTCGACGGACACTAATATCCTAACTAAATGCTACGGAAACAAACGACCGACTCGCACCCGAGTCAAATAATACCAATGCAGGCACAGAACTCACAAGAAAAGTACCTACGCATAACATCATATAAGCATAAAAACTCAACTCGAATAAAAGTGGAAAAGAGAATATATACCAGCCACAGCATCGGGCGCCGCGCAGACCTCCTCAGCGGTCAACTGAAATGCTCTCCCACGATCCTTCGGGGCCTCGGCCTTCACCGGCCGAACCTCGGTAGCCCTAGCAGCAGGCGCAGATCCCTGCGTTGATCCCTGAAGAAGCTACGGGCACTCAGCCTTCTGATGGCCGGTCTGGTTGCAATGAAAACAAACCGAAAATCCCTTGGGGCAATCCCTCGAGATATGCCCCTCCTTCCCACACTTGTAGCACACCCCAGCCCTGCACGACCCTTCGTGACTCTTACCGCACTTCCCACATGTGTAGCCCTTCATGCCCCCAGATCTCGAATCAGTGGGTCTAGCCCGCTTGGCTGTCGGCTGAGACTGAGCCGACCACCGATCCATCCTCTGAGATTCGGCCTCCTCCCTGGCCTGAGTCTCCAGCTCGATCTCCCTCTTCCGGGCATTTTCCTGGAGCTCAGCAAATGTTCGGTAAGTCGAGTTCACCACGAACTCCCAAATATCTCTCCTCAGCACACTCAGATAACGGCTCATACGAGCCTGCTCAATCGACACCTGCTCAGGGCAAAACATTGCCCTCTCATGGAACTTCCTAGTGATGACTGCCACAGAATCAGTACCCTGCTTGAGGGTCAAGAACTCCTGAATCAACGCCCTCTCCACCGGGGGAACATACTCCTCTCGGAACATAGCGGTGAACCTCTCCCAGGTCACCTCGGAAATCTCAGCCAAAATGAAGTTCGTCGTCACGAACTTCCACCAATCCTTCGCTCCCATGCGGAGCTGGTTCAAGGCGAACTGAACCCTCAAGTGCTCTGGACAAGAGCACGTATAGAAACATCCCTCGATGTCAGAGATCCATCTCATAGGAGTAATCGGGTCCTGCATCCCGTCGAACTCTGGTGGCTTCGTGTTGTTGAACTCCCGGAACAACAACGAGTCACCTCCCTGAGGTCTGGCAACAGCAACAGCAACAGTTGTTGCAGCTGCAGCGACCTCAGTCAACGCTACATACCGCTCATCAAAAGTCTCAATCAATGTGGTCTTGATTTCCCCAAACATCTCAGGAATCTCAGCCCGGATGGCAGCAACCACCTCCTCATGAATCAATCGACGGATCTCCTCGTCGCTAACACTACTGATCTCCGGTGTGTGTCGAGTCCCAACCATGATGCCTCTGAAATACAACAAAAATGAACAGAGACTCGATCGAACATACTCATTTTCGATGACACAACCCTACTTGTCCTCCGTTGTCCAAAAGATTCTTACTTGAAATTCCCACTGATCCAGTGTCTTCAGTAGTACGGGCCTAATACTACCGACCACACCGCATCATCATTCACTTCAAGTCCTCCTCCTTGGATCTTGGATTACAAGTACTCTATTCTCATGAGCTCCTAACTGCTATCTACTCACCCTCAAAGCACCTCAGCAGCAGAAAACCCCTAGGCAAAGGCATCACAAATCAGGCCACTCTAGTCCTAATATGAATACATAGCCTACTCTAGCATGCATAATGTAACATATCTCATAACACATAATGTAAGGGTACTTTTGGGGAATTCGTCGTTCGGGCGCTGGCTGATCGTACACACGGCTCTGCTCAGTTTGTCTCAAAACTCTTTTACTCTTTTCAAAAATTTTACTTTGTTATCAAAATTTTCCTCAATTCCTCAGTTTGAGTTCAGATACACCCGAAGATGCATCCGAATCCCTTAAACCAAGGCTCTAATACCAACTTGTAACAACGTAAATTTTCAAAATAATTTTTCATTTTTAAAACATTCATTCATTCTTAAAATAATGTTAAACACATTGTATCAAATGTTATTGTCACAAAACATTTCCCCAGAATCTCTACAAAAACTCCATTGCGTGTGTGTACGAATCATGCCGGCGCCTTCCCACGCTCATCACTAGTACCTGAAACACATTACACGGCTAGTACCACATACAGCATATATGCCACTCAAGGCTATAATATGACCCTCCGGTCGATGTGTCTCAGCGGGACCCTCCAGTCCCGTAGCTTTTTGGACCCTCTGGTCCGATCATAGCTCGTTAGACCCTCCGGTCCGGTCTATATCATCATACAACATACTAATATCACATAGCACATAATCTCATACATAGCACATAAGACCCTCTGGTCATCGCATAGTATCACTCTAGGTAATGTATAGTGAGAAGACTCACCTCGGTGTCTCGGTAAGTGTCTGACTCGGTAGAAATGTGACCTAGCCTCCGCCTAATCACATAAGGTAAATAATCTCATAAATGCAACTGAACTCAACCCTAAAAGTCAACAAGGTCAACGGTTAAACTTTGACCCGACTCGTTGAGTGCACTAGGGCAACTCGGCGAGTCTACACGTGTCCACTGACTCAATTGGACCCTCTCTTGGCACGTCGAGAACTTCCCCCAACTTGACGAGTTCCACCTGGCATGAATCGTGGGGCCACCCCGACTCAACTCGTCGAGTCTCAAGAACAACTCGGCAAGTTCCAACGCGAACTCAGACCCCTGACTCTCTCTGACTCACCGAGTCATTTCCGCCAACTCGACATTCCACTCACTGAGTGATTAACGGGCAACCTTCATACTACTCGCCGAGTCTGTTCTTCGGACTCGGCGAGTTCATGCCATGCACAAACTCAAAATAACTTCTAAGGTCAAATATGTTCCATACAATTATAGATCTGGCCTCCTCAAGCATGATAATCACGTAAAGTTCGAACCTTGACACGCATATACATCTGAATGGTCCAAAATGGTTATTTAGCCCCAAAAATAACATTCCAAGCCCAAGACTCCCAAAATGACTCATAAAGCTCCATGGGTTAAGGTCTCTTGACCTCTTTGGTTCCAGATCCATAACACAAATTCGAGAAGGGACCAACTACTCTCTTAATCAACCTCAAAGAGGGTTAGAAAACCCTAATACTAAGAATCAACACCAAAAACTGAAGAAGGTCTGAGAATAATACCTCAAAACAGCCTCTATGAGCTCAGAGACCACCACAATTGCACCTCCTTTAGCCTCCTCCTGCCTTGAACACTTCCTTCTTGCAAAAACACCCACAAAAGCTCAAGATTGCCTCTCCTTTTCTCACAAACGTTCTAGATCTCTTTAAGGTTTCTCTCTGGGGGTTAGTGGCCGCAAATGACGGCCATAAGGCCCTTTAAATAGGTCTCAAACCCTGGAAATTAGGGTTTCATTAAACAGCGTGGACTCGCCAAGTCCACTCATGAACTCGCCGAGTCCAGCTGTGAGCTCGCATACAATTCCGTGGCCATACTCGGTGAGTCTAGACTCCAACTCGTCGAGTCTCCCCCCCCCCAACACCCAAAAATAAAAGAACAAAACATAATTCCTAGGAATCTGGGTGTTACACATAAGGAGTCGATGTTTAGACCTTTTGGAAGGAGAAAATGATGCTTATGAGATCTAAACCCTTAAATTGTGTTTTGGAGTCGAATGGTAAAACGGGAAAAGGTATAACGCGGGTTCTTGCCTGAAATATGGATTTTTGTTCGAGAAGTCTTTAGTCCAATATATTTAGATAGTATTGTAGATCTATTCAGTACCTTTTCGTGGATATAAAGATCGTCGAAAACAGAGTTGGAACAAAGAAGTTATTACTGTTTGAAGTTAAGCGGTTTTGGGGTTGAACCGCATTCGCTGGGAGTACTCAAAGTGTACGTTGGGTGTACTAGGGCATCCCTAGTACGTTGGGCGTAATTTGAGTACATTGGGCGTACACAATCAGTGCCTAAACCCTATTTTCGTGGTTTGAGACGTATTTAAGCTCCTTTACTCCCCCAAATCCATTTTCTTCTCAGCCTCCACCTCTCCAACACCCTCCCTTGTAACCCTAACCCTAGATTGAGCCTTGTGACCAAAAAGAAGGTGTTTTTAAGTGCCTTGGAGTATTCTTGGTGCACCTTGGAGAAGAAGGAACTCATTGAAGAAGTGTTGGTTGCATTGGAGCTTGTAGATCCAGACTTTGTTTACCTTGATCTTTCTTCTAGATGTGTAAAGTTTGAATCTTGATGATGAAATTGTAAGATCTAGCTAGTTTTGAGTGTTATGAGCTTTTGGTCACTTTAAGTTCATAAAGTTTAGATCTTGAAAGTTTGTGACCTTGTTATGGATAAAGTTGGAAACTTTATCCATCTAAACATCAGTTTGATTCAGATATGAAGGTTGGAGACTTGTACTTAATGATTAAGTTGAAAAGGATGCACTTTTGGGTGCCTTTAAGACTTAAAGACTAGATCTTGTTTGTTTGGACCATTCTAATGGATGAAGTTGGAAACTTTATCCATTATAGAACCATTATGAACCATAAAAATGTGATATTTTCCCTTCTATCCCTTCCATACAAGAGTAACGATGTCTTATTGGGTTAAGAACTTAGGGTTTTGAACATTAAGCACTTTATAGTCATGCAAAGTAATAAAGTTGGAAACTTTATGACTTAGGACATCATTTTGGGCTTGGATCTGGGTTTTAGACATAAGGGCTTAATGAAATAAGCTCTTAATGGAGTTTGGGACAAAGCTGCGTACGTTGGGCATACCTGGTGGTATGTTACGTGTACGCGGTTAACGCCCCACTTTTGGTCAGCATTAAAGTATGTTGGGTAGACTCTATTGATATGCAGGGCATACTCCGCTGGGAAGGAATATTGACTTTTGGACCTTGACCGTTGACTTTAAATTTGACTAGGGTTGACCAAGTTTGACCTAAGGGCATTTTGGGTAATTTGATTTATAGTTTGAGATTTAGGTTCCTGCTAATTGTATAGGTGACTGGTAGAGATAGCTTTTAGAGTAGCGATGGCACAACATCCCCCAGACATTTCTGCTTTGGCAATTAATGATATTACTTTGATGTTTAAATGATATATATTTACTTTGATCGATTTTGGAACAACTCGTTTGTATGATTTATTGTATTAAAAATGAAAAAAAATGGTCGAGATAGCTTTTGGAGCAGTGATGACACAACATCCCCTAGAGTTTTCCGCTTTGGCAATTAATAATATTACTCTGATGTTTAAATGATATATTCACTTTGATCGATTTTGTATCAACTCGTTTGTATGATTTATTGTATTAAAAATGAAAAAAAAAATACCTTGGATTTTCAGGATGTTACAACTACTACCAATTCAAGTTTATACCCATTATAGTTGTGAACTTAGATACCCAATCCAACACAGGTGTCTCAAAAATAAAAATAATATAGTTTATCATAATCATTAGAGTAACATAGTCACAAATGCGAAATCTGTTGGAATAGTGTCTAAGGCTACAACTATATTAGGCAAGTATTTGACCCGGTTGTGCATGGTCCTTTTGGGTTGCCTTCACCATAGCAACTTGACAGGATGATTTATAATGAGAGAAGAAATATTATTAATATATTATAAGAATAATATAAGGAATAATAATATTGTTATTTGATTATTTTAAGTCATAAATTAATTAGGAATTAATTTGGTGACTTAAGGAGATTAATTGAATAAAGGGGCATAAACTGTCAAATGTATGATAGTTATACTTTGGGCTATAAAACCCTTATGGATAAAGAGGGCCGGTTTTAAGGACTATGGATAGGCCTTGAAATCGTCCAAAGGCTTATCAATTAGGGTATTGGATTGCTTAGGGCCTAATTTATCCAATTACGGTTTAAGGGTGAAACCCTAGGAGCCTCACTAGTATTAATAGACCCTAAGGGTCAAGAGAAATCGGCACTTGTGCTTTAGAAAGAAACCCTGGCCGATTTTGATCCCCTCTCCTCTCTCTTAAATCATCCTCTTTCTAGTTGGTGTTTGTAAGCCATTAGAGGAGTGACAATTGTGACTCTAAAGCTCCAAGGACAAGAAGATCAAGCAAGTGATTCAAGGTAAACTTCTAATTCTTATTTTATATTGTTATTATACTCTATTATCCATTAGAATTCTTGGATTCAATGTATGTTCAATTAGAGAAACCTAGATCCAAGCATTAGGGTTTTGTATGTGCACATAGGAATGTTCATATGGATAAAACCCATCAGCGGTATCAGAGCCTAGCTTGGTTTCTATTGAATGATGCATTGATTACTTGTTTGTTGCTTGCAAAAATCGTTTTTTGTCCTCTGCCTGATGAACTCGGCGAGTCCCATGGTGGTACTCGGCGAGTAGGCTCAACTCGGCGAGTCCATCGGGGTACTCGGCGAGTTCGAGCGTCAAAAAGAGATAACTTTGGGATTTCTTGCTGTTTATCTTAGAGATACTTGCCTTTATCATATTAGATCAATATAAATCCAATTTTGTGATATATATGAGTATATTCTTGACCTAATTGAAGATATTTATCAATTAATAAAATATTTATTTCCTTATGTGATAATTGATTAATTATTTTAATTAAATTGGTAAATTATTTTGCAAGAAATCATTAAATAAATCAAATATGGATAATTATGTGATTAAATGTTAATTTAGATTATTTGTTATTTGATCCCTTATGTTTTAAAAAGTTTAAAACTTGTCCTCAAGTATTGAAATTTATATTTTGTTATTAAAAGTTTAATTTAGACAATTTAAATTTCAAACCCTAGAATTTTACAAGTTTAAAATTCAACCCTATACTAATATAATATTACAAGATTAATATGTATATATGTATAATTAAAATGCTAGTCTTACCGTTAGTAGGCCTCATTCTCGAAGCCAGTCTATAAGGTGGGTATAAGGTTGCTACCTATAAAATGGCGCTTAATGGGTGAACACTCTCACCCACCGCTTGCTTGATCGGTGGAGGGTCGTCAGCCGAACGGGTAGGATAGGGCAACTCTCTATCCTTATTAAAAGTATAATGAACGTATAAAGTAACTTCATGTTTTTCAAAAAATTCCCAATCCTAGTTACTTTAGGAAAAGTGAATTAATGCAATCCCATGAAATTACACTTTGCACCCTTGCTAAGAAGTTAGTGGAGCGTGTGTGGTTTACCGGCACACTAATTGGTTCTAAGCAAAGGTGGAAAAGGGTGATTCATTGTTTATCATAGTTCGATGTAGCGTGTGTGGTTTACCGGCATGTCGAATAGGTTATTGTTACAATGAAGGCACCATGTGAGTTTGCATGGTAATTCACACCCACTTTGTGATCCTCGGTATCCCAGTCACAAACGAGAGGGGTATATCATGATTTAAACATGCCATTGAAAAGTTTCAATGAATCTCATCTAAACCTAGGAATCCTCAATACATTTAGACTTAAAGTTATGTTGTATGGTGGAGAATTAGTGAATCGTCATTCACTTACCTTCAAAATGTTTGCATGTTAGATTACGGTATCCCTTTTCTAATATGTAAATATTGTTATTGGATCTTAACCCTAATTTTTCTTATTGGGTAATAATTAGGGATTCAAATTCTAATCTATCTTTGTCCTTTCTATTTGTAGATGTCGAACGCGAACAACGCTGCTACAAGCTCGTTCACATTGATGAGCCTTTGTCAAAAGGTGACTTTCGATGGGATGAACTTTAGCGAATGGATAAGATACATTCGCACAATTGCTCGCTATGAGGACAAGGAGTATGTCCTCGATGAGAAGCTCGAGAAGATCAACCCTGAAATCGCTACTCCAACTGAAATGGATGCTTTTGAAACTAACGAGCGTGATGCAACGAAGGTATATTGCATCATGATAGCCACCATGAATGCCGAATTCCAAAAGTCCTATGACGACATGTATCCGTACGAAATGCACCAAGACTTGTTGGAGAGATACCACCAAAACGCGAGGCAAGAGCGTTACGAGATTTTCACTAACATGATTTCCGCCAAAATGGGTCATGGAGAATCTCTTACCGTGCACCTGCAAAGGATGCAAAGGTATGTCGATCGTCTTCGCAAGTTGAATGTTGACTTTGGGGAAGACTTGGCGATCGACATGGTGCTTCACTCTTTGCCTCCGTGTTAAAATCAATTTAGGATGACCTACCACATGAACAAGGAAGAGGTCACCCTAAGTAAGCTCCAAGGTCTCCTTAGGGTTGCTGAGAGCAACCTCAAGGACAGGTCTGTTGCACCCACTCCCAATCCACCCGCTGCTCCTGTTTTGGCCATTGGGCAAGGAAGAGGCAAGAAGAGGAAGGCTCTGTCTAAGAGCCACCGCAAGGGAAAGTCCCGAGATGGTTCCTCGTCTAGTGGGACCAAAGTTGATCTCGCTAAGCCTAACCCTAACCCAAAGGAGGCAGAGTGCCACCACTGCCACAAAATAGGGCATTGGAAGAGAAGCTGCCCAGAGTACCTGCAAGCTATAAGAGAAGGAAAGATCAAGCCATCTTTCTCAAGTATTTATACAATTAAATCTAACGATTCATCTCATGCTATTTCTTGGGTCCTTGATACCGGTTGTGGTTACCATATTTGTTCTGAATTGCAGGGACTAAGAAGAAATAGGAATGTGGAGCATGGAATAATAAATCTAATCATGGGGAACAGAAGATCGTCGCCTGTGACCAAGATTGGAATGTATTCTTTAGTGCTTAGGAATGGTTTGTGTTTAGATTTGAACAATTGTTGCTATTCGCCAGAAATGGCAAAGAAACATCATTTCATTTCGTGGTTTGTTTAGACAAGGTTTTAGATTTTCTTTTAATAATGACAATGGTTCTATTTATGCTTATCTAAATGGTGTCTTATATTTTGAAGCATACCATGTAATGGAATTTATGAAACCATTATGATTGTAGATAACTTAGGAAATGATGTTTTATGCATGGATTCTTCCAATAGTATGGATAGAGCATCCTTGTGGCATTGTCGTCTTGGACATGTCAACAAGAAGCGCATAGCCCAACTCCAAAAGGATGGAGTGTTGGAGTCATTCAACCTTAGGGAAGATGACACATGCGAGTCTTGTTTACTTGGAAAGATGACAAAGTCACCCTTCACTAGTACATGTGAAAGGGGTGAGGGTCTATTGGACCTCATACATACCGATGTATGTGGACCGTTTAGATCAACCACAAAGAATGGGAACCGTTTCTATGTGACTTTTACCGATGACTATACTAGATATGGGTATATCTACTTAATCAAGCAAAAGTCAGAAACGTTTGAAAAGTTCAAAGAGTTCAAGAATGAAGTGGAGAATCAATTGGGAAGGAAAATCAAGATGCTTCGATCCGATCGAGGAGGAGAGTACCTAAGTCTTGAATTCCACGACTATCTCAAGGAGTGTGGAATAGTTTCACAATTGACGCCACCTAGGACACCATAGTTGAATGGTGTGACAGAAAGGCGTAATCGAACCTTGTTAGGCATGGTTCGCTCTATGATGAGTCGTGCTTCACTATCTATCTCATTTTGGGGGTATGCCTTAGAGACTGCCGCCCACATCCTTAACCGAGTCCCTACTAAGAAGGTTGCCAAAACACCTCATGAGATGTGGACAGGGAAAGCTCCCTCGTTAGAACATATCAAGGTTTGGGGTTGCGAGGCTTTGGTAAGACGAGATACTCACGACAAGCTCGAACCTCGTAGTGAGCGATGTATTTTCATCGGCTACCCGCAGAAATCCTTTGGATATCTCTTCTATAGACCGAAGGACAATGTAGTCTTCGTTGCGAGGAGAGGAGTTTTCCGAGAGCGAGAACTCATAAGCCAAGGAGACAGAGGGAGGCAAATCGAGCTTGAAGAGATTCAAGAGTCGATAGATGAAGGAACCTCTACCGCTAGCACTCAACCCGAGGTGGAAACTCCGGTTGAACCTATTGACCAGTCCTTACCTATTAGACGTTCCGAAAGAGTTAGAGTTCAGCCCCAGTTTTATGGTTTTCATATTACTACTGAAGGGGACACGTATATTAGTGATGGTACACTAATAAATCTGGATGAACCTAATAGCTTTAAGGAAGCCATGGCAGGCCCGGAGTCTACAAAATGGAAAGAGGCATTGGACAGCGAGATCCAGTCCATGTATGACAACCAAGTTTGGAATTTGGTTGATAATGTGCCCAGACGTAAGACCGTTGGATGTAAATGGATCTTCAAGAAGAAGACCAACGTGGATGCAAATGTACACACATATAAGGCACGATTGGTTGCGAAGGGATTTACTCAAACTCCTGGAGTTGACTATGATGAGACCTTCTCACCACTTGCGAAGATAAAATCTATTAGAGTGATGCTAGCTATTTCCGCATTTCATGATTATGAGATTTGGCAAATGGATGTCAAAACCGCTTTCCTTAACGGGAAGTTGGCTGAGAATGTTTACATGGCTCAGCTAGAGGGTTTTGTTGATCCGAAGCATCCGAATAGAGTGTGTAAGCTTGAGAAGTCCATTTATGGACTTAAGCAAGCATCTCGCAGATGGAATCTTTGCTTCGATGAGAAAGTCAAAGAGTTTGGATTTGTACGAAGCGAAGATGAATCGTGTGTATATGTTAAAGCCAGTGGGAGCATAGTTAGCTTTCTCGTTTTGTATGTCGATGACATACTGCTCATAGGAAACGATATCCCGACAAAGCAGGAAGTTAAGTCCTGGCTCGGGAAGTGCTTTGCTATGAAGGACCTCGGAGAAGCTTCCTATATTTGGGGAATAAGGATAGTGAGAGAGCGAAGTAAGAGACTAATAGTACTCAGTCAGAACACTTACTTAGATAAAGTACTAAAACGTTTTAGTATGGAAAACTCGAAGAAGGGAGAATTACCGATACAAAGTAACGCCATGTTGAGTAAGACTCAGAGTCCGAGTACCGAAGCTGAAATAGCAGAAATGAGCCGAGTACCATACGCTTCCGCAGTTGGCTCAATCATGTATGCTATGACTTGTACTCGCCCTGATGTAACTTTTGCTTGGAGCATGGTTAGTAGATATCAAGGGAACCCTGGCAGAGCCCATTGGATTACGGTCAAGAATATCCTTAAGTACCTTCGGAGGACAAAGGAATGGTTCTTAGTTCTCGGAGGGAGTGATGACTTGAAGGTGCGAGGGTATAGTGACGCCAGCTTTCAAATCGACAGGGAGAACTACCGTTCGCAGTCAGGCTGGGTCTTTAACCTTAATGGAGGAGCAGTGACTTGGAAGAGTTCCAAGCAGGAAACCATAGCTGATTCAACGTGTGAATCAGAGTACATTGCAGCGAGCGAAGCGTCGAAGGAGGCAATATGGTTGAAGAACTTCATCGGTGACCTTGGAGTTGTACCTGCCATAAAGGAGCCCATGGAGATTTTCTGTGATAATGAAGGAGCGGTTGCCTTGACCAAGGAACCGAGGGATCATGGTAGATCTCGACATATTGATAGAAAATATCAATTTATTAGACATCGTGTAGAAGAAGGATAGCTCGTGGTAAAGAGGATATCATCAGAAGATAACCCAGCAGATCCGCTTACGAAGGGACTGAGTAGGGTTAAGCATTTGCAGCATACTAGGAGTATTGGGCTGAAGGATGATATTAGTATAGATTAGATAGTATTAGAAACGTGTAATAGATAAATGTAATTAACATTTGATGTTTAAATAAAAGAGTATTATTTATGAGTAATGTTACTGTCTTATGTTAATCATTTAACTATTGTTTCACTTTGCATGTTTTGACTTCCAGAATAATTGAGTTTGTTAAGAATAAACGAATTATTCAAATAGTCCACAATCGTTCATATTTTGGAAGTAGGTATGAATGAAGATTTTCATGCATTGGTATGTAGATTTTCTAAATGGTATTAGACATAGCAAAAGGTTGCTGCAACGTTCATGAGTGCTTATGAACTAGTTTTGAGCATTGGAACAAACCCGCGCTTGCTGGAATCACCTTATGGAATATGATAAATGGGTGATCGCAAGACGATAATATCATATGGTCTTAAAACCTAGATATATGGTTTGTTATTTTGTTAATTGGTTGTACATTGATAATGCAAAACCACATCAGTAAATTGATGTTATAAAACGCATTGTTGTGTATAGTTGGTTAATGAATAAGTAAATGCATATAAGTCGAAGTTTATCTGTTACTTTTATCCAAAGAGGTTAAAAGCGATATCTCGGCCGCTCGATGATTTGATTTGACTTATGTGCCGAGCCCGGTCAGAACTGAATTGATGTGTTCGATTAAGTTCTATGTCAAATGAATCTGAGATCGAGAAACCAAATGCTAGACAATTGGTTCCATAGAAATGTCTGCATGATATCTGAACAGAGGACTATACAATCCCTTATCTAAAGGACAAGATTGATAAGATTTGAGAGCTACGATTGCTAATCGAAATATACTTGTATATATAGTTACTAGACTTATCCAAGTGGGAGACTGTTGGAATAGTGTCTAAGGCTGCAACTATATTAGGCAAGTATTTGACCCGGTTGTGCATGGTCCTTTTGGGTTGCCTTCACCATAGCAACTTGACAGGATGATTTATAATGAGAGAAGGAATATTATTAATATATTATAAGAATAATATAAGGAATAATAATATTGTTATTTGATTAATATAAGTCATAAATTAATTAGGAATTAATTTGGTGACTTAAGGAGATTAATTAAATAAAGGGGCATAAACTGTCAAATGTATGATAGTTATACTTTGGGCTATAAAACCCTTATGGATAAAGGGGGCCGGTTTTAAGGACTATGGATAGGCCTTGAAATCGTCCAAAGGCTTATCAATTAGGGTATTGGATTGCTTAGGGCCTAAGTTATCCAATTAGGGTTTAAGGGTGAAACCCTAGGAGCCTCACTAGTATAAATAGACCCTAGGGGTCAAGAGAAATCGGCACTTGTGCTTTAGAAAGAAACCCTGGCCAATTTTGATCCCCTCTCCTCTCTCTTAAATCATCCTCTTGCTAGTTGGTGTTTGTAAGCCATTAGAGGAGTGACAATTGTGACTCTAAAGCTCCAAGGACAAGAAGATCAAGCAAGTGATTCAAGGTAAACTTCTAATTCTTATTTTATATTGTTATTATACTCTATTAGCCATTAGAAGTCTTGGATTCAATGTATGTTCAATTAGAGAAACCTAGATCCAAGCATTAGGGTTTTGTATGTGCACATAGGAATGTTCATATGGCTAAAACCCATCAAAATCATGAGAGAGATGTTGCACAATCATGTTGGGCCCTTCCCTTTTGTTAGGCTTGTCAAACCCAACAAATAATAGGGGTACAATAAACTCCAAATACACTGTTTTAATGCACTAAAAAGTAGTACAAGGCAAGCAGGGTCGAACCATAGAGACACAAGACAAAAGTCTATACCTCTTTGCGCAAGGTACTTTGGTCACAAAGGGAGGGGGGTTTATTTTCAAAATTGAAATAATAAAAATTAACAATCAACTTTGAAACATGCAGAAAATGAAATAGATTTGTAAACAAGTTGTAAAAGTGCTTCTAGTTCTAGTTCTCAATGTTGTCATTTAACCTGATTATGACTTGATGTAGTTTGTGATTGCTATTCTAAGTTGGTACTGAAAGATATTAACACGCTCTAATACCTTTCGCTTGCCAAATTATCTAACCAAAAGACGCTCTTTGACTAAACCTAGCTTTACTAATTCAACCTAAACACGCTCTTAGATTGTATTGAAAAACTACATTAAGTTTTGTACAAGCTTCCCAACAATGTTGATTTCTTCTCATATGCTTGGAAGTGTGAAAACATGTGATATATGTTTTACAATAAGAATACTTATTGTTTGTTACCAATCATTAACTTTACAGAACGATTAGGTGCCTTAAAAGTTAATTAATTGCACAAAAATCCAATTCATGAAAGTGGCTAATCAAACACAAATCAAATTTAAGGGTTCTAGTTTAAACAAAAACATAATCACTAGAATAGAATCAAAAATCATCAAATCATATGCTTCAAGTCAAGCAATCAACATGTTTTGAAAAAGAACTAGAAAATAGGGTTTCTTAGCCACACATGGCTAAGAACAAATCAAACAAGAATAATGTAACACTCATAAAATTTACGCCAATTTAAAACATTTTAATCCATTCAAAAACCATTAAGCTATTACAACTTGTTTTCAAAATAGTTTAAACATCAGAGTATCCCCAGAACCAAATCACAAAAATAACGAAATACAAGGAGCGGTACAATCATGCCTTTGCCTTGCCACGATCTCTCGATGTGCCTGAAACAATAAACTGAAACTGTAAGCCCAAAAGCTTAGTGAGTTTCCCCCAAAATACCCATACACACATAAACATACACATACAGCAATGAACAACATATTATGGGTCCAATAAACCATCCGATTGGAATATCCCTGGCCCTCAACCTTCGGATTGGAATGTCAACATACTATGAGTCCAATCATCGTACCTGGATGGAATACTCTCGGCCGCAACTATCGGGTTGGAATGCCCGAACACCTACACCTACAACAACAACTACTATGGGTCTAATCATCCCTCAGGATGGAATGCCAACCTACTATGAGTTCAATCATCCTACCGGGATGGAATCTTCCTGGCCCACAACCATCGGGTTAGAATGCTCGGAGAGCTACACATACAACAACAACTACTATGGGTTTAATCATCCATTAGGTTGGAATACCCCAGGCCCTCAACCTTCGGGTTTGAATGCCAACCTACTATGAGTCCAATAATCCTACCGGGATGGAATACTCCTGGCCCACAACCAAAGGGTTGGAATGCCCACATGCTAACAAACATGTGCACCTATCAGCTAATCACATAACAATTTACAGAAACACATACTAGGGCCCTATCATCCTACCAGGATGGAATACTCCTGGCCCACAACCATCGGGTTAGAATGCCCGGACACCTACACATACAACAACAACTACTATGGGTTCAATCATCCATTAGGATGGAATTCCCCAGGCCCTCAACCTTCGGGTTTGAATGCCAACCTACTATGAGTCCAATAATCCTACCGGGATGGAATACTCCTGGCTCACAACCATCGGGTTGGAATGCCCACACGCTAACAAACATGTGCACCTATCAGCTAATCACATAACAATTTACAAAAACACATACTAGGGCCATATCATCCTACCGGGATGTAATACCCTCAAATACTGCTCAAACATGCGCACATATAAAAGGTAATCTCCTACCAGCATACAAATAGTCAAACCAACTACAGGCCACTAAGCATGGCCACAACCAATCTACCAGGATACCGATCTAACCAACAATGCTAACACATAATCATCCTTTCTACCAGAATGCCAACTAACATATCACAGCAGTAACTATCTCAAATAATGAATCAAAGGGCCGGCCTTGGTGCCTTAGACCCTTGGGTATAGTGAGGATAACTCACTTGCAACTGACGAACCGAACCACGAAAGCACAATCTCGAAGCACTGCCTCAAACTCCAACACCTATAGCCATCAATGATCCATTCACATAAATATCCAAATTACCATAGTACCCTTGCAGGTCAAACTGGTCAAAGTCAAAGCCTTGGCTAAAGTCAACCTTCCTGATTGACCCTACTCGTCGAGTTAACCCACTGACTCGTCGAGTTCTTAAACTCAAAAAATTCCCATATCACGACTCGACTCGCCGTGTCACCACATGACTCGTCGAGTTCAACAATCATCGAGTCCTATCCTGTCCAACTCACTGAGTCACCACTCAACTCACTGCTCTGAGTCTTAAGCAGAAGAGGTTGGGGGTTCTACGTTGTGACTCACCGAGTCCAAGAACAGACTTGTCGAGTCCACGACAATCTTCATCAAACTCGTCGAGTTGTTCTTCCAGCTCATCGCCTCCAAGCTCATCATCATATGACTCGCCGAGTTCACCCATGCGACTCGTCGAGTCTCTTCAGTCCTTCATCCATACAGACCCTTTTTGATCCATGCAGGGGCTCCAAACTGTAGATCCACTCTTCTAGGTCATGAATCTTACATAAAGTTGCCAACTTTATGTGAAAACAAGGAGCTACAGGCCCAAATCAATCTTGGGCTAAGGTTTAAGACAAAGATGCTTCACCAACAAACCATGGGCTGATACTTTATGAGTTTATGGACCAAGATAAGTCTAGATCTGAAGTAGCAACCACAGATCTAGACCCTAACCCGAAATAAATCCTTAGCATGCCAAAATGGCCCCAAATCTCATTCAAGAATAGATCTAGATGCAAAAGAGCCAAGGTAACAGCTTGTTACCTCCAAAATGTGCCCAAGCTGAAGTAGATTTTGGATCTACACCAAACTGTGATGCTAGCCTCTTGATCTTCAAGCTCCCTTCTCAATATACCTCCTCCAAAGCTCAAATCTCTTTAACAATGGAGGCTCCCTCGATTTTAGGGTTCACTGACTCTCAAGGGCAATAAGGAGGCTGAGGGGAGGACATTAAGTCCTTTAAATAGGGTGCAAACCCTAAGATTAGCATTTTCTCTTCCTAGCACCAACTCGTCGAGTCCAGCTTCTGACTCGGCGAGTTGCTTACTTAACCAGCGACCAAATCCTGCTCCGACTTGACGAGTAATCGAACCTACTCGTCAAGTAGCTTCCTCAAAGTACACTTTAGACCCTTCAATCGTACTTCTGAAATTTGGGATGTTACAAATATAGATGAAATTGAAATGTTTAATGCTTACTAAAATGAAATCAAAAGTGTTTGCAACGATTAGGTCTTCTCATAAACTCCAAAAATTCTCCCAAAATCACCCAAGATCGCCCAAAACTGCTCCAAAAACCGTTCTCTCTGAAATGGTGATGTCTTCACTTGTTTTATTAAAGCTCACGTGCTTTCCATAAGGCCATGCATTTTTAGCATGGCCATGCCTTTTGCCCATATGTTTTTGACATGGCCATTTGTCTTGACCATGTGTTTTTGGCATGGCCCATGCTTTTTGCTAAAATTCCAATAAGTCTTCACTGTTGGCTCCATCTTCAGACTAGCTTCACCACGAGTCAAGTTGCTCAAGTATGAGATGATAAAGGACAAACACGACCCGTGTTAATGTGACAAGAACTGTGGTTCAAACGTAGTCCTTTACTATGAGGACAATGCAACAATGACTCAGGTTATGTCTTCATGTTTTCTGCCATTGAATGACCGATTCATCTTCTCTTCATGCTCCGAAACTCAATGCCTCCAAGTTCCATCCTCCATGCTCCAAGCTCCATGCTCCATAATGCCTGCAAAATAAATCAAAAAATAGTGAAGTACCAGACATTTTTAATGAAATATGCTATTGCCCAAATAATTAACTAAATGCAAGAATTATGAAGTAAAATGCTATGAAAGGACAAAAATAAACATGCAAAATAGGTGCATAAAATGCACCTATCAAACCTCCCCAAGCTTAGACCTTTCTTGTCCTCAAGAAAGAACAAAATTAAGAATCACCCTAGAGAAGACGATAGGTGGCTAAAAAGAAATTAAGATGAAAAGAATGGAAGCAACGAAAAAGACTAAATGGAATTGAGAGTGAATGCATGCAATAAAAGAAAACCTAATGAAAATAACCTATGTACAAAAAGATTAACAAAGCTTCAAATATTTTTTTTCAAATATTAATGCATTAAACAAAACAAAACAACCATATTCAATCTAATTAACCTCATTGTGTCATACAGTCAAAAGTGTACCTGTCGTGCTTTGAGATAACTTGGCATTAACCCCACAAAGATATATAGCATTTAAAACAAGATTTTTAGCCACTTCCTAACACAACTCAATAAAATCAAAAGTTACAACACTTATTCACTTTTGCAGGTATTGGGTTAGCATATGGAACGAATTATGGTCTTACTCTTGTGAAAACATGTGATGAAAAATATGCATAATCATTTTCATTTTACAAAGCATGACAATGTCCTACTCCAGTTATTTGTTGACTAACAAAAAACTTTTTCTAAAAAATATTTTCTAAAAATTCCCTAATATATACACAGGTTGGTTACATGTTTCAAACCACTTACACCAGTCAAAGTAGTTTACAGGCAGTCCCGATGGCATCAATTCAAGTCCAATTCCAAGGAGATCTTTTGACAGCCAAGCTTATTTTGTAGTTGTAATTATTCATGCAACTTTCTTTCTTCTTTTTTTTTTCTTTTTTTTTCTCAACTTTCTTTCTTTCTTTCTTTTTCTTTTTTTTTTTAACTCTTTTATATTATGTCCCTACACAACTCCTTTGAAGTTCTGTTCGCAAGGGCGCACTTTCAAAGTATCCGAAGATGCACTTATGCTTAAATGTCGGCTTGACGCGACATACTAAGATGGTGTCACACCCCCGAACCAGACGGCGGAAACGTCCGAGGGCTCACGTGACTTCAATTGAAATATCATCACAATGAATATACATGAAACATAACATAAACATCACCATGCATCAATACATTACAACTGACTTTGTTCACATCAAGTACATTGTCTAAATATTACATATCCATAACATAAATTGTTTGAAAGTTTTCAAAACATAACATCCTAACGCACTTGGTATTATTCTTCAGCTTATATGTTACCTGGGAATACAAGTTATTTTGAAAACGTCAACATATATAATGTTGGTGAGTTCATAAGCAGGATTGATATGAAAATGTTTTGTATAGTTTGTAAAACCCAGAAAATTCGATATTTTCTGAAACGGAAATTGTTTATACAAAAGGTGTGATGGTCGTTAAGTATATGCATGAATGATTTCAAAACGTGTATAAATGAGAAGTTGTGCATTATAGTTATTGAAAGTACAAGTGAATAATGTTCGTTTCCCCGGAAAACCCAATGTTTTCTGATAAAATAGTTTGATACTTTTGTATTATTGTATCGTCACAACGAATGAATATGATTTCCCATGATTACTTAGATGGTATTGGATCTCTATGTGAGTCGTTATAACCATGCATGATAATGACTAGCTCGTTTGTCTTGGAATTCTAGTGAACGCCGGAATTGATCTTAAGATTTTGTCACCCTAGACTGGCCGAGTCTAACTGTAGCGAACAGCTTAGGTGTGGGGGAGTCACCCTCGTATAGATCTATACACAAACTCTCGCTCTCCCTCCAAGAGACTTTGATTATAACTACAGACTACGACTGACACTTATTGGTGTCATCCGTTATTACTCACTTAATTTAAATGAATTTGATTAACCTTGATTAACGACCTGATTTTTGTTTACACGAAGAAAAGGTAAGCCTAACAGACGAGGAGAAGAGGACTACGAGGTCCTACTAATCATGTATGTTATATAAGGCTGTCGAGTATATGAAGGACGCGTTGGCCCATTCCGCATATGATTTATTTGTACCTTACTAGCAATGCTAATGGGCCACTGAGGCCCAATAGCATGTAAAAGCCATTGAGGGTCCCTTAGGCATGTAGTTGGGTCACAGTAGGCCCAATAAACATGTATTATTTATGTTAGGCCCAAAAGTCATGTTAATGGGTCACAAAGGCCCAAAAAAAGCATGATTAGAATTATTCAAGCCCAATAATTAGAATGTTTACTTATTTTGTATAGTATTAGTGTTGTGAAGTTGCTTAATCGAAATGTCATAAAAATCACCAAATTGTTTTATAACGATTCATATATTTATAAAAATATATATTTTTCTATTTAAACCCATACGTTATAAAATTCTATATATTTTGACCCAATTATTTTAATCTTAACATAATTGACCAAAAACATTAGTTTGACCAATTCAGCCCCTTATTTTGGTAAAGTTGGCAATTTTAGTCCTTTTTATGAAAAATGACATATTAGGTCCTTGAACTATTTTTCTAGACATTTTTGACCCAAACACTTATTTAAATAATGTTTTAAGCCCAAAATTTAATTTTGGACAGTTTCAGCCCCTTAGTTAAAAGATTTTCATTTAAATCCACACTTTTCGCATTTTTAGAATTTTGACCCAAAATCCAAAAAATATTTGCATTTTTAATCCATTTTGATAAGTAAGGCCATTTTAACCCCTGAAAAAGATTCATTTAAGTTTATAGCCCCTATTTTGAGAAAACTTTCCATTTCAGCCCTCTTAAATTTGATATTTCGCATATTTGGGCCTAAATAGCCGAAAGACCCAAATTTAGCCCATTAGGCTAAAATTTACATTTTTAGTCCTTTAAAAAGCATAATATTTATAAAAACTCTTATTTTAGCTGTTTTGACCTTTTGGTCCTTGTAAAAACTGTGAATGACATCTTTTTCCCCATCTTTTGTTTATTTCTCAAAAAAAAATAGTCCAATAACAAATTTTATGTTGTGGTATGGTTAGTATAAACCTTATATGGTAGTTTATCTTGACATGTTAAGTTAAATGTATCCTAAATCGCATATTCTTCCTTCTTGAACTATAGATCTCGAAATATCTTTCATTTTTAGCACATATTCACCACCTAAACACAAGAAATCACACATACCATACAAATACACATAGATCTACACATTTTACTTGTATTATCCCCCATAAATCATTTGAAAACCGAAAATAGTGGGGTATGAACTCACCTTGATTTGATGTTCACGGTTTTGAAGAAAGAATGGGAAGAGTTTGATCCTAGCAAGCCTTCTTGGGTGGATCTCGAACTTAGAGTTTTCTAGGATGATGATCATGAGTTTGTGTGAGTTTAGAAGAGATTCTTGATGAAATAAAGAGACTAGATTATAGATCCAAGCATCAACTTACCTAGGATGATGATTCTTATGGAAGATCCTACTTGAAATGCTCAAGATCTTAGAAATTTTGATGAAGAAATGAGAGGTGTTCTTGAGAGAATAATGAGTGTTTGAAAAATGAATTTGGTGTGGGTGTTGGGTGCTCTCGGCCGAGAAGAAGAAGGAAGGGAGGGGAGAGAAGAGATAAGTTGCATGGGGACATGAGATATCTTATATGTATGTTGGCTAATCCCATAATTAACCCCTAAAAAACAATGAGGTGTCATGTTCATTTATTTATTTCTTTCCCCTTTTTTGTTTTGTATTTGGGCTGAGAGGGGGTAAAGGAAAAGAATGGTTTGGGCCTTTTGTGCTTGAGTCCATAATATGAGGCCTAATTTGATGATTTTCGACCCATTGGGCCTTTAGAGTGGGTCACGGCCCAATTTAGCATAAAGGAATGGATTTGAGTCCATTAAAGCTATTTAGATTTGTTATGGCCCAATAAGGCCCATTAAAGATAAACTAGTCCATTTTAGGCTGATAAGGCCCAAAAAGGTTAAGTCTCATGAGAGTGGGTCCAATGAGAGCCCATTTAAGAGCTCTAAGCCCAAAATAGTCAAATTGGAAGTTTATTGGCCCATTAGGCCCAATAAGGAAATCCTAGTCCCTATTGGACTTAAACCAGGATTTCTAGGGTTTCCAACCTTTTGTTGACTATTTGAGTGTTTGTATAGAGTGTTTGATGGAATTTTATCATCATTGAATAAGCATCATACATGCTTTCAAGTTTTAGTTACAATGTTATCCTTGTTAATTGTTTACAACGCATCAGAATTCCAAGTTGTGACATCATCCCCCCATTAGAGGGAATTTCGTCCCGAAATTATTTTTGATGCTAGATTTGAGAATGCGAGAATAGGTGAGGGTACTTTTGCATCATTTGCTCTTCGAGTTCCCATGTCAATTTCGGTCCATGTTTTGTGTTCCACCGAACTTTCACAATCAAAATGCGACTTTGCTTAGTACGCTTCACTTCCCTGTCCATGATTTCAACTGGTTCCTCGATGAACAGGAGATTCTCGTTGATTTCGATTTCTTCCAATGGAATGATGAGAGTTTCGTCGGATAAGCACTTCTTTAAATTGGAAACTTGAAACACGGGGTGTACACTGCTGAGTTCAGCAGGTAGTTGCAGTCTATAAGCCACTGGACCGATTCAGGTAAGAATGTCGAATGGTCCAATGTACCGTGGGTTTAGTTTTCCCTGTTTCCCAAAACGAATCGCCTCTTTCTAGGGAGAGACTTTTGACAACACCCAATCCCCGACTCAGAATTCCAAGGGCTTTCGTCGTTTATCAGCATAACTCTTCTATCGGTCTCGTGATGCTTGAAGTCGAGATTTGATTTGAACTATCATCTCTATCATTTCACGTATGATTTCAAGTCCTGTTAATGCATTGCTTGGTGTCTGTTCTCTTGCTAGATGAGTGTTACCTACCTCAGCCCAACACAACGGTGATCTACATTTACGCCCATATAAGGCTTCAAAAGGAGCAACTTTGATGCTTGAGTGATAACTGTTGTACGAAAAATCAATTAAAGGCAAGTGGGTATCCCATGACCTTCCAAAGTCTATCACGCATGCACGAAGCATATTTTCAAGCGTTTGAATGGTTCGCTCACTTTAACCATAGGTTTGTGGGTGGTAGGCAGTGCTCATGTCTAGTTGTGTTCCCATAGCTTTTTGAAGCGATTGCCAAAAGCTTGAAGTGAATATATTATCTCGATCTGAGATGATAGATATTGGTAGTCCATGGAGTCTTACAATTTCCTTGATGTAGATTATCGTCAATCGTTTCATCTTGTATGACTCCTTTATTGGCAGGAAATGAGCGGATTTTGTCAACCTGTTGACTATTACCCATATGGTATCCAATCCATCTGTTGTCTTGGGTAATTTAGTCACAAAGTCCATAGTAATCCTTTCCCATTTCCACTCGGGTTTTACCGGCTGTTGTAATAGTACCGAGGGCTTCAGATATTCTACCTTCACTTTAGCGCAAGTGAGGCACTTGCTAACGTAAGTGGCAATTTCTGCCTTCATGTTAGGCCACCAATAATGTTTCTTGATATCCAAGTACATTTTATTTGAACCCGGATGGATGGAGTATCGTGTCTTATGGGCTTCATTCATGACTACCTCTCTGAATCCCCCAAGTTTAGGGACGCAAATTCGATTCATGAAATAATGTGCTCCATCCTTCTTGACTTCGAAGTTCTTTTCCATTCCACGTAACGCTTAGCTTGTTTTGTTCTCTGTCTTCATGGAATCGAACTGGGCTGCTTTGATTTACGAGGACAGATGGGATTGAATGGTTATTGAAAGAGTCTTCACACGACGATTTGAGTATTCTTTCCGACTCAAGGCATCAGCTACCACGTTAGCCTTGTCTGGGTGGTACCTGATTTCACACTCATAATCATTTAGCAGCTCAACCCATCTTCGCTGCCTCATGTTTAACTCCTTTTGATTAAAAATGTGTTAGAGACTCTTCTGGTCAGTGAAAATGGTTCACTTTGTACCATAAAGGTAGTGCCTCCAAATCTTCAAGGCGAAGACCATAGCTCCCAATTCGAGATCATGGGTGGTATAATTTACCTTATGTGTCTTTAGTTGTCGGGATGCATAAGCTATCACCTTTCTACGCTGCATGAGTACACAGCCTAAACCCTGATTCGAAGCATTGCAATAAACTACGAAGTCCTATGTTCCCTCTGGTAACGATAGTGCTGATGCACTACAGAGAGCTCTCTTCAGAGTTCGGAAGGCAACCTCCTGCTTTTCTGTCCATTCAAATGGCACGCCCTTTTGTGTAAGCATGGTAAGTGGTTTGGCTGTTTTGGAGAAGTTTTGAATGAATCTCCTATAATAGCCTGCGAGACCTAAAAATTGACGAATTTCTGTGGGTGTCGTTGGAACCGCCCATCCTTCAATGGCTTTGACCTTAGAAGGGTCCACATGTATCCCTTCTTGACTGACAACATGACCCAAAAAGTTTACGCTACAGAGCCAGAGCTCACACTTAGAGAGTTTTGCGTATAAATTTTTGGTTCGTAGGGTTTCCAAGATTTTCCGGAGATGTCGGCCATGCTCCTCTTCGCTTCGAGAATAGACTAGGATATCGTCGATGAAAACAATGACAAATTTGTCGAGGAATGGTCGGCAGATTCGATTCATCAGGTCCATGAATGTGGCAGGGGCATTCGTTAGACTGAAGGGCATTACAACAAATTCATAATGTCCGTATCGAGTTCAGAAAGCAGTCTTGGGAATATCCTCCTCTCGGACTTTGAGTTGGTGGTATCCAGATCGCAGATCTATCTTAGAGAAGTTATTTGCTCCTTGAAGCTAGTCAAATAGATCGTCGATTCGTGGAAGTGGGTAGCGATTCTTGATAGTGAGCTTATTCAACCCTCTATAATCGATACACATCCTAAAGGATTCGTCCTTCTTCTTGACAAAGAGGACCGGAGCTCCCCAGGGTGAGAAGCTAGGTCGGATGAATCCCTTGTTCAAGAGTTCACTGAGTTGGCTTGATAGTTCTTGCATCTCCTCAAGCGCCAACCTATAGGGCGATTTGGCGATGGGTGTAGCTCCTGGCACAACGTCGATTCGGAACTCGACTTGTCTTTCTAGGGGTATCCCCGGAAGATCTTCAGAAAAACATCCGGGAAATCGCAAGCCACTGGAATGTCTTGAATATTAACCTATTCCTTGTACTTATCCAAATTGTGAGACAGAAATGCCAAGTCCTCCTTTTGTAGACACTAATGTTCCTTAATACACGAGATAAGACGAAGGTTCGTACTGGGTTTGTCTCCGTATATAATTAGGGTTTCGTGATTAGGGAGATGAAGGCGAACAACCTTCTCATGACACATAATTTCGGCATGATAGGGGCTCAACCAGTCCATCCTGATAATCACATCAAAACTCCTAATAGTTACAGGCATAAAGTTTATTTGAAAGACGTGATGATTTATGGTTAGGGTACATCCTACGTAGATTTCCCTAGTTGATTCTGTTTTCCCTTTACCCATTTCCACTGTAAAGGTTTCCTTAAGCTTTTGGGCTTGTTGTTTTAGCAAGTGTTTGAATTTCTTACTCACAAAGCTTCGCTCTGCCCTGGTATCAAACAGGATGCATGAATAGGAGTAGTTAAGGAGAAACGTACCAGTGACAACAGCGGGATCCTAAACCGCTTCTCCTTGACCCATGGTCAGCATTTTCCCTGCTCCTCCATTCCCTTGGTTGTTGACATTGGGGCAGTTTCGACGGAAATGCCCAGTCTTTCCACATCCATAACAGGTGTGGCTTGCCCCAGTGTTGTTGCCGTTGTTGTTGGTGTTGTTGTTGTTGTTGTTGTAGTTGCGGTTGTTGTTGTTGTTGTTTCTCTGCTGCTAGTTCTGGGGAGGATAGGTCCTGCAGTATTTTGTCGTGTGACCCTTTCGATTGCAACTGGTACAATGCATCTCCCTGCATTCACCATTGTGATAGAGATTGCACTTGTTGCACTTTGGGAGGTTCCCAGAATACTGCTTAGGGGCACTTGGAGTGGATGAGACTGGAGCATGCGGTGAGGAGGGAACTTGGGTGGTTGCAGCATTGACTGTCACTATTTGTTGTTTCTTTGATGACTCTGAGCCTTGTCGTCCCTTCCTCTTGTTATTCTTTCCTTTCTTTTTGTCACTCTCCTTATAGTTTTCAGTTTCCCCTGACTTCTCGCTCTTCTTGGTGTTGTGGTCGTATAACTTCTTGGCCAACCTCTTGGCACTGTCAAAAGTTTCAGGATTCGCAGCAATTACGTTTCCTTGAATTGGGGAGGTTAATCCCTAGATGAATCTTTCAATTTTCTTCACTTCAGAAGTAATCATGCCAGGGCACAACAGAGACAGTTCACTAAACCTTGTTATGTAAGCATCGATGTCGGAGTCTCGGACAGTGAGATTTCATAGCTCTTGCTCCATTTTCTGAATTTCGCCACGCGGGCAGCATTTCCTTTAGTTCCGTCTATGGCATTACGTTAGCCACTGGAAGAGTCATAGCCTCCACATGTCCATTCCACCAGGTGAAAGCTTGATCAACAAATGTACATGCTGCAAACTTCACTTTGACCTCTTCGGGGCCTTCACATATCTCGAACACTGATTCCACCTTTTCAATCCATCTCTTCAGGGTTATCATTCCCCCTGTTCCATTAAAGGTTCGTTGTAACAAATCGTTATTTCAAACATATGTAATAGTGTAGGTCAATTTGTACTTCTTTTTAAATTAATAAAGAGAAATTTTGGCATACTGTGTATATTTACATAATTGACCCTCAAAAATAAATTATTAAATAATCTCAATTGGGATGAATCAAGTGATAGAGATTGTAACCAGGTTTTCAAAAATATAAAGAACACTAAAATCCGAGTTATAACGAATAAATTATGACCAATCTAAAATCCGCGGCAAAACCGGCAAAACGTTGTTCAGTGTAAAAGCTGAATTTTTAATAAAAGGCTTTTTAGCCTTAACATTCTAAATGAAAGTTGTAGTTTATGTTAAACTGAGAACTTTCATAAAAAGAACGCCAAAATCTGACTTCGTATGAGGAAGTTATGATTTTTCTAAATTTTAGTATAGCAGTGTACAGCTAAAAACTAGAAATAAAGATCAAGTGGTTTTTAGCCGACATAACCTAAACAAGAATTGAAGGTCTCATCATTAGTATTACAACGGTAAAAAGACAGACAAAAACGGACGTCGGATGAAGAAGTTATGAATTTTTAATGATTTCCTGTCCCGGTCTGTTTAAAATAATAATATTAAAAATAAAATCAAAATTAGACGACGAAGTCTAAACGAAAGTCGTAGAGTATAATTTTACCTACGCGTGCATATAAAGAACGTCAAAAACGAAGTTCATATGCAAAAGTTATGAATTTTACAAGTTTTTGGCACAAAAATAAAGAAAAATAGAAAAACCGGGAAATTTCGCATGAACAGTAACCGCCACGTCACCCTCGCATGCGAGCCTCCACGTGGCATCTTCTGATTGGACCGTAGCCTCGCGTCTCATCTCCTTATTGGACCGCAACCAAGGTCCACTTAGAACCGGACAGCCTCGCACGAGACACACCGGAGACACCCCTCGCACGCTCCTCGGACACCCCCTTTGCACGTGCCCTCTTCCCATTGGACCGAGGTCTGATCCAATCTGAGCCTACCACCTCCGAACCGAAGCAGCTTCCCTTCGCAAGCTGTCAGCCTCGCATAGCCTCGCATAAGCCTCGGATCCGAGGCTTTGTACTATATAAGGCATGCAAGGGTTCCGACTATTTTACACTTTTTCACCCTAAATTTCACCCTCTTTCATATTTTCCACTTCCACAAGCTCATATACAACCCCTAAAGCCCCGGTATCAAGACTCAAGCTCGAAGCAAGCCTCGAAGCCTCGAAATTCCCGAGAAGTAACCTCTCTCCTGTCAAAACTCTTCCCGATTTGAGCCGGTTTCTCGACAAATAAACTCCTTTTCGTGAAACTAAACTCTGTCCGATTCACCATCTATCAAGTGAGTTCATACCCCCGTATTTTCACAATTTCTACTGTTTTAAGGGGGGAAATACAAGTATAACACAAGAACTTTGTGTTATAAATAAATGATTTCAAATCACGATAAAACTATTTTAAAGCATCAAAAATACTCCAAATACTAAACTCTTTTATAAACTTATATTTTTCCCAAATATTCATATTTGTGTGTATATATATATATATATATATATATATATATATATATATATATATATATATATATATATATATATATATTAATATAAATAAGATTTAAAAGGCTTAGGACTAATAACTCATTCTAGGCCCTTTTCCTTGTTTGGATGTGGACTTATATTATTAGTTATTTGTCCGAAGGTCGTTTAAATTTTACTTATATATAAAATTGTATATGTATATAAATATAAAAGTTATTTCATTAGTTTAATTACCCTTTGTAACATGATGAGCAAATGATTACATGCAAAAATAGTTATTTACCAATTCATAAATTACATATAAGTTATAATAGGTATAATTTATGATACATAGAACGATTATTCATGATTCAAGTATACTAGAATACACTGTTTTACATAAAACAAGGGTTTTGATTCAAAATAAAACAAGGGTTTACACTTGTCAAACACATGTTCGGAATACTAATTCAAGATCATATTGTCAATCATTTATTTCAGAATGATTGGGTTTTCATATCTAATATACATGTAACGTTTATACGCTTTTTATGAGACATTCAATTCAGGTTGTTTAATTCAATTTAGACAACCAAGGTAAAGTCCAGACATTATAACCAGAAATCTCCAGCCCGGGGATCGAAACAAGTTGTGTGTAGATCTATATCGGGATTGACAACCCCGCACTCAGGCTGCTAGCTACAGTCAGACATACACGCCAATGAGTGGAAATTGTTATCAACAGTTTAAACGCTCACAAGGCGTTTGTTTCAGGCGTTCATGTCTTAGTATGGTTACAATAACTCATTAAAAAGATATTAACAACACGTTAGTGTATAAACAACCAAACGTAAGTACATCTTCAATGTACCAATTTACAAAATACAAAGTACAATGGTATACTACAGTTTCCAATAACAGCTTGTGAAGCCAGGCACACTCTCAGTTACAAGTTTTACAAATACACAACATTGGTTTACAAAATAGAACAGTTTTATGGGAATAAAACTACTTTTCATATACAACAGAAAATATGGGATTTTCTGGAACAGTTTTCATAATTAAGATACAAAGACACCCTTTCAAACATAAAGACTTATGTACTCACTCAACTTATTGTTGATACTCTCTTTTCAAATTACTTGTATTCTCAGGGAAATAATAACAAGAACTCCCCGAACTTTTTGAGAAGATGGAGCCATTATGAGTCATATCTTCTTCTTTTGTGTAACTATTTTGGTTTCAATATACAATGATTGAACACATGTAATTACTTATGCTTTTAACTACAATGGTTGTTTGTACTTTGATTACTATGATGCATGTGTTGTGATACTATAAATGAAGTCCTCCACCCCCGGACGTTTCCGCCGTCTGGTTTGGGGATGTGATAGATTGGTGTCAGAGCATTGTTTATAGTGAACGCAGTATATCAATCCATAAAAGATATACAAAATATAAATGCATTGGGGCTAAGAGCTCTGACTACAAGTATATTTTTTAAGAAATCTAATTATTTTTACAAGAAGTATACTAACTCTCATACCTACAAGCACATAGTCATAAGAACTTAAAAGTATTTAGATGTTGAACATTACAGTCAAACCCGGGCAGTTATGTAATCATATCTAGAATTAATATAGCCTGATCAACTATATTGATTTCAAATATGACCAACATGTGTTTGGGAGTGATAGTAGTGTTGTGACATGTCAAAAACTTACCAACTACAGAAGAAACTCTAGAACATAACATAAAATACTATAAGAATATTTTAAACATCGATATGCTTTAGTTTTTCAGGCATTTCTCATAACCTTATTCTCGTACAGACACAATGGCGGGACATCATCTACCAGGGGACCCTTATTTTCCAAATCATGGCAATGAACAGGGCCGGTCCAAGAGTATATGGGGCCCGGGGCAAAAGGAAAAAAAATGCCCCTTAAAGACAAATATAATAAAGATTCAAAAAAAATATCATTTATTCTTCACTATAAACATGTTCAATTAGCAATAACAAGCAAGACAAATTATTTATCTTTTAAGATAGTTTGAGTTTGAACCAACTTTAGGCCCTAAAAATCATTTTGGTAATATTTGGTTTATATATGTACACTATATAACCCATAAATTTTGGGCCCCTTGGAGTCGTGGGCCCTGGGCGGTCGCCCGGGTTGCCCACCGTCTGGTCGGACCTGGCAATGAAGGATGGATAGTTGAGGATACGGAGGAGGATCCAGAAGAAGACTCAGACAAAGAACCCTTTGAGGACAGTGAGTCAAGTGGTACGGATACAGAGCCACAAGTCTGCAACCCGGGGTTACGTCCCCCAAGGAAAGAGGAAGCAGTCCCCATACCCGAGTGGGGCCAATACATAAACTATTGGAGTCGTCAAGACGGCCAACGCCCTCCCTATGGAATGGCACGAGGTTTCTATAGTGTCTCAGAAGGAGGAACAGCTGACAAAGCTCTTCCAGTTATAGTGAACCGAATAGCCTGACAATTTGATCAATCAAGGATGTCAATCAACCGAATCCTAGAAATGAATGCGGCTGGGCAGGCTAACACTGCAGATATCCGTCGTCTTGACGAGATGCAAGATGATACCCAGCACCATACTTAAGCCCTTCAAAGGAAACTTAATGTTGTTGAATCAGAGATCAGAGAACTAAGGGAGCATCAAGCTGCCCAAGAAAGGCGCTAGAAATCGCAAGACGAAACGGAACCCAGTAACCGTCGTAGCAACCGTCGCAAGTAGTGTTTACATTGCTTTTCTAGTTTAATATACTGAACGTATAGAATACTTTCAGGATATGTACAAAATCAAGTATCAATAAAATAATAAGCACTTTACTTCAACAAGAGTTATTACAAATTTCACAAACATTTCATTCCAAAGTTTTGGGATTATGGATATGTTCTAGTGTTATTTTCATACTTTTCGATACGACCGCGAAAATTTTTATTTTCGGTAGGTTGGTTTGATGTCGATACTTTCATAATATTGTGGTATATTATAGACCTGCTTGAAGGTCAAATATACAGATTACATAGATACCAACACAATCGACATGTATTTTTATACTCTTTGAAAAATAACCACTCCATTTTATATTATCCTATTGCAAGTTGTACTTGCAGTGGACATCTATTTCCAATTCTTTACAAGCTTCTTGTGAATTAAGCGTTTAAGTTCAGAGATATCAAATTCATATTCATTCTTGATATCTCACTATCTTTTTATTGGCTTTTATAGAAAAAGATGCCTCCTCGTAGAAATCCAAGACGTAACAATGAAACTGAAGCACCGACGCCACCTCCACCACCACCCCCTCAATTCGATGTTGCTATGTTCCAAGCGGCAGTCATGACAGCTGTAGCGGCTGCCTTATCTCATATAAATGCTACTGGTGCTAGTGGGTCGGGAGCTAGTGCACATCCTTCTAACCTTGTCGAGGGTCATGAGCACTCAAGAGAGTGCACTTATAAAGACTTCTCGAATGCCAAACCCAGGACCTTTAATGGAACTGGAGGAGTGATGGTTTTAAGGCAGTGAATTGAGAAGATAGAAGTAATCTTTGAAATTTGCTCTGGTTCAGAGGGTAGCAAAGTTAAATTTGCTGCCTGTACCTTCTCAGATAGGGCCCTAACATGGTGGAATGGCCATGTTAAGTCACTGACTTTGATAGTGGCTAATGCTATAACCTGGGAGAACCTAAAAACCATGTTAATGCGGGAATACTGTCCGCGAGGGGAAATTCAGAAACTAGAGCAAGAACTCTGGGGTCTTACTATGGTCAGTGCCGACATAATGACTTACACGAATCGATTATGTGACTTGGCGATTCTGTGTCCGGAGATGGTTGCTCCAGAGAGCAAAAAGATTGAAAGGTATATTTGGGGACCGTCGCCCTAGATACAAGCAAGTGTCATTGAATCTAGACCTGTCGCCTTTGACAGTGCCAAGGAACTAGCATAGTCACTTATTGACCATGGAAACCGTCAAAACTCTGTGGTTACTTCCCCAGAAAAACCTAGGGAGAACAACAACAACAGCAAGAAGAAGGGTTGGAACAAAAGGAAGGGAAAATCTCCTCTGGAACCTTCAAAGAAGCAACAAATAGTGGCAGTCCATGCTACAACTGTGCCTGCTACCATACCTACTATTGTGTCTGCTGTTGCCCCTAACAACCCAGCACCAACTAAACCCTATGTCGGCAGCCTCCCTAAATGCAACAAGTGCAATTTTCACCACACCAGAAATTGCCCTGAAATGCAGTGCCGTAACTAAAACAGGAAAGGGCATACTACCCGATTCTGTAGAACACCGCCTCAACCCCTTAACCAAGTACCTGCCGCTAGAGTAGGTCGAGCATGCTACCAATGCGGTGATGTAGTGAATTTGAAGAGAGATTGTCCAAAATTTGGAAATGTCGGTGGGGTAAGGAGAATTCTAGCACTGGGTCACGAAGAAGCGGTGGCAGACCCTGCAGTGGTCACGGGTACGTTCCTTCTCAACAATACTTATGCATGCATTCTTTTTTATTGTGGTGCTAAGAGGAACTTCGTGAGCCATAACCTTAAACATCTACTAAATCAAAACTCCCAACCACTAAATAAAACTTTCACAGTAGAAATGGCTAATTGGAAATCCGAATCCACCAACGATATATACATAGGATGTACCCTTACCTTAAATGACTTGTCTTTCCCAATATACCTTATGCCGGTCTCTATCAAAAGTTTTGAAATCATAATAGGTATGGATTGGTTGTGCCCCAACCATGCCAACATTCTATGCTATGAAAGAGCTATTCGTTTGAACTTGCCAACTAACAAAACTCTTGTTATCTATGGCGACAAATCCGGAACGAACCTTCAGATCATTTCTTGCATCAAGGCACGAAATTACCTTCGCAAGGAGTATTGTGCATTCCTAGCTCAAGTGGTAGACAAAAAGCAAGAAGTGGAAGACATCGCGATCATTCCTGAGGTTTGCAACTTTCCCAACGTATTTCCCAATGATCTTCTAGAGGTGCCTCCCGAATGACAAGTCGAATTCCGAATCGACTTAATCCCTGGAGCTACCCCTGTAGCCAAATCCCCATATCGTCTTGCACCTTCTGAAATGCAGGAATTATCCAGCCAGCTTAACGAACTCCTAAGCAAAGGTTTCATAAGACCAAGCTTCTCACCTTGGGGAGCACCGGTTTTGTTCGTAAAGAAGAAGGATGGATCATTCTGCATGTGTATAGACTACCGCGAGCTGAATAAACTTACCATCAAGAATCGATACCCTCTGCCTCGCATTGACAATCTGTTCGACCAACTTCAAGGGGCGAACTACTTCTCGAAGATAGACTTAAGACTCGGGTATCACCAGTTGCAAATTTTGGAGGAAGACGTTCCCAAGACCGCGTTCAAAACTCGTTATGCTCATTACGAGTTTATAGTGATGCCATTTGGATTAACGAATGCACCTGCACTGTTCATGGACCTAATGAACAGAGTGTGTTGTCCATTCTTGGACAAATTCATTATAGTCTTCATTGACGATATCCTTATCTACTCAAAAAGCAAAGAGGAACATGGCCAACATCTTCGTCAAATATTACAAACTCTTAGATCGGAGAAGCTCTATGCGAAGTTTTCAAAGTGTGAATTCTGGATCAGGAAGGTAGATTTCCTAGGTCACGTGGTCAGTTCAGAAGGAATACACGTCGACCCTTCCAAAATAAAGGCAATTGAAAACTGGTCAGCACCCAAAACACCTATAGAAATCCGTCAATTCTTAGGTCTTGCTAGCTATTATTGAAAATTCATTCAAAATTTCTCTCGAATAGCTAAGCCTCTTACTACTCTGACCCAAAAGGGTGTAACTTTTAGCTAGGGAGAAAAGCAAGAAACAACGTTCCAAATGCTAAAGCGAGCCTTGTGTAGTGCACTGATCCTGTCTCTCCCTGAAGGGACAGAGGATTTCGTAGTGTACTGTGATGCTTCTAATCAAGGGCTTGGATGTGTTCTTATCCAAAGAGGAAAGGTTATATCCAATGCCTCAAGACAGCTAAAGACACATGAAGTCAACTATACAACACATGACCTTGAACTAGGAGCAGTGGTGTTTGCTCTGAAGATCTGGAGACATTACTTATATGGCACGAAATACACAATATTCACAGACCATAAAAGTATCCAACACATCTTCGATCAAAAAGAGCTGAATATGAGACAACGACGATGGGTGGAGCTACTGAACGATTACGAGTTTGAAATTCTTTATCACCCTGGTAAAGCAAACGTAGTAGATGACGCCCTTAGTAGAAAAGAAAACACGGGACGCCGGGTAAAGTTGTTGACCATGACAATCCATTCACATCTGTCCACGCAGATCAAGGAAGCTCAACTTGAAGCCTTGAAATCCAAAAACGTGGCAGGTGAAACCCTGAGAGGAATGTATAAGAACTTCGAAGTCAGGGATGATGGAGTCTATTATTTCATGAACCGAATATGGACACCAAAGTTCGGTGGTTACAGAGACGTGGTTATGAATGAAGCACACAAAACCCGATACTCCATCCACCTAGGTTCAGACAAGATGTATCTGGACCTTAAGAAACTATATTGGTGGCCTAACATGATGGCCGAAATCGCTACCTTTGTTGGCAAGTGCCTTACTTGCGCCAAAGTTAAGGTAGAGTACCAGAAACCTTCAGGATTATTACAACAACCTGAAATCCCTGAATAGAAGTGGGAGCGGATTACAATGGATTTCATAACCAAGTTACCCAAGACATCAAGTGGTTATGATACTATTTGGGTAATCATTGATAGATTAACCAAATTCGCACACTTCCTACCAATCAAGGAGACTGACAAGATGGAAAAGCTAACAAGAACATACCTCAAGGAGATTGTTAGACTGCATCGTGTGCCAATATCTATTATTTCAGACTGAGATAGTAGATTCACCTCTCGTTTTTAGCAGTCTTTACAAAACTCTCTGGGAACTAAGCTAGACATGAGCACAGCCTACCATCTGCAAACCGATGGACAAAGTGAAAGGACGATTCAAACGTTAGAAGATATGTTATGAGCTTGCATGATATACTTTGGGAAGGCATGGGATATTCATTAACCCCTTGTTGAGTTCTCTTATAACAACAGTTATCACACTAGCATAAAAGCTGCTCCATTCGAAGCCCTCTATGGCCGCAAGTGCAGATCCCCTCTGTGCTGGGCAGAAGTGGGTGACACGCAGCTAGGTAGAGGTCAAACTCCTGACAGCGCTCTCACTGGTCCAGAAATTATTCGAGAAACTACTGAGAGGATCGTACAAATTCAGGAGCGACTAAAAGCTTCCAGAGATAGACAGAAAAGCTACGCAGACAAAAGGAAAAAACCCTTGGAATTCCAGGTTGGTGACCACGTTTTGTTAAAGGTCTCACCCTGGAAGGGCATGATACGCTTTGGAAAGCATGACAAACTAAATCCAAGGTACATAGGACCATTCGAGATTCTTGCCCGAATTGGCCCTGTAGCTTACAAACTTTGATTACCCCACGAACAAAGTAACATTCATCCTACCTTCCACGTTTCGAACTTGAAAAAGTGTCTTTCCGACGAGACTCTTGTGATACCACTCGAGAAAATCAAGTTAAACGAGAGCCTCAATTTTGTGGAAGAACCCATACAGATACTAGACAGGGAAGTTAAGAAAACCAAACAAAGACGCATCCCAATAGTGAAGGTTCGCTGGAATGCAAGGCGGTGACTTGAATTCACTTGGGAGCGGGAGGATCAAATGCAACAGAAATACCCACATCTTTTTCCCTAGTCTATCTGTAATGTATATTTCGGGACGAAATTCTCTCTAACGGGGGATAATGTAACAAATCGTTATTTAAAACCTATGTAATAGTGTAGGTCAATTTGTACTTCTTTTTAAAGTAATAAAGAGAAATTTTGGCATACTGTGTATATTTACAAAATTGACCCTCAAAAATAAATTATTAAATAATCTCAATTGGGATGAACCAAGTGATAGAGATTGTAACCAGGTTTTCAAAAATATAAAGAACACTAAAATCCGAGTTATAACGAAGAAGCTATGACCAATCGAAAATCCGTGGCAAACCGGCAAAACGCAGTTCAGTGTAAAAGCTGAATTTTTAATAAAGGGCTTTTTAGCCTTAACAATCTAAATGAGAGTTGTAGTTTATGTTAAACCGAGAACTTTCATAAAAAGAACGCCAAAATCTGACTTCATATGAGGAAGTTATGATTTTTCTAAGTTTCAGTATAGCAGTGTACAGCTAAAAACTCGAAATAAAGATCGAGTGGTTTTTAGCCGACACAACCTAAATGAGAATTGAAGGCCTCATCATTAGTATTACAACGGTAAAAAGACAGACAAAAACAGACGTCGGATGAAGAAGTTATGAATTTTTAACGGATATCCTGTCCCAGTCTGTTTAAAATAATAATATTAAAAATAAAGTCAAAATTAGCCGACGAAGTCTAAATGAAAGTCGTAGAGTATAATTTTACCTACGCGTGCATATAAAGAACGTCAAAAACGAAGTTCATATGCAAAAGTTCTGAATTTTACAAGTTTTTGGCACAAAAATAAAAAAAAAATAGAAAAACCGGGAAATTTCGCATGAACAGTAACTGCCACGTCACCCTCGCATGCGAGCCTCCACGTGGCATCTTCTGATTGGACCGCAACCTCGCATGTCATCTCCTGATTGGACCGCAGCCGAGGTCCACTTAGAACCGAACAGCCTCGCATGAGACACACCGGAGACACCCCTTGCACGCTCCTCGGACAGCTTCTTCGCACGTGCCCTCTTCCCATTGGACCGAGGTCTGGTCGAATCCGAGCCTACCACCTACGAACCGAAGTTGCTTCCCTTCGCAAGCTTTCAGCCTCGCATAAACCTCGGATCCGAGGCTTTGGACTATATAAGGCATGCGAGGGTTCCGACTATTTTACACTTTTTCACCCTAAATTTCACCCTCTTTCATATTTTCCACTTCCACAAGCTCATATACAACCCCTAAAGCCTTGGTATCAAGACTCAAGCCCGAAGCAAGCCTCGAAGCCTTGAAATTCCCGAGAAGTAACCTCTCTCCTGTCAAAACTCTGCCCGATTTGAGCCGGTTTGTCGACAAATAAACTCCTTTTCGTGAAACAAAACTCTGTCCGATTCACCATCTATCAAGTGAGTTCATACCCCCGTATTTTCATAATTTTTACTATTTTAAGGGGGGAAATACAAGTATAACACAAGAACTTTGTGCTATAAATAAATGATTTCAAATCACGAGAAAACTATTTTAAAGCATCAAAAATACTCCAAATATTGAAGTTTTTTACAAACTTATATTTTTCCCAAATATTCATATTTGTGTGTGTGTGTGTGTGTGTGTATATATATATATATATATATATATATATAAGATTTAAAAGGCTTAGGACTAATAACTCATTCTAGGTCCTTTTCCTTGTTTGGATTTGGACTTATAATATTAGTTATTTGTCTGAAGGTCGTTTAAATTTTATTTATATATAAAATTGTATATCTATATAAATATAAAAGTTATTTCATCAGTTTAATTACCCTTTGTAACATGATGAGCAAATGATTACATGCAAAAATAGTTAGTTACCAATTCATAAATTACATATAAGTTATAATAGGTATAATTTATGATACATAGAACGATTATTCATGATTCAAGTATACTAGAATACACTGTTTTACATAAAACAAGGGTTTTGATTCAAAATAAAACAAAGGTTTACACTTGTCAAATACATGTTCGGAATACTAATTCAAGATCATACTGTCAATCATTTATTTCAGAATGATTGGGTTTTCATATCTAATATACATGTAACGTTTATATGCTTTTTATGATACATTCAATTCAGGTTGTTTAATTCAATTTAGACAACCAAGGTAAAGTCCTGACATTATAACCAGAATCTCCAGCCTAGGGATCGAAACAAGTTGTGTGCAGATCTATATCAGGATTGACAACCCCGCACTCAGGCTGCTAGCTACAGTCAGGCATACACGCCAATGAGTGGCAATAGTTATCAACAGTTTAAACGCTCACAAGGCGTTTGTTTCAGGCATTCATGTCTTAGTATGGTTATAATAACTCATTAAAAAGATATTAACAACACGTTAGTGTAGAAACAACTAAACGTAAGTACATCTTCAAAGTACCAGTTTACAAAATACAAAGTACAATGGTATACTAATGTTTCCAATAACAGCTGGTGAAGCCAGGCACACTCTCAGTTACAAGTTTTACAAATACAGAACATTAGTTTACAAAATAGAACGGTTTTATTGGAATAAAACTACTTTTCATATACAACAGAAAATATGGGATTTTCTGGAACAGTTTTCATAATCAAGATACAAAAACACCCCTTCAAACATAAAGACTTATGTACTCACTCAACTTATTGTTGACACTCTCTTTTCAAATTACTTGTATTCTCAGGGAAATAATAACAGGTACTCCCCGAACTTTTTGAGAAGATGGAGCCATTATGATTCATATCTTCTTCTTTTGTATAACTATTTTGGTTTCAATATACAATGATTGAACACACATAAATACTTATGCTTTTAAATACAATGGTTGTTTGTACTTTGATTACTATGATGCATGTGTTGTGATACTACAAATGAATTCCTCCACCCCCGGACGTTTCCGCCGTTTGGTTTGGGGGTGTGAAATTCATGGCTTGGCGTTGGTGAAATCTTTGTAGGAGCATGTCTTGGTAGGCCCCTGGTTCATTCCGTTGTTTGAGCTTCCAGCCCCTTCCCCATTGCCTCCACCATTGTTCCCATTATGGATCTGCGCTAGTGCCGTTATGACTGAAGCAGATACAGCTACTTGGACTGCAACTGAGTTGAAATCTGGTGGTGTCGGCTCAGGGTTTCCATGGGTGGGTCGTTGAGGCATCCTTCTGTCATGGAATGGAAAGATGTTGAGTGCCTATAATTTTCATGGTTTGTGGTCCTATATGCTAGGTGTATAGCATATACTTAGGTAGTTTTTACATATTGACATACAACATGGAAACATAACACATAACAGATTACAACATCACAATAGAAAACATATTATTTTCCACTACTAATATTCGTACTTTTATACATGAAAATTTGCTCGAAAGAGCATACATAAAGGGTACAAAGTTCGGCAGCATAACGACTCTATGATTAGTGTAATCACTTAAACATAGAGTCAATGGTACATAGCATAGATCACATAAGCATAATACTAACGACAGGTGCGGCTAGTCCTAGTCACGGTGGGATGTGCCAGGGGGTGGTGCTGAAAAAGTGGACGCTACCTAAAGGCGAGCCACCTATCTCTCCGTGTCTCGGAGCCGAGTCTCCCACCTCACCTGCCTTATGTGGAACTCTCGAATAACCTCGCGTGTCTCCTGCTCTGCACGCTCAACCCTAGTCTGCATCTGGTGCATCTGATCGTTGGTGCTCTGAGCCAGATCGCCAGTGTCCCACAATCGTCTCACCAACACTGGAAGCGCACGATCATCCGGTCCTCCCTCCCTCAAGTCATAGAACCCACGTGCCATGCCAAACGGGGGTCGATGTCCCTGCTGTCTGCTGCACCTCCAAATTTCGATACCCTAGGGAGATGTAGGGCCAGTTGGGCCCATCCAATGAGCGGGCACCCTAATCGAGAAAGGGGTTGATGACTTGGGACTCCACGTCCGAATCACCATCCTCGTCATCATTGGGTTCTTCCTCGGGCTCCCCCTCAATATCTCCTTCGGCTTCTTCTTCTTCCAGGTCTACCACTGGTTCGGGAGGTCCACCCTCGACTTCCATTTCAAGTTCTTCTTCGGACTCCTCCTCGGGATCTTCTTCGGGTTCTACTTCAAACTCTTCCTCCAGCCATCCGTTATTCCCCTGGTTAGGGAAATACGGATCTCCAGGGTGATGGAAGCCAGCCATACTATCTGCAAGGGTGTATATAAATAAACTACTATTATTCCTAAGATGTTTTAGTTGTTATATTATTTGAGTTTGATGTTCTCTTCATGGTAATCAAAAGGGTATGTTTTTAGGTTTACCGACCATCGCGGTCACTCCAGGGCATGTGATAGTTGTATTCTCGAGGAAATGTAGTTGATCAGGCTACATTCGCCCCTTAATACAACTGTGAACAGTCCTGGCTTAAATGAGATGTCAGGATCATCTTATTTGATTTGGTATTATGTTCATTTTCCTAAGTCACACAAGTAAGGGTGTTTATTATTATATTTTATTTGTTTTGTTCAGAGTTATTTAGTCCCGCTTTGGGTTTATAGTTGCATATCAATGTGTGGTTAGATATGTCAATTCACTATAAACAGAGCTCTGATACCAACCTGTCACGCCCCCGAACCAGACGGCAAAAACTTCCGAGGGCTCACGTGACTTCAATTGAAATATCATCACAATGAATATACATGAAACATAACATAAACATCACCATGCATCAATACATTACAACTGACCTTGTTCACATCAAGTACATTGTCTAAATATTACATATCCATAGCATAAATTGTTTGAAAGTTTTCAAAACATAACATCCTAACACACTTGGTATTGTTCTTCAGCTTATATGTTACCTGAGAATACAAGTTATTTTGAAAACGTCAACATATATAATGTTGGTGAGTTCATAAGCAGGATTGATATGAAAATGTTTTGTATAGTTTGTAAAACCCAGAAAATTCGATATTTTCTGAAACGGCAATTGTTTATACAAAAGGTGTGATGATCGTTAAGTATACGCATGAATGATTTCAAAACGTGTATAAATGAGAAGTTGTGCATTATAGTTATTGAAAGTACAAGTGAATAATGTTCGTTTCCCCGGAAAACCCAATGTTTTCTGATAAAATAGTTTGATACTTTTGTATTATTGTATCGTCACAACGAATGAATATGATTTCCCATGATTACTTAGATGGTATTGGATCTCTATGTGAGTCGTTATAACCATGCATGATAATGACTAGCTCGTTTGTCTTGGAATTCTAGTGAACGCCGGAATTGATCTTAAGATTTTGTCACCCTAGACTGGCCGAGTCTAACTGTAGCGAACAACTTTGGTGTGGGGGAGTCACCCCCGTATAGATCTATACACAAACTCTCGCTCTCCCTCTAGGAGACTTTGATTATAACTACAGACTACAACTGACACTTATTGGTGTCATCCGTTATTACTCACTTAATTTAAATGAATTTGATTAACCTTGATTAACGACCTGATTTTTGTTTACACGAAGAAAAGGTAAGCCTAACAGACGAGGAGAAGAGGACTACGAGGTCCTACTAATCATGTATGTTATATAAGGCTGTCGAGTATATGAAGGACGCGTTGGCCCATTCCGCATATGCTAATGGGCCACTGGGGCCCAATAGCATGTAAAAGCCATTGAGGGTCCCTTAGGCATGTAGTTAGGTTACAGTAGGCCCAATAAACATGTATTATTTATGTTAGGCCCAAAAGTCATGTTAATGGGTCACAAAGGCCCAAAAAAAGCATGATTAGAATTATTCAAGCCCAACAATTAGAATGTTTATTTATTTTGTATAGTATTAGTGTTGCGAAGTTGCTTAATCGAAATGTCGTAAAAATCACTAAATTGTTTTATAACGATTCATAGATTTATAAAAATATATATTTTTCTATTTAAACCCATACGTTATAAAATTCTGTATATTTTGACCCAATTATTTTAATCTTAACATAATTGACCAAAAATATTAGTTTGACCAATTCAGCCCTTATTTTGGTAAATTTAGCAATTTTCTTCCTTTTTATGAAAAATGACATATTAGGTCCTTGAACTATTTTTCTTGACATTTTTGACCCAAACACTTATTTAAATAATGTTTTAAGCCTTTAATTTTGTACAGTTTCAGCCCCTTAGTTAAAAGATTTGCATTTAAATCCACACTTTTCGCAATTTTTACAATTTTAACCCAAAATCCAAAAATCTTTGCATTTTTAGTCCCTTTTGATAAATAAGGCCATTTTAACCCCTGAAATAGGTTCATTTATGTTTATCGCCCCTGTTTTGAGAAAAATTTCCATTTCAGCCCTCTTAAATTTGATTTTTCGCATATTTGGGCCTAAATAGCCGAAAGACCCAAATTTTAGCCCATTAGGCTAAAATTTACATTTTTAGTCCTTTAAAAAGCATAATATTTATAAAAAGGGTTTAGGTAATTTTTGGTTACTTAACTTTTGGTTTTGTGCTCATTTGGTCACTTAACTCTTTTTAAGTTTTAAAAGGTCATCAAACTTTTGACTTTGTGCTCATTTAGTCACTTAACTTTCTGTTTGGTCACTTAACTTTTAGATTTGTGCTCATTTAGTCACCTAAATTTTAAAATTTTGCTCATTTAGTCACTAAACTTTTGAAAAAAATTAAAAGTTTGGTGACCAAATGAGCAAAATTTTAAAAGTTAGGTAACTAAATGTGACCAAACCAAAAGTTAAGTGACTAAATGAGAACAAAGCCAAAAGTTTGATGACCTTTTAAAACTTAAAAAGAGTTAAGTGACCAAATAAGCTCGAAACCAAAAGTTAAGTGACCAAAAATGACCTAAACCCTTATAAAAACTCTTATTGTATCTGTTTTGACCTTTTGGTCCTTGTAAAAACCGTGAATGACATCTTTTTCCCCATCTTTTATTTATTTATAAAAAAAATAGTCCAATAACAAATTTTATGTTGTGGTATGCTTATTATAAACCTTTTATGGTAGTTTATCTTGACATGTTAAGTGAAATGTATCCTAAATCACATATTCTTCCTTCTTGAACTATAGATCTCGAAATATCTTTCATTTTTAGCACGTATTCACCACATAAACACAAGAAATCACACATAACATACAAATACACATAGATCTACACATTTTACTTATATTCTCCCCCATAAATCATTGGAAAACCGAAAATAGAGGGGTATGAACTCACCTTGCTTTGATGTTCATGGGTTTGAAGAAAGAAATGGAAGAGTTTGATCCTAGCAAGCCTTCTTGGGTGTATCTCGAACTTAGAGTTTTCTAGGATGATGATCATGAGTTTGTGTGAGTTTAGAAGAGATTCTTGATGAAATAAAGAGACTAGATTATGGATCCAAGCATCAACTTACCTAGGATGATGATTCTTGTGGAAGATCCTACTTGAAATACTCAATATCTTAGAATTTGTGATGAAGAAATAAGAGGTGTTCTTGAGAGAATAGTGAGTGTTTGAAAAATGAATTTGGTGTGGGTGTTGGGTGCTCTCGGCCGAGAAGAAGAAGGAATGGAGGGGAGAGAAGAGATAAGTTGCATGGGGACATGAGATATCTTATATGTATGTTGGATAATCCCATAATTAACCCCTAAACAACAATGAGGTGTCATGGCCATTTATTTATTTCTTTCCCCTTTTTTGTTTTGTATTTGGGCTGAGAGGGGGTAAAGGAAAAGAGTGGTTTGGGCCTTTTGTGCTTGAGTCCATAATATGAGGCCTAATTTGATGATTTTCAGCCCATTGAGCCTTTAGAGTGGGTCACGGCCCAATTTAGCATAAAGGAATGGATTTGAGTCCATTAAAGATATTCAGATTTGTTATGGCCCAATAAGGCCCATTAAAGATAAACTAGTCCACTTTAGGCTGATAAGGCCCAAAAATGTTAAGTCTCATGAGAGTGGGTCCAATGAGAGCCCATTTAAGAGTTCTAAGCCCAAAATAGTCAAATTGGAAGTTTATTGGCCCATTAGGCCCAATAAGGAAATCCTAGTCCCTATTGGACTTAAACCGGGATTTCTAGGGTTTCCAACATTTTGTTGACTATTTGAGTGTTTGTATAGAGTGTTTGATGGAATTTGATTGTCAGTGAATAAGCATCATACATGCTTTCAAGTTTTAGTTACAATGTTATCCTTGTTAATTGTTTACAACGCATCAGAATTCCTAGTTGTGACAAATGGTGTTTACATGGAGGGCGCTACTATGACATAAACAGAGGAGCACAGTTGTGAGGGAAGAGTAAACATCTACATGTTTAAGTTATTTGCTTAGCCTAATTCTTTATATTTTTTTCCTTGACTTTTTCTATTGTTAGGACATCACACGGTCTATTACCGTGAGAGACTTCTAAGACATTTTTCAGGAGACTGATGTAAACGCGCAAAGACCCATAAGTATAGTTGGAAACAATGTCCCCAAGCAGGGTATTTAGAAGGGAATAGGTAGAAAAGACTTTTTAGAGTGCTGGAGAATTCGATTCACTGAAATTTTATATTCATTTTATGGCTCTTTTGAATTTGATGTTTGGATATGAATGAGCACTTACTACTCATAAGACCGGTCGTGTGTTCCATGGGTTAAACTATATCTATCGTTATGGTTCGGTGTTGATGACCTTATCAATTTTTGTTTTGCACGAGTTGCTTCGGGAGACGTGTTCGTGTGTGATTAGATTACTTCAAGATTTTTAATGAAAAACGAACAAGTTCTAATCTCAAGTCACGACTAATTTACCACTTCAATTGATTCAAGAATATTAGGTTCCTTTAGATTGATTTTTTTAATGCTTTGAAATGAATGCATGAAAAAAAATTATTTTATTATCATTATTTTTTTTGTTGTTGTTGTTGTTTTTATGAAATGCATATGGAAACTAGAACCTAATGTACAAAGAGCCCTCCCCAAGCTTAAGATTTAGCATCATCCTCGATGCTCGGAGAGGGTAGGGCAACCTACTGACCACGAATGTATAATTATATAGAGCATATGAATGAATTCTCAACAATTCTAGTCAAACAATCTTAGGATTCATGCATCAAACTTGAGATATGGAAGGAATGTACCAGTCAAATGCTTGAATTTGTGATGTGTGCTTGACTTTCTCACTTCATCTTCAACCTCAAGAAAAGCTTGAACACATTAATGGTGGAATGCACAATCAGAGATGAAAGCTTCCAATCTTCCTTCCAAAACACCTCCTCAAGCTTGCTCTTGAAACCGTATATAAGAATTTTGAACCTTAATACAAGAATCAATTCAAACTTTACAAATAAAAAACTAGGGTTTATGAAGAGAAATCTCATTTTACACTTCCACCGGGAGAATTCGACCTAAATGATGAAGGAGATGAAGTTAGGAACTTAAACAACATACATTTGTGCCTTAATCGTGGATTAATTGAAAGAAATCAAACCCTAAACTAGGGTTTGGAGGGTTCTCGATCAAAGAATGATAAAGGGGAGGAGACGCATGACTATGAGAAAGATAGAAGATTTTTTTTATTTTTTTTCCAAAAACGCAAGTCTAAAGCAAGAGATGCTCGTGCGAATTAAACATTGTATGTGTGGTTTTTGCATGGCCCGTGCGTTTGTTTTTTTGAGATGGGGGAGTTACGTCGACAACACACGGTCCAGAGGTGGGCCATGTGATTTCAAGTTTTACCCATGCGTTTTTAGCATGGCCCCTGAGTTTTGGCTTCAGCCCATGCGTTTTTAACAATTGGTCGTGCAAAAAAAAATATTGAAAACCTCGGAAGCCAAGCACAGTCTAAAAAAGTAGGCCATGTGTTTTTGAGTCTTGCCCATGCCAATTTCACATGCCCATGCTTTTCTTTTCTATTAACCACAAAAATCACATTTTTTAACCACACAAAAACATTTTTTTAACATGACTCACTCTCAATCTTTTGGTTTTTTTTTGGAACTCTAAAAATACTCAAAAACATTGCAACACAACAAAGTAGAGTAAATAAAAGAAGAATGGAAAGAGAATCCTCCCCGAGTTGCCTCTCAGTTAGCCACCCTTGTTTCAAGTCTTTGGCTCGACTTGTCCCATGGAATATGTTATTCTTTGAATATTGGGGCTTTCCAACTCAGTGAACTTCTTACTATTTCCTCAAATTGGACACTTATCTTATACCTGACTTTCTTTTTCCTTGGGAACCATACTAGACTTAGACCCTTGATGATAACAATCATCCAACTGATGCCTTTCATGTACTTGTCGAATAAAGTAATCGACTCTTCTTTCTTTGATAAGGTGGTTGAGTTGATGACTGATTGGGTGTCTTCTTTCTCTGAATATGTATCCTTTAAAGGGTCCCACAGATTTATCATTTCTGACTCTAATAGTTGGTCTACCAGTGATATGATTTTCTCATTGGTAGTGGGTGTCACAGTCTCTTTTTCGTCAACCTCCAATACATCCTTTACAACTTCCATGTCATCCTTCTCTATTTCTACTTCTTCCTTGACAACCTTCTCCACTATTACTTCTTCCTCCTCCTCTTGGTCTTCAAATTTCAATCTTGGGTCATCAAAAATTTTCCCATCGTTCAAGGTGATGGCAGAAATGGTATGCCTTGCGTCCTCTTCAGTATGCGATGATAATTTTCCTTGAGTTTCCAATACACTCACAGATTGAACAAGTTATGCAATTTGTTCCTCTAAGCTTTTGAGGCTAGCTTTGGTTGTTTCCTGGAAGATTTGGGTAGTAATGGCAATGCTTTTCACAATGTCTTCCAAGGACATGCTCGAAGTTTCAGCTTGTTAGGGAGGTGCAGAATATGGTTGCTGGAACTGTGGAGTTGGTTGGTATTGGTCATTTCCCCAAGCTTGGTTTTTTTTCCCACCATTGATCATGTTGAGGTTGATCATAACTCCATTAGTTTGGCCAGTAGTAGCTTCCCCTTTCCTGCACTTCCTCCCATTCCCCTTGTAAATATGGACACATGTTGGTGTGATGTCCATTTTGAGTGCAAAAATCACACGGAATAGGTGTGGGCTGCACACTTTGGTCATTTCCAATCATCATAACTATCTGGGTTAGCTCAGAAAGTTGGTCTTTAATGTACGGAGTGTTCATCTCTGAGCCGAACTTTTTTTGTTTTGTTTTGTTTTATTTATTATTTTTTTTGGTAGAGATGTACCTGCTCACAAAAATCTTTACATAAACAATTAGTAACACCGTGTCCTCGGTAACGGCGCTAATTTGTTAGGCGTGTCAAACCCAACAAATAATAGGGGTACAATAGACTCCAAATACACTGTTTTAATGCACTAAAAAGTAGTACAAGGCAAGCAGGGTCGAACCACAGAGACATGTGACAAAAGTCTATACTTCTTTGTGCAAGGTACATTGGTCACAAAGAGGGGGGGTTCATTTGCAAAAGTCAAATAATAAAAATTAACAATCAACTTTGAAACATGCAGAAAATGAAATAGATTTGTAAACAAGTTGTAAAAGTGCTTCCAGTTCTAGTTCTCAATGTTGTCATTTAACCTGATTATGACATGATGTAATTTGTGATTGCTATTCTAACTTGGTACTGAAAGATATTAACACGCTCTAATATATTTTGCTTGCCAAATTATCTAACCAAAACACTCTCTTTGACTAGACCTAGCTTTACTAATTCAACCTAAACACGCTCTTAGATTGTATTGAAAAACTGCATTAAGTTTTGTACAAGCTTCCCAACAATGTTCATTTCTTCTCATACGCTCGGAAGTGTGAAAACATGTGATATATGTTTTACAATAAGAAAACTTATTGTTTGTTACCAATCATTAACTTTACAGAACGATTAGGTGCCTTAAAAGTTAATTAACTGCACAAAAATTCAATTCATGAAAGTGGCCAATCAAACACAAATCAAATTTAATGGTTCTAGTTTAAACAAAAACATAATCACTAGAATAGAATCACAAATCATCAAACCAAATGCTTCAAGTCAAGCAATCAACATGTTTTGAACAAGAACTAGAAACTAGGGTTTCTTAGCCACACATGGCTAAGAACAAATCAAACAAGAATAAAGATGAAATTGAAATGTTTAATGCTTACTAAAATGAAATCAAAAGTGTTTGCAATGATTAAGTCTTCTAAAAATCTCCAAGAATTCTCCCAAAATCACCCAAGATCGCCTAAAACTGCTCCAAAAACCGTTCTCTCATAAATGGCGATGTCTTCACTTGTTTTATTAAATCTTGCGTGCTTGCCATAAGGCCATGCATTTTTTAGCATGGCCATGCCTTTTGCCCATGTATTTTTGGCATGGCCATTTGTCTTGACCATGTGTTTTTGGCATGGCCCATGCTTTTTGCTAAACTTCCAATAAGTCTTCACTGTTGGCTCCATCTTTAGACTAGCTTCACCACGAGTCAAGTTGCTCAAATATGAGATGATAAAGGACAAACACGACCCGCGTCAATGTGACAAGACTGCGTTTCAAACGTAGTCCTTTACTATGATGACAATGCAACAATGACTCGGGTTATGTCTTCATGTTTTCTACCATGGAATGACCGGTTCATCTTCTCTTCATGCTCTGAAGCTCCATGCCTCCAAGTTCCATCCTCCATGCTCCAAGCTCCACGCTCCATAATGCCTGCCAAATAAATCAAAAAATAGTGAAGTACCAGACATTCTTAATGAAATATGCTATTGCCCAAATAATTAACTAAATACAATAATTATGAAGTAGAATGTTATGAAAGGACAGAAATAAACATGCAAAATAGGTGCATAAAATGCACCTATCACCTTTCAAACTGGAAGTACCTTCAAATTGTAAACAATAAAACCGTAAACACAAAGTTTAGTGAGTTCTCCAAAATAACACATACCATACATACAGTTGCCTTAGGCTACCCCCAGGGTCTTACAACCAAGTGTCATGGGCTACCCTGATGGTCTAACATCCAAGTGTCATGGATACCCCAATGGTCTTTCATACAAATATCATGGGCTACCCCTGGGGTCTTTCATTCAAGTATTCACAAAGACAACTAGCATATAATACAACCTAGTGGGCAGTGAGAAGACTCACACTCGAGCTACTACTACAAAATCTCCTCACACTAAACATATCCACAACAAAACCCTAATTAGCAATCAGGGTAATATCCTACTTAACAAGTCTAAAAGCCAATGTTAATCCTCATTAGGGAAAGAGACCATTTTGCCTTCAAAGTCCTTAATCCCTCACATTTGACCAATTGTCAAAGTGTTCAAAAAGTCATTGGTCAATGCCTAGTTGACTTACGCCTTGCCTAATCAATGTATGCTCTTCGTAGTGGTACGCTATGCGTACTTAGAGTACGCCCTGCATACCATGCTGTTAATATATTCCATTTTTTTGCTCTTAATCCATAAATACCAACCATCTATTGCTCAAATCTAGTCCTAATAAACGTCTAGAGTGATAAAGTTCCTAACTTTATGCCTTTTCATGACTTAATTGAGCTCAAGACCAAACCTAGTTTCATAAGATCCTCTAATGTCCTCAGATCCTTGCATGGGTGAAATATAGCCAACAAGATCCCATTTTTATGCCATAAGATCCTCAGAACAACATGAAATTATAACCTCAAGTTTTAGATTAGCTCATACTCACAACACTCAAGTTTATTGGATAAAGGGTATGAAAATCTATAATCTAAAGAGCTCTAGCACATGAACCAACAAATTACGAGATTTTTATCTCTTGGAGTTGAGAAATGAGATGTAGATACTGGATCCACAAGCTTTAGCTTCAACAATCTTTAAGCTTAGACCTCTCCTTCTTCAACATGCACCAAAAACACTCAAAAAGCTAAAAACAAGCTCATAAAGGATTAGAGTTTCGAAAAGACTACTTGGGAGAGTGGAGGCTAATTATGGGGTGGAACTCAAAGGAGTTATGGTCTTTCAGTAGGGTCTGAACCCTAAAAAATTCGGGTTTTAAATCAGTGCACCTACGCGTTGCGTATACAAGGGTACGCCCCACGTAAGGTTTAAAATGCCTGCCTCACTCTCCTCTCTACTCCATGCGTAGAAAACCTCCTACGCACCGTGTAGGACCATATTTGTAATAATTTTTATACTTTAGCAAAGAATGAAAAGTACCTGACAATCGGGTGTTACAATATATATGGATAAATGGATATACATGCATTTGTAACCCTCTCTCCGAAAATCGAAGGTCCAAGTTTTTGAAATTGGTTCGTGTGTGAGTTTTCATAAATGTTGCAAATCTAGAAACTTGTTTTTTTTCTTATAAGGACCATCAGAATGACTATTTGTGAAATCTATATCTATATCATATCATATCATACTATACTTATAAAGGAGGCCTTTTTTCTATCACCACAATCATTTGAAACTTCCATGTCTTTTCATATTTCTTTAAAATAATAATTCCATAATATCTATTTAAATCATTATCTACTTTATTATCATTATCTTATCTTATATCTTATATTTTATCATATCTTATCTTATCTTATATCTCTTATAAAGCTAGTATTTTTTCTTGAACCTCATGCATTTTAAACTCCCAAGACCATTTTTCCTTGAACCTCATGCATTTGAAACTCCAAAGAATATTCAACTTATACAAATTATTTTATGATTAATTGAAATATTATGATTTGTAACTCTTAAAACTCTTCATATCACGTTATTTAATTGATGAGTTAAATGAAATATTTACCCTATATAAGAAAATTGTAGATTGCATATTGCATGTATGTCAACACAAAATGATAGATTATATTTGTAGGTTTTGAAGAGTTATGTGAGTGGTTTCATGGATGTAAAAAAGCAATTACAACTTTTCCAAATATAAATTCATGTAAACTCAAATTGGTTGCATGTAAAGTTTTAGATATTAATCAATGTTCAAATTTAGGTATGTTTGTAAATGTATACTTGAGATCATTTTTTAAGTTTATGTGTTATGCATCTTTCTATAATCACAAGATGATGAAGTTGGATTGGTAATTACTTCTCATGAGTTTTTGGTAAATCACCCATCAAGCTATTTATTAGTTAGAACTTTGTTAACATGTATGTATTTTTATGTTGTCTCTCTCTTTTTTATGTTAAGAAAATATATTTAATGTACAAGAAAACATTATTCAACATGTATTTTATGCTATTTGTATACTATGTTAGTTTCTATCACTTATTTTGTTGTAAATAACATCAATGAAGTTTTTTTATAATTGATTTTGATGAAATGAGTTTATAATTATTATTCCAAATTGTTGGTCATAATGACAAATTAGAACGAATGATTTTTAATATGATATGACTTTATTGTTGAAAACCAATAATTATGTGTGTTATAGAAATGAATTCTTTATGTTCTACCAAAACTTATCTGGATGTACCTAATTTTAAATGTTTTTATAGTAATAAAAATAAATTATCTTACTACATTTTTCAATTTCTTTTTCCCTATTCGTTCTATAAAATCATCAAAAGTTGTAGTATTTATTTTTTTCATGCTACTTTGTTTTTTTATACATAGAAATCAATATATGTTTGATATATAATTTACACAACATAAAACGGTCTATAAAATCAAAAATTAATAGTAGAAATAACCAATGATATAAATTTATTAAAATTAATAAAACTAATATGTTAATATAAAGTTTGTTTTGCTATTGACATTGGTTTTACATGTATAAATATTAAATCACAATTTGTTAAATGTTATTATTTTAAGTAAATAATTATATTCACGCGCAACGCACGGAGATTCGACTAGTCTTTATATACTTATAAAGGAAGCATTTTTCCTTTCACCACATTCATTTGAAACTCTCATGATGCATTTTACTCAAACCACATTCATTTGAAACTTCTTATTTGAATAAATATCACTCAAAAGTTTCTTAATAATTATTAACCATTCAAAGGTTTTATAACTTATATAATAAGTTTAATAAACAATTAATGGATAGTCTACTATAAAAGGTCAATCTCTTTGAGTAGACACACAAATCCAATCACATACAAAATTCACAAAGAAAACAAGTCTAAAGGTGTTTGTGTTGGTTTGAGGGCTTTGGACCATTATTCCAGCCATGTTATTATGTTAAAGTTTTTAGTTTGTAAGTTTGTTATATATACTAATTCTTTTTTCTTTTTTTTTTCTTGGTTTAATTATTCTTTTAAGACAATCATTGTATGTTGTGGTTGAAGTTTTAATGTAAATTAGATTAGATTCATGTTATCCATCATATGTTATGGAATGTGATATAGACAAAATTTAATTAAATATTGTATATATGTTTGCTTGTTTGTGTTACTTCAAAGCAATAATTAATTAAAAATCATGGATTGGTCATATTTTTCCTTTCACCACATTCATTTGAAACTCTCATGATGCATTTTACTCAAACCATATTCATTTGAAACCTCTTATTTGAATGAATACCACTCAAAAGTCTCTTAATAATTATTAACCATTCAAAGGTTTCATAACTTATATAATATGTTTAATAAGAAATTAATGGATAGTCTACTATAAAAGGTCAATCTCTTTGAGTAGACACACAAATACCAATCATATACAAAAGTAACAAGAAAACAAGTCTAAATGTTTTGTGTTGGTTTGAGGGATTTCGACCATTTGTCGAGCCATGTTATTATGTTAAAATATTCAATTTTAAGTTTGTTATATACTAATTCTTTTTTTTTTCTTGGTTTAAGTATTCTGTTAAGATAATCATTGTATGTTGTGGTTGAAATTTTAATGTAAATTAGATTAGATTCATGTTATTGATCATACGTTATGGAATGTGATATAGACAATATTTAATTAAATATTGTATATATGTTTGCATGTTTTAGTTGATTCAAAGCAATAATTAATTAAAAATCATGGATATGTCATATTATCCATATAAGTCTCTTTCAAACTGCAAACTGTCTATCTTATCACTTTATATTTTAGTATATGTTTAATATTTTAAGTATAATAATAAGTGTTTTTTAAAAGTGTTCTTTCACTTAATAATAATAATAATAATAATAATAATAATAATAATAATAATAATAATAATAATAAGTGGTTTTTAAATTAACGAACAATAGGTATAAATAATAAAATCAAATTATAAAAAATCATGGATATGTCATATTATCCATGCAAGTCTCTTATAAAATGCAAATTGTCAATCTTATCACTTTATTATTTAGTATATGTTTAATACTTTAATAATAATATTAAGTGTTTCTTAAAAGTCTTCTTTAACGTATTAATAATAATAAGTGGTTTAAAATTAATGAATAATAATTTTAAATGATAATAACATTTAATTATAAATTACATAACGTTAGCTACAAATAAATTGTATTTTAAATGAACATCATTGATGAAAACAGAAAATAATTGCATAAGTAAAATTTTAAAATAATCAATCATAACAATTGTTAAAAAATAATAATAAATAGATAATTATATTTAATTCTATTAATGAGGAAGGTGGGTTGATGTCAATGAATATTATTGTTCAAAATAGTTGAGATTATATATATATATATATATATATATATATATATATATATATATATATATATATATATATATATATATATATATATTAGTGTAAAAATATTATGTTAAAATTAATGTCAATAACATAACCATTATAAACATATATTTTTCAATATTCAAACAATATATTTTTAACCTACGTCGCGCAACACGCGGGAATTCGTCTAGTCATACTATATTATAAATGAAGCATTTTTACTTTCACCACATTCATTTGAAACTCCCATGCATTTTTCCTTTCATCACATTCATTTGAAACTCCCATGACTTTTCAATTTCTTTCTAATAATAATTATAATTTGGTTTATAAGGTTAAACAAATATCAAACCTAAAGTGTAATCATATATAAACGAAATTTCAATATTAAAATAGTATATTTACTTATACTTATAAAGTTATGTTTTGTTAACTTTTAACATATTATACTTAATCTATTAGTTTTAATATATTGTTGGATGTAAATCATTATCATTTTAAAGATATAATTTTGGAACAATTTATATAAAATATTTAAATTATTAATTTGAATATAACAATATAGGGTCAACTTAAATATAAATTTGAGTTTAACTTAAACAACCTAAAGAATTGTCACACCCCGAAACCGATGGTGGAAACGTTCCGGGGCGGAGGACGTCATGTAAAGTATCACAACCAATGTACATAGCAAGCATAGTAAACACAACCATTACATTACATAGGAATATTTACATTTGTTTGAAAGCAAAGTAATACATGTTTATATATACATCAGTATGAACAAAAGTAAAGATGAGACTTCTATACGCTCCGTCTTCTCCAAAAGAACGCGGGATACCTGTCTAACGAGAACCTAAAAATACAAGTAGTTTTAAAAATATCAGCATAAAGCTGGTGAGTTCATAAGCATGTTTTGTTTCTAGTAAAAGAATAAGTTTCCTTTGGTTTTATGAAAAGTTGTTTCCCAAGAAAATCTCATATTTTCTTATGAAAGTAGTTTGGTTATTCATTTATTAAACAGCCTATTTATGAAAAGTAAAGGTATCCCAGGAAAAACCCTTATTTTCCTTAAATGTTGGTGGTTGGTTATCAATCCGGAATGATGTGTACAAGTATCTACCATACTTGTATCGTTAAGTGAAGTTTCCCTAAAAGCTTGGTTATCCTCGAAAAGTACATTAGTTTTAACACGTATATAAAATTAATAGGTAGGTGGTGAACTATATCCTAAGGGTATTACTGATACCCTCTAGTAATCAAAACAATTATTACTTTGAGGTTAGTTCACTAGGTTCATTATTACTAAAAGTAAATCTCCATTATCTAAGATACGAGCTCCATAACCATACGATGAACTGGATATGGCGCGTAATGGGGCCAGTATCATTTATGACTTTTGTCACCCGTAGACCTGTCGGTCCCACTGTAGCTAGCAGCAAGGTGCGGGGTAGTCAGCCCCGTATAGATCTATACACTCAAGTCACGTTCTCCCTCCAGGAGATTCTGGTTACAGGGTCGGTCCTCCACTCGCGTATCTTCGTGGACGTGTAGGGGTATAAACTCTCCAGACGAGGATGTTCCGGGTAGGACTCTAGGTGTCAATTTAGGGCTTGAACACACGTGAGGATCCTATGTAACATGAGGAGATACACAATTGTATCTAATTAGACATTGAACCAGTAATTAAGTAAGATAATACACTCCGATGCGCGAAAACACCTTATCTCAAGTGTTGGAAGTGATACGGGTTGCATCTAAGGAGTGTAGGGCCTAGTTACAGAGTTTACTCTTCAAGAGTAACCCTTAGCGGAGATTACGGCCCAAAGACCATATCCCCATGAGTTTACGGCCGTAAACTCATGGGTGGGATGTTTTTGGTTGGTCAAAGGTCTTATATCACTTGGGGAAATAGGCTAGGTTCAATTCTAGGGCATAGGAAGTGACTAAGGCTTCAAATGGACCATTTAGAGGAGTTCACGGCTGTAAACATAGAGTTTACGTCCGTAAACTCATATTTGCCCCTTCAATTCATGCTTTGATGGTTCTAGGTTAAGCATACATGTTTCTAGTCCTTTATACAAGCCATGGAGGGAAGTTAGGGCACCATTTGACCCCTTTACGGAGTTTGCGGTTTATGAATGTGTTCTTGGTGAGTTTACTGCCGTAAACACATGAGTTTACGGCTGTAAACTCATGCTTGGCCCATTTTTGCATGATTTTGTGCCTCAAATGAAGGGATACAAGGTTCTAGACATCAATACAAGCTTTTGGAGGTGTTTAAAGGCATTTTAACACCATGAAAAGGTGTTTACGTTCCATGAATGTTCATGGGCCGTAAACTCATGTTTACCCCCTCTATGACATGTTATTGGTGTTCTAAGCTCATTCATGCAAGTCCCTAAGTCATGGCTAAGCACTAGAAGGGTTTTGTAGGGGTTTTGGGGCTTCAAAACCCACTTATGGGTGTTTACGGTTTTGGGTTTGTTCCTGTGACAACCCGAAATTTTCTAGACTGTACAGTCAAACACTTCATAGAGAGGCAAACTCACTCTGCTACCTTTTAGCACGTTTGGTGTCCGTTTGAGCGATTCTGAGCATTAATCCTTCAAGTGGTAATCATAGGACGCATAATCCCGAGCATATTGTACATCATAGTTGTATCAAAACTCCAAAAAATTGGAGTTTACGACCCAAACATGGAGTTTGTGGTCATAAACTTCATGGGGTATATATATGGCCCTTAGCCATTTTTATTCATTTGTTCCATTTTCAACTAGAGAAAAACCCGATTCTCTCCCAAGGATCTTCAATCTTTCTTCCCGAATTGTAAGTGCTTCTACCCTAGAGTGTTTTAAAGCCTAATACATGTTTAGATATCATTAAAATCACTCAAGATTCACAAGAAGAAGGAGTTTACGGCCCAAGATCTTCTTGGACCGTAAACCCTAATTTGGGTGCCAAAGTGCTTCCAACTCCTTCCTCATGCTTAGAACCTAACTTAGATCTTACCCTTGGAGCATTAGGGACCTTAAACATCAAGTTTTAAAGGGTTGAATGAGGGTTTACGGCCCAAGATCTTCTTAGGCCGTAAACTCCCTCACAGGGTGCAATGTGTGCGCTAATCACCTTAACTAGCCTTGGACCTTAACCTAGAATTGTACACCATTGATCTAAGGACCCCAAAATTCGAAATGGTACTTCTTACCATGATTTTACGGCCGTAAACTCATGGGGAAGTGGTCACTAGACCGTAAACACATGTTAGGGTCATTTTAGGACCTTAAACCCACCCAAGCACTTGTTTAAAGCTTTGGAGCACTTAACCACTTAAGCCCTTAGATTTTTAAGCCCCTTTTTGGTGACCAATTGAGAGTTTAAGACCAAGAGTAAACTCCCCTGGGTCATAAACTCCAACAAACATGGTCATTAGACCATAAACTCCCGTATGAAGCCTTGCACTTCTTTGTTGCAACCCGATAGCCTCCTAGCACTTGACCAAAGTGTTTTCCTCGCAATAGGATGTTTATACATGTTTAATTAGCGTTATAATCACTAATTGTTTATATACATATGTCTTCATATGTAATTAGGCTCATTGTGTGTGTCTAAGTCTTCACTGGACACCAAGCACTTGCCCGACACTTCCATCTGATCCGCTCACTACAGGTGAGTTCATACCCCTTAATCAACCTTTTAAATGTTTTTAAATGCTTTATGGGGGGATACAAGTTGAATCATGCTAGTTATTATATCAATCACATGTGATTAATAACTAGCATACAAATAGATTTACTTCACTTTTAGTTGTTTTACCAAACAGATTACTTCAAATGGCTTTCCAAAACATTTTTACTAATTTAAAACTCTTTATCAAACTGTCTTACATACTGAATGTTTCTTTTCAAAACTCTGTTACAATTGTGTTTTCAAAACAAAGGTTTCTTTATACTTTAAGTTGTTCTTATCAAATAAACTGCTTTCAAACTGTTTTACAAACTGACATCAAGTCACCTTTTCTTAGTTCTTAAACTCTTCAAATGTTTTACAAAACTTCTTTTATACGTTTATATTGTCAATTGCACGCCTACATATGTATAGTTATATAAGTAATGTTTAAAGGACTTAGGAAGGCTAGCTCGCTTTATCTCCTTTCTTCGTTGGGATGTGGCTTTAGGGCATCGGTCATCCGTCCGAAGTCCGTTTAAATATTAGTTATATATCATGTGTACATATATAGTCATAAAGGTTCTTCCAGTCAATTCAATACCCTTGGGTAGCAAGGGTATACTTCCATGTTCATACGTACAAGTCATATTACTAGTAAACTAAAATAGGCGTAGTTTAGGGTTTTTACTAATACTAATACGAGAATAATGAATTATACAAAGAGTCAGTTCATGCATGAGTCAATACTTGATAGATAGAGAGAACACACAATACAGCTACTACACACAGAACATTACAATACTTGCTAGATAGAGAGAACACACAATACAGCTAGTACACACAATACATTACAATACTTGCTAGATAGAGAGAACACACAACACAACTAGTACACACAATACATTACAATACTATACAGAGAGAACATACAGGCTAGACAGAGGGAGAACATACAATACAGCTAGCACATACATTACATATACATTCATGCAGTTTGTGAGCCACTAAACGGGACATGGCACTACCTGCCATGACCGTTTTTGTATCCAAAATCTCTTTAATTGGGGAGCCTATGAGTTTGCATATATATCTATACTGGATTGACTATCCTACACCTTGCTGCTCCCTACAGTGGGACTTGCAAGTCTACGGGTGCCAAATGTCATTTCTTACGGCGTCTGACATCGTCGTTTTACTATTGAGTCGGTAGCAGGATACAGGCCGATCACATGGTACTTTAAATTTCATTTGGTTTAAGGTAGTTAGTATAGCAGTAGTCACTTATTATAATACTACCGTACTATATTATTTCCCCATTACATTCACTTCGTGAACATTCACACGATGCACGGTAATGTAAATTCTATATTTTTGGTTAATGATAGTCAGATTTGGGAAAATACACACTCTTATAAGAGACTCAGTCAGATACTAGATGCCTTAATAGAAGGCTACTTTTAGTAGGAAGCATAGGGTTTTCTAGGTTATTCAAAACTTTTACATACTCATACTTACAAATCCAGTCTTACAAATACATTCTTACAAATGCATTATTACAAATACAGACACTAAAATACTTATGATCTCACCAGCTTTAAAGCTGATACTCTCTTTCAAAATAACTTGTATCCTCAGGTCAGAAGTAGATAGGTACCGATGCAAGGTTTAGAGAAGATGGAGCTCGTTCAAGACTCATCTTTCATTTTTGATTCATACTTTAGCGTCTATTAAACATGTCAGAACACTTGTGTTAAAATTATATTATTAATGCAATGGATGATGTTGTTGCTTGTTTACTACTATTCATTGTTGTGATACTGTACATGACGTCCTCCGCCCCCGAATGTTTCCGCCGTTCCGGTTTTGGGGTGTGACGGATTGGTATCAGAGCATTGTTTATAGTGAATTGAGTATATCAACCCATAAAAGATATACAGACTATAAATACAATGGGATTAAAAATACTCTGACATAGATTTTATACTTTTAAATAATAAAATATTTAACAAAGTATACGTGCCTGTATTCATACTAAAATCCGTGTCACAATGACCAGAACAAAAGTTTTACGATTGTTGAATATCACAGGTAAGCTCGGGGATGTATGGTCAGTCTTGGGAGTGTCATAGGCTGATCAACTATGTTGTTCCGAGGAGTGATTAGCACATGCCCAAGAATGGTTGTGATGTGTCAACAAGTCTAAAAACTTACCAACACTACTACAATGTGAACATTATAACAGAGCCTAGGTCTAAAATACCATAGGGGTGTTTTGTGTTACTATAATTACTTACTTGAGAACTAAAAAGGATCTTCATTACTAATTTGATAGTTGCTAAGTGGATACACTAAGGTTATATGCATCTAGGATGTTATAGACTTAGAATCTGTGAAATTTTTGCTTTACTCCTATTCCTTGTGAATTCGGAGTTAAGGTCACTTATTCGAAGGCCTATCCTGTTTTGATTTCATATGACTGGTATGCACTTTACAAATAGTGATGTAACTAATGAAGATTTTCTAATAATTATCTAGATAGTTCGTCTAATGATTATTTCCTTATATCAATTCTCGCATAGATAACATGGTTGGACTCCATCCCCACAACAACCAGTACCTTCTGAACAAAGTCATTGCAGATGGTTTGGAGAAGAACCAGAGAATGATCATCCGGTCCCTTTGAATGATCACCATGATGAAGACCTTTCGGATGGTGCTAACTCCGAACCTTAAGTTGAGAACCTACCTCCGATAGCTCCCATTCCAAATCCTAACCCTCGTCCGGCTTTTCATGGCCCGACGCCTCCTTGGGTCGAATGTTTGGAAGCATGGAGCGAAGATCAAGATCAACCTATTCCATTTAAAGGAGACCGAAGCTTCTACAACATAAATGAAGGGAGCACAGCAGACAGAGTTCTACCAATCCTGATCTGTAGAGTTGCCCGAAACGAAATTCAGGGCAGGACAGCTCTACATCGTATCGCAGAAGTTTTCACCAATGGAGGAATGCATATCCTTCGCACCAATCACCTTGAGCATGCTCGGGAGAGATCTGAGAGAGACCACAAAACCCTGTTGCAAGCATTAGCTGAAACCCGAGCCTACGTCATAGAGCTCCGAGTACGTTAGAGGGTATATGAAAGATACATGCTTGATATGGAACGTCAACTAGCTGAACTAAGGGTTCACCATAGGGGTGTCCGTCGCCAGTAGGAGATGTTGTACTTCCTTCCTTGTTTTAAAAGAACCATGTTCCTGTCTATTTTTTGTGTAACTCCTCCTATGTGACTACCTTGTACTATAAGTACTTTAGTAGGTATCTATGCTGTCAAATACTTTTTACTCCAGATGTGATGTAAGACCTACTACCAGGTCAATTTTTCCCAAACTTATTACATCTTAAACATCGATGATATTGACAGTCGACTAATTTTTGTGTCATTCTTTGTCCAAATACTTTCGTCATACTTTCATAGGAGTCTATCTAAAAACCCACTCTAGTCAAGTTATTGGACTAGAGTAACTGAGCTCAAGAATCATTCCCAATCCTCTTCCAAGAGTTGGATCAACTTATTCACCGACCAATGATACCCCGACTTGAACGTCAAACGTCTTGAGACCATTCTACAAACTTACTTCTACTCTTTTCTAGGACTGCATCATAGGGATATAGGTCAAACCTTCATGAACATACTTTCATTCCATATTAGGACTGCGTCATAGGGATGTAGGTCAAACCTTCAAGATCATACTCTTACTCTTCAATTAAACGCTTAGAGTACATCCAGGGTCAATAATAGCCGCTACTAGAAATTCTAGTTCATCATATAGGATTTGTAAGAAGATTATTATTATGACTTTCCTCGCTTATACATTCCCGAGTTATATATAATGAATACCTGGTAGACAATAGAATGTGAGATTTCTAATTTAGTTTCTTTTCCTCGTTGGGATGTGGGACTAGAGTAGAATCACACATTTTATTATCCGCCCATTCTTGATTATATCATAACGTGTATAAGCTAAGTGTTCATGTATAATAACTCAGTTCTTAGTCAGAATCAAAATGATTTAGGTTCAACCATACTCGCTCACGAATTCATTCTCTTTTCCTGTGACAGAATCATGTTGTCACCCAGAAATAGTCAGTCGAGCAACAAAACCCCTATCCTCCATATCGACGCCACTACGTTACAAGCCACGGTAGTAGCTACTGTGACAGCTTTCCTTACACACATCAACTCGGACAACGCAAACAAGCCTGACAAAGGATTCGACAATTCGGATTGTAGTACTAAATCGGGAAACCAACAGATGACAACAGTCACGGAACTACTCGAAAAAATGAGAGGAATAAACGAAAGCGCCAAACCCAATAGGAGCGCAAGAGATCCCAAAGACTTACCGGGGAACAACAACAAGTGGCAGCCCCTGCATTCCCAGAATCGACCTGACCATACGAAAGAAAACTTCCGAAGTGTAACAAGTGCAACTCTCATCATAATGGGGCTTGCCATGAAATGCAATGTTGCAATTGCCTAAAAGTAGGGCACCATGCACGTAGCTGTGGAGCACCGGCATGACCCATCACTCAAGTCCCTGTCATCGAGACCAACCCTGCACCCAAAGGTGGTGGTAAAGTCGGACCCTATAAGAGGAAAGTTTCAATGTGGATGAATGAGGAGGGCACCCGTGTGCACATAACTCTGGCTCGCACCAAAGCTAGTACTAGCCAGGCATGTCACCAATGCGGTGAGATAGGGCACTTCAGGAAGGATTGTCCTATAACAAAGAACTCTGGCGCAGATGGCAGAATTCTAAGGCTCACTGCCACAAGAGAGGCTACTCCGGACCCTCGTTAATGTAATTAAGGAGTTTCGTTGAAACAGACTTATAAACTGTTTAAAACTAGTGCAACTAGAGTCTTATCTTTTGCGAGATCCCATCAGTAAAGGGGCCCTCGTGCTGCGTATACTTGTCTTTTGTAGTAGACCTTATTCGCAGCAATAGTCTTGTAGTAAATCTAAAGTACCGTAACTCTGTTTAAGGTTGCACCATTGTGTTTTGTCTATAACGCCTTATGTTCAAATCTAATGTCTTTAGTTTCCATATGATTCCGACATTCTCATACAACTTGAGTCAATTCGATCCTCGCAATACCAGCTTCGTGTGCGCATCTCTTTCCCCGAAATCGTCTTGCTAGCGAAGCCGCCATTCCAGAACACCGGAGTACTCATGCATAGAGTACCTCATGATCTTATCCTTTCCGAAGAAACCCCAGCAAACCTCCCTGAGGTACCACTCATACAGTACGTCAAGTTGACAATATAAAAGTATAAAAGAAGTTTTGTATAATGAATTATACAAAGAGTCAGTTCATGCATGAGTCAATACTTGCTAGATAGAGAGAACACACAATACAGCTACTACACACAGAACATTACAATACTTGCTAGATAGAGAGAACACACAATACAGCTAGTGAACACAATACATTACAATACTTGCTAGATACAGAGAACACACAATACAGCTAGTACACACAATACATTACAATACTATACAGAGAGAACATACAGGCTAGACAGAGGGAGAACATACAATACAGCTAGCACATACATTACATATACATTCATGCAGTTTGTGAGCCACTAAACGAGACATGGCACTACCTGCCATGACCGTTTTTGTATCCAAAATCTCTTTAATTGGGGAGCCTATGAGTTTGCATATATATCTATACCGGATTGACTATCCTACACCTTGCTGCTCGCTACAGTGGGACTTGCAAGTCTACGGGTGCCAAATGTCATTTCTTACGGCATCTGACATCGTCGTTTTACTATTGAGTCGGTAGCAGGATTCAGGCCGATCACATGGTACTTTGAATTTCATTTGGTTTAAGGTAGTTAGTATATCAGTACTCACTTATTATAATACTACCGTACTATATTATTTCCCCATTACATTCACTTCGTGAACATTCACACGATGCACGGTAATGTAAATACTATATTTTTGGTTAATGATAGTCAGATTTGGGAAAATACACACTCTTATAAGAGACTCAGTCAGATACTAGATGCCTTAATAGAAGGCCACTTTTAGTAGGAAGCATAGGGTTTTCTAGGTTATTCAAAACTTTTACATACTCATACTTACAAATACAGTCTTACAAATACAGACACTAAAATACTTATGATCTCACCAGCTTTAAAGCTGATACTCTCTTTCAAAATAACTTGTATCCTCAGGTCAGAAGTAGACAGGTACCGATGCAAGGTTTAGAGAAGATGGAGCTCGTTCAAGACTCATCTTTCATTTTTGATTCATACTTTAGCGTCTATTAAACATGTCAGAACACTTGTATTAAAATTATATTATTAATGAAATGGATGATGTTGTTGCTTGTTTACTACTATTCATTGTTGTGATACTGTATATGACGTCCTCCGCCCCCGAATGTTTCCGCCGTTTCGGTTTTGGGGTGTGACGGATTGGTATCAGAGCATTGTTTATAGTGAATTGAGTATATCAACCCATAAAAGATATACAGACTATAAATACAATGGGATTAAAAATACTCTGACATAGATTTTATACTTTTAAATAATAAAATATTTAACAAAGTATACGTGCCTGCATTCATACTAAAATCCGTGTCACAATGACCAGAACAAAAGTTTTACGATTGTTGAATATCACAGGTAAGCTCGGGGATGTATGGTCAGTCTTAGGAGCGTCATAAGCTGATCAACTATGTTGTTCCGAGGAGTGATTAGCACATGCCCAAGAATGTTTGTGATGTGTAAACAAGTCTAAAAACTTACCAACACTACTACAATGAGAACATTATAACAGAGCCTAGGTCTAAAATACCATAGGGGTGTTTTGTGTTACTATAATTACATACTTGAGAACTAAAAAGGATCTTCATTACTAGTTTGATAGTTGCTAAGTGGATACACTAAGGTTTTATGCAACTAGGATGTTATAGACTTAGAATCTGTGAAATTTTTGCTTTACTCTTATTCCTTGTGAATTCGGAGTTAAGGTCACTTATTCGAAGGCCTATCCTGTTTTGATTTCATATGACTGGTATGCACTTTACAAATAGTGATGTAACTAATGAAGATTTTCTAATAATTATCTAGATAGTTCTTCTAATGATTATTTCCTTATATCAATTCTCGCATAGATAACATGGTTGGACTCCATCCCCACGACAACCAGTACCTTCCGAACGAAGTCATTGCTGATGGTTTGGAGAAGAACCAGAGAATGATCATCCGGTCCCTTTGAATGATCACCATGATGAAGACCTTTCGGATGGTGCTAACTCCGAACCTGAAGTTGAGAACCTACCTCCGATAGCTCCCATTCCAAATCCTAACCCTCGTCCGGCTTTTCATGGCCCGACGCCTCCTTGGGTCGAATGTTTGGAAGCATGGAGCGAAGATCAAGATCAACCTATTCCATTTAAAGGAGACCGAAGCTTCTACAACATAAATGAAGGGAGCACAGCAGACAGAGTTCTACCAATCCTGATCTGTAGAGTTGCCCGAAACGAAATTCAGGGCAGGACAGCTCTACATCGTATCGCAGAAGTTTTCACCAATGGAGGAATGCATATCCTTCGCACCAATCACCTTGAGCATGCTCGGGAGAGATCTGAGAGAGACCACAAAACCCTGTTGCAAGCATTAGCTGAAACCCGAGCCTACGTCATAGAGCTCCGAGTACGTTAGAGGGTATATGAAAGATACATGCTTGATATGGAACGTCAACTAGCTGAACTAAGGGTTCACCATAGGGGTGACCGTCGCCAGTAGGAGATGTTGTACTTCCTTCCTTGTTTTAAAAGAACCATGTTCCTGTCTATTTTTTGTGTAACTCCTCCTATGTGACTACCTTGTACTATAAGTACTTTAGTAGGTATCTATGCTGTCAAATACTTTTTACTCCGGATGTGATGTAAGACCTAGTACCAGGTCAATATTTCCCAAACTTATTACATCTTAAACATCGATGATATTGACAGTCGACTAATTTTTGTGTCATTCTTTGTCCAAATACTTTCGTCATACTTTCATAGGAGTCTATCTAAAAACCCACTCTAGTCAAGTTATTGGACTCGAGTAACTGAGCTCAAGAATCATTCCCAATCCTCTTCCAAGAGTTGGATCAAGTTATTCACCGACCAATGATACCCCGGCTTGAACGTCAAACGTCTTGAGACCATTCTACAAACTTACTTCTACTCTTTTCTAGGACTGCATCATAGGGATGTAGGTCAAACCTTCATGAACATACTTCCATTCCGTATTAGGACTGCGTCATAGGGATGTAGGTCAAACCTTCAAGATCATACTCTTACTCTTCAATTAAACGCTCAGAGTACATCCAGGGTCAATAGTAGCCGCTACTAGAAATTCTAGTTCATCATATAGGATTCGTAAGAAGATCATTATTATGACTTTCCTCGCTGATACATTCCCGAGTTATATATAATGAATACCTTTTAGCATGTTTGGTGTCCGTTTGAGCGATTTTGAGCTTTAATCCTTCAAGTGGTAATCATATGACGCATAATCTCGGGCATATTATACATCATAGTTGTATCAAAACTCCAAAAAATTGGAGTTTACGACCCAAACATGGAGTTTGTGGTCATAAACTTCATGGGGTATATATATGGCCCTTAGCCATTTTTATTCATTTGTTCCATTTTCAACTAGAGAAAAACCCGATTCTCTCCCAAGGATCTTCAATCTTTCTTCCCGAATTGTAAGTGCTTCTACCCTAGAGTGTTTTAAAGCCTAATACATGTTTAGATATCATTAAAATCACTCAAGATTCACAAGAAGAAGGAGTTTACGGCCCAAGATCTTCTTGGACCGTAAACCCTAATTTGGGTGCCAAAGTGCTTCAACCTCCTTCCTCATGCTTAGAACCTAACTTAGATCTTACCCTTGGAGCATTAGGGACCTTAAACATCAAGTTTTAAAGGGTTGAATGAGGGTTTACGGCCCAAGATCTTCTTAGGCCGTAAACTCCCTCACAGGGTGCAATGTGTGCGCTAATCACCTTAACTAGCCTTGGACCTTAACCTAGAATTGTACACCATTGATCTAAGGACCCCAAAATTCGAAATGGTACTTCTTACCATGATTTTACGGCCGTAAACTCATGGGGAAGTGGTCACTAGACCGTAAACACATGTTAGGGTCATTTTAGGACCTTAAACCCACCCAAGCACTTGTTTAAAGCTTCGGAGCACTTAACCACTTAAGCACTTAGAGTTTTAAGCCCCTTTTTGGTGACCAATTGAGAGTTTACGGCCAAGAGTAAACTCCCCTGGGCCGTAAACTCCAACAAACATGGTCATTAGACCATAAACTCCCGTATGAAGCCTTGCACTTCTTTGTTGCAACCCGATAGCCTCCTAGCACTTGACCAAAGTGTTTTCCTCGTAATAGGATGTTTATACATGTTTAATTAGCGTTATAATCACTAATTGTTTATATACATATGTCTTCATATGTAATTAGGCTCATTGTGTGTGTCTAAGTCTTCACTGGACACCAAGCACTTGCCCGACACTTCCATCTGATCCGCTCACTACAGGTGAGTTCATACCCCTTAATCAACCTTTTAAATGTTTTTAAATGCTTTATGGGGGGATACAAGTTGAATCATGCTAGTTATTATCTCAATCACATGTGATTAATAACTAGCATACAAATAGATTTACTTCACTTTTAGCTGTTTTACCAAACAGATTACTTCAAATGGCTTTCCAAAACATTTTTACTAATTTAAAACTCTTTATCAAACTGTTTTACATACTGAATTTACAATTGTGTTTTCAAAACAAAGGTTTTTTTATACTTTAAGTTGTTCTTATCAAATAAACTGCTTTCAAACTGTTTTACAAACTGACATCAAGTCACCTTTTCTTAGTTCTTAAACTCTTCAAAGGTGTTACAAAACTTCTTTTATACTTTTATATTGTCAATTGCACGCCTAGATATGTATAATTATATAAGTAATGTTTAAAGGACTTAGGAAGGCTAGCTCGCTTTATCTCCTTTTCCTCGTTTGGATGTGGCTTTAGGGCATCGGCCATCCGTCCGAACGCCGTTTAAATATTAGTTATATATCATGTGTACATATATAGTCATAAAGGTTCTTCCAGTCAATTCAATACCCTTGGGTAGCAAGGGTATACTTCCATGTTCATACGTACAAGTCATATTACTAGTAAACTACAATAAGCGTAGTTTAGGGTTTTACTAATACTAATACGAGAACAATGAATTATACAAAGAGTCAGTTCATGCATGAGTCAATACTTGCTAGATAGAGAGAACACACAATACAGCTAGTACACACAGAACATTACAATACTTGCTAGATAGAGAGAACACACAATACAGCTAGTACACACAATACATTACAATACTTTCTAGATAGAGAGAACACACAATACAGCTAGTACACACAATACATTACAATACTATATAGAGAGAACATACAGGCTAGACAGAGGGAGAACATACAATACAGCTAGCACATACATTACATATACATTCATGCAGTTTGTGAGCCACTAAATGGGACATGGCACTACCTGCCATGACCGTTTTTGTATCCAGAATCTCCTTAATTTGGGAGCGTATGAGTTTGCGTATAGATCTATACTGGATTGACTATCCTACACCTTGATGCTCACTACAGTGGGACTTGCAAGTCTACGGGTGGCAAATGTCATTTCTTACGGCGTCTTACATCGTCGTTTTACTATTGAGTCGGTAGCAGGATACAGGCCGATCACATGGTACTTTAAATTTCATTTGGTTTGAGGTAGTTAGTACAACAGTAGTCACTTATCATAATACTACAGTACTATAGTATTTCCCCATTACATTCACTTCGTGAACATTCACACGATGCACGGTAGTGTAAATACTATATTTTTGGTTAATGATAGTCAGATTTGGGAAAATACACACTCTTATAAGTGACTCAGTCAGATACTAGATGCCTTGGTAGAAGGCTAATTTCAGTAGGAAGCATAGGGTTTTCTAGGTTATTCAAAACTTTTACATACTCATACATACAAATACAGTCTTACAAATACATTCTTACAAATACATTATTACAAATACAAACACTAAAATATTTATGATCTCACCAGCTTTAAAGTTCATACTCTCTTTCAAAATAACTTGTATCCTCAGGTCACAAGTAGACAGGTACCAATGCAAGGTTTAGAGAAGATGGAGCTCGTTCAAGACTCATCTTTCATTTTTGATTCATACTTTAGTGTCTATTAAACATGTCAGAACACTAGTATTAAAATTATATTATTAATGCAATGGATGATGTTGTTGCTTGTTTACTACTATTCATTGTTGTGATACTGTACATGACGTTCTCCACCCCCGAACGTTTCCCCCGTTCCGGTTTTGGGGTGTAACAGTTCCTCAACCGTAAACACATGATTTTGAGGATTTTAAATGATTTAAACAGGAATTTGCATGTATACCAAGCTAAACAATAAGCTAGGAAGGATTACTTACGATTTTGGAGCTCGAAAGGGGCGTTTTTGGATCAAAATCGACTTGTAGAGAGAGAGTTTTAAGAGTGGGGAAAAAGGTTTATTGAAGGTCCACTCACTCTTATATAGGGTTTGAGTGTGCGGCCCGGTGGGAATCTACCCGATCCCGACGTTAAACGGAGTTTATGGTTGTACCCGATTAAATGGTTGTAACCCGACTTGGTCATAAACTAGAAACTTTTCAAAGAAATATCGAGGGTGTTTCACGTGTTTCTAATTCATTTCAACACTTATGAAGTCATAATAAAAGTCTCAATTTAATTAACCTAATCCAAAATGTTAACAGAAAATTAAATAAAAAAACAAGTTTTATTTAACGGAAATGGGTTACAGTGACGGAATAAATTTTAGGTTGTCACATCATCCCCCCGTTAGAGGGAATTTCGTCCCGAAATTTAGAATTAAGATACAAATCATGGATGTGAAAAGAGATGCGGATATTTCCGTTTCATCGAGTCTTCGCGCTCCCAAGTGAATTCGGGTCCCCGCTTGGCATTCCAGCGAACCTTCACTATCGGGATGCGGCTTTGTTTCGTATGTTTGATCTCTCGATCCATGATTTTGATTGGTTCTTCCACAAAGTTCAGGATTTCGTTGATCTCGATCTCATCAAGAGCGATCACAAGGGTTTTATCGGATAGTCACTTTTTAAGGTTTGAGACGTGGAAGATAGGATGGATGTTGCTAAGCTCTTGGGGTAATCGGAGTTTGTAGGCTACGGGACCGATCCTAGCGAGGATCTCAAAAGTTCCTATGTACCTCGGGTTAAGTTTTCCGCGCTTTCCAAAGCGTATCATGCCTTTCTAGGGCGAGACCTTCAACAGGACACGATCTCCAACCTAGAATTCCAAGGGTTTTCGTCGTTTATCGGCAAAACTCTTTTGTCTGCCTCGTGAAGCTTTCAGTCGTTCTCGGATCTGGATGATCTTTTCTGTTGTTTCGCGACTGATTTCAGGACCAGTGAGAGTACTGTCGGGGACTCAACCCTTGGCTAGCTGCATGTCCCCTGCCTTAGCCCAGCACAGAGGGCATCTTCACTTGCGACCGTAGAGGGCTTCGAACAGGGCAGCCTTGATGCTGGTATGGTAGCTATTGTTATACGAGAACTCGATCAAGGGTAAATGAGTGTCCCACGACTTTTCGAAATTGATGACACATGCTCTCAACATGTCTTCCAGGGTCTGGATAGTCCTCTCACTCTGCCCATCTGTCTGAGGATGATAAGCGGTACTCATATCCAGCTTAGTTCCATGACCTTTCTGAAGGGACTACCAAAATCTTGAGGTAAACCTGCTATCTCGATCGGAGATAATGGACACAGGCACACCGTGCAGTCGGACTATCTCTTGAATGTAGATTTGCGTGAGTCTTTCCATCTTGAATGTTTCTTTGATCGAAAGGAAGTGAGCGGATTTTGTCAATCGGTCGACAATTACCCAAATGGTATCGTACCCACTCGGAGATTTGGGTAACTTGGTGGTGAAATCCATAGTAATCATCTCCCATTTCCACTCAGGTATCTCGGGCTGCTGGAGCAGACCTGAGGGTTTCTGATACTCGACCTTTACCTTGGCGCAAGTCGGGCACTTGCCCACGAAGGTAGCGATTTCGGCTTTCATGTTTGGCCACCAGTATAGTTTCTTGAGATCCAGGTACATCTTATCCAAACCCAGGTGCACAGAGTATCTAATCTTGTGAGCTTCGTTCATGATAACCTCTCTGAAACCTCTGAACTTTGGGGTCCAGATTCTATCCATGAAACAATAGACTCCGTCACTTCTGATCTCAAGATTCTTATCCATTCCCCTCAAGGCTTTGTTTGATACGTTCTCTGATTTTAGGGCTTCCAACTGAGCCTCTCGGATTTGTGCAGATAAGTGGGAATGGATGGTTATTATCAGTGTTCTCGCCTTGCTGCTTGAGCTTTCCTTTCGGCTAAGGGCATCTGCTACCACATTAGCCTTGCCAGGATGGTGGCGGATTTCGCACTCATAGTCACTGAGCAGCTCTACCCATCATCGTTGTCTCATGTTTAAGTCCTTCTGATCGAAGATGTGTTGTAGGCTTTTATGGTTGGTGAAGATCGTGCACTTGGTTCCGTAGAGGTAATGTCTCCAAATCTTCAGTGCGAAGACCACTGCTCCTAACTCCAGGTCGTGGGTTGTGTAGTTAACTTCGTGTGCCTTCAGCTGTCTCGAGGCATAAGCGATAACTTTTCCTCTCTGCATAAGCACACAGCCTAAGCCCTGATTGGACGCATCGCAATAGACAACGAAATCCTTTGTCCCTTCAGGAAGGGACAGGATAGGTGCGCTGCACAAGGCTTGCGTCAACATTTGGAATGCAGTTTCTTGCTTTTCACTCCAACAAAAGGGTACACCTTTCTGTGTTAGAGTGGTTAGGGGTTTGGCGATTCTGGAAAAATTATGAATGAATCTACGATAATAGCCGGCGAGACCCAAGAGTTGATGGATTTCTGTGGGTGTCTTCGGTGCCGACCAATTTTCTATCGCCTTGATTTTCGACGGGTCCACGTGTATACCCTCCTCGATTACCACGTGACCAAGGAAAGTTACCTTTCAAATCCATAATTCGCACTTGGAGAATTTCGCGTACAACTTTTCCGATCTAAGAGTTTCCAACACTAACCTCAAGTGTTGTTTGTGATCTTCTTCGCTTCTAGAATAGATAAGTATGTCGTCAATGAACACGATAATGAACTTGTATAAAAAGGGGCGACACACCCGGTTCATCAGGTCCATGAACACTGTCGGTGCATTGGTTAGACCGAAGGGCATCACTACAAACTCGTAGTGTCCATATCGAGTTCTGAATGATGTTTTGGAAACATCACTCTCATGAACTCGTAACTGATGGTACCCTGATCTGAGGTCTATTTTCGAGAAATAACTGGCTCCCTGAAGTTGATCGAAGAGGTCATCGATTCAAGGAAGAGGATAACGGTTTTTGATGGTGAGCTTGTTCAGTTCACGGTAGTCTATACACATCCGAAAGGATCCATCTTTCTTCTTCACAAATAATACCGGGGCTCCCCAGGGTGAGGAACTCGGTCTGATGAACCCTTTGCTGAGTAGCTCATTAAGTTGACTGGATAACTCCTGCATTTCTGCTGGTGCTAAGCGATATGGAGACTTGGCTACAGGATTTGCTCCAGGAATTAGGTTGATGCGAAACTCAACTTGGCGTTCGGGAGGAATTCCCAGGAGTTCTTCGGGGAAGACATCAGGAAAATTGCAGACTTCGGGGATGCTCTCGAGGTCTTTAACTTCCTGTTTCTCGTTGATCACATGAGCTAGGAATGCGTAACACTCCTTTCGCAGAAGCTTTTGAGCTTTGATGCATGAAAAGATGCGAAGATTTGAACTAAGTTTATTGTCGTAGATCATGAGAGTCTGGTCATAGGGAAGATTGAGACAAATGGATTTTTCGTAACAAAGGATATCATCATGATTGGGACTCAACCAATCCATGCCAATGATAACATCAAAGCTCTTTATGGAAACTGGCATTAGGTCGATGGGAAAGGAATGATCATTCAGGGTAAGGGTACAGCCTATGAATATATCGTTAGCGTTCTCTTTCTCACCGTAAGCCATCTCGACGGTAAACATTTCGGTTAATAGTTGAGGATTAGGTTTAAGAAGATGTTTGAATGAATGGCTAACAAAACTTCTTTCAGCACCAGAATCGAAAAGGATGCATGCATAAGAGTTGTCGAGAAGGAACATACCCGTGACAACGGTGAGATCGGCGATTGCTTCGTCCTGCCCAAAGGTCAGAACTCTCCTGGTGTTGTTGGCTATTGTTGCTTTGGGGCAGTTTCGCTTGATATGCCCGACTTCACCGCAACCGTAGCAGGCCTGACTGACACCCGCTCCGGAAGCTTGATTGGTTGGTTGGGCTGGGGTTTTGCAGAATCAAATCATATGTCCCTTTCTACCACAGTTGGAGCAGGACAACTCACATCATGGGCCGGGGTTATGGTGGTAGTTACACTTGTCGCACCGAGGGAGGGTACCAGCATACCTACTGGTAGGTGCTTGAGTTGTAGAAGCAATGGCAGAAACAACAACAGGGGTAGTAGCAGCATAGACTGCCACAGTTTGCTGCTTCTTTGAGGGCTCTTGCAAAGACTGACCCCTTTTCTGCTTCCAAAATTTTCTTTTCTCACCATTCCTTTTTTCCGGTTCAGGATCGGTGGCCACTTCATCAAGATCATCTCCATGGTCGATCAGAGTTTGCGCCAGGCATTTAGTGTTGTCGAAGGTGTTTGGCTTCGCAGCCAAAACATTTCCCTTGGTTGGCTGGGTCAGCCCCCAGATAAATCTTTCAATCTTTTTGCTTTCCGGGGTAACCATTCCTGGACAGAGAAGCGCTAGGTCTTCAAACCTGGAAGTGTAAGCGACGATATCAGAACCCTTCATCTTTAGATTCCAGAGTTCATGCTCTAATTTCTGCATTTCGCCCCGTGGGCAGTACTCAGCAAGTAGGAGCTCCTTCATGCTCTCCCAACCCATGGCATTGGCTACAGGCAGGGTTAAGGATTTGAATCAGCCATTCCACTAAGTCAAGGCTTTATCGGTGAAAGTGCAGGCGGCGAACTTCACCTTGTTAGCTTCCGAACAGGAACAGATTCCGAAAATAGACTCGATCTTCTCAAACCATCGAGTCAGAGAAATAACACCTCCAGTGCCATTGAAAGGTGTGGGTTTTGCGTTCATGAAATCTTTGTAGGAATACTCCTTCCAGTGTCCCTGACTACCTTCCTAGTTTTGGGGCTGAGTACCACCTCCTGGCCCGTCGGAACCACCGGGGTTCATTTGTGACATGGCAGTAGCCACAACAGCAGTAACAGCTGCTTGGAACATGGCGGGATCAAATGGAGGAGGTGGTGGAGGAGGATTGTTGTTCCTTGAGTTGGGTCTTCTTCTTGGAGGCATCTTGATCTAAAATGATCAGGAAAGAGAGGATGGTAAGTCCTCTGAATTGAATAAAAAGATATGGAACAAGAGATATCTCATTATGGCAGATAAAGTGTTCTACTATGCGATAATATATAGGAAAGCTAACAAAGCAAGGGAATTTATCGCTAAATAAAATGAGTAGCAACACTTGAATGAGGATTTCTATAACGAAGTTGACTCTAGAAAATACTTCCATAGTATTTTATGTTTTGTTGTGACCATGACTCATTGTTTGGATATTTGGTAAGTTTTAGGTATGCTGCACACCACAGTCACTCCCAAGCACATGTTGGCCATGTCTCGAATGAATATAGTTGATCAGGCTATATTGACCCTAAACACGACTACATAACTGCCTAGGTTTAACTGCAGTGTACAACACCCAATTACTTATGTTTTGTTCTACTTGTGGTTACAGATTCTGGTATGTAGGTATATTTGTATACTTGGAGTAAAAATACTTATATTTTTAAAGTATACTTTTAGTTCAGAGCACTTCGGCCCCTTAGTGTTCATCGTTATATACCATGAAAGGCTTGGTATACTTAGTTCACTATAAACCTGGCTCTGATACCAATCTGTCACACCCCGAAACCGATGGCGGAATCGTTCCGGGGCGGAGGACGTCATGTAAAGTATCACAACCAATGTACATAGCAATCATAGTAAACACAACCATTACATTACATAGGAATATTTACATTTGTTTGAAAGCAAATTAATACATGTTTATATATAGATCAGTATAAACAAAAGTAAAGACGAGACTTCTATACTCTCCGTCTTCTCCAAAAGAACGCGGGATACCTGTCTAACGAGAACCGGAGAATACAAGCAGTTTTAAAAATATCAGCATAAAGTTGGTGAGTTCATAAGCATGTTTTATTTCTGGTAAAAGAATAAGTTTCCTTTGGTATTATGAAAAGTTGTTTCCCAAGAAAATCCCATATTTTCTTATGAAAGTAGTTTGGTTATTCATTTGTTAAACAGCATGTTTATGAAAAGTAAAGGTATCCCAAGAAAAACCCTTATTTTCCTTAAATGTTGGTGGTTGGTAATCGATCCGGAATGATGTGTACAAGTATCTACCATTAGTCCCTGAAAGCTTGGTTATCCTCGAAAAGTACATTAGTTTTAACACGTATATAAAATTAATAGGTAGGTAGCGAACTAAATCCTAAGGGTATTACTGATACCCTCTAGTAATCAAAACAGTTATTACTTTGAGGTTAGTTCACTAGGTTCATTATTACTAAAAGTAAATCTCCATTATCTAAGTTGCGAGTTCCATAACCATACGATGAACTAGATATGGCGCGTAACGGGGCCAGTATCATTTATGACTTTTGTCACCTGTAGACCTGTCGGTCCCACTATAGCTAGCAGCAAGTTGCGAGGTAGTCAGCCTCGTATAGATCTATACACTCAAGTCACGTTCTTCCTCAAGGAGATTCTGGTTACAGGGTCGGTCCTCCACTCGCGTATCTTCGTGGAGTGTTACCGAGGACGTGTCTACAATCTTAAGAATAACGAATTTACAAGTAATAATATGGAAAATCCTGTTCTATGAATGGCATGAAATCCTTTGTGAAATATAAAATATAACATTTTATAATGAGTTTCACAATTAGTTTGAAAACTAACTCTGCAAGTTAAACGGTTGGTAATACAGTTTTCTGTGTTAAAAGCATACTGAATATGTAACATTTCATACGAAATAATAAGTTTGAGTACAAGATTTCCTTGTACTTTTGCTTGTATTCCCCCCGTGAAAACATTAAAACATGGAAAAATGTGTAGGGGTATGAACTCACTAGACGAGGATGTGCCGGGTAGGACTCTAGGTGTTAATTTAGGGCTTGAACACACGCGAGGATCCTATGTAACATGAGGAGATACATAATTGTATCTAATTATACATTGAACCACTAATTAAGTAAGATAATACACTCCAATGCGAGAAAACACCTTATCTCAAGTGTTGGAAGTGATATGGGTTGCATCTAAGGAGTATAGGGCCTAGTTACGGAGTTTACTCTTCAAGAGTAACCCTTAGGGGAGATTACGGCCCAAAGACCATATCCCCATGAGTTTACGGCCGTAAACTCATGGGTGGGATGTTTTTCGTTGCTCAAAGGTCTTATATCACTTGGGGAAATAAGCTAGGTTCACTTCTAGGGCATATGAAGTGACTAAGGCTTCAAATGGACCATTTAGGGGAGTTCACGGCTGTAAACATAGAGTTTACAGTTGTAAACTCATACTTGCCCCTTCAATTCATGCTTTGATGGTTCTAGGTGAAGCATACATGTTTCTAGTCCTTTATACAAGCCATGGAGGGAAGTTAGGGCACCATTTGACCCATTTAGGGAGTTTGCGGTTTATAATTTTGTTCTTGGTAAGTTTACTGCCGTAAACACATGAGTTTGTGGCCATAAACTCATGCTTGGCCAATTCTTGCATGATTTTATGCCTCAAATGAAGGGATACAAGGTTCTAGACATCAATACAAGCTTTTGGAGGTGTTTAAAGGCATTTTAACACCATGAAAAGGTGTTTACGATCCATGAATGTTCATGGGCTGTAAACTCATGTTTACCCCCTATATGACATGTTTTTGGTGTTCTAAGCTCATTCATGCAAGTCCCTAAGTCATGGCTAAGCACTAGAAGGATTTTGGAGGGGTTTTGGGGCTTCAAAACCCACTTATGGGTGTTTACGGTTTTGGGGTTGCTCCTCAACCGTAAACACATGATTTTGAGGCTTTTGAATGATTTAAACACGAATTTGCATGTATACCAAGCTAAACAATAAGCTAAGAAGGATTACTTACGATTATGGAGCTCGAAAAGGGCGTTTTTGGATCAAAATCGACTTGCAGAGAGAGAGTAAAGAGAGAGTGGTAAGAGTGGGGAAAAAGCTTAATTGAAGGTCCACTCACCCTTATATAGGGTTTGAGTGTGCGGCCCGGTGGGAATCTACCTGATCCCGACGTTAAATGGAGTTTATGGTCGTACCCGATTAAATGGCCGTAACCCGACTTGATCATAAACTAGAAACTTTTCAAAGAAATATCGAGGGTGTTTCACGTGTTTCTAATTCGTTTCGACACTTATGAAGTCATAATAAAAGTCTCAATTTAATTAACCTAATCCAAAATGTTAACGGAAAATTAAATAAAAAAACGAGTTTTATTTAACGGAAATGGGTTACAGTGACGGAATAAATTTCAGGTTGTCACAAGAATATTTTGTAAATAGTTAAAAGTGATTAATTGTAGTGTCTTTCTAATAATTATTATAAGTTGGTTAATAAGGTTAAATAAATATCAAACCTAAAGTGTAATCATTAATATATTAAATTTCAATTTTAAAATAATATGTTTACTTCTACTTATAAAGTTATGTCATTAACTTTTAACATATTATACTTAATTTATTGGATTTAATATGTTGTTATATATAAACCGTTATTAGTTTAAAGCTACAACTTTTGAACAGTTTGGACAAAATACTTAAATTTTTAATTTAAATATAACATTACAATGTCAACTTAAATATAAATTTAAGTTCCACTTAAAAACCCAAAGAATATTTTGTAATAGTTAAAAGTGATAAATTGTAGTGATAAATGCAAAAAACTAAATTGTAATCTCAATTTAACTAAAATATTTCCTAAAGATATTTTTATAATTGTTAAAAGTTTTAAAATAAGTAGCTTAAAATAAATTTCAATAACAATAGTTAAAAATAACTTTATATAAATGATTATATTGTTACCTTTAAAATAAAAAAACAATTTTTGATGTTTTAAATTTTAAACAATTAATTAACAATAACAACAACTATAAATGTACATATATTATCATATAATTCAAAATAATCAATATATTATATCAATTTAGTATATATGAATTATTATATCAAATTTAACAACAACGTTATTGTTATATTTAAAGAACCATATATTTGTAATAACTTCCTATATAGGTGTCTCTGCGCAACGCGTGGGCATATGCCTAGAATATGATATATAGGTGATAATATTATATTTAATTTTATTCATGTGTAACTCGTAGGTAGAAGTCATTCAAACGATTGATATTATGCAGTTATAATAGATGTATATATTATCATATAATTCAAAATAATCAATATATTATATCAATTTAGTATATAAATTATTATATCAAATTTAACAACAATGGTATTGTTATATTTAAAAAAACATATATTCTTAAATACTTCAACTATATAGGTGTTTGTGCGCAACACGTGAGTATTCGCCTATGATACTTATAAAGGAAGTATTTTTTCTTTCACCACATTCATTTGAAACTCTCATTCATTTTTCATTTAACCACATTCATTTGAAACTCCCGTGACTTTTCAATTTCTTTCTAATAATGATTATGAGTTGGTTAATAAGCTTAAATAAATATAAAACGTAAAGTGTAATCGTTTATAAATTAAATTTCAGTATTAAAAGAATATATTTTCTTCTACTTATAAAGTTATGTTTTTAACTTTTTAACATATTATACTTAATTTATTAGGTCTAATATGTTGTATTTAAACCATTATCATTTTAAAGCTACAACTTTTGAAGAATTTGTATAAAATACATAAATTGTTAATTTAAATATAACCTTACAGGATCAACTTAAATATAAGCTTTAGTTCAACTTAAACAACCTGAACAAGGTTCTAAATAACGTAAGGCGTGACTTGGCGGCAATGTCAAGCCTCAAGCTTTTCTGAGCCTTGGCGAGTCACGTCGTTTGTAAGGCGTGACTTAAGGCAGAAATTTTGTATATAATTCATATTTTTATATGTATTTTCTACTATTATTCATTTTTATACACATATATGGCTCAAGGCGGCGTTTTGGCAAAGCTTGGCGGCACATGCAAGCCTTGGAGTCATGGCGTGCCATGGCGGAGCCATGGCTAGCTTTTTAGAACCTTGAACCTGAATAATATTTTGTAAATAGTTAAAAGTGATAAATTGTAGTGTCTTTCCAATAATTATTATAAGTTGGTTAATAAGGTTAAATAAGTATCAAACCTAAAGTGTAATCATAAATAAACTAAATTTCAATATTAAAATACTCCCTCCGTCCCATTTTTATTATCCACAGATAAAAAACACAAAGTTTAAGAAAACAATAATTACTGATTACTTTAATCAGTAAAATGACATTTATACCCTTTTTTTTAAATCTTACATTACTTTCTTTTAAAATTTTAGATTTTTAATTACTCTATATACAATAAAAGCTTTGCGGTAAAATATTTACTCAACAAAAGTAATATTCCTATTTTAAAAATTTTGTTTTCTTTTGGTAAACAAATGGAGGTAAAAGTGCCGCCATGTTTTAATGTCAAAATGATCTAAATTTTTTACTATTCCGTATAAGAATTTTAATCGTCAACTTTTTTTCAATCCCTTTTAAATTTCATATTCTTTTGGTGGCAAATATGCCGCCATAACTACGTACATAACAATAAATTTGGCTGTATTTATTTGCATCTAACAGTTCCTAATACACCATATTCAAGTTTATTCTCATTTCACACTTAAATTTCATATGGAGCATTCCACAAATCCACTCACTAAAAAAAACACTACCATTGCACAACGTCAAGCTATATTCCAAGTCTTATTGCAAGAAAGTTTGGATGGACGATTAAAGAAAGGTTCCGCAAGTGAAGTAGCTTCACTATTCTCGGTTTCTAAACGGACCGTTAGTCGTATTTGGCGTCAAGGTAAAAATCAAGTTGACCAAGGATTACCGGTTGATTTATCTTCAAACATGTCAATGGTTGTCGGGCGGAAAAGGATACAAATAAATTTGAATCAAGTTTCAGAAATTTCGTTACGTCGTCGATCCAATATACGATCTCTTGCAAAATCTTTAAATGTTTCAAAATCAACTATGCATAGACGGATTAAGGAAGGTGTGCTTCGACCGCATACAAATGCCATCAAGCCGACTCTAACTCATGAGAATAAAAGAGCAAGGTTAGAATTTTGTTTATCAAAGATTACGTTGTCATCATTATTTAGTCCACTTCCTACATTCTATGATATGTTTAACGTTGTCCATATTGATGAGAAATGGTTTTACATGTCAAAACCATCAAAACGTTACTATCTAGTCCCCGGTGAGGATGAACCATTAAGAACATGCAAAAGCAAAAAATTTATCACAAAGGTTATGTTTCTAGCGGCGGTAGCAAGACCGAGATTTGATTCATCGGGCAACGAAGTTTTTTCGGGAAAAATAGGTATCTATCCATTTACAACATTGGAACCCACTAAACGTTCAAGAAAAAACCGTGTTGCGGGAACATTGGAGACAAAGCCTATTCTATCGGTAAACAAAGAGATAACAAAGTCATGGTTGATAGAAAAAGTTCTATCGGATATTAGAGCTAAATGGCCGCGAGGTCATACGGGTCCCATATTTATTCAACAAGACAACGCAAAGCCCCATGTTGATGTTAATGATAGCGAGTTTCTTGAAGCGGCATCTCGAGATGGGTTTGATATTCGACTTTGTTTTCAGCCCCCAAATAGCCTGGATTTGAATGTGTTAGACCTTGGATTTTTTCGGGCAATACAATCACTTCAAGAACAAGAGGCTTTGCGTACAATTGATGAATTGGTTGATGCGGTTCAAACATCTTTTGAAAGAATGCAATCGCAACAACTTAACAATGTTTTTTTAACTCTACAAACATGCATGAAAGAGATCATGAAGATTCAAGGTGGCAACAACTATCATGTACCGTATATTGGTAAAAATAGGTTAGAACGACAAGGTAACTTGCCATTCCAAATTGAGTGTGATCAGAGTTTAATAGATGATGCTATAATGTTTTTGAACCATTAAAAAATTGCTTATCAAAAGTTTTTGTAAAAAACACTTCACTGTGTTTTGATTTTGTTGTAATGAAAACGTAAAGATATTTCTCTTTTGGAATTGAAGCTCACCAATTTATTGCCACTTTATCTTTTGTTTTCGTAAAGTACATATTCTAATTTATTCTTATTTTTCTTCTCAAAAATTAGAATATTAAAGATATGATAGATGACTCAAATAAAGGGTAAAATTGCAAAAGTGCACATTTATTTTTAGCAATGACAATAATTTTGGGACAACTAGAAATAGGAAGGTAGACAATAAAAATGGGACAGAGGGAGTAATATTTTTACTTCTACTTATAAAGTTGTGTCTTTAATTTTTAATATATTATACTTAATTTATTAGATTTAATATGTTGTTGTATGTAAATCATTCTCAATTTAAAGTTACAACGTTTGAACAGTTTGGACAAAATACTTAAATTGTTAACTTAAATATAACATTATAAGGTCAACTTCAATATAAATTTTAGTTCCACTTAAAAAACTCAAAGAATATTTTGTGAATAGTTAAAAGTGAAATTATAGTGCTAAATGCAAAAACTAAATTGTAATATCAATTTAACTAAAATATTTTCTAAATATATTTTTATAATCGTTAAAAGTTTTCAAATAATTAGCTTAAAATAACTTACAATAACAATAGTTAAAAATAGCTCTATATAAATGATTATATTGTTACCTTTAAAATAAATAAAAAAAATTATTTGTTATTTTAAATAATTACAATGATAGAAATTAAAATGTTAAGCAAATAAATTTTAAAAAAATAATTAACAATAACAACAACTATAAATAACATTAAATCATATATTATATTTTATATTATTCATCAGTAACCTGCGGGTAGAGGTCATTCAAAAGATTGAAATTGTGAAGTTTTAATAGATGTATAGATTATCATATAATTCAAAATAATCAATATATTATATCAACTTAGTATACGAATTATTATATCAAATTTAACAACAATATTATTATTATATTAAAAAAAACCATATATTTGTAAAGATTTCAGCTATATAGATACTTCTGCGTAACGCACGAACATTCGACTAGTATACTTATAAAGGAAGCATTTTTCCTTTCACCACATTCATTTGAAACTCCTATTCATTTTTCCTTTCACCACATTCATTTGAAACTCTCATGACTTTGCAATTTCTTTCTAATAATGATTATAAGTTGGTTAATAAGGTTAAATAAATATAAAACTTAAAGTGTAATCATATATAACCTAAATTTCAATATTAAAAGAATATATATTTTCTTCTACTTATAAAGTTATGTTTTTAACTTAGAACATATTATACTTAATTTATTAGGTCTAATATGTTGTTGTATGTAAACCATTATCATTATAAAGCTACAACTTTTGAAAAAAATGTATAAAATACTTAAATTGCTAATTTAAATATAACCTTCTAGGATCAACTTAAATATAAATTTTAGTTCAACTTAAACAACCTAAAGAATATTTTGTAAATAGTTAAAAGCGATAAATTTTAGTGTCTTTCTAATAATGATTATAAGTTGGTTAATAAGGTTAAATAAGTATCAAACCTAAACTAGTGTAATAATAGGGATAATGACTTAGGAGGGTAATAAGGTTTCCAGTTTGTCCGTATTAGGTCACTAAGGTTTTTTTTGTGCGTATTAGACCAATATGGTTGTTAGGGTTTTGTATGGGACTCTTTGTAGGTGAGGGAGGCCGGTCCTGGGGCACATAAGATGTTTAAATAGGGAGCAAACCCTTGAGATTAGGGTTTCATCCAGACTGACAGACTTGCCGAGTCCAGGAAATGGACTCGTCGAGTCGCCCACTTAAAACGTGTGCAAATCCCATCTCTACTAGACGAGTCTAACTTCTGACTCGTCAAGTACCCCCTTAAGATGGAAAATTACTTTAATTAAATTACATACCAGAATTCGGGGCGTTACAATGTATATGTTTCAGTAATTGAAAAAATTAAACAAAAATAACAATTCTCCCATTTCTATGTAACCTTACAGTTTCTTTCAATCCAGTACCCTTAAACCCTAATCCGAGAGGTGTAGTCCCTTCCCTCATCCTCTTTTCTCCCACTCCAGCATCGCATCTGACCACCATCTCAACAATCTCTCTTCAAGAAACAGTAATTTTCCATCAACGAACCACCACCAAAATCGTGAACGGCCATCGACTGCCACCGTGCTCGAACTTTTTTATTGGAGTGAGTTATTGAGCATCGATTAGCTTCTGATTGATCAGGTAAGCATGTAAGCATGTCTTTCTCCTCTCTATATTGTGAATGGCCATCGCTGCCCCACAACCAACCGACGCCGACGCCTGTTTGTTCTTCATATTGATCATGTAAGCATGTCCTTCTACTCTCTATAATTGGAACTTTGATTTTATGATTATGACTTCTCTTATCTGATGGTTTAAGAACTAATATATTATTTAAATAAATATGTTTTTGAATTTTTGATACTAACAATATGCCATTTCTTCTCGCATTGTAGTTGTTTGATAAAATGCTAGGAGAACTATGAAAACGACAAACAGATTCTTATGGAATTTTGAGACCTAATCTAAGTGTTGAATTGCATAAGAAAATTCATAAAAGTATTGAGCCCAGGTATATACCTAATCATATATTGGATAATTAAGTTTGAGTTTGACTTTCCAATTGTCCAAGCATGGCCATTTATGACACAATGCAAAGCTTGTAAAGCCCAATTGGCACCCACTGTGTCAGATATGCCTATATTCTTGCTGGTTTTCTTCTTGCAGCCAGCAAAAAGGAAAAAAAATTTCTTTTTATAAAACAAATGCACAATTGCTATTTAATATTTATCATTTCCATTATTTTGAAAATGGTAAAGGGTCAACCGTTTGCAATGCCACTTTGAATCTGGAGTAGTTCAATATGGAACTCTATAAATTTTTGTATCTGGTAAGTTAATTTGTTTTTTTCATGTTATTAATTGTAGGAGACTAGTGTTGATTTGAGTTACTCAAGTTTTGAATGCATTAGCATTTGCTGACATGGACGAATGTTGCAGGCTTCTTGACAATAACAACTTATTAGTCTATCTTCCTGTTATCTTCCTCCTGAGAATCGGTAAACAACCATACTTGATTATACTATATGCTTTTTTTCTTTACTATATTGCTTTTATAAACAATTTTGTTTTCATCATAAAATAAATCATTTTTTGTATTTTGGTATAATTTGAAAAAGAAATAATTTTTCATTGACTTTTTATATGAAGCTCATTTTTTATTTTTAAGATTATTGAATTCTTAGTATAATTAAAATCGTATTTTATTTTTATAATTAATATATACTAAAATTACAATAAAGATTTATTAAATAATCTATGATTTTAGTTGTCAAATTTTATTTTATTTGTAGTATGTTGAGATTTATTTGAAATTATGATTTTAATTGACTTGTTTTTGGTATGATTTTGCATATTTTTGTTATGATATTAATTTTATTATTTTTGGTATGTTTCAACTCTATAATGGACTATTTTCATCTTATATATTCAACAGTAAAGCGTATAAAGAACGTCTGAACTGAAGAAAAAAAAGTGATCGGAACAAAAGAAAAGAAGGCCACCACGATTTTCTTTATCTTCCTACTACAATTTCTTTTCTACCAATAAAAAACTACTTCCTATGTTTTTTTACATCATTGCATGCTATTAATCCTCAAGTAATGAACATTGTTTCAGCTTAATGTTACATTTGATATAACTTGAAGTGTGCATGCAAACTATTTTCTTTTTATTTCTTTCATCTGAAGTAATAAACTTCTTTTATATATGTTTGTGATGTTGTGGATATGTGTCTTTGACTGTTTGTATGTGTATTTGATTGAGTGTGTGTTTGTGATCTCTATGATTTTTTTCACTTTTTCCTGTGTCTCTCTTTATAAGGCTAAAATATCACATTATCTATTAAATTAAGAACAATGTGCTTTGTTGTTGACTGACTTACTTGAATTTATCTTTATGTGATTATAAAACAAAAATAGTTAAAGAATTGTTACAACCTTACAATTTTTTCAAAAAACAAGTTATTTTGAAAATTAAATGACAACATTTACCATTTTTAATGTAGGTAAACCGTGTTAAATTTGCTAAACCATGTAAAGAACATGCCCTATTTTTTTATGTTTTTTTGTTTGAAATCGATTGTAATAACTATTTCCCCAAGACATTCAAGTTATGTATTACTTTTTTGGAGTATTGGATTTATGTTATTTCTTTCGGCTTATTTGTTTGTTGTTTCTTGTTTGATTGTTGCTTCTCTACGTTTGTTTGCAATCAATGTGTGTACAACTAATGAGGTCAAACACGTACACATATGTTTGTTAATTATACAATTAATAATTCTACAATCAGTAATATATATATATATATATATATATATATATATATATATATATATATATATATATATATATATATATATATAAAATATTCTCACATACATGTTAAATATTCCTATCACATTCATGTTAAATATTCTAATGACATGTTTTTCAAACTTAAAATGTAATATATGAAATAACTATTGGAGTGCATGATACCTAATGTAATTATATCTCAAAAATAAAGTTAGCTTTAAATATTTTTTTGTAGAATCATGGATGGCAACACTGACGTTGATGACTTTTTATTTCTACCAAACCCTCATTTATGGTATAATTTAACAACCGTCCAAGTGGAGGTTTTTCTGAGAGAAGTTAGAGCGAACAAATTGTTCATTATCCTTATTGATCGAAATGTTAGTTTACAATGCTATTTATACTTTATTTTTATGATTACAAAGGTATTAGTAAAGCTAGAAAAAAATGTTCGATCATGATGCAATCTACACATCAAACATAGTGTATAAAGAAGTCTTATGTGCTTAATAAGGTACAACTAAGAACTCATTAGTTTACAATTGTTACAATATATATCGTGTATTTGATGTTTATTGCAAAACATGACATTATTTTTATGCATCGACTTTTATCTATTTGTGATCTAAAAAAACAACATGTATGATTGTAGATTTCAATTTATAAGGAAGTAACAGGTAAATTTATTTATCAACGTTTATGAAATGACCCAAAATACGACCCAAAAAATTTTGTTTAATTAATTCTAAAGATATCAACCATTTATAATATATCATGAAATCGTACGTCATAGATCCCAAAAGTTATAATAGATGTGTCATGAAAAAAGAACTGTATCAACATAGCATAGTATCTGAAATAAACTCCTAGGACAAAAGCTGAAACTGTGGTGTGTGCAATGTCATCATCCCGAGCTCTTCCTTTTGCTTGCGGAAGTACCTAAAACCAAAACTGAAATTGTAAGCACAGAGCTTAGTGAGCTCCTCCAAACTACCACATACCATACAATAACATATAAAGCACATATTAGGCCTTGCCCACTGCATCGAACCGAAATCCGGAAACTGCATCGGACCGAAGTCCGGAAACTAACCAGGGCCTTGCCCTCTACATCGGACCGAAGTCTAGAACTGACTGGGACCTTGTCCCCTGCATCGGACCGAAGTCCGGAACTAATTGCATCGGACCGAAATCCGGAACTGACTGGGACCTTGTCCCCTGCATCAGACTGAAGTCCGGAATCTCACTGGGCGTCACATAGCATAGCATAAACACATCAACTAGCATAAACACATATATTGCATACTGCATCGGACCGAAGTCCGGAACACATACCAAAGGGACATGCTTGAATCACAAAGACATCAAGCACACTGAACTACTGCATCGGACCAAAGTCCGGAACTACTGCTAACTAGACGGGTCGGCATTGTGGCCGTAGACCCGTTCCTACTGGAAGGAAAACTCACCTCGTAATACTGGCTGCTGAGATGCTAACTCTAAAAGTGACTGATCATTGCTCCGGAACTGTCTAGCTACAAATCCCGAAAACACTAGATTAGTTACTTGAAAATACCCTCAGGGTAAGATGACTATTTTACCCCTGGTCAAAGTCAACTTCCAGTTGACCGGACTCCCCGGGTCAGGGCACAGACTTGTCGAGTCCCTCCTTTACTAACTCTAACTTTAACTCACCGAGTCCCTTTCCCACTCATTGACTCACCCTGTACTCACAGGTCGAAGAAAAACGGGGACTCACGACTCGACTCGTCGAGTCCAGTCGTGCAGACCCCATACAATTGAATTCCAAACCATTCCAGAGCATCTAACTTGTAGATCTGAGCCCCTGGAACCATCTGGACACGTAAAGTTGCTAACTTTACGTGTAACTAAGAAGGAATGAAGCTATTTCACTCCAACACTACTTTTCTCAGGAAAACTCATCTGACTCGCCGAGTTGTATGAACAACTCGTCGAGTCTAAGGCAATCTTCATCGGACACGCCGAGTTGTTCATCCAACTCGTCGAGCCCATGGCTATCTTCATATGACTCGCCGAGTCAAGCTTGCGACTCATCGAGTCTAGTCAGCCCCTTTTCCATATAGACCTGATTTGAGCCATGCAGCGGCTCCAAATCACATATCCAAGCTTCTAGGGCATGCTTATCACGTAAAGTTGCAAACTTTACGTGCATTCATGACTTTAAAGGCTTCAAATGCCAACCTTAATCTCTTAATGGGGTTCCAAGCTCAAGAGGGACCTCAATCATGACCATAACTAAAACTTTACACTTCTAGAATGCAATGAGAGTCCAGATCCGAAGTTTTCATCCAAGGAGAGTCCATATCTCAAGTTTTGAATCATAAAAGGCTCCAAAGAAGGCATATCAAGCATAAAGGAGGTTATAATGGAGGAATGCACAAGGTCATAACTTCATTACCTGAATGAAGAACAAATGTATGCTAACTCCTGGATCTTCTTTCCCTTCTATGGACCTTCTTTCCTTCCTAAAGCTTACAAGCTATCACAAGCACACTCAAACTCAACAATGGGGCTAGGGTTTACAGGGGAAATGTTATGAGAGTGATAGAGGCGAAGTTGGGGGCGCATAAGTGTGTTTAAATAGGGTGCAAACCCTTAAAATTATGGCTTCATCCAAACAGGCGGACTCGCCGAGTCCAGTGTATGGACTCGTCGAGTAGCCAGCTCAAAGTGTGTGATCATCCCATCTCTACTCGACGAGTCGGGCTATAGACTCGTCGAGTACCCCTTCAGAAATGAAAAATACTTTCTTTGAATTACATACCATAAATGGGGCGTTATAGTTTAATTGAAATAATGAAAGAATTATCAATATTTTGTAGCCTGTTTAATACTTAACTATTTTTATGGTTTAATCTAATAGCTGAAAGGAAACTATTCAACGAAATGAATTAATTTTCGCCCAAAACTATTCGCCGCCCGCCGCTTTGCAGGGGCAGACGACTATTTTCTTTATAATAATGATTTCATAATATCTATTTAAACCTACATAACTTTTCACTAGCATCTAATTAACAACTACCACTTAATAGTTTTTTAACTTATGATACTATATGGTTCTTATGACACCAACTTATGATACTATATGGTAGATTTTTATTAGAATGATTTAAAGAGTAACGTGAGTGGTTGAGAGCTTTTTGGGGTGCAATGTTCTTCATGTATGACTTTGTAGATGGTTTGTCTTTTGTAGACCCACTTGCATGTGGTGCATTAGCCTTATGACTAATGAGTATTACAGAGAGAGAGAGAGAGAGAGAGAGAGAGAGAGAGATGTAAACACCTTTATATAAGGTGGGTTCACACCACTTGTAGAGGTGTGCTTGAGAAATGTAAAAGTGAGTGTGTAAGTGTGTGTTATTTATGTAGACTAGATCTAGATCCCTTTTTGTAACACCATACATATTCTATACATCTCTTGAACACCAAAATCACCAGGTTCGTTGTGCAAACTTTAATTCCGCATGCCAAACCATGTTCTTTTGTCACTACAATTGGTATCAGAGCGGGTCTTCAAGATCAAGGTGATTTTTGAAGAACGATTCTCGATTTGGCAACTTTTTTCACAATTGAAGCAATTTTTGGTGAGTCTCTCTCTATGATCTCTCTTAATTTCATTGAATCGTGCGTTGCGTTTATGATTTTTGATCGTTTTGTCTCGGATTGGATCGAATTTGTTTCAAGCCTAATTGGAGATCCAATCTATTTTTTTTACAGATCAATTTCTAACCAAAATCAATATTAAATTCATATTCTAATTCTTAATCTCAAAACCGATATTTGATCATTGTTCACTATTCATTCTTCAAATGTACAGGCCCAATCAAAAATCAAATTATTGTTCATGATCTTGGTTCAAAGCCCAATATCAAATATAATGTTTCATCACTGTTCATGTATTTTTTTGGCCCATATGTTATTTTTTTTATCCAATAAAACGACTGATAATTGATTGAGTTCTTTTTCCATCGAAATTCAATTGACATATTGATGAAAAAGTTTGATCGTTGAAAAACATAATGAATATTCTTGGTTCTTCTTTTATAAGCATTATTGAGTTCTGATCTCGATATAGTGATCCTGTATAACCGATGATTAGAGATTGGTTATAAACTTGTGAATCGCTTTTGATTTGATGAATCTCATCTCAAAATCGGTAAGGATCAAGTTACCGCCAATCAAATCTTTTGATTTTGGTGAAATCGGAGATCAAAATACTTGAATGTTATGGAAAACAAGTTGAAAATACTTTATTTGATCCGAAAAATGGTGATAGACGTGTGAATTTGATATTTCTTGCCTTATGAAATCGAAAGGTCAAACTTTAAGAAAAGTCAAAATCAATTTTTGTTCATCGATGATAAAAGAAGATACCTTGAGAATGATGATCTTGTTGAGACTGACGGTTGATCGTGTTTATTGAAATCGAAAATTTGGTTATGACGATGGATGGGATAACTGATTTGGGGTCGAACGATAATCACGATCGGAAAATCGATATTAGATATCGTATGTTTGAAACCTTGGATTGGAACGAAGTGTGATGTACGAAGGTTTATTTTGTGATATTCGTATCTATGATTCAATTGTTGGTGTGATATCAGTCAAAGTTGTTCGATGAATGTACGAAGCAATCAATCTGGGAACAAAGAATTTTTGGTTTTGATAATTTGGGTGTGATGTTGCTACAGAAACTTAAAATCAATTTTGATGTTGTTGTTGGTTTTGATGAATTTGATGAATGAAAGGCAAAGTCGGAAAACTAGATGATTTATTTGGGTTTCATGTGCGAAGGATTGAATGATCAAAGACTATGTTGATTAAGATTTCTAAATGGATTGGAGTTCGAACACACTGATTGGGTTTAAAAGATAAGAAATGAAGGAATTTTTTGGTGTTTGTGAATCAGTCGAAGTGGTTACTGTTCATAAGTGAGGCTTCGTTAGTTTTCGCTTTCGCTAACATGAGTATGGATTTGTTGCTCTGATTGAATGAAGGGAAGAGAGCAAATGGGCAGATGATTTGTACGAAGGGGTTGTTGAGATTCATACGAAGGGTATAGTTCTACGAAGGGAAGAAGAAAAGGAAATTTTTGAATTCCGTCCCTGAACCTTCGAATTTTTGGCAATTCGAAAATCAACTGAAGTTTCGGATGTTTGACACTTTTCACCCAACTTCGAAAATTGTTTGAGGCTTCGTATGTTTGGGGTAATCTTTGTATTATTTGGAGAACAAAGGGCAGAATTTTTGAAACTATTCCCTAATGTTTCGAATGTTTGGTTGTTCGTACCCAAATTCGAAATTGGACTAATTTTTTGAGAAATTGAAGAATGTTCAGTTCTTGTCCCTGCAGTTTGTGCAAATTGATGCTTTCCCCCCAACTTTGGAAAGGGGGGGGGGGGGGGGATTTTTGCATATTTTGCTGTTTTGGGCGCACCGGGTCACTGCAGAATTTTGAAATTGACAATTTCTATCTATTTTTGAGAAATTTTGTCAAAGGCGATCCGTGAACGAAACTAAAAATTCAATATTTTTTGGGTTTTCCGGATTAAAACACAAAGTATATGCCACATGTTTAAGGGGGAGTTTTGACACGAAAAAATCCGAATAGAGCACGTTCTCTTTTCTTGAAGGTTTTATAATCAAATTTCGATTATAAAAATGCGGAGAAATTTATATGGAAATTCGAAGTTGAATTTTTCATATTACGCGGATTTGAAGACCAAAGTAATCTTGAAGTTTTGAAGCTTACGAAATGACACATTTGGAAGTTCGGAAATGATTTATTTTCGAAATGGGTTTGGAATTATTGAAGATTTTTGGGGTGTGTGTTTGTATGCTCAACTTTAGGGTGATCAATTTAGAGTTTGAGAAGCTCGTGATCATTCATTGATGCTCGGTTTGTATGGTCTCACATCCTAAAGCCCAAATTGAAGAATCATGGAAGAATTGAAGATTCAAGTTTGTTTCGACATGTGTCACCTTTGAGGCTCGAACCGTGTATGAAAGACCCTAACTTTCGTATTTCTAAAAGACCCAAACTCTCATACTTAACAATATAGTTACTCAAAAACATGCTACTTGCATATACATAAAAATAATATTTTACATTGATAAAGAGGTTACAAACTATTGGATACACACCGACTATTACAAAGTGTTATATATTACATAACTACCCAGGATATTGTAATTTATACATTTTTTTACATACATGATCCCTAAATACAAAACTAATATTACAACTATTCTAAACCTTCCGACAGTATATGACTATCTGGTTACTTATCTCCTGCAAATTTGTATAAACATTTAGAGGGTAAGCGGTGACGCTTAGTGAGTTAAATAATAGATACAATATAACGTTATGCCATATATATACTTCAATATGGCAGAAGCAAAGAGAAACAAGGAACAACAAAGGCATATGTGAATCATGTGACAGGCGTTAATATCAATCAAAGACTTTATTCAAAGATATACTTTTCAATGCTAGATATACATCAATAAAGTTCGGCCCAAATGGCGTAGAAGATATACAAATTTCTGAATATCATTTTGCTAACATATACAGGCTTTTAGCCCTACCTAGCCCATTATCAATATCAAAAGTTATACGAGTCATACTTTACATGGTCAAAGGCACAAAGTCAATACCAAACATATTACAAGACATGCTCTACATGATCAAAGGTATATTACCAATACGAGACTTGCTCTACATGGCCAAAGACTCAAAGTCAATACCAGAATATTAAGGGAAAATAACCCGGAATAATAACACTAAAAAGCACATATAACATATACCACATAACATACAATAGTTCCTATATATTGAACTCACCTTGAATTAACCGGGGGTCAAAATAATAATTTGTGCAGCACTTTGTTATAATAATATAGCTTTCTTTGATAAAAACCGGGAGATTTATTGAAAACCGAGCCCTGCGAGGGTTGGGCTTCAAAACCGAAAAGAAAAATTTTCCGGGCTTCATGGGCACTTCGGGGCATGTTTCGGGTGTTAGAAATGACACCAGGGCTTCGGGGGATGTCAAAATAGTGAAAATATGGAATTAGGGGTGAAAAAGGGCAATTTCTCAAAATTACCTGAGAAATCTCGGAGGTCTCCTATTTATAGGGGTGAGGTCCGAAGGCCGGCCAAGAAGAGGCGGTGCCAGTGAGGGGCTCGAATGTGACACGTGTCGCACAAGCGAAGGCAGCAGGTGGCAGGTGCGAGCTTCGGACACGCAAGGAGGCAGGTGGAACAACAGCGAGGCTCAAATGCAACACGCGTCGCACCTCGGACGCGGCACGTCTCGGTGACGCAGCTGCTTCGTGCAAGGTGACGTGGCCGGTACTATTCATGCGAACATTCTCGGAAAATGTGCCCCAAACTTCTAAAATCCATAACTTTCGCATACGGGCTCCGTTTTTGACGTTATTTATATGCACGCGTAGGCAGGAATATATTCTACAACTTTTGTTTAGACTTCGTCGGCTAATTTTGAATTTATTTTTAATATTATTATTTTTAACAGGCCGGGACAGGAAAATCCGTTAAAAATTCATAACTTCTTCATCCGAGATCCGTTTTCGTCAGACTTTTTACCGTTGTTCTACTATTGACAAGACCTTCGATTCTCGTTTAGGTTGTATTGGCTAAAAATCACTCGATCTAAAATTCGAGTTTTTAGCTGTCTACTACTAAGCTGAAACTTAGAAAAATCATAACTTCATCATACGAAGTCTGATTTTGACGTTCTTTCTATCGAACTTCTCGGTTTAACGAATACTACGAATTTCATTTAGATTACTAAGGCTAAAAAGAATTTTATTAAAAACTCACATTTTACGTCATTTGGCACCGTGCTGGTTTTGTCGCGGATCTTCGATTGGTCATAACTTCTTCGTTATAACTCGGATTTCGACGAGGTTTTCGCCTACAAGTTTCTAACGAGATTACCTACAACTTTAAATAATAAAATTTTACTTATTTCAAATTTTATATTTTCGCTAAATTTCACTATTTGGCTTTTAATTGGAATCTCATAAGACTTCCAATATTTTCCGAGTGATTCTAAGCATAGTTTTACTTCATTTCTAGTAAAAACTATCTATTAGAATTCAATACTCAAATTCACATAGTATTTCACAATATTATTTGTCACACCCCCAAACCAGAATGGCGGAAACATTCGGGGGTGGATGACTTCATGTAGTATCACAACCATTGAATATTGTAAAGAAAGTAACACAACCATCACATATATAATGAAAACGTATGTTGTTGCGTTATACATAATGGCAAAAGAATATTACAATGAGATGATAAATGTTCCATAATAAAACATCCTTAGTGTTCCTTTCTCCAAAAGCTGGTGATTACCTGTATTACTGATTCCCTGAGAAAATACAAGTGGTTTCGAAAAAGTGTCAACAATTAAGTTGGTGAGTTCATAAGCGTTTTGTATTGAAAAAGTATGTCCTTTTTGATAGTAAACCGATGAACGAGGTTTTCAGAAAATCCAATATTTTCTATAAATGATTTGACAAGTTTCCCGTGTTGGAGTGCGTTTGTGTTTTCCATACTTGAATAATAGTGATAAAATTTGTATTAACGATAAAATGGAAAAACCGAAATGCATATATGAATCTCGTAAATCTAACTTGTTTTTATACTTTTATGTGAGTTTTATAACCATGCTAACGACATTGTTGGCCTGTAACAACGTTCTTCAGGCGTTGGAACTGTTATGACATTTGTCACCCCAGGCCTGCCGGCCTAGCTGTAGCTAACAGCTTAGGTGTGGGATTGTCAATCCCGTATAGATCTATACACAAGTATCACGCTCCCCCTACAAGGGATTATGGTATATAATACAGGACTTAATAATGCATACTCGAACGTACGTGAAGCTGTCTCACATTACTAGATATAAACAGATTTACGATGATAAAAGACTGTACTTCCTTTGAAAGCATTTCATTTGTCGAGATGTATATGTAAAATGTATGAATCACTTGAATACTATGCTCATTATAGTTTGTCAAAAGTATGTTCCCATTTGGTAATAACAACTTGGTGATATAATATCCCTTTAAAACATAAAGTTATTTTTGTATCAACACCCTATAAGAACGATATTATAAAAATGATACTTTGATTTGTAATGTACTTGTATCCCCCCCCCCCTAAAACGTGAAAAGAATTGAAAAGTAGGGGTATGAACTCACCCGTTTCGAAGAGAGAGGCTAGGGTTGAGCAGAACTTCGTCCGCAGATGGTTGCGTCGTCGGGCTCTTCGGGGATCTCTGCAGCGTAAATCTTTCGTCGGGGCTCGAGTGCGGAAACCGAGGTGAGGGAATGGTCTCTGGTGCTTGGAAGGGTGTAAGAGTGACTGAAGAATTGAGAAAGGTGTGCAAAGACTCAAGCTCATGCCTTCTATTTATAGGGCTGGAAACCCTCGTACGCGGTGCGTACTTCCGGAGTACGCTGGGCGAACTCGGTACGCGGGGCGTTCTTGGTTACGCGGGGCGTAGAATGGCGTCATGGCTTACGACTCGGGTCTAGCTAAACGTAGCTTGGGCGGGACGATGGGACTCGACGCTGGGTCTAGTACGCGGGGCGTACTCCCAGAGTACGCGGGGCGTAATCCCTGCTTCCGTTTTTCGCGTTCTTTATATCCACGCGTAGGTGAGATTATGCTCTACAACTTTCATTTAGACTTCGTCGGCTAGTTTTGACTTTATTTTTTTTATGATATATTTTTAATAGGCCGGGCCACCTAAAGTTCGTTAAAAATTCATAGGTTCTTTATTCGACGTCGGTTTTCGTTTGTCTTTTTATTGTGTTATTACTACTGAGGAGATCTTCAACTTTCGTTTAGGTTGCGTTAGCTAAATAACACTCGATCTTCAATCCGAGTTTTTAGCCCTCTACTACCGTTACGAAACTTTGAAAATTCGTAACTTCTTCATACGAGGTCCAATTTGGGCGATCTTTTTATGCACGTTCACCTTTCAACGAGATCTACGACTTTTGTTTAGATACTTAAGGCTTAAAATGCATTTTATTGAGATTCTACTTTTTACGTCAAATAATGTTTTAACGTCGCGTCGTAAATATACGAGTGGTTATAATTTCTTCAATATAACCCGGTTTTGAGCGTTCTTTATGTTTTTGGAAACCTTGGCATGATATCTAATATTCGATGCATCCCAACTTAGATACTTGAACACTTTATTTTCGAGGTTAATTTCGTTGTACTTAGCTTTCGAGCGTTACAATGTTTTTGGAAAAATATAGGGTTGTCACATCATCCCCCTGTTAAGGGAATTTCGTCCCGAAATTTACTCTAAGATAGTGTTTACAGCTTTGGAAAAAGATGCGGGTACTTTTGTTTCATCTGATCCTCGCGTTCCCAGGTGTATTCAGGTCCCCGCTTGGCATTCCAGCGGACCTTTACAATGGGTATGCGGCTTTGTTTAGTCCTTTTGATTTCCCGATCCATGATCTCTACTGTTTCCTCCACAAATTGAAGGTTTTCATTTATTGCAATTTCGTCTAGAGGGACGACAAGGGTCTCATCGGATAAGCACTTCTTCAGATTCGATACGTGAAAGGTAGGGTGCACGTTGTGGAGCTCCTGAGGTAGGCTAAGTTTGTAGGCCACTGGACCGATCCTGGCAATGATCTCGAATGGTCCGATATATCTAGGGTTCAGTTTCCCACATTTTCCGAAGCGTATTAAACCTTTCCAAGGTGAGACTTTGAGTAGGACACGGTCTCCAACTTGGAATTCCAAGGGTTTGCGTCTCTTATCTGCGTAACTCTTTTGTCTATCTCTTGATGCTTTTAGACGTTCTCGGATTTGAACAATCTTCTCCGTAGTTTCCCTTATGATTTCTTGTCCCGTGAGCGTGTTGTCAGTTGCTTGTCCTTTTGCTAGTTGTGTGTCCCCCACTTCGGCCCAGCACAAAGGTGACCTGCATTTGCGTCCATAGAGGGCTTCGAACGGGGCAGCCTTGATACTGGTGTGGTAGCTATTGTTGTAAGAGAACTCGACCAATGGTAGATGTGTGTCCCATGCTTTGCCAAAATCGATTACGCAAGCTCTCAGCATGTCTTCTAGGGTTTGTATAGTTCTCTCGCTCTGGCCGTCGGTTTGTGGGTGATAAGCGGTACTCATGTCTAGTCTTGTCCCCAAAGCTTTTTGTAGCGACTGCCAGAACCTTGAGGTGAATCTACTATCTCGGTCCGAGATAATGGATATGGGCACACCATGCAGTCGTACAATTTCTCTGAGGTATGTCCTTGTTAACTTCTCCAATTTATCCGTCTCTTTAATCGGTAGGAAATGTGCTGACTTAGTTAACCTGTCGACAATTACCCAAATGGTGTCAAGTCCGCTTGTTGTCTTGGGTAACTTTGTTATGAAATCCATGGTTATCCGCTCCCACTTCCATTCGGGTATTTCTGGTTGTTGTAATAAACCCGAGGGCTTCTGGTATTCCACCTTGACTTTGGCACATGTTAGGCATTTGCTCACGTAGGTAGCAATTTCGGCTTTCATGTTTTGCCACCAGTACAACTTCTTGAGATCGAGATACATCTTATCGGAGCCGGGATGTATGGAGTATCGTGTTTTATGGGCTTCGTCCATAACGATTTCTCTGAATCCACCAAACTTCGGTATCCAAATTCGATCCATGAAATAACGAATTCCATTGCTCTTAGTCTCAAGGTTTTTATCCATTCCCCTTAGGGCTTCTCCTGTCACATTTTCGGATTTCAAGGCTTCTATTTGGGCTTCCTTGATTTGTGTGAACAGGTTTGATTGGATAGTCATAGTTAGGGACTTCACCTGGCGGCCTGAGTATTCCTTCCGACTGAGTGCATCAGCCACTACATTAGCCTTTCCGGGGTGATATCGAATTTCGCACTCGTAATCACTTAGTAGTTCTACCCATCGTCTTTGTCTCATGTTGAGTTCCTTCTGATTGAGGATATGTTGGAGGCTTTTATGATCGGTGAAGATGGTACATTTTGTGCCGTAGAGATAGTGTCTCCATATCTTCAGAGCGAAGACGACTGCTCCTAGCTCAAGATCGTGCGTTGTGTAGTTTACTTCGTGCGTCTTTAGTTGCCTTGAGGCGTAGGCGATGACCTTCCCTCTTTGCATTAAGACACACCCAAGTCCTTGGTTTGATGCATCACAATAGACCACGAAGTCCTCCGTTCCTTCTGGCAAGGTTAGGATGGGCGCACTACATAAGGCTCGCTTTAGTGTCTGAAATGCACTGTCTTGTTTTTCTCCCCAGTCGAAGGTCACATTCTTCTGGGTTAGGGTGGTAAGTGGCTTGGCAATCTTTGAAAAGTTCGGTATGAATCTTCGGTAATAACCGGCGAGTCCCAAAAATTGCTGGATTTCTGTAGGGGTTCTTGGAGTAGTCCAACTATCTATTGCCTTTATCTTGGAGGGGTCCACGTGTATTCCTTCTTTGCTTACAACATGTCCTAGGAAATCCACTTCCCGAATCCAAAATTCACATTTGGAAAATTTTGCGTAAAGTTTCTCTGCCCTTAATGTTTCCAGTACTTGGCGGAGATGTTTGCTGTGTTCTTCCTGGCTTCTTGAATAGATGAGTATATCATCTATGAACACGATCACGAACTTGTTTAGGAAGGGACGACATACTCGGTTCATCAAGTCCATGAACACTGCTGGAGCATTCGTCAATCCGAAGGGCATTACCACAAATTCGTAGTGACCATAACGTGTCCGGAAAGCCGTTTTGGGGATGTCTCCTTCCAGTACTCGCAGTTGGTGATAACCAGACCTTAGATCGATCTTTGAGAAGTAGCTTGCTCCCTGCAGTTGGTCGAATAGATCGTCTATGCGCGGTAAGGGATATCGGTTCTTGATCGTGAGTTTGTTTAGTTCCCGATAATCGATGCACATGCGAAAGGATCCGTCCTTCTTTTTCACGAACAGGACTGGCGCTCCCCATGGTGAGAAGCTCGGTCTGATGAATCCCTTGCTCAGCAGCTCGTTTAATTGACTGGATAGTTCCTGCATCTCGGCTGGGGCTAAACGGTACGGTGACTTTGCTACAGGGGTAGCTCCGGGGATTAAGTCGATTCTGAACTCAACTTGACGTTCGGGTGGGATTCCTGGAAGATCTTCTGGGAAAATATCCGGGAAGTTGCAGACTTCCGGAATATCTTTAATGTTTTTCGATTCTCGTTTCTTGTCTACTACGTGGGCTAGAAAGGCATGGTATTCCTTACGAAGATATTTTTGTGCTTTAATACAGGAAATAATTTGTAAACTTGAACTAGGTTTGTTGCCATAAATGACAAGAGTTTCGCCGTTTGGCAGATTTAAGCGAACAGCCCTTTCGTGGCAAAGGATATCGGCATGGTGAAGGCTCAACCAGTCCATACCGATGATGACATCGAAACTTCTTATGGAAATGGGCATAAGATCGACTTGAAACAAGCGCTCGTTTAAATTTAGTGTGCACCCTATGTATAAATCGTTTGCGTGTTCTGTTTTACCGTTTGCCATTTCTACAGTGAATATTTTACTGAGTGGTTGGGGTTTTTGATTAAGTAGGTGTTTGAATTTATGACTCACAAAACTTCTCTCCGCACCGCAGTCAAAAAGTATGCATGCATAAGTGTTGTTGAGTAGGAACGTACCCGTAACCACCGTCGGGTCTGCTATTGCTTCATTCTATCCTACTGCCAACACTCTCCCTACACCGCCAATATTCCTTTCCTTGGGACAATCCCTCCTGAAGTGTCCAGTCTCTCCGCACCCATAACACGCCCGGCTTACCCCAGTGCCAGAAACCTGAGTAATTGGTCGTGCCGGTGCTTTACAGAAACGGGTTGTGTGCCCTTTCCTGTCACAGTTCTTGCAGTGCATCTCGCGACAAATACCATGGTGATGGTAGTTGCACTTGGGCAGAATCCCTGCATATGGTTTTGTTGGTGCAGAGGTAGCAGGAGTTGTGGTGGGGGTAGTAGCAGCATGAACCGCAACCATTTGTTTCTTTGAAGGTTCTTGTGAAGTTTGCCCCTTCCTTTTGTTCCAAAATTTCTTCTTGTTGTTGTTGTTGGCATTGATTTCATTGTTGCTGTTCCCTTTGGTTGGTTCAGCCATAATCGCCGTGACTCCTTGACAGACACCATGATCAACAAGAGATTGCGCTAGTTCCTTGGCGCTGGCGAAAGTCAAGGGTCTGGAAGCTAGCACACTTCCTCGAAGTTGGGGTGATAGTCCCCAAATGTATCTCTCAACCTTTTGGCTCTCCAGGGTTAACATTCCTGGGCAAAGTGTTATTAAGTCACTGAACCTGTTGGTGTAACCAGCTATGTCCGATCCTACCATCGAGAGGTTCCACAGTTCCTGTTCAAGCTTCTGAATCTCGCCTCTTGGGCAGTATTCTCGAAGGAGCATTCTTTTCAGGTTTTCCCAACCCATGGAGTTTGCCACCACCAGGGTTAGTGTCTGGACGTGGCCGTTCCACCATGTCAGGGCACGTTCAGAGAAAGTAAAAGCGGCGAACTTTACTTTGCTTTCTTCAGGACATGCACAGATTTCGAATACAGCTTCTGTTTTCTCTATCCATTGAGATAGAGCCAATACTCCCCCAGTCCCGTAAAAGGGAATAGGTTTTCCGTTGGTGAAGTCTTTGTAAGTGCATACCCCTGAACGGCTTTGACCTTGGCCATTTGTAAAACTATTTGTTCCTCCCCCCGATCCGTTGTTGCTCATTTGAGCCATTGCTGCAGTTACAGCAGTCTGGAACATAACGGTGTCCATAATTGGAGGAGGTGGTGGGGGTGGTGTTGAAGTTGAGTTTCTGCGTGTTGCTCTACGAGGAGGCATGTTCTGGTAGAGAAAAATAAGAATGAATACTATAAGTTTCTAATGTTTTGACAATCGTGTGTTAGTTGTAATTTGTTTTGACTTTAGTTTATGGTTTCAAGGTAGGCATAGAAATTTAAAACTCGTAATTTTTGAGAGGTATATAATAAGAAATACTTCATATTCATTCATATAGGTCACACTTGAGGTGTGTTACATTACATATTTTGTTCGGGAAAAATTTGACCCTCCTAGAGGTCTCCGATTGCAGATACTAAAGGGAAATAAGGGAAAAAAAACTTTTATCCGAGATCCTAATCTATAACAAAATTGTTGGGCATCGAACAAGCTCTACTTGCGGCGTTTGGAGCTAGACTCGGCATCCGACCGTTTGACTCCCATCAGTCGCCTCTCGAGATCTGCTTGTTGTTCCTTCATCCCTCTTATTTCTGTCAGAGCCACTATCATTTGGTTCTGAAGTGTTCCCGTGTAGATTTGGGTATTCTCATGTAGTCCTTCCAAACGGCGGATGTTAGCGGCGTTACCTTGGGTAGCAGCATTGATTTCACGAACTCTGGCTGCTTGTTGGTCCGCCTGGTAGTTCTGGTTAGCTATAGCATTCACGACGACAGGAAGTGCTCGATCTGCTGAGCCTCCCCCACTGACGTTGTAAAAATCCCGACACATGCCGAATGGAGGGCGTACACCTTGCTGGCGGCTCCAGTAGTAGAGGTGGCTTCCCCAGATGGGGATGGGTCCCGGTTGATCTGGTCTGATTACGGGAGGATGAGGGATGGGAGGGTCGTACACTTCTGGCTCGGAGTCTGTCCCGCTAGAAATCTCCACGATCTCTTCGTCGACTTCGAACTCCTCTCCAACTTCGACTTCGAATTCTTCCTCGACCTCTTCTTCGATTTCCTCTGGGTCTTCCTCCGGGTCTTCTTCTATCCAACCGTCGTTGCCTTGGTTTGGGTAGTAGGGATCTCCTGGTAAATGGAATCCGGCCATTTGTCTGTACTAGGATAGATGTATGAGAACGTTATAAGAAAAGAAATTTCTATTTAACGACTTATTATTTTTAACTATAATTTTTATGGTACAACTATTTTTAATAATACTTCTATACTATTTCGACTTGGTGAAACTAGAACAATTTTGTATTTGGTAAGTTTTTGGCTTGTTGTCCACTACGACCATTCCTCGACGTACGTTGGTCAAATCCAGGATAAATATAGTTGATCAGGCTATATTTATGCTCGACATGATTACATACCCTGAGGCTCAATCGTAGTGTCGTAACTTGCCGTAATACTTTTTAGTAAAACTTGTTATGATACGAGATTTATGCATGCTTGTAAAAATGTATATCTTTAAAAGAATGTATTTTGTTCATGAAAATGTTTCATCAGAGGGTTTTTGGTCCCTTTTGTATTTATAGTTTGTATATCGTATGTGGTTCGATATACTTAGTTCACAATAAACAATGCTCTGATACCAATCTGTCACACCCCCAAACCAGAATGGCGGAAACATTCGGGGGTGGATGACTTCACGTAGTATCACAACCATTGAATATTGTAAAGAAAGTAACACAACCATCACATATATAATGAAAACGTATGTTGTTGCGTTATACATAATGGCAAAAGAATATTACAATGAGATGATAAATGTTCCATAAGAAAACATCCTTAGTGTTCCTTTCTCCAAAAGCTGGTGGTTACCTGTATTACTGATTCCCTGAGAAATACAAGTGGTTTCGAAAAAGTGTCAACAATTAAGTTGGTGAGTTCATAAGCGTTTTGTATTGAAAAAGTATGTCCTTTTTGATAGTAAACCGATGAACGAGGTTTTCAGAAAATCCAATATTTTCTATAAATGATTTGACAAGTTTCTCGTGTTGGAGTGCGTTTGTGTTTTCCATACTTGAATAATAGTGATAAAATTTGTATTAACGATAAAATGGAAAAACCGAAATGCATATATGAATCTCGTAAATCTAACTTGTTTTTATACTTTTATGTGAGTTTTATAACCATGCTAACGACATTGTTGGCCTGTAACAACGTTCTTCAGGCGTTGGAACTGTTATGACATTTGTCACCCCAGGCCTGCCGGCCTAGCTGTAGCTAACAGCTTAGGTGTGGGATTGTCAATCCCGTATAGATCTATACACAAGTATCACGCTCCCCCTACAAGGGATTATGGTATATAATACAGGACTTAATAATGCATACTCGAACGTACGTGAAGCTGTCTCACATTACTAGATATAAACAGATTTACGATGATAAAAGACTGTACTTCCTTTGAAAGCATTTCATTTGTCGAGATGTATATGTAAAATGTATGAATCACTTGAATACTATGCTCATTATAGTTTGTCAAAAGTATGTTCCCATTTGGTAATAACAACTTGGTGATATAATATCCCTTTAAAACATAAAGTTATTTTTGTATCAACACCCTATAAGAACGATATTATAAAAATGATACTTTGATTTGTAATGTACTTGTATCCCCCCCCCCCTAAAACGTGAAAAGAATTGAAAAGTAGGGGTATGAACTCACCCGTTTCGAAGAGAGAGGCTAGGGTTGAGCAGAACTTCGTCCGCGGATGGTTGCGTCGTCGGGCTCTTCGGGGATCTCTGCAGCGTAAATCTTTCGTCGGGGCTCGAGTGCGGAAACCGAGGTGAGGGAATGGTCTCTGGTGCTTGGAAGGGTGTGAGAGTGACTGAAGAATTGAGAAAGGTGTGCAAAGACTCGAGCTCATGCCTTCTATTTATAGGGCTGGAAACCCTCGTACGCGGCGCGTACTTCCGGAGTACGCTGGGCGTACTCGGTACGCGGGGCGTTCTTGGTTACGCGGGGCGTAGAATGGCGTCATGGCTTACGACTCGGGTCTAGCTAAACGTAGCTTGGGCGGGACGATGGGACTCGACGCTGGGTCTAGTACGCGGGGCGTAATCCCTGCTTCCGACTTCTAAATTCCGTAACTTTCACGTACGAGCTCCGTTTTTCGCGTTGTTTATATCCACGCGTAGGTGAGATTATGCTCTACAACTTTCATTTAGACTTCGTCGGCTAGTTTTGACTTTATTTTTTTTATGATATATTTTTAATAGGCCGGGCCACCTAAAGTTCGTTAAAAATTCATAGGTTCTTTATTCGACGTCGGTTTTCGTTTGTCTTTTTATTGTGTTATTACTACTGAGGAGATCTTCAACTTTCGTTTAGGTTGCGTTAGCTAAATAACACTCGATCTTCAATCCGAGTTTTTAGCCCTCTACTACCGTTACGAAACTTTGAAAATTCGTAACTTCTTCATACGAGGTCCAATTTGGGCGATCTTTTTATGTATGTTCACCTTTCAACGAGATCTACGACTTTTGTTTAGATATTTAAGGCTTAAAATACATTTTATTGAGATTCTACTTTTTACGTCAAATAATGTTTTAACGTCGCGTCGTAAATATACGAGTGGTTACAATTTCTTCAATATAACCCGGTTTTGAGCGTTCTTTATGTTTTTGGAAACCTTGGCATGATATCTAATATTCGATGCATCCCAACTTAGATACTTGAACACTTTATTTTCGAGGTTAATTTCGTTGTACTTAGCTTTCGAGCGTTACAATGCTTTTGGAAAAATATAGGGTTGTCACATTATTCATTATAAAACACGATTTCAAAACATGTATGTTACAAATATCTCCTCCTTTTGAGGATTTCATCCCTGAAATTACATCGATTAAAATAAATGGGGATATTTTGCTCTTATCTCATTCTTATTTTATTATCCAGTTTCACCTCGGATAACAGGATTGTTTCATCATATATGCTTAAACCTTTACACAGATAGCTCACATGAAACACTTCATGAATATCTGTCAAATCTTCAGGAAATTCCATGTAGTATGCTTGCTTACCAATCGTTCTTTCTTCCAAAGTCGTATAACGCCTTTCCATGAAATACCTTCAGTATTACTAAATCATCCACCCGGAATTCTACTGGTTGTCTCCTCTTTTCTGCATAGGACCACTGTCGATCCTGGACCGCTTTCATTCTTTCTCGAACAATTTGTATCTTTTCAGTGATGTCTTGAATCATTTCAGAGCCTCCAAAGATCTTCTGTCCTACGTTACGCCAACATATTTGAGTATGACATTTGCGCTCATACAGTACTTTATATACCTTCAGTATGCTTTCTACTATTTGGATTGCTCTCTTTTTCTGACCATTTGTCTGAGGATGATAAGTTGTACTAAGAGCAACTCGAGATCCTAATTCATGCTTCATTCTCGCCCAAAAGTAAGAAGTGAAACGAGTATCACAATCGAAAATAATCTTTAGTGGCGCACCATGTCTCGCCACAATTCCGTCCAAGTATACTTGCGCATATTTCTCTATTGGAGTATCTTTTCGTAGCACAAGAGTTCTGTGTGGTTCTTTGATAACCAATACATGCCGAGAATAATATCAAAGTTGGGCAAGGAGATAGGAATTAGGTTAACAAGAAGATTATAACCTTCAATTCCTATGGTGCTATCTCTATAGACTTTATTAGCAAGTAATGATATACTTCCTATGTTATCTATATGAAATGATTGGACAATTGCGTAACAAGCAATTTGAAAAGAATGTGTGAACTTATAAGGCACGAAAGAATCTAAGGCATCAAAATCAAATAAAATATGAGAAGATCTAGAGTTTACGAGAAAAATACTAGTCACAACATTCGAGTCTTAACTTACTTCCTTTGTGGTATTCTAATATGTATGATATTTAACTTTTGGTTTACCAAACGATTGTCAAACTCTTCAAACTTCTTAGTTACTAGCGGTGTTTAAACTTGCACCCGCTCATCATTCTTTATTGGGCCTTCGATCCTAATCTTTGAGTTCAAACTCAATTCTCATTACAGACTCCTGCTCTTTCTTGGTTTATAGACTAAACCCAAGATATTGTCTTTACTTTTTTTACAACAATAACTCGAATGGTCATATTCTAATTACCTTTGATTTTATAATGCACAAGACACATAACAAACCAAACTCTTGTATTAGAATCAAATCGAATAAATCGAGCTGATGGAATAGAGAAAACAAATAGAGTTTGATCAATACGTGGATACTTCAGAACAGAAAGAATAGCACCACGTATCTCTAATTCGTGCTCATGCTTTCGGGTATACACATCAGTTTTGTCAAATGACAGAATATTTCGATTGATTACGTAATTACGAATTTCATACTGTAATCCTTCAATGAATAATTAAATTCTTCATCGTCTTTATAACAGGTAACATTTCCAACAAATGGTTGCTCACTCCTTTAATGAAGATCATTATATTTCTACCGACCACCTTGACCATCTCCTTCTTCAATTTTCTAACTGAAGTTTTGTCACTACATAAAACATGGTTTTCAGAACCAATCATCTTAGTTTGCGGATTTATACTAATCGAACTCAGTTCTTTATGAGCACTAAGGTTTGAGTGAAAATCCATTATCTTAGTCATCACCGAAACGAAGGTAATGGCATACTTAAACAAAAACGGAATTGATTTCTAGCTTCTTGGAGACCTTGTGACTTTCCCTAATCCAAGTGTGAGTCTGCTTCAAGTAGTATAGGCCTCTACTACTATTCACACCTACTCATACTCGTCCCAAGTATTGTCTCGCAGTTCCCAAGTTACTATTCAAAAGTTTTCACAAAGCAACTTATCACACATGAATGTGTTCAAACAAGTACATACAATAATTTCCTTTAGACTCAATTAAGGATTTCACGTTTCTATCAAACATATCTCGGATTTCCTATATTTGCCTTCTAGGATTCTTCTCTTGCATATGTTTGATCTAGCATATTTTAATACTTTTCCTAGGTTAATAGGAATTTCACTTCCTAATTCTTCGTATAAATTCTTTCTCGGGTAGTGTCTACTCTGCAAGACATGCAATACCTAAATTTACTCTTGTAGCATGAAGACAAACGGTTTCCAAATACATGCATCATCTCCTAACTCATATAATTCACCATGCGCATTTGTTTATTTCATTATTCTTCTTCTCTTAGGTGTATTCCTTTAAGTCTACTTCATAGGAGTCTATCCTAGGAAGTACGCAATATGGTTGCATCTCAGCAAGCTCTACTAGCTTCAACTTGGTTCTCTGTCATTATTGACTACAACATCCCTTCTCATACAATATTATGAGTGTATTGATTCTTCAACTAAGCATTCTACCTTACTTAAACAAGTAAGTTGCTTAACCTTTTACCACTAAATGACTCAATTCACCATCCTAATTTTGCATGTTAAAGTCGGCTTAACACACTATGGAACTTCCATAAGGATGTGATAGAAGTCAATCCTCACTCAGTATAAATAAATACTAAGTCTGAACATCATGTATAGGGTTACTACTTGAACTACTTACTACATCACAAAGACTTGGCCTATTGAGTCTGAAAACTTCATTAGCCTTTCTTTTGATCTTCATTTAATTCTTCTAAATCTTGCACAACATTAATTGTGATAGTGCCGAAGTACTAATCACCATCTTCGGTTCTTTCGACTCTATTAAACAATCACTTCTTCAATCTGTACAGCGGTGGAACAACTTCGTGGATTTGCACCAACACATTTATCTCACCCAAACGTGTTTCAAACGCACATATTTCTTCCAAAGATGTTATTATATCATAAAACATACTTTAAATGTATAATACCACTCTATTGGTATTAATACACTATTTACGATAACACTTCATATTTATTATTTTACGATATCCCGTGATCGTTTATTTATAAACTTATCGATGTCAGACATTAAACTTTCTTAAATAATAGCAATATAGGTATGAAACCTAAAGCATGCTATATTTACTTATTATTTAGCACTTAATAGAATATAAGGCATATATCCTCTTAATATTCTAGTACTTGTCCTCATTTAGGTATTCAACCTAAAGTATACCAGATACATATCATATCATCTTCACTTAACAATTCATGTTTAAGTCTAGAAATTCTAAAAATTCCTAGTTCACTTAAACTAATTCTTAGAAAATTTTGAAGTAACTTAATATCTTAGAATACTAGGGTTTATCACTACCCAATACCCCACTTAAGTATTTCCTATGGTTTGTATCCATATGTTCCTAATGAATCCATTCATATATTGAACTTTCAATGGTTTAAGTCTAAATACCAATCTGTGGTATTTAGTTTACTTAAACTATTGCTCTGATACCATGATTGAAAGACCCTAACTTTTGTATTTCTGAAAGACCCAAACTTTCATAATTAACAATATAGTTACTCAAAAACATGCTACTTGCATATTCATAAAAATAATATTTTACATTGATAAAGAGGTTACAAACTACTGGATACAAACTGACTATTACAAAGTGTTATATATTACATAACTACCCAGGATATTGTAATTTATACATTTTTTTACATACATGATCCCTAAATACAAAACTAATATTACAACTATTCTAAACCTTCCGACAGTATATGACTATATGGTTACTTATCTCCTGCAAATTAGTATAAACATTGAGAGGCTAAGCGGTGACACTTAGTGAGTTGAATAATAGATACAATCTAACGTTATGCCATATATATACTTCAATATGGCAGAAGCAAAGAGAAACAAGGAACAACAAAGGCATATGTGAATCATGTGACAGGCGTTCATATCAATCAAAGACTTTATTCAAATATATACTTTTCAATGCTAGATATACATCAATAAAGTTCGGCCCAAATGGCGTAGAAGATATACAAATTTCTGAATATCATTTTGCTAGCATATACAGGTTTTAGCCTTACCTAGCCCATTACCAATATCAAAAGTTATACGAGTCATGCTTTACATGGTCAAAGGCACAAAGCCAATACCAAAAATATTACAAGACATGCTCTACATGATTAAAGGTATATTACCAATACGACAATTGCTTTACATGGCCAAAGACTCAAAGTCAATACCAGAATATCACGGGAAAATAACCCGGAATAATAACACTGAAAAGCACATAGCACATATACCACATAACATACAATTGTTCCTATATATTGAACTCACCTTGAATTAATCGGGAGTCAAAATAATAACTTGTGCAGCACTTCGTTATCATAATATAGCTTTCTTTGATAAAAATCGGGAGATTTATTGAAAACCAGGCCCTGCGAGGGTTGGGCTTCAAAACCGAAAAGATAAATTTTTCGCGCTTCACGAGCACTTCGGGGCATGTTTCAGGTGTTAGAAATGACACCAGGGCTTCGGGGGACGTCAAAATAGTGAAAATATGGAATTAGGGGTGAAAAGGGCAATTTCTCAAAATTTCCTGAGAAATCTCACAGGTCTCCTATTTATAGGGGTGGGGTCCGAAGGTCAGCCGAAAAGAGGCGGTGCCAGCGAGGGGCTCGGATGCAACACGCGTCGCACAAGCGAAGGCAGTAGGTGGCAGGTGCGAGCTTCAGATACGCAAGGAGGCAGGCGACACAGCAGCAAGGGTCAGATGCAACACGTGTCGCACCTCGGACGTGGCACGTCTCAGTGACGCAGCTGCTTCGTGCAAGGTGACGTGGCCGGTACTATTCATGCGAACATTCTCGGAAAATGTGCCCCAAACTTCTAAAATCCATAACTTTCGCATACAGGCTCTGTTTTTTACGTTATTTATATGCACGCATAGGCGGGAATATATTCTACAACTTTCGCTTAGAATTCGTCGGCTAATTTAGAATTTATTTTTAATGTTATTATTTTTAATAGACCGGGACAGGAAAATCTGTTAAAAATTCATAACTTCTTCATCTGACATTCGTTTTCATCAGACTTTTTACCGTTGTTCTACTATTGACGAGACCTTCTATTCTCATTTAGTTTGTGTTGGCTAAAAATCACTCGATCTAAAATTCGAGTTTTTAGATGTCTACTACTAAGCTGAAACTTAGAAAAATCATAACTTCCTCATACGAAGTCAAATTTTGACGTTCTTTTTATCGAACTTCTCGTTTTAACGAATACTATGACGTTCATTTAGATTACTAAGGCTAAAAATTAGTTTATCAAAAACTCATTTTTTACGTCATTTGGCGTCGTGTCGGTTTTGTCGCAGATCTTCGATTGGTTATAACTTCTTCGTTATAACTCGGATTTCGACGAGGTTTTCGCCTACAAGTTTCTAACGAGATTACCTACAACTTTAAATAATAAAATTTTACTTATATCAAATTTTATATTTTCGCTAAATTTCACTATTTGGCTTTTAATTGGAATCTCATAAGACTTCCAATATTTTCCGAGTGATTCTAAACATAGTTTTACTTCATTTCTAGTAAAAACTATCTGTTAGAATTCAATACTCAAATTCACATAGTATTTCACGATATTATTCATTATAAAATGTCACACCCCCAAACCAGAACGGCGGAAATGTTCGGGGGCGGAGGACGTTATGTACAGTATCATAACAATGCAAGTAGTAAATAAGAAACAACATCATCGATTTCATTAATAGTATAATTTCATACAAGTGTGTTCTTTAATAGTTATAAGACACCAAAATGAATAATCAAAATAAAAGACGAGTCTTGAAGATGCTCCGTCTTCTCAAAACCTGGCATCGGTACCTGTCTACTGACGACCTGAGAATACAAGTTATTTTGAAAGCATAGATCAGCATTTAAGCTGGTGACTTCATAAGTATTTAATGTTAATGTTTGTCTAAGTTCGAATGTAAAAGTTTGAATATAAATGTCTGTATATGTTTAAAAACCCCTAGAAAACCCCATATTTCCTACTAGTATAAAAAGTAGTCTTCTGCCAAGACCCGACTGTTTTGAATGTTTATTTCTCTATAAAAGTATATGTTTTTCCCTTGTTCGTAACTATTTTAACTCGAAAATAGCTTGCTTTGACTTTCAAGTAGAATTGCCACTATATGAAAGTAACGGGAAAAGTAAGTACTCAGGGGTCTTCAGAATTGACAACCTGCAGTACTAATTACCTGAAAACATATTTGTTTTATTAAGGTCATAATGTGATAAGTAGTTCCCATACTAAACGTTCTCCCTACAAGAGATTCTGGAAAACAAGAGTGACTTCCGCAACAAATTGGTAGGCCGTAGTATCCACATTAAAGTTATATGATCATGTATACCCAATTTATTATCACCTTTTGTTTAGAACAATGCGTTAGTGATCATTGGTATAGTTAGATCCTGTAGTTGTTCCATGCTATAGTATCTTAGTATGTTCTTTCTATTATAGTATCTTAGCATGTTCTTTTATATGATAGTATTCTCTGTGTGTACTTGTATATGATAGTATTCTCTGTTGTAGTATTCTCTGTCTAATATTTGTATATGATAGTATTCTCCTAAACTATACCTATAATAGCTTACTAGTAATTTTTGTTATAGTATTCTTCTTTGTAGTATTTGAATGATTGACTGGTACTTTTATATCTACATATGTATACATAATATATAACTAATGTTTAGACGACCTTCGGACAACTAACCGATTTCTCTAAGTACACATTCAAACAAGAAAAAGGAAATAAAGTGGGTTAGCAGTTCTAAGTCCTTTAAACATTACTTACATAACTATACATATAGAGGCATGCATTTGACAATATATAAGTTAAAAAGGAAGTTTTGTAAAGCCTTTTAAAGAGTTTAATAATAAATATTGATGATTTGATGTCAATTTCTAAAACGATTTAAAAGTAGTTTGTTTGAAACACAGTTTGAAGTATATGAAATCCTATTGTTTGAAATACAGCTATAAATCACATATGATTGATTAAATAACAAAAAGTAATACATGACTTTAACTGCATACTTGAAAGCACGTGAAGTTGAATGTCTCACAAAACTTAGTATCAAATAGATTTACGTATGAAAAGTCCATTTGTTCTTGTATATGAAAGTATTTCCTTGATATACTACTTATAGTATGTAAAATCTCATGATTTCTTTGTAAACTATACCTATTATAGTTTTTCCAAAAGTATGTTTCGTTTGTATGGTAAACCCTAGCGTAGTGTCGACATTGTATGTACAGTATAACATTTGTATTAACATTTATACTCAAAATATAATTAATGTGTTTGATATTTATATAACAACATGTTTTTATTCTGAAAAGACAATGTGTTATTGCAATATGTGTTGCTTGCGAACGTTTTCATATGATAGTTAAAATAACAATATAAAATGCATAGCAAAGGAGATATATTTTCACACGATAATAACAGGGTGTTTACTTGTATTCCCCCCCCCCCCCCCCCCCTCCTTAAAAGTGCATAAAAATATTTGAAAAAGTAGTTGTAGGGGTATGAACTCACTTGATAGATTGAAGAAAGTGAGACGAAAACCGAGCAGAACTTCGACAGGAGAAAGCGGATTTCTCAGGATTCTCGGGAATCTCGGGAGCGTAAAACCTTCCTTCGGAACTTGGATGTGAAGACCGGGGATTGGGGATATTTCTTGCATGCAAAACGGGGAAAACGCAAGAGAAAGAGAGAAAATGAGCCCTTTAGCCCGGAACCCTCGCACCCTTTTTATAGGGGGCTGGAACCCTCGCGTACGTGGGGCGTACCAGCAAGGTTACGCTGGGTGTTCGCGTGCGTCATGGCTTACTGCATCCTCGGACGGAGAATTGGATGGGACCCGGAGCGACGTGGACGAACCGAGGCCTAGCACCCAAGTACGTTGGGCGTACGAGGGTACGCTGTGCGTAAATCCTCTTGGTTTGTGTGCCTCGAACTTGTAAAATCCATAACTTTCACATACGATCTCCTTTTTTGACGTTCTTTATATGCACGCGTAGGTAAGAATGTACTCTACAACTTTCATTAAGACTTTGTTGGCTGGTTTTGATATTATTTTTAATTATTTATTTTTAACAGGTCGGGACAGGAACAGTCCTTTAAAAATCCATAACTTCTTCATCTGACGTTCGTTTTCATCAGACTTTTTATCGTTGTAATACCATTGATGAGATCTTCGATTCTCATTTAGGTCATGTTGGCAAAAAGTCGCTCAATTTCGATTTCGAGTTTTTAGCTGTCTACTGTTATGTCCGAAACTTCGAAAAATCATAACTTCCTCATATGAAGTCGGATTTGGGCGTTCTTTTTATGTATGTTTACGGTTTAATGATATATATGACTTTGACTTAGATATTTAAGGCTAAAAAGTGGCTTATTGAAACTTTGAATTTTTACGTTTAGTAGGGTTTTACCGGTTTTTAAACAAATCTTCAGTTGATCATAACTTCTTCGTTATAACTCGGATTCGAGTGATATGGATATCTCTGAAAACCTTGAAACGATATCTATCATTTAGACAACTCAAGTGAGACTGTTTGAACATTTTATTTTCGAAGATATTTTATTAACTTAAAACGGGTTACAAGGTTCGACTGGAATTCGTTACATTGGCTTGAAATTTCAGGTTGTCACATAAAACACGATTTCAAAACGTGTATGTTACAGTGTAGTTTCTTGATTTTGGAAGATTTGAAGTGGGTCATCCATTCCTAACTTTGAGGGGGAGAATGTTGGGGTGCAAAGTTCTTCATGTATGACTTTGTAGATGGTTTGACTTTTGTAGACTCACTTGCATGTGGTGCATTAGCCTTATGACTAATGAGTATTAGAGAGTGAGAGAGAGACATGTAAACACCTCTATATAAGGTGGGCTCATACCACTTGTAGAGGTGTACTTGAGAGATGTAAAAGTGAGTGTGTAAGTGTGTGTTATTTATGTAGACTAGATCTAGATCCCTTTTTGTAACACCACACATATTCTATACACCTCTTAAACATCCAAATCACCATGTTCATTGTGTAAAATTTAATTCCGCATGTCAAACCATGTTCTTTTGTCACTACAGAGGTAGATTAGAAATTCCATACAAAAAGATTGTCGATGGCGAGCATAAGTAATAAGAAAGAGGAAGATGAAGATGAGAATGAAGTATGAAAGTTTATGGTAAGCAATATCGCTTCATTTGCTGCTTTCTTTTTATCCACGTTTATACTATAATTATTATTTTGGTTGGAATGAAAAATATTATATATGCAGATGCTCTAATTTTTGCCTCTAGATTCACATGAGCAACAAAACCACTTCACGACAATACAAAACAAGAATGGATAATGGAGCTTGCAAGATGGTGCAAGTTAATGTTCATTCCACCTACTACTCAATATTTTTTAACTTATGATATTTAATGGTTCTTATGACACCAATTGATTAAAATTGATATATATATATATATATATATATATATATATATATATATATATATATATATATATATATATATATAAACACACACACTAGATGTAAGACTCATGTATTATATGGGTTCATTTAAAAAAATTATATATAAAATTGTAAACATTTGAGAAGTTGAAATTATCAGAAAAATAGAAAAATATTGAATTATTAATATTAAAGTATTTTTTCTTTTAAATCTAAACAAATAATTTAGATAAATAAACATAGAAAAATAATGGGTTTTAATTTAGAAAATTTAAAATTAGAAGAAAAATTAATTAATGAATTGAAATGTCATTATTATTATATTTATTGCAACTAATACATTCAATAAAAATGAGACAACTATAAAATGTCATGTGGAAAAAATTTAATTGAAAATAACCACAAAATTACATGTAGCCAAATCCATGAGAGTGTGACAAGTGGCTAAAAGTTTTTTATTTATTAGGGAGGATATATATATATATATATATATATATATATATATATATATATATATATATATATATATATATATAGTTCACAATGGTATATTTTTATTAAAATGGTTTAAAAAGTTGTGTGAGTGGTTGAGAGGTAGATTAGAAACTTCATACAAAAAATTGTCGATGGAGAGCATAAGTAATAAGAAAGAGGATGATGGCGATGGGAATGAAATATGAATGTTTTTGGTAAGAAATATTGCTTCATTTTCTTCTTTCTTATTATCCAAATTTATACTGTATAATTATGATTTTGGTTGGAATAAAAAATATTATATATGAAGATGCTCTAATCATTGCCTCTAGAATCACATGAGCAACAATATTGTTTCACAACAATACAAAACAAGAATGGATAATAGAGTTTGCAAGATGTTGCAGGTTAATGTTCACTCCACTTCAAATTGTATAACTAGAGTTTTAAAAAGATTCATTGGGTGTAATTTCTAGGATGATGTCATGGAGTGCATGTTGTCGTTTAATTTTATAGGTCTTCATGTTGTGTTGAATGTTCGCAATCGCTTACATGGAAATGGTCCTATAGATGACAATTATGTAGTTGATAAAGCTTATTAAAATTGATTTTGTTATATTCCATAAATATGGTAAATTTGAGTTGTTGATATATCATTACAGGCTATTATTTGATTATAAATCGTTTAATCATTCATGATCTTTTTAAACGAGAGGTGTATAATTTAACTGTAAGGTAATTAAAAATGAAATAAGATTTAGTCATTGCAATTTACACCTTTAATTTTATGTTATGCTAATGGAAAGCAAAATGACACGAGTGTCTCACAAAATACAAATCGTTTAATTGTTTTGTAACTTATGTTTTATTATATCATTTGAGGAATAAAACTCATTTTGGGTTTTATAATTATTATTAGTCTGCTTAGAATCTATTATAGAATATTTTGACATCAACTATAACATCTTTTATTTATAATTTTAACTTTTTTCTTTTAATTTGTTGTATTTACATTATCAATAATTTTTATGGTTAATTATTTTTTTATATGTTGTAATAGTCAATCAATTTATTTCGTAATAAAAAATTAGAACCCCAATACCGATATTTTTAAGAGCAGTTTTGAAATATTAAAAACCGACATAACATGTTTCAGAATCGGTTCCAATATTCTAAGGTCGTAGGTTCCAATTTTAATAGGCTTATATATAAAAAATGACCAAAACCTATAGATAAAATTATAAATTTCAGCATATTTTAACCATATATTTGTTTACAGCGCAACGCACGAGAATACGCCTAGTATATTTAAAAAAGAGACATTTTTACTTGCGCTACATGCATTTGAAACTTCCATGACTTTTCAATTTCTTTCTAATAATTATTATAAATTGGTTAATAATGTTAAATTAATGTAAAAACTAAATTCTAATCATAAATTAACTAAACTATAATATTAAAATAACATACTTTAGTTCTATTCATAAAATTATGGCTTTAACTTTATAACATATTACTTATTAGTTTATATATGTTGTCATACGTGAGCAATTGTTATTTTAAAGTCACAACTTTTGTATAGTTTATGATTTTATGAAGAAAAAAATATTAATTATATAATGTTAAATGGTTAACTTAAATCAAAATTTTAGTTAAACTTGAAAAAAAAAACAAGAGACTATTTTATAAATAGTTAAAAGTTATAAATTATATTGTTAAACCTAAATTGTAATCCTAAATTAACAAAAAAAAAAAGCCAGAAAACTATTTTTTTATAATCATTGATAATTTTCAAATAACTAGCTTAAAAATAACTTATAATAAGAATAGTTAAAAGAAATATTATAAAAAAAATACAATGTTATCTTTAAAAACGAAAACAATGTTCGTTGTTTTAAATAATTACAATCAACGAAACTCACAACATTAATCAAATAAATTTTAAAAAAGTTCAACTTCTGAAACCAAATTAAAATAATTAAGAGTTTTCAAATACATTATTTTAAATAACTTATAACAACAAAAGTTAAAAAGAACATTGTAACACCCCGTTTATTAAATAAATAAATAAATAAATTAATGAATGTATAGTAGCCATAAAATCAATAATTATATAGCATGATGTTGGTCTCGTGAAACAACTCCTATCGTCGTCGTGAGCCGCTAGGTGGGTGGCTGGATCCTTGAACAAATCGGAATCGTGTGTTGTGTGTGTTTTGTCTAGCCGGAAAATCAGGATTAGCCACCGCCACCACCGTGAGGTGGTGGCTGTCACCCAGTGCTGCCATATGTATGTTTATGTTAATCAATGTGTGTGTTATTTTTGGATTTTGCATTGTAAACTATAATCATGTCGGAATAATAATAGAAATCTCAAAACCACCACCGTGAGGGGTGGTTGCCGCCACCGGCCGCCGTGTCGGGTGGCGGTGTGCCTTGCCTTGTTGTGTTTGATTCTGTTGGGATGCTTGAAACCTTAATGGGCTTAGTGAAACCCTAATGGGCCTAGTGAAATCATAATGGGCCTAATGAACCCTAATTGGTCAAAAGACCTAGCTATCGGGCCTATTGGGCTAATATAGATTGGAAACCCTAATTAGGGTTTGGAAAACCCTAATGCCATGAAACCCTAATTTGGGACTTATCGAGACCGCATCGGAATTATTTAATGAACTTAAAATAGTAATTAATAACCATTTGCAATTAACCTAAGGCCATGTGGGACTTAATGGATTAAGTCCTTAATGGGTTAAGTAGGGACACTTAACCCTAATCATCATTTTATGTGAAACCCTAATTTCACTTGGGCCTTAAGTTGGGCCTTTCTATTGGGCTTTGATGATTAGACTATTAATGGGCCATCCAAGAGCTAGTGAATGGACTAGAATAATTAAATGGGCTTTAGGGTAAGACCCATGTAAGGGGTTGGGCCCAATTTGGAAAATTGGGCCATAGATGGGCCATAGTTTGGGCCTTTATGATTATGAGATATTAGGCCATTATAAATACCAAATGTTGGACTGGACTTTTTGGTTAGGCCTTTGAATAAGACATGTAAAGGCTTGGGCCCAATTTGGAAAATTGGGCCATATGTTGGGCTTTGAGCCATAGTTGGACTTTTGGCCCTTTGGATTGGGCCTTGGGCTTGAATCAGGCCAAGTTAGGGGTAGAGTAGTCTTTTGCCCCAAGCATGGACTGTAAGTCCCTAAATCTGCTTGTGTATCAATCAGATCTGTTTGATGGTGCGGAATCCCAATCAAACGAATGATTTCAGATCTAATAGAATAGAAGGAGAAGAAGAAGATGATGAATCTATGACGTATTCAATGAAATGATTGAAGCTCCATACACATAGTTCACACACAGTCCATTTTGAAACTGGGTTGACCTTTGTCATCTTTGCAGGATACTCTCTCCCATGACATATCCTACTTATCACAAACAGAAGATGTGGAAACGTTAGAGTCATTAGGTGATTTGGGAGATTGAACCTTTGGAACCCATTTGTAGTTGGGTTTAACCCATTTCTTTTTTGATCTGATGGGTGGCTTAGTACTTGGTTTTGATCTTGATGTCGGCCGTTGAGATGACTTTGACCTAACCGGTCTTTGTTTCACTGGAGCATCTCTTGGATTAGGCTTCTTGGCCGACATTCCCTTCTTTCCCTTGGGATTCAGATTCTTGGCCTTATGGGTTTGATTCTTGGCCTTCTGTGCATTCCAGTCACCATTGTCTGAACGTGGCCTCGAAGGGTTTCTTTTGAAGTATCTCCTACTTGGCGCGTTCTGCCAGCCGTGTGTGTAGTAAGGAACGTATGCGTGATTTGGACAGTTTCAGGCAATGTGTCCAGGTGTTCCACAGTGAAAACATGTCTTTTTCTTCACTGTGAAGTTGTTTCTTCCTGCCCCTGGTGGCGTATCCTTGTCTCGTTTCTTATTGTTCCCACAAGCGCACTTGCAACAGGCCGTCGGTTTCGCTTGTTTTGGTGGCCTGTATTTCTCAACAGTAGGTTGATCATAAGCAACTGAGTTCGAAGCAACATATTCAGAGTTCAAGGAGACATTGGTTTGTTCAGTAGTATTCTCCTTGTTCTCATCTTCTGCTACTTTACCTACACAGGAAGTAGAAACATCAGTATTCTTCACCTTAACACCCTCAGTTGGCCCTGATTGTTCAGTCTTAACTGAAGCTGGAGCAGGGATTTGGCCATACTGAGCAGACATTTCTTCCTCTATGGTCTCAAGGGGTGGGTTATAGTTGTGATTAAAAGGAGGTGGCACACTGTGATACCCTAAACCCTTGGTTTGATTATCTTTAAAACTCAATTGTTTTTCTACTAAGGACTCGACTGTCTTACTTGATACGGTATAATTTTTGAAACTAACATCTGTTTTCCACACTTAATTTTCAAAGAGTCAAGTTCTTCAGTTAAAGCAGCAAGTTTGCGTTTAATGTGATCGTAATTTTCACACTTGTTGCTGTAATCTTCTTGTAATTTCCTAAAGTCCTTAGTCTTGGCCTCTAATTGAGCTTTCAGAGGTTTCTGACCTTTCCTAAGAGTATAGTCTTCATATTTAAGGTCCTCATTTTCTCTTTTTAATAAATCGATTTGATCTCGGAGAAATTTAATAGTAGTTTCACAAGATGGAGTACATGAAACTTCATTTACCGGGATTGATGTGGAACTCATTTTTTTTTCTTTTTTTTAATTGTCCATTGACTTAAAAACCGAGAAAGTCAACCTTCAAATTCAAATTTAAAAAGTCAAACGTAAAAGTTAAATCGAAAGGCTAAATTTTAAAATTTAAAAGGTAACGAAAAAGTCAAAGTTTAAAGTCAAAGGTCAAACTTGAAAGTCAAAGTCAAAATTTTAAGGTCAAAAGATAAAAATAAAATCAAAAATTAAAAACTAAAATTTTTGGGTTGAAAATGGAATTTTAAAATAAAAGAAATTGATTTTTGGGGTTAAAAGTGCCAATTTTCGAAAGTTGAAACCGAGAAGGACACCTTATGTTTTAAATTTCGAAGGAATGACACAAAGGATCTGCTAGTCGAGTTGGTAAGGCGCAGACTTGATCAACTAATTTTTTGTGAAGCACGTGCGAGGAAACTGCTTGCGAAGACAGCTGCGAAGCGAGGACGAACGCGCTGCTGGGCCGAGAGCGAGACTGCTGAGCCGTTAACCATAGGCGAGACCCAAAACGTGCCAGAACCGAACACGTGCACCGCAAACCCACCAGACCGAACACGTGCGAACCTCGGACCGAAAGCTCGGACTGAAAACGTTGGACCGAACACGTGACTTCGGACCGAAAACGTGACCGAGAACCTCGGAAATCGCTGGTTACAACGAAAAACAACGTTTTTTGCTCCTTTTTGCTCCAAAACTCGATCAAAAACTTGTTTTTATGAAAAACGCGAAGAACAAACCCCCCTTATTTTGCCAAGATCTATCCAAAAACACAAAAATCTCTTCAAAATAAGATCAAATAAGCTCCAGATCTAAAAAAATTTGATTGATACAACCAAGCCCTGATACCACTTGTAAGTCCCCAAATCTGCTTGTGTATCAATCAGATCCAATTGATGGTGCAGAATCCCAATCAATTGGATGATGTCAGATCAAAATAGAAGAGAAGGAGGAGAAGAAGAAGAAGATGAATCTATGATGTATTCAATTAAATGAGTGAAGCTCCATACATATAGTTCACACACAATCTTCTCTCTATAGTTTCTCTCACACCTTAGAATACACACACTTAAGATCCTTGGTTATATCCTTCACATGCACTCCTCACCCTATATATATGGACGTAAGGCCAAGCCCAAAATACAAATAGTCCAATACAATTTTCGGCTCAAATAATAAAAACAATAAATGCTTAGAAAAGCAAAGTATAAACCATATTTTTAACCCAACATGAACTTATGATTATGAGTTAGAACCCAATTATTAATTGGGTGTTATTTTGATTGTTAACAATTTGGGAATTTGTCATCCAACAGCTGGGGTTAGGTTTGCAGGACTTCAACAGTGTGAGGTGAGTTACCTTCCAGTAGAAATGGGTCTAAGGCCACAATGTCGGCTCATCAGTAGGATAGATGATTGTCTTTGTGATAATTATCTACGTTTGCTACTATCTGATATTTTTATGTGCTAGCATGATACGACGTTATGTGATAGTGGTAGTAGGGGGAATAGTCCCCGGTTACTGGTCGATAGGGCCAAAGGGGTAGTCTAGTACCTAATTATGCTAGACAATATGTTTATGTTATGTTATGTTATTATATGGTAGTGGTAGGGGTGAAATAGTCCCCGTAACCAGTTGAGATACACCGGAGGGTAGGTCGGGCACCCAGATATGCCTGACAGTGGGGTAGGTTGAGCACCCCGGTATGCTCAGCAAGGTAGGTCGGGCACCCAAATATGTCTGATAGGGTAGGCCGGGCACCCAGATATGCCCGACAGTATGTGACTTGTATAGCATGTGGTATGATGGGGGAACTCACTAATCTTTGTGCGTACGGTTTTCAGTTTTGGTTTCAGGAAAGGAGTCGGCTTGATCACGGATCATCACACTATATTTCCGCACATGAGATCTTGGGGATTACACTCTGATATTGTTTTATGATAATATGATTTGATTACTTCTACTTTGGTTTTTGACATGAGATGTTATTATGGATGTTTTATTGCTTATGGTTTTATGATAACTTATTTAAAAATGAAATTTTTGGCCTGTATTTTTTAGATGTTACAAGTTGGTATCAGAGCCTTGGTTTGAGGGATTCGGGCACACTCTCGGGTGTGTCCGAACTCAAACTAAGGACTTGGTATGAAAATTTTCAAAAGTAAAACCCTTTTATAAAAAGAAGTTTGAAAAGAATTTGAAAAAAGAAAAGACTTTGAAAAGAAAAAGGTGTGTGATGCGCGCAATCAGCCGAGCTCAGGTAAGTTTTCCCCAAGATACACATACATGTTATGATATGTTATGTTATGATGTGATTATGAGAACTGCATGCTAGATTAGGGCTAAGGATCTAGGAGGATGCCTTATATGCCTATTATATGTGCTTGTAGACTTGCATGCTAGTACTGATCATTCAGTGATAGGATAGCCTGTTTAGGTTATGCCTGATTGTATGAGCCTTTGAATTGCATGTACAACTTCCTGATTAGATGATAGAATGGTTTGATTGGAATATGATGGTTAGATTTTCCATTGTCTGAATGTTGCTTGCTTTGTGCTTTGTAGGACTCTTAGTAATGTGAGCTAGCTATTAAGTGAATATGTTAAGTCACAAGTGGCATAGGCTGGATAATCTCAGAGTGATAGATTTAACCATATTGCGCAGCTCTTGTTTGAGTCCAACCGTTCTAGGGATGCGTCTTTTACTCGAAGGATTATCCGATCTCTGTTGTATGTGGCTATATTCATGAGGTAGCTAGTTGACATTACTGGGAATCTTTCAACAGCTAAGGATTGGGTGAGTTCGGGAACCTAGGAAAGCCTTGGAGGATTCGGTAGAATTGCTGAGGAAAGTATGGATAGGTGTGGAAGGTAGTATTGGGCCCGTACTACTGAAAGCACAGGATCCATACTCGAATCAGTGAGAGTCTTGGAGAATCTGAGAAGCTTCGGGGAGGAGTTTGTGACCCGGTTTGGGGACAGAGGAAGTCCCAATTGTTGCAGCTTAGTCATTGGCCAGTGAGCTGGTGAGCATGATAGGGTGTCAGACCCTGGAGGATATGACTTTTAAGTATCAGGATGCGAGATCGATTTGGAGCACTTTGAGAAGAGAGGTTCGTGCCAGGTGCGTATAGTAGAGGGTCCCAGGAAGAGACCCATGACTTCTGATCATTGGGTAAAAGGCCAGCAGGGCCCGAGTCAGTACAGCACGTACGGGAAAGTGCACAAGGGGGTTTGTCGCTCCAAGGGTGTGGCAGGGTTGATCATGTCAGCTGAAGGTGATCAGTATTCCTCCAGATGTTGTGGGTATGCCATCTTCTACTGTTATTAGATGGATGTTGGGAATACGTATCGCTTTGGAATTATGAGTGAGTTTGGATAAGTCAGATATCGGGTTGGTTTTTTGCTAGTGTCTGGGTTATCAAGGATCATATATGGCATCCTGCATGCCGAAAAGTCCTTGATGAACCTACAGATGGATGTATCTTGCAGGGTGGGTTCCGCGTATACCGTTATCGTCCTGTATCCTTGTCGGGACCCGCTCAGGAGTATTATTTGGAAGATCTTTGGTCGGGAATTAGTGGGATGGTTCTCCAGTGAAGCCGGTGTTCAGTGGTTCTATCATGGTTCAGGTATGGTCGACAGTTGTCTATGGATGAACCTTGGAGTTCAAGGCACTACCGTTGCTAGGACAGGACTCGTAACATGAAGAGGGTAGTGTCAGTTGCGGGTGTTAGATGCATAAGTGGTTGGTCATTAGATGTTCAAGAGAATTGTATTTTTGCATGGGCTGTGTTCGATTAGAGTTTAGTGGTACTGCAAGATTGGAAGTGGGAATGAGGATTCGTCGGCCAAAGTGAAGATTAAGGCCATCAGTTGACAACATGGGAGATGGACTGAGGTGTTAGACTCGACCGGATTTCAAGAGTACTCTTCACGATTTCAGAGGACGGGCAATCTCAAGGTTCGAATGGTAATTGATCGTTAGTAGTGGTAAGCTCAGATTGTTGACAGTGGATTATTATAAAGTAAGAAGGATTGGGAACCCTTCGACTCTCACGTGCCGTGAAGACTTAGTCGAATCAAAGTGGGGTAGAGACTTTTTGTAAAGTTCTCTAAATGCGAGTTTTGGTTGCACGCGGTGCAATCTATTGGGCACCTTGTCAACCAGAAGGGTATTCTGGTCGATTCGGCCAAGATAGAGGCCGTGATGCTGTGGGAGATTCCGAGGTATCCAACTAAGATTCGGAGTTTCCTGGGTCTAGCGGGTTATTACTGGAGATTTATACGGGACTTCTCCGAGATTGCGGTTCTTTTGTAACACCCCGTTTATTTATTAGATAAATAAATAAATTAATGAGTGAATAATAGCCCTAAAATAAATAGTTGAAAGCTTAGGGGTTAAAAAGATAAATTATGGATTGATTTTGAAAAGGATTTGTTGAGAAAAGGGATGTTTAGTAAAATTTGGACTTAAATTGTAGAGAATTGAAGGGGCAGAGTTTAAATGGTAATTTATAGACTTTTTATGAAAAGATTTTATGGAGGAGGGGCCGAAACTGTCAATATGGCAATATGCTTACGGGATCAGAGTATATAAACTCATTACCCTCTCTCCAACCCTAACCCTAGTCGTAACTATTCAGCCGTCACCCCCTTTTCCCTTAACCTTCAACCATCGCCACCATGCCATTGGTGGTTTCACCATCGAAGCATCACCATCATCCTGTCGTTGGAGGTTGCGTGAAGCCGGGAAAAACCCACGGAGACCGATGACGCGGTTATTGGTAGACCGCTGGAAGGTGGTGCTCTTGGGTCTCGTTGTTGCATCACCGCCTTGAGTCACCAAACATTACCATGCCGCCTCCGCTACTATCGAAAATGAAGTGTATTACACCCGACAACGTGTTGAGCGAGGGTGTCAGGAGGAACCGTTGAGATTTGGGAGGGTGCTGCCAAGCCCTATCCGCCACTGTTTCATCCGTTGCCGGCGAAGAACAAGGTTGTCAGGAAGGGATTGTCGTGGTCGTGGGGAGAAGTCAGTGGAGTCGGAGCGTGGCTGCTATCGTCGCAAAGCCTTTCCCGTCCTAGTTCATTGCTATTAAGTCACCATCCTTTTTCCTCTTCTTTCCGATTAGCCGTCGCTGCTGCCATTGTTTTGTACTTCTACCGTCGTCAACCGCCGCCAGGAGGGTGGCTGGACCCGTTTGCAATCAAGAAAATAGTGTGGGTGTTTGTTTTTTCTATAGCATGTGTTGTCTGTAGCTTGTTGGCCGGAAAAGCCGTTGCCACCACCGTGAGGGGGTGGCTGCCACCATAAGCCACCATGTGTGTGTGTGTTAATGTAGTTAGTGTGTGTGTGTGTGTGTTTATTCTTGGTTAAGGCATTGTAAACTATAATTAGCTAAAGTATAATGAAAAGAAACCCAAATCACCACCGTGGGGTGGTGGCTGCCGCCACCGGCCACCGTGTCGTGTGGCGGTGTGCTTGCCTTGTGAGATTGATTCATTTAGAGCCTTGTAAACCCTAATGGGCCCAAAGAAGCCTTAATGGGCTTAGTGAAACCCTATTGGGCCTAATGAAGCCCTAATTGACATTAAAGTCCAAACATGTGTCTAATGGGTCTAATGGACCCTAATTGGCCTTAGGAAACCCTAATGGGCTTAAGGACCTAGCTATCCGGCCTATTGGGCTAAGATGGGTTGGAAAGCCTAATTAGGGTTTGGAAAACCCTAATGCCATGAAACCCTAATTTGGGACTTAGCGGGACCGCATCGGAATAATTTAATGAACTTAAAATATTAATTATTAATCATTGCAAATTAACCTAAGGCCATGTGGGACTTAATGGATTAAGTCCTTAATGGGTTAAGTAGGAAACTTAACCCTAATTATCATTTTATGAGAAACCCTAATTTCACTTGGGTTTATTGTTGGGCCTTTCTATTGGGCCTTGATGGTTGGGTTATTAATGGGCCATCCAAAGTCAAGCAATTGGACTAGAATAATTTAAGAGGCCTAGGGTAAGGCCCATGTAAGGGGCTTGGGCCTAATTTGGAAAATTGGGCCATAGATGGGCCATAGTTTGGGCCTTTGTGATTATGAGATATTGGGCCAATAAATAAATACCAGATGATGGACTGGACATTTGGTTGGGCCTTATAATGAGACCATGCAAAGGTTTGGGCCCAATTTGGAAAATTGGGCCATATGTTGGGCTTTGATTTCCTCGTTGACTTTGGGCCTATGGATTGGGCCTTGGGCTTGCATAAATCCAAGTTTGGGGTAATGTAGTAGTTATCCAAAGTATGTACTCATGGTTATGTAGTGGAACCCAGTTATTAATTGGGTGTTATTTTGGTGTTGACAGTTCGAGAATCTGTCATCCAGCAGCTGGGGTTGAGTCTGCGGGACTTCAACAGTGTAGGATTGTGTCTACGGGACTTCAGCAGTGTGAGGTGAGTTACCTTCCAGTAGGGGTGGGTCTACGGCCACAATGCCGACCCACCAATAAGAGTTGTTGTTAGATGACTGTCTTTGTGATAATTGTCTATGTTTGCTACTACCTGTTATGTTTATGTGCTAGACAGATTATGATATATGTGATATGATATTATGTGGTAGTAGTAGGGGGTGAAATAGTCTCCAGTTACCGGTCGACAGGACCGAAGGGGTAGGCCAGCACCTAGATATGCTAGGCAGTATGTGATTTATGTGTTTATGCTATGCTTTTATGTGGTAGTGGTAGGGGTGAAATAGTCCTCGGATACCAGTTGAAATATACCGAAGGGGTAAGTCGGGCACCCAGATATGCCTAACAGTATATTCATCTATGTTATGCTATGTTATTATGTTGTAGTGGTAGGGGTGAAATAGTCCCCGGTTACCGGTTGAAAGATACCGAAGGGGATGCCAGCACCCAGATATGCTAGGCAGCTATCTGGTTGAAAGAGACCGAAGGGGAGGCCAGCACCCATATATGCTAGGCAATTATCCGGTTGAAAGAGACCAAAGGGGAGGCCAGCACCCAGATATGCTAGGCGGTTACCGGTTGAAAGATACCGAAGGGGAGGCCAGCACCCAGATATGCTAGGCATTATGTGTTTATATGATATGTGGTATGATGGGGGAACTCACTAAGCTTCGTGCTTACGGTTTTCAGTTCTGGTTTCAGGTACTTCGTTTTCAAAGGAAAGGATCCGGCTTGATCGCAGTGCATCACACTATGGTCTTCCGCACATGAGATCTTTGGGATTACACTCTGATATTGTTTTATGATATTATGTTTTGACTATTTCTACTATGGTTTTGACATGACATGATATTATGGATGTTATCTTATACTGTTGGTTTTATAATAACTTATTTAAAAATGAAATTTTTGGCCTTGAATTTTGGGATGTTACATCTTTTGACCTGACTAACCAAGAAGTCGGTGGCCTTTCGTTGGGGGCCTGAGCAGCAGGTAGCCTTTGAGACTCTCAGACAGCAAGTTTCGGGAACCAAGTTAGAGCTCTAGTTGGGACTCAAGTTCAGTTGTGTGTTAGGTCAAGTGTGTGTTCGACCGGTATGGAAAGTGTTGTAAGACTGTGGGGGTATCCGTAGCATTCTCTAGCGATCAGGTAGTATGGAAAGTGTTGTAAGACTGCGGGGTAGCCGTAGCATTCACTAGAAACAGATAGTGCTAGAAGTGTTGTAAGTTTGCGGGTGTAGCCGTAGCATTCACCAGGTTGGCAGATAGTGTGAGAAGTGTTATAAGTCTGCGAGTGTAGCCGTAGCATTCACAAGGTTAGCAGCTAGTGCTAGAGTGATGTAAGTTTGTGGGTGTAGCTGCAGCATTCACTAGGTTGGTGGATAGTATGAGCGCGTTGTTAGGACGCAGAAGGAACAGTTATACCCACCAATTTGGGTGTAGCAGTAAGGATATGGAAATCCACGGATTGGTTTTATGGATTTCCCCAAGGGGATTAGATCTAGTTAAGCCAGTGATACGACTGTAGGAACGTCACTACGGTTATGAGATCAGGGAAGCAATGGACTGCTTAAGGACGTATGAGATAAGGCTACCATTGGTCAGGTAGCAATCACTTTTAGTCTTGGATTTGATAATGACAGGATTCGAAGCATGGACCCGATTGGTTAGATTAGAAAGTTGTTAGAGTTACAGTGGCATGATAACTAGTGGCAGCTAGTTCCAGAGAAGGATTTCGTTCAAAAGGTGTGAGATACAACTAAGTGGGAATCCTTTGGCTCCGCAACCGGGCCGGAACTCGGTATTTCAGATGACTAGTTAACGAATTGGGATCCGGGAGGTCTCGGTAGATTTTGGAAGCCAGCCAGGGTGCTACATACTATTTCAGGCAGTTTAGTGTTTCAGGCAGCTCGGTGCTTTAGACAGTTCAGCGTCTCAAGCAATTATGGTGTTTTAGGATTTCATGTATGGTTATAGTTACAGATTGCTGAGTAATGTTAAGTCACCCACGGTGGGATTCATCTATAATGATTCAGTATGAGTGGTTTGTCATGGATTCATACCATCTCGAGACAACAAAATTAAGACGGAGTAGAGGTGATCATGTTGCGAGGAATAAGTTCACCTACAGATTTTAGGGCTTTGCAAAGATTAGTCACAGTTACCTTAGGAAGTCTAGGGTGTGCCCAGGATGGTGACCATGTCACTAGAGTTGTTGGGCATGTAAGGAAGGGTAAGGAATGATTTCGAGGACGAAATCTAATTTAAGTGGGGGAGAGTTGTAACACCCCGTTTATTAAATTTATTAATTAATTAATTAATTAATGTATAGTATCCCTAAAATCAATAATTATATAGCACGGTGTTGGTCTTGAGGAGTTAATTGCTACTATCTTATAAGTTAAGGGTTAAAAGTGTAAGTTTCAAATTTATTTTATAAGTATTTATGAAGGCAGAGACTAAATGGTAACTTTTGGGACTTCATTTGAAAAGATTTTGGGGCTAAGGGGGTTGTTTGGTAAATTAGGGATCGAATTTGAAAGGAATTATGGAGGCAGGGTTCAAATGGTAAATATAGGATTAAGATTGAAAGGAAATGTTATGGAGAGGTGTCATTCCTTCCATTATGAAAGGAAGTTGTTTCATTGCTCACCCTAACCCTAATAACATGTTCAGCCGCTACCTCCACCTTATGCCTCCTTCGTCGGCGCTGCAACCACTCCACCTTCCGATCAGCCAGCGTTCATCAAGCGACACATGACTTCCTTCAGTTTCGACCGCTCGAAGCTCATTTCAACTGTGGTCGTTAGCCGATGACTGTGCCACCACAATGATGTCACTGTTCCATCGTCGGTGACGATGAAGACCACTAGCGAGCGTCCGTTCTGCTGTCGCTACGGCTGTCGTTTGCGACAACCTCACTCCTGTGCCATCTTCTTCTGATGCATCACCTCGTGAATACGAAGCCGTCAACTGTCGTCACATGATTCCGACTATGGATGCGTTGGTGTCTGTTTCAGTGGGTTTCATGTTGGAGTGTGCGTCCCAGTTGCATTTTGGAGCTATGTGTATGCTCATTGTTGGCCGGAAGACGTGAGAACTGTTGGATTAATGTCTAAGTCTATAACTATAATTGGTAAGACTTGACCCGACCCGGCATGGTTCATTTGGGTTGCATGACATCATGCATTTGGATAGACTATAATGAGAGAAATAACACTTAAGGTTTGTTAATATATTATAAGTTCTAATATATTAATAAGGTTATTTAATTAGTATTGATCAAGAATTAATTTGGAATTAATTAAGTGATCACAAGGAGACTAATTAAATATATGGGTTGATTGTGTAAATCATTCATTCTTATATATGTGGGCTTGTGATCCAAGATTCCTTATGTTGGACTAAGTCCATGGGGTGACCCATGGATACTCCATGGAGGTTAAAATCCATGGAGCATAAGTAATGGGTAAAGTTATGAGTTACATGGTGTAACCCTAATAGCCACCATATAAAAGAATCCCATGGCTCAAGAAATCGGCGACTATGGATAATAGAATGAAAGGCTAGCCGATTTCATGAAGTGTGTATGTTCTCTCAAGTTATTCCAAGTGTATTTGGTGTTGTGTGAACCATTTGAGGTGTCACACTTAGGGCACTAGGCACTCAAGCTTCATGAAGATAATCTACATCAAAGAGGTATGTAATTCTAACTTGATATATTCATTTGAATCAATGTTATTATGCTTGTTAGGATGAATACCTTGGAAAGTTCATATTTGCATGTATAATAGAGAAAACATAGATCCAAGGTATTTAGGGTTGCATGTACACTTAGGAGTGTTAGAATGCTCAAAACCCATCAGTGGTATCAGAGCCTAGGCTTGTTTTCAATTATACTTGATGCAAATTGATGAAAAATGCTGAAAAAATCGATTTTCTGGCTTTCTGGGCACTGGACTCGCCGAGTCCACTGATGAACTCGCCGATTCCATGAAGAAAATCATCCTACTCGTCGAGTAGGTTGATACACTTAACGAGTAGGAATCCCAGACAGCATATTTTCGAGTTTTTTGGCTAGAAATGGACTAGAAACATTACCCTAAGTTGTTGTTGGACTTATAAACTTGTTTTTGATGTGGTAATGTTCATGCTAATCCAATTTCAAAGATAATTGTCAATAGATTCATGTTTTGTATTAGTTTAGTGATTAGGCTAATTAAATGAAAAGGTTTGATTTAATTTATCTTGTTCTTATAAGTTACTTAGACTAATAGAAAAATTTAATTGATTATGTGTTTCAATCCATTTTAATCTAATAGTTGATTCTAAAATGTGTTTTTTGTAACTTGTCCTCAAGTTATATGAAAAGTCACATTTAAGTTTCATAAAACTCATAAAAGTTGGCAATGGTTACAAAAAATGAAGAGTCTTGTCCTCACGTTATGGAGGTTCAAGAGTCACTTCATTAAGTAATAAAATGTCTAACCTTAATTAATTCCATAAGTTGCAAAATAAAGAAAAGTTACATTCTTTTATTAGTTTAAAGTCTTCCATAACTTGTCCTCAAGTTATGGAACTTGAGGAGTCTTTTATTTAAAACTACTTTAAACACATAAGTTATGGAATTAATTAGTTTTGAATAGTTTCAAAACTTGCCCTCAAGTTTTGGAATTTGAAAAGTTTTCACTTATGTTGAATCTGATCACGTAGATGGATTTCTATCACATAGTTTGAAGATCAGATTCTTGAGCTACTTCTTAGGAGTTATGAGATATTGCTTAGGAATAGATAACAACAAGTTTTCATATGGATTGTAAGGATAAGTTTTTCCTCAAAGTTTTAAAAATAAAAGGAAAATTTTTTATTTTATTTATTTTATGTATCCTTACAATGGCGTTTGTGAAAAAATTGTTGCTTATATGATTCCATTAATAGCAAGAGTGGAAATATGAAATTGATTCTTTCATTTGTGGTAATGTCTAAATTTATCAAATAAGGAAAGATCCTCATCACCCAAGTTTCAATTGGACCGAAACTTGGAATCATGCAAGTTGTATAGCATGATGAATGAGAATTTTTCATCTTTGGAAAAATTAAGACTAACTACTTGTTCACATGGATGTGTGAGTCAAGTAACGGACTAAGGGATCGAGTACACATTCGTGTGCACTAATTAAGTCCACCACAAAAGATCGATAAGACTATTCGTCATAATTTACTATAGCTCAGTAAATATGGTTATACTTACAAGCTTAAGTGTAATTCTGAGACATTGGAAAAGGTTCCAATGTAGTGAATAAGAAGAATCAAATTATGGCAGAAAGATAAAAGTTTCTAAAATCTGAAAAGATGGGAAAGTACTTTATGATATATGATCATCTTAATGATTAAGAGACCTTATCACAATTCATCCTCTAAGTGTATTATGATAGTTAAGGAGAGGAGTTAATTGTTGAAGTGGTTATATCAATAAGATGATTCATACTTCGTTTCAGAAACAATTCTTAGAGTTATACTATAAGATTGTAAATTAAGTGACATGTCTTAGAGAAGGTTTAAAAGACATGTCAAATGTAAGAGTAAAAGTTTTCTACTCTTGTACATTTGAAATTGGTAAGTTGTGATGTTTTGGATAAAACAAAGACCAACTAAGGTCAATTGTGTGAAGTGTTTGTCTTGATTAGAATCCACACTATCTCTTGAATATCTGACAAGAAAGTATTATATGTCAAGAGGACAGTGGGAGTCTTAAAGGTCTTGAAAGTCTCAAGAACTAATCAAGAATAAAAACCAGAAGTTCTTCACTAGCACACGACTTGAGGTTCATAACCTATCGTGTTGACATATTTTGTGCCCATTCCAATTAAAGTTGGCTTTGCATATGAGTTCTTAGAGTTCTCAATTGGTTGCACAACAACTTGGAAGCAATGGCAGGCCCTTGAGCTGCCAGATGGCAATAAATTAAGATTGAGTTTAGTCCATATGAGTTTGGATTTGTCATTATCCTTGTCTTGTGACTATGGTTTTGACAATTCACATGGATAAGAACACATACACCATTAAATCTAAGTGTCGTAAGGTTTCTCTCCGATTCATTAAAATGATGGTGAGGAAACACTTTCACTAAGTAGATTTTAGCTAGATACCAGTTATGATATTTGCATTCTCAAAGTCGTTAGTGGAGCGTGTGTGGTTTACTGACACACTAACATGGACTTGTGAGAAATGGCAAAGGTCTAAACAATTAAGACTATGATTACGGCATCCCTTTTCAAAGTTCTTAAAATTGTTTAGACACACCTGTGAGCTATCTAAGATAAGGTGTATGATTATGATAAAGTTTTATCAAAGCAATCTAGTATCAGAAATCTGAACTTTGGTAAGAAAGTCAATAAAGTATTGATTTCTAGAAGCCCAACTGATTTCTAAGTACATGTCAAAGCTAGTGGGAGCATAAGTGTTATGCTAATAATCATCATGTTAGTGGGAGCATGATAATTATGATAAGTATTGCAAGTTAGCAATGTTAATTATAGAAAACAAAAAGTTTCAATTGGGTAAGAGTTGTTTTGCTATAATTAAGGAAGAGGAAATTATACTCATCTCAAATCTAAAAGCTTAGATTGAGGTTTTAATCGTATTTAGTCAAGGATATATATATATATGAATTTCATATTGGAATGGCTCAACATAAGGAAATTCTATATATTGGTCTATTATTTGCGTTCTCAAATTCGATTATGATTACGACAACCCTTTTCATAATCTGAATTATGAGAACTTGGCAAATAGAAATGGAAATGTTATAGCAAAAGACTGGTTTAGGTCCCGTTTGATAGTTTTTGTCTGGGAAAGTGTTGTCCGGTAAAGTGCTGTTTGGGAAAGTTTTTCTGACTGGGAAAGAAACCATGCTGTTTGATTGTACATCTGAATGACTGTGTTGAATGACGAAAAAAAGTAATAATTTAATAAAAAATAAATTTAAAAAAAGTTATTTAAAAAAATTAATAATCCAATGAAGAAAGAAAGATGTGGGGTTTGGTGTATAATTGTCTTTCCAGCCCATTCAGCCAGAAAGATATGAATTTGGGGCTTTCTGGGAAAGACATATCTTACCGGGAAAGACCCCTTCTTTTGTGCAAATCAAACAGTCTTTCCGGTCCATTCAGCCAGAAAGATCTGTTTGGACCTGGAAAGATGTGTATCAAACGGGGCCTTAGTTTTTATGTGAGACATCATGAATCGTGTCTCATATGCTTCGGATATAGGATCGATTACATGTTCTATATTCATCCTTTCTAAAATTTTCCAAATGTCTGGGGCATTAAGAAGGGAAAAGGTCTAGAATTGGATATGACTAAAACGATTAAACAATTGTTGAGGACAATCTAAGGTTTACCAAAGATTGGTTGCTCCAGGACAGTTGGAAGTATATTGATGATTCTGGAAGGACCATATTGACATAATTTGTAAGGAGGCAACTCTTGTTCAGAAGTGATAGTCAAAATAGAATATGGAAATGTTTCAAAGTTAGAAATTATTCAATCTATGTAAGATTAGGAAACTTAATGCAAGAAGGATGTTTCCAAGGAGCTGATCTCTTTTGGAATGCTCTGTAATGGTTGTTGTCAAGTCTTTCTGACTTTGTCCATAATCATTACAAGAGGATCAATGCATATAAGTTTAGAATCTAACAATTTCAGTAAATGGCATGAATTTGGAATTCTAGCATTTGCAGTAAGGATTTGGGACTGTGAAAAGAGGATCATTGGAGTTATGTTCAATTGATCTATTTCACAAAATAAAGATCGTAGAAAAACATAGTATGCATACTTGGTGTATGGCATGACTAGTGTTTAGAAAACATAGTGTACATGCTTGGAGCATGGGACAACTATTGTTTTAAATTCAAGAATAAAGTTGATAGCTGAAACAGTATACAATGAATAATGTGTAATCATATGGTGATAAATAAAAGGTGTTTTATTTATGTTCATAGGTTTTGATACCATATTGGATTCAATTATTATTGTGTTTCACTTTGCATGTTTTAACTTCCTGAATAACTAGGTCATTGTTCTGGATGACTAAGTTATTCAAACCATCCACAGTCGGTCATATGTTGGAAGTAGATATGAATTAAGACTGTCATAGGTTGGCTTGTAGAGGTCTAAGATGTTGGACAAAGGGCTACAACACTCATGAGTGCTCATAAGTTCTGAGTATTGCATTCAACCCGCGCTCATTGGAATCACTTCATGGATTTTATCACGAGTGATCATGAGACGATAATATCTTATATTCTTCAAACCTAGAGATATGAGTTGTTACTATGAGTTAGTTGTACATTGATTGCACAAAAACGCATTCGGTAACTCGATGTTATAAAACGTGCCTTTGTGTATGATTCAACAAGTAGTAGAACAAGCCATATGGGTCGAAGTTTATCCATTCCTTTTACCTTCGGGATAAAAGCGATATCTGTGGGCCCATCGATGATTTGGTGATGACAAATGTAAGTGTTCGGCCGGGCCTGGACTGATTTGATTTGTTCAATTAGTCAGTCGTCATAAATCGGAAATCGGGAAACAACAAATGGACAAAGAGAATGATTATAATCCATGCCTCAGTCCATATGATATCTACAATGGAGGAATATATGATCCCTTATCTAATGGACAACTCATTGACAAAGGTCAGAGTTCATCTACAAGGTCAGAGTTCGACAGAAGCTTTTGAGAGCTACGATTGCCAGTCGGTTCTTGAAGTCATATGCAATAATAGTTTTAGACTTATCCAAGTGGGAGACTGTTGGATTAATGTCTAAGTCCATAACTATAATTGGTAAGACTTGGCCCGACCCGACATGGTCCATTTAGGTTGCATGGCATCATGCATTTGGATAGACTATAATGAGAGAAATAACACTTAAGGTTTATTAATATATTATAAGATCTAATATATTAATAAGGTTATTTAATTAGTATTGATCAAGAATTAATTTGGAATTAATTAAGTGATCAAAAGGAGACTAATTAAATATATGGGTTGATTGTGTAAATCATTCATTCTTATATATGTGGCCTTGTGATCCAAGATTCCTTATGTTGGACTAAGTCCATGGGGTGACCCATGGATACTCCATGGAGGTTAAAATCCATGGAGCATAAGGAATGGGTAAAGTTATGAGTTACATGGTGTAACCCTAATAGCCACCATATAAAAGAATCCCATGGTTCAAGAAATCGGCGACTATGGGTAATAGAATGAAGGGCTAGCTGATTTCATGAAGTGTGTATGTTCTCTCAAGTTATTTGTCACACCCTCGAACCAGACGGCGGAAACGTCCGAGGGCTATTGTGACTCAATTGAATACCATCACAATGATTATACATGAATCATAACATCATTCATCACCAAGCATTGAAATATTACAAGTGATATTTTTTACATTCAGTACATTGTTTTAAACATTACATTTCCATAACTTAAACCGTTCGATATTAATTTAAACAAAACACCATGACATCACTGGATACATATTCTTCAATTTACCTGTTACCTGAGAATACAAGTATTTTGGAAAACATCAACATATGAAATGTTGGTGAGTTCATAAGTCATGTTTGAAAAATAATGATTTTTGTGTAGTTTGAAAATCCAGAAAATCCGATATTTTCTGGAAAGAGTATTGTTTATAAAAAGTGTGGAGATCCGTAGTATGCTTGTCGATTTTTGTAAACGTGTATAATTGTTAAACCTTGTATACATCACATAGATAAAAGTGTTGAACTTCCCGGGAAAACCCGATGTTTTCCTCGTACATAAAATTCCGTGTCTTGTTTATTGTTATACCGATTCGACGATTGTTTCCGATAATTCCAGGTGACATTGGATTAATTATGGGTTGTGAGTCGTTATAATCACGCATTAAAGAAAATGACTAGTTTATAACTACCAATTACAAACGATCCTTTAGGCGTCGTCCGTAAGACTCACTTAATCCAACCACCCTGACTTCTCATAGCCCCACAACTGAGGAGAAAAGAGGGTATGAAGCCCCCGTTATTTCCATAAGTCGTTCAAGGCTATCGTGAATGCGAAAGGCACTTGGCCCGACTCGCATTTGACTTCTCGACTTTGCTAGCAGTACCAATGGGCCATTGGGGCCCAACAGCACAATAAAGCTATTGAAAGTTCTTTTACATGGAATTAGGTCATAGAAGGCCCAATAACATGTAAGCGCGTTCCCTTCGGGCCCAAAGATCATGTTATTGGGCTAGCTAGGCCCAAAAAGCACGATTTGAAACTTTCAAGCCCAACGATTGAATATTGACTTCTCGTGAATTTCGCGTGTTTATTGAAGTACTTATTGTTTATTGATTTTTGATTCCTTATTGATTCAAGACCGAATCAATTCGTTTGGTAACGATATTTGTGTTGAAAGCGTATTTGTTATTACGTTTCGCCGGTAGTCGTGGTACTCGTATTTTATCTTAAGGGATTTATTGTTTTTAAAAAAAATAAGAGTTTACCTTTTTATGACCCTTCTTGGATAAAATTTACACTTTTAACCCTTTATATGAAAGAATTTCCATTTTAGTCCTTAAACCATTTTTCTTGACACTTTAGTATCAAAACTTATTAAAAAGACATTTTCAACCTAGATTTACTTGATAAACAGCTTAAGTCCTTCAAAAATGATTTTCTCTCGGTTGGAACCCTCATTTTCACACCTTTACACTTTTGGCTCAAAATGGAAAAATTTTGCATTTTTGATCCCTTTTGACTTTGAAAACATTTTTGACCCTTGAATTAGTTTTATTACACTAGTAATCCCCTGTTTTACAGAAATTTGCAATTTCAGCCCCTCTATTTCAAAATTTTCACAATTTGGGGCTTATTGGGCCGAAAAGTCCATTTTTAGCCCATTATGTTCAAAATTTACATTTTAAGCCCCTCAAAAGTGTTGTTATTCAGAAAAATTATATTAAAAACTATTTGGACTCTTTTCAACCTTCAGAAATTATCATTTGTCATTTTGGGCCCTTAGCTTTTGTATTTTTGACAATTTGAGCCCAAAAATGGGTTTTAAGTCCAATAATGTTCATTCTAACCAACTAAACTATTTTTCTAGACTTGATTATTGTAAAATAGTATAAGTTATGTTAATTTCATTCCTCATATTGTAGATCTCGGTTTTTAGGTTCTTTTGGCTAACATATTCATCACAAATCACATAAGATCATACATATAAGCATAAAAATCACACAAGGCATACATTTACTCATAGATCTACATTTGCTTGTATTCTCCCCCATAAAAACTCATAAAAACCGAAAAAGAGGGGGTATGAAGCTCACCTTGGGTGTGGTTTCGGTTTTGGAAGGAAAAATGAGAAGAAATTCGGCCTTAGCAACCTTCCTTGGAAGATTTCGAACTTGGATGCTTCTAAGGTGCTAAATCATAAGTTTGAATGGATTAAGAGGTGATTCTTGAATGGAATGAAATAACTAGCTTATGGATCTAACATCAACTTACCTTAGATGATGTGTTTGTGGGAAAAACCTCCTTGAAAAGCTCTTGATTCTCGAAAATTTGATGAAGAAAGGTGAGGGTGTTCTTTGAGAGAGCTTGCTTAATAAAAATTGGATGAAGTGTGTGTGTTTGGGAGCTCTCGGCCGAGAATCAAGAAGAAAGGAGAGAAGGGAGAGGATTGATAAGATGGTTGCATGGAAGTATGAGAGTTGCATGGAAAACCTTGATGTAAAAGTGAGGTGGCACACACACAAAGTCAACTCTTCCTTCCCTTGGGCTTGGGCTGAGAATGGGAGGGAAAGAGGAGATTTTTGGGCTTTTTGCCCTTAAGCCCATATTATAATTAAGCTAGATGATGCTTGCCCCAAATAAATCAAAGTGTAGTTTTTATGACCTATTAGGGCTAAATTAGGTAAATTATGCCCCAAAATGGTTCATGTAATTAATTCATTTCATTTTAGGCCCAATATGGCCCAAAATATTAAAATAAATGAAAGTGGGTCCAATTAGAACCCATTTAAGAGTTCTAAGCCCAAGATGGTCAAATTGGAAGCTTATTGGTCCATTGTGCCCAATAAGGAAGTCCTAATCCAAAATGGACTTAAACAAGAACTCATAGGGTTTCCAATTGCTTATTGACTACTTGAAATGCTTGCATGGAGTGTTTATTTGAAATTTTATTGTCATAGAGTATGTATCATACATGCTCTCGTGTCTTTGATTCATAATTTGGCTTAATTGTTGTAGTTACAAGGCACAAAAATTTCTAGTTGTGACATCATCCCCCCGTTAGAGGGAATTTCGTCCCGAAATTCTTTTGAAAGCTAGATTTGAGAATGCTAAAATAGGTGAGGGTACTTTTGCTTCATCTGGTCTTCGCATTCCCACGTGAATTCTGGCCCACGCTTCGCGTTCCACCGTACTTTCACGATCGGGATACAACTTTGCTTGGTACGATTCACCTCCCTGTCCATGATTTCGACTGGTTCTTCGACGAACAGGAGATTCTCGTTGATTTCAATTTCGTCAAGAGGAATGACGAGAGTTTCATCTGATAGGCACTTCTTTAGGTTGGAAACATGGAACATGGGGTGTACACTGCTTAGCTCAGCGGGTAGTTGCAGTTTGTACGCCACTGGACCTATTCGGGCAACGACCTCGAAAGGTCCAATGTATCGTGGGTTCAGTTTTCCCCGTCTTCCGAAACGAATGACCCCCTTCCAAGGTGAAACTTTTAACAGCACTCGATCCCCGACCTGAAACTCTAAGGCCTTTCGCCGTCTATCGGCGTAGCTCTTTTGTCGGTCGCGCAATGCTTGTAGTCGAGCTCTGATTTGAACTATCTTTTCCGTGGTTTCACGAATGATCTCCGGTCTCGTTACTGACTCGACCGATGCCAGTTTCTTTGCTAGCTGGGTGTCTGTGACATCCCTAATTTCACGGCTAGAAAAGACCGATTTCGTTTATGCTTTTTAAAATAAAATCAAAGTAATCATTTGATTAAAAGTGTTGCGGAATTTGTTCCCAAAACCAAACATGATAAAAATTTATCAAAACCATTCTTTAAGAAATATATATTTTTATTTCATAACAAAACCTCGGGATGTCATGTTCCGATACAGATCAAAAGCATAAACAAGACATTATAAGCCTTACACAGTTATTTACAACTACTAGCCTATAATCCAAAATCACTCATCATCATCATCCGACTATGCTCGGAGTCCACTACCTGTAATATAAAAAGCTGAGTGGGTCAGGCTTGGAAGCCTGGTGAGCATATAAGGTTTTCAACCCACAATAAATAATAAACTCTTTAAGTTTATCAATCAACAAATAATTTATTAATTTCATCCACCTAAAACAACCCTATTTACCCATACCCGTTATCCTTACCTTACGTCCCTAAAACAACTATCACAAGGGACCTAGCCTAAGGATTTTCATTAGGGGTGACAACTTTGCTTCGGGGGTTCCTTACCAATTACGTCAAATAAGGCAACCTACATGGTGACAACACCGCTTTCCTCAACAATTTATGTCAAACAAGACAACCTAACACAAAACGACCAATAAAGTGACAACATTGTTGTCTTCAGCAATTTATGTCAAATAAGGTAAACACCGGGGTGACAACATTGCTTTTCCCTTAGCAATTTATGTCAAATAAACAACTAAAATAGGTGACAACATCGCTTTCTTCAGCAATTTATGTCAAATAAGACCACCTGACATAAAGCAATCAGTATGGTGACAACATTGCTTTCCCTCAGCAATTTATGTCAAACAAAACAAACACCTTGATGACAACATTGTTTTCCCTCAACAATTTATGTCAAATAGGCACGAAGTCACATCGTCGCCAAGGTTTATACAACAGGCACTAAGTCCATAGTTGCCAACATACTAAATCCATAGCTACCAACGTACATCTATATTATACTAAATTCATAGCTACCAACGTACATCTATACTGTACTAAACTCATAGCTACCAAAGTACATCTATACTGTACTTCTATCCCTCATACTTTATCTACCCATATTTACCCAACATATTTGAAGATAAAATATATATACATTTTAAATCATTTTAAACATGTATAAAACATTCATTTAACACTCATCTCGAATAAACAAACAACATATATACACATAGCACGTATTTTATATAAAATACTTCATATCTATGTGTAAGATGAAAGTGACTACACACTCATTTGATTTAACGAAAACCGGGAAGCAATTCGTTTCCTAAAACGATCGTTTCTAATAAAACCGGGAGTTTTATTGAGAAACCGGGCTCTGCAAAAGTCAGGCTTCGAAACCGAAAAGATAAATTTTCCTGGCTTCACGGGCACTTCGTGGTGTATTCCGGGGCTTATAATCGATACCGAGGCTTCGGGGGATGATAATATGAAAGAAATATGGAGAAAGGGGCTAAAAATGACAAGTTTTCAAATTACCCCCGGGAGGTCTCGCACCCTTCTATTTATAGGGGAGGAGGACCGAAGGCTCGGATCCGAACCGAGGAGAAGATGGCACGCATCTGCGAGGCTCGGACCAGGTGGCTGCTTCGGCGAGGCTCAGACTGGTCAGCTGCGAGCTTCGGATTGGTCAGCAGCCTCGGTCCAATGAGAAGAGTCCACGTATGCGAAGGGGTGTCCGAGGAGCATCCGCGGGGTGTCTCATGCGAGCCTGTCCGAATGCGAGTGGACCGCGGACTTGGTCCAATCAGAAGACGACACGCGAAGCTCGGTCCTATCAGGAGGTGCCACGTGGAGGCCTCGCATGCGAGGGATGACGTGTCCGAGGTGACTCAACGAAATTTCTCGGTTTTGGGGATTTTTCTCGTTTTTCGCGCAAAAACTTCTAAAATCCATAACTTTCGCATACGAGCTCCGTTTTTGACGTTCTTTATATGCACGCGTAGCTAAAATTACGCTCTACAACTTCCATTTAGACTTCGTTGGCTAATTTTGACTTTAAATTTTATATTATTATTTTTAACAGACCGGGACAGGAAATCCGTTAAAAATTCATAACTTCTTCATCCGACGTCCGTTTTCGTCAGACTTTTTACCGTTGTGCTCCTAATGACGAGAACTTCAATTTTCGTTTAGGTTGTGTCAGCTAAAAATCGCTCGATCTAAAATTCGAGTTTTTAACTGTCTACTGCTAAGCTGAAACTTCAAAAAATCATAACTTCCTCATACGAAGTCAGATTTGGGCGTTCTTTTTATCGAACTTCTCGGTTTAACGAATGCTACAACATTCGTTTAGATCACTAAGGCTAAAAAGTAGTTTATCAAAAACTCACTTTTTACGACATTCGGCACCATGCCGGTTTTGTCGCGAAACTTCGACAGGTCAAAACTTCTTCGTTATAACTCGGATTTCGGCATTCTTTATATCCCCGAAATCCTTGTTTTGACCACTACAACTTTATGTAAAGATATCGGGCTTATCTCGCACTTTAATTTTGATGCTTATTTTTATTTTTAATTAATTAAACCCTAATAATTAAGCATAAAACACATAATTCACATAAAATTCACATAATTCCTTTTCATTTCTTCTAAATGATTTACAAAGGTTAACCTAGACCATTATGTCAATATTAATGCCTAGCCTAGAAACACGGGCGTTACAACTCTCTCCCCCTTAGGATGATTCCGTCCCCTGAATCACACAATGACAAACAACTATGGGTAGCGACTCACTATGTCACTCTCCGTTTCCCAGGTGGGATTTGGCCCATTTATATGTTTCCAACGTATAGGCACTAAATTGACTATCTTACATTACAACTTCTTAGTCTTACGGTTAACGATTGCCTCAGGTTCTCCAATTAACCTCTTGTTCTCGTCCAACCTTAATTCAGAAATGGGAATTATGTCGGGCATACCTCCTGTGAACTTTCTCAAATAACACACATGAAAGGTGTTATGAATACTCTCTAGTTCTTCCGGTAATTCTAGCTTGTAAGCTTGATTCCCGATTCTCTGAAGAACTTTAAAGGGTCCAATAAACCTTGAACTAAACTTCCCTCTCTTATCAAATCTTATAAGTCCCTTCCACGGCGAGACTTTAAGTAAAAACGAATCTCCAACATCGAAGGATATCAGTTGTCTTTTCTTGTCAGCATAACTCTTTTGTCGATCTTGAGCAGCTAACATCCTTTTCTTCAATTCGGCTTAAGTCAACTACTACATCGACCTTGGTTCTCTGAACCACGCAACAAACTCATCATAGTCAGACTCAATTTGATATGACCTCTAGGGTCGGAATAACAATCATCTTCTTAATCATCACCGAAACGAAGGTAATGAAGTACTCGAACAATAACGGAATCAATTTCTAGCTTCTTGGTAACCTTGTGACTTTCCTTGATCCAAGTACGAGTCATGTGCTTCCGGTAGTATAGGCCTCTAATACCATTCACACCTACTCCTACCCTTCCCAAGTATTGTCTCGCAGTTCTCCAAGTCACCATACAAGAATTTCACATAGTCATTCAATTCATCAGATGACAAAAACAGGGTTTATCTTATTTCTTAAAATAATTACACAAAAGGTTCGAGTTTATCCTATACTATGCCACTAATAGGCTACACCACAAGTTACTAACTGCATTGCTACTTTATATCATAGCTTTGGGAATATAAGGTCCTTACTCCTGATACTTAGTTTTTCCATCTGCTTCATTAAGGATCATTTGGAACGCCTTTGGTTTTGGTTTTGGTGGAACATTGGGCATTGATACATCTTTCTTCTTTGGGCAGTCTTTTGAAATGTGCCCTTCCTCGTTACATCGATAGCACATCCTCTGGTTGGATGGACACTCGTTGACATAATGCCCAATCTTTCCACACTTGTAGCAAGTCACCTCTTCGCTACATTTCCCGAAGTGCTTCTTTTTGCAATTCTCACACCATTTTGCTTCGCCTTCACCTCCTCCAACCTTCGAGAACCTTCTTTTCTCGTTGGACCCTGAAGTCTTTTCAAACATTCTTTTCTCGCCAACTTCAACCTTGCTGGCAGCTCTCCCCTTAATCATATCTTCAACAGACTTGGCAGCCCAGATAGCTGCCTGCAAAGTAAGTGTCTGACGTACTGGCACCGCATACTCCCATGGAAGTCCCTTTGCGTACCTGTCAATTTTCTCCAGCTCATCTGGGACAATACGCAAATCAAACTCCATTTTGTCTGTGAAGTTATTCGTATATTCATCAATGGTCATGTTTCCCTTCTTTAGTGTTAGAAATTGGTTTTCTAACTCAAGCACGTTTTGGGCCGAGCAGTACTTGCACTTAAAGTGCACCAAGAACTCTGCCCAAGTCATTTGCAGTGGATCATTAGGGATTAGGGTTTTCCCCAATGTATTCCACCAACGAACAGCACTACCCCTGAACTGACGTACTGCAAAGGTAGTTTGTAGCTTTCCTTGGCAATCACAAGTCATGAAAGCCAGCTCCACTTCCGAGATCCAGTCCATTACTCCGACAGGATCTTCTTTTCCAGTGAAGGTTGATGGCTTGCAAGTCATAAAGTCCTTATACTTGCACCCATTTCTCTCCACTCTATCCTCGTGGTTATTCCTCCCAACCATAAGCGGTTCACTATGACCAACCGATCTGCTGTTGTTCCCTTCTTTAGATCGATCGTCATTTAGTTCACGGCGTTCAATAGGAACTGAAGGTTCATCCCTGTTGTTCAACAACATTTGCCTTAACTCCTCCCTTTGTTCAGCCAACATGGTCTGAATCATAGTTCGTACTCCAGCCATAGTGATGGGTTCTGGTGCACCTCCTACTATAGGCACCTGTTCCACCACTTGGGGTTGAGGTTGTTGGTTTCTGTTTACATTTCCAACTCCACTTCGGGTTCTTGCCATTATAATCTATATACTGAATAACGCGAATTTAGGTCTTTACCCTCGATAGGTATTTAAATTCCCTTATCCCTCCGAAACGTTTACATGTTAGTTCTAATCTCGTAATCGTACGGTTAGAATCCCACACACATAAGGTTTCCAGATCCGGTCGGCAACACACCATAGATCCGAACAATAATGGCATATATGGCAAACATATAACATTTAGCACATAAGGGCGTTTTAGGCATCTTTCCTAAAATAAACTAGTGCTTGTGTCTAAAATATGGTAGACACTCATCTCACAATCATCACTTAGCATTCTAAGTTTAAGTCTAGAAATCGTAGGATATTTCTTAGTTCGCTTAAACTAATGCTCTGATACCAACTGTGACATCCCCAATTTCACGGCAAGAAAAGACCGATTTCGTTTATGCTTTTTAAAATAAAATCAGAGTAATCATTTGATTACAAGTGTTGCGGAATTTGTTCTCATAACCAAACATGATAAAAATTTATCAAAACCTTTCTTTAAGAAATATATATTTTTATATCATAACAAAACCTCGGGATGTCATGTTCCGATACAGATCAAAAGCATAAACAATACATTATAAGCCTTACACAGTTATTTACAACTACTAGCCTATAATCCAAAACCACTCATCATCATCATCCGACTATGCTCGGAGTCCACTACCTGTAATATAAAAAGCTGAGTGGTTTAGGCTTGGAAGCCTGGTGAGCATATAGGGTTTTCAACCCACAATAAATAATAAACTCTTTAAGTTTATCAATCAACAAATAATTTATTAATTTCATCCACCTAAAACAACCCTATTTACCCATACTCGTTATCCTTACCTTACGTCCCTAAAACAACTATCACAAGGGACCTAGCCTAAGGATTTTCATTAGGAGTGACAACTTTGCTTCGGAGGTTCCTTAGCAATTATGTCAAATAAGGCAACCTACATGGTGAGAACACTGCTTTCCTCAACAATTTATGTCAAACAAGACAACCTAACACAAAACGACTAATAAAGTGACAACATTGCTGTCTTCAGCAATTTATGTCAAATAAGGTAAACACCGGGGTGACAACATTGCTTTTCCCTTAGCAATTTATGTCAAATAAACAACCAAAATAGGTGACAACATTGCTTTCTTCAGCAATTTATGTCAAATAAGACCACCTGACATAAAGCAATCAGTATGGTGACAACATTGCTTTCCCTCAGCAATTTATGTCAAACAAAACAAATACCTTGATGACAACATTGTTTTCCCTCAACAATTTATGTCAAATAGGCACGAAGTCACATCGTCGCCAAGGTTTATACAACAGGCACTAAGTCCATAGTTGCCAACGTACTAAATCCATAGCTACCAACGTACATCTATACTGTACTAAATTCATAGCTACCAACGTACATCTATATTGTACTAAACTCATAGCTACCAAAGTACATCTATACTATACTTCTATCCCTCATACTTTATCTACCCATATTTACCCAACACATTTGAAGATAAAATATATATACATTTTAAATCATTTTAAACATGTATAAAACATTCATTTAACACCCATCTCGAATAAACAAACAACATATATACACATAGTACGTATTTTATATAAAATACTTCATATCTATGTGTAAGATGAAAGTGACTACACACTCACTTGATTTAACGAAAATCGGGCAGCAATTCGTTTCCTAAAACGATCGTTTCTAATAAAACCGGGAGTTTTATTGAGAAACTGGGCTCTGCAAAAGTCGAGCTTCGAAACCGAAAAGATAAATTTTCCGGGCTTCACGGGCACTTCGTGGTGTATTCCGGGGCTTATAATCGATACTGGGGCTTCGGGGGATGATAATATGAAAGAAATATGGAGAAAGGGGCTAAAAATGACAAGTTTTCAAATTACCCCCCGGAGGTCTCGCACCCTTCTATTTATAGGGGAGGAGGACCGAAGGCTCGGATCCGAACCGAGGAGAAGATGGCACGCGTCTGCGAGGCTTGGACCAGGTGGCTGCTTCGGCGAGGCTCGGACTGGTCAGCTGCGAGCTTCAGATTGGTCAGCGGCCTCGATCCAATGAGAAGAGTCCACGTATGCGAAGGGGTGTCCGAGGAGCATCCGCGGGGTGTCTCATGCGAGCCTGTCTGAATGCGAGTGGACCGCGGACTTGGTCCAATCAGAAGACAACACGCGAAGCTCGGTCCTATCAGGAGGTGCCACGTGGAGGCCTCGCATGCGAGGGATGACGTGTCCGAGGTGACTCGGCGAAATTTCTCGATTTTGGGGATTTTTCTCGTTTTTTGCGCAAAAACTTCTAAAATCCATAACTTTCGCATACGAGCTCCGTTTTTGAAGTTCTTTATATGCACGCGTAGCTAAAATTACGCTCTACAACTTCCATTTAGACTTCATCAGCTAATTTTGAATTTAAATTTTATATTATTATTTTTAACAGACCGGGACAGGAAATCCGTTAAAAATTCATAACTTCTTCATCCGATGTCCGTTTTCGTCAGACTTTTTACCGTTGTGCTCCTAATGATGAGACCTTCAATTCTCGTTTAGGTTGTGTCGGCTAAAAATCGCTCGATCTAAAATTCGAGTTTTTAGCTGTCTACTGCTAAGCTGAAACTTCGAAAAATCATAACTTCCTCATACGAAGTCAGATTTGGGCGTTCTTTTTATCGAACTTCTCGGTTTAACGAATACTACAACTTTCGTTTAGATCACTAAGGATAAAAAGTAGTTTATCAAAAACTCACTTTTTACGACATTCGGCACCGTGCCGGTTTTGTCGCGAAACTTCGACAGGTCAAAACTTCTTCGTTATAACTCGGATTTTGACATTCTTTATATCCCCGAAATCCTTGTTTCGACCACTACAACTTTATGTAAAGATATCAGGCTTATCTTGCACTTTAATTTTGATGCTTATTTTTATTTTTAATTAATTAAACCCTAATAATTAAGCATAAAACACATAATTCACATAAAATTCACATAATTCCTTTTCATTTCTTCTAAATGAGTTACAAAGGTTAAACTACACCATTATGTCAATACTAATTCCTAGCCTAGAAACACGGGCGTTACAGTGTCGCCCACCTCAGCCCAACACAACGGTGATCTACACTTACGCCCATATAGTGCTTCGAAAGGAGTGACCTTGATGCTCGAATGGTAACTGTTGTTATACGAGAATTCAACTAAGGGTAAGTGGGTATCCCAACACTTCCCAAAGTCTATCACACATGCGCGAAGCATTTCTTAGAGCGTCTGGATGGTTCGTTCGCTTTGACCGTCCGTTTGTGGGTGATAAGCGGTGCTCATGTCGAGATGGGTTCCAAGTGCTTTCTGAAGTGATTGCCAAAAACGTGAAGTGAATCTACTGTCTCGATCCGAGATAATAGACACTGGTACTCCATGAAGTCTCACGATTTCTCGAATGTATAATCATGTCAGTCTCTCCATCTTGTAGGATTCTTTTATTGGCAGGAAAGTAGCGGATTTCGTCAGTCGGTCAACTATTACCCATATGGTGTCTAATCCATCTGACGTCTTGGGTAGCTTGGTCACAAAATCCATAGAAATCCCTTCCCATTTCCACTCGGGGATCATCGGTTGCTGTAATAACCCCGAGGGCTTCTGGTACTCCACCTTTACTTTGGCACAAGTAAAGCATTTGCTGACATAAGTGGCAATTTCTGTCTACATGTTAGGCCACCAGTAATGTTGTTTAATATCCAAGTACATCTTGTCCGAACCAGGATGGATGGAGTATCGCGTCTTGTGAGCTTCATTCATGACTACCTCTCTAAACCCTTCGAGTTTAGGGACCCAAATACGGTTCATGAAATAGTATACTCCGCTCTCTTTTTCCTCTAGATTCTTCTCCATTCCGCGTAATGCTTCGCTTGCTCTGTTTTCCGTCTTCATGGCCTCTGACTGGGCTACCCCAATCTGAGTGGTTAGGTGAGATTGGATGATTATTGAGAGAGTTTTCGCACGACGATTGGAGTACTCCTTCCGGCTCAATGCATCAGCTACCACGTTGGCCTTGCCCGGGTGGTACTTGATTTCGCACTCATATACGTTTAATAATTAAACCCATCTTCGTTGCCTCATATTCAGCTCTTTCTGGTTCAAGATGTGTTGGAGACTTTTGTGGTCCGTGAAGATGGTGCACTTCGTACCATAAAGGTAATGCCTCCAAATCTTCATAGCAACGACCACCGCTCCCAATTCCAGATCATGGGTTGTATAATTCACTTCGTGTGTCTTTAGTTGGCGGGATGCATAAGCTATCACTCTTCCACACTGCATGAGAACGCAACCTAAACCCTGATTCGACGCGTCACAGTAGACCACGAAATCTTCCGTTCCCTCTGGTAGAGATAGTACCGGGGCACTACAGAGGGCTTGCTACAGGGTTCGGAATGCAACCTCTTGTTTGTCCGTCCATTTGAATGGTACGCCCTTTTGTGTAAGCGAGGTAAGTGGCTTGGCGATCTTAGAGAAGTCTTGAATGAACCTCCTATAGTAGCCTGCTAGGCCTAAGAATTGGCGGATTTCTGTGGGTGTCGTCGGGACTGCCCAACCTTCGACGACTTTGACCTTAGAAGAATCCACATTAATTCCTTCCCAACTAACAACATGACCTAAGAAGTTCACGCTACGGAGCCAGAACTCACACTTAGAGAGTTTTGCGTATAGCTTTTCCGTTCGCAGGGTTTCTAGGATTTGTCGGAGATGTTGGCCATGCTCTTCTTCGCTTCGGGAATAGACGAGAATGTCGTCAATGAAGATGATGACAAAGTTGTCGAGGAATGGTCGACAGATTCGGTTCATCAGGTCCATAAATGCGGCGAGGGTATTTGTTAGACCGAAGGGCATTACGACAAATTCATAATGTCCGTAATAAGTTCGGAAAGCGGTTTTGGGAATATCCTCTTCCCGGACCTTGAGCTGATGGTACCCGGACCATAGATCTATTTTAGAAAAGTAACTAGCCCCTTGGAGCTAGTCAAATAGATCGTCGATTCGTGGGAGTGGATAGCGATTTTTGACGGTGAGTTTGTTTAACTCTCTGTAATCGATGCACATTCTAAAAGATCTGTCCTTCTTTTTGACAAAGAGGACCGGAGCTCCCCATGGCGAGTAGTTGGGTCGGATGAATCCTTTGCCCATGAGTTCGCTGAGTTGGCTGGACAATTCCTACATTTCAGCAGGAGCTAGCCGGTAAGGCGATTTAGCGAGGGGGGTTGCTCCTGGAACGAGGTCAATTCGGAACTCAACTTGTCTCTCTGGGGGTACTCCAGGAAGATCTTCAGGAAATATGTCTGAGAATTCACGTGCTACTGGAATGTCTTGAATGTTAACATCTTCCTTGGTTTTATCCACTATGTGAGCCAAGAACGTCAAATCTTTCTTTCGTAGATGCTTCTGTGCCTGGACGCACGAGATGATGCGAAGGTTCGTGCTAGGTTTGTCTCCGTAAATAACTAGGGTTTCGTGATTGGGAAGGCGAAGGCGAACGGCCTTCTCGTGACACATAATTTCAGCATGGTAGAGGCTTAACCAGTCCATGCCAATAATCACATCGAAACTCCTAATGGAAACAGGCATTAAGTCTATTCGAAAAACGTGTTGGTTCAGAGTTAGGGTACATCCGATGTAGATTTCCCCTGTGGATTCGGTTTTCCCATTGGCCATTTCCACCGTAAAGGTTTCATTGAGCTTCTGGGGTTGTTGTTTTAAATACTGTTTAAACTTATTGCTCACAAAGCTTCGCTATGCTCCGGTGTCAAATAGGATGCATGCATAAGTGTGGTTTAGGGGAAACGTACCGGTAACAACAGCGGGATCCTGAATTGCCTCCCCCTGACCCATGGCCAACACCCTTCTCGTCCCTCCATTTCCGGGATTGTTGTTGTTTGGGCAATCTCGATGAAAATGCCTAGTCCTTCCACACCCATAGCAGGTGTGGCTAGGTCCTGTATTGTTGCCGCCAGTGTTGGTGATGTTGTTGTTGCGGTTGTTGTTGTTGCTTCCCTGTTGTTGATTCTGAGGAGGGTAGGTCCTGCAGTACCTTGCCGTGCGCCCTTTCCGATTGCAACTGGTGCACTACATCTCCTTGCATTCTCCATTGTGATGGAAACCGCACTTGTTGCACTTGGGAAGATTCCCGGAATAAGGTCTAGGAGCATTTGGAGCACCTGAGGCTGGAGCATGTGGTGTAGCTGGAACTTGGGCGGTGGCAGCATTAACCGCCACTGTCTGCTGCTTCTTGGAAGTCTCGGAGCCCTGACGCCCCTTTCTTTTGTTGTTCTTCCCCTTCTTGCCATCACTTTCCTTCTTGGCCTCAGTCTTCGCTGGCTTCTCACCCTTCTTGTTGTTGTGGTCATACAGCTTCTTGGCCAATCTCTTAGCACTGTCGAAAGTTTCGGGATTTGCAGCTATCACATTTCCTTGGATCGGAGAGGTTAGTCCCCAGATGAATCGCTCGATCTTCTTTCCTTCCGAGGTGATCATGCCAAGACATAGCAGATATAGTTCGCTAAACCTTGATATGTAGGCATCTATTTCAGCATTCCGGACAGTGAGGTTCCATAGCTCTTGTTCCATTTTCTGAATTTCACCACAAGGGCGGTATTCGGCCATCAGCATTTCTTTCATTTCTGTCCATGGCATGGAATTGGCTACGAGGAGTGTCATGGCTTCCACGTTTCCGTTCCACCAAGTGAGCGCTTGGTCAACAAACGTGCATGCAGCAAACTTCACCTTCATCTCTTCAGGGCAATCGCATATCTCGAACACTGATTCCACCTTTTCGATCCATCGTTTCAGGGTGATCACTCCTCCAGTGCCATTAAAGGTTCGTGGTTTGGCGTTTGTGAGGTCTTTATAAGTACATGTTTTGGTGGGTCCTTGATTCATTCTTGTAACGCCCGCGTTTCCAGGTTAAGCATTATCATTGATGTAATAGTCTAGGCTAACCTTTGTAACCCGTTTTCAAATAATAAAGGTGTATTATTTGAGTATTATGTGTTTTGTGCTTAATTGCTTAATTATGTGGTTTGATTAATTAAGAATAAAATTAAGCGTCATAATTTAAGTGTAAAATAAACTTGATATCTTTGGATAATGTTGTAGTAGTTGAAACAAGGTTTCCGAATATATATAGAACGCCCAAATCTGACTTCGTATGAGGAAGTTATGATTTTCTGAAGTTTCGACTTAGCGGTATGCAGCCCGAAATACTCGATTTGAGATCGAGCGGTTTTTAGCCGAAACAATCTAAACGAGAACCGAATATCTCGTTGTTGGTATCGAAGCGATGAAAAGTTAGGCGAGAACGGATGTCAAATGAAGAAGTTATGAATTTATAACGAAGTTTTCCTGTCCGGGCCTACTAAAAATAAATAATAAAAATAAATTTAAAATTAGCCGACGAAGTCTAAACGAAAGTTGTAGAGCGTAGTCTCACCTACGCGTGCATATAAAGAACGTCGAAAACGGAGTTCGTATGAAGAAGATATGAATTTACGAAGTTTATTAAATAATTAGTATTTAAATTTAATCTTTAATAATAAATTTTTATATTTTTTCCAACTTAATAATGTTTAATAACAGTAATACAAAAAGTTTGGGTAATTTCGGAAACTGATTTCTATTTTTCATGAATTTGTATCTATTTAGTGAATTAAATATAAGAAAATTTGTTATACATATCTATAAACCATGAAAATTTATCTGGAAGTCTTTTAATGTAGTTAGAAGCAAAATCTGAAGTTTGGTCATTTTTATTAACTTTTTACTATTTTTCCATGATTTTATGATTATTCAAGGAATTAAATGGTGAAAAATAATTAGACAAATCAAAAAGTCAAGAAAATTTATCTTAAGGTCTTTGACTTCAATTAAAACTGAAATGCAAACTTTAGGAAATTTAAGAACTAAATTGATTTAGTTTTTGAATATTTAATCATTGGGACACGTCTAAAATGTTAAATATTAAAATTTCAATAATGGAAAATTTTCCACTTAAATTGTTATATAACAATTGATTCTTTGACACTTAATTTCCACAGAAAAATGTTTTATCAATATTAAATTTTGACACAATATTGGCATAATTCTATTGTAGTAGTATGTATACTAGTGTTAGATTCCGATTAGAGACTCATTAGTGTGTAACATCGTTGTAGGAAAACGATAGTGGTACCAGTGGAGCGTAGATCAATGCATCATTTGCATCATCTCAATGCATATTGTGAGTATTTACGCACTCCCCTATTTTTAGTTTTTAAATGTTTTGGGGTGGAAAAGCATGTCCTAAACTATTTTTATGTTCGTTGTATTTATTTTGACTTGTATGAAACTTGGTTGCTATATTTAGCATATTGTGAGTATTCACGCACTCCCCTATTTTCAGTTTTTAAATGTTTTGGGGTGGAAAAGCATGTCCTAAACTATTTTTATGTTCGTTGTATTTATTTTGACTTGTATGAAACTTGGTTGCTATATTTAGCATATTGTGAGTATTCACACACTCCCCTATTTTCGGTTTTTAAATGTTTTGGGGTAGAAAAGCATGTCCTAAACTACTTTTATGTTCGTTGTATTTATTTTGACTCGTATGAAACTTGGTTGCTATATTTCGTATGTATGTGTATGTTACTTTAATTCATGAGGACTGTATCGCGGTTAAGTCCCTGGAATCTCTAGACACAACTCATTAACTCTTTTGAGCCTATGGTTATTATGGATAGCACTATCAGGAGGTAGACAACTCCTCACTCGCACGATTCGCTTGAGTGCATTTTACCATTTTATACACTATGTTTGCGATACACATAGTAGTCAATAGGGCACGATTCGGTCATTAGGCTTGGGTTGTGAACTCATGAACGGAATCTTGATGCACATACGAATCTTTATGCACACGTGAAACTTGTATTCTCATGTTAGCAATGACACTTGTATACTTATTTTAGCAATGAAACTTGTATACTTATTTGAGCAACGAAACTCGTTACTCATTATAGCAATAAATTTGTTTATTAATTTTAGCAATGAACTTTGTTTTTCATTACAACTTTCGTTGCTATAATGAGAAACAAAGTTCGTTGCTATAATAAGCGTAAAACTTTCGTTGCTAAAATAAGTATACAAGTTTCATTGCTAAAATAAGTATACAAGTGTCGTTGCTAACATGAGAATACAAGTTTCACGTGTGCATAAAGATTTGTATTTGCATCAAGATTCCGTTCATGAGTTCACAACCCAAGCCTAATGACCGAATCGTGCCCTATTAACTACTATGTGTATCGCAAACATAGTGTATAAAATGGTAAAATGCACTCAAGCGAATTGTGCGAGTGAGGAGTTGTCTACCTCCTGATAGCGCTATCCATAATAACCATAGGCTCAAAAGAGTTAATGAGTTGTGTCTAGAGATTCCAGGGACTTAACCGCGATACAGTCTTCATGAATTAAAGTAACATACACATACATACGAAATATAGCAACCAAGTTTCATACGAGTCAAAATAAATACAACGAACATAAAAGTAGTTTAGGACATGCTTTTCCACCCCAAAACATTTAAAAACCGAAAATAGGGGAGTGCGTGAATACTCACAATATGCTAAATATAGCAACCAAGTTTCATACAAGTCAAAATAAATACAACGAACATAAAATAGTTTAGGACATGCTTTTCCACCCCAAAACATTTAAAAACTGAAAATAGGGGATTGGTGAATACTCACAATATACATTGAGATGATGCAAATGGTGCCTTGACTACGCTCTACTTGTACCACAATCGATTCCTACAATAATGGTATTCGCTAGTGAATCTCTAATCGAAATCTAACACTAGTATACATACTACTACAATAGAATTATGCCAATATTGTGTCAAAATTTAATATTGATAAAACATTTTTCTATGGAAATTAAGTGTCAAAGAATCAATTGTTATATAAAAATTGAAGTAGAAAATTTTCCATTATTGAAATGTTAATATTTAACATTTTAGAAGTGTCCCAATGATTATATATTAAAAAACTAAATCAATTTAGTTCTAAAATTTCCCAAAGTTTGCATTTCAGTTTTAATTGAAGTCAAAAACCTTAAGATAAATTTTCTTGACTTTTTGATTTGTCTAATTATTTTTGACCATTTAATTCCTTGAATAATCATAAAATCATGGAAAAATAGTAAAAGGTTAATAAAAATGACCTAACTTCAGATTTTGGTTCTAACTACATTAAAAGACTTCCAGATAAATTTTCATGGTTTATAGATATGTATAACAAATTTTCTTATATTTAATTCACTAAATAGATACAAATTCATGAAAAATAGAAATCAGTTTCTGAAATTACCCAAACTTTTTTTATTACTGTTATTAAACATTATTAAGCTGGGAAAAATATAAAAAATTATTTCTAAACTGTTTAACCAAATTTTCTGATTTTTGAGCATTTATTCAAATAAAAATTGAAATAAATAGGAAACAGTTTCCAAAATTGCCCAAAATTTTTGTAACACTTTTATTATACATTTAAAAGCTGTGAAAAATATAAAATATATTTTTAAATTAGTCTTTCTATTTTTCTTTGTTTTATCCTCTTAAATAATCATTAATTGGAGAATAATTATTAAACAGTTAAAGTAAATTAACAAAAAAATTTTGTAACATCATTTACATTGTAAGTAATCTGGAAAAAAAATACCAAAAGTGGTTTTCATATTGTATAATCCGGTTTTGGGTATTTATGTGTATTTAAGTGTATTTAACCTTAGAAAATAGGAGAAAAATAGTATACATTTGAGAAAAATCATCAAAATGCTTATGTAACCTCCTACTGTACAGTATGATGTTCTGGTAAAATTTCATGAACTTTGGATGATCAGAACTATTTTTCCTATTTTTAGGCCATTATAATTACTAAAAATTGGGAAAAATAGGAAGGCATGATGAAAATTCTGAAATTATTTCTCTAAGTCTCCCACCACAGGTAAGAGCTGCGAAACTTGTTAGATACAATTTTCATGCTACCTAAAGTGGTTTGTGATTTATTATACCCAAACAAAAAGAAAATGGAAAGTCATACTAAACAGCAACATAAATCGATGAAATTTAATGAAAGGTCATTATTCACCGTAGGGGTCATCCGCGAATTTATTCCGTATTTATAGACCTCTGGAAGTATTTTATATGATTTATTGCCCTATTTTATTGCATTAATTATAATAATTCGAGTAAAATGAATTATCTTCTGGAAATTTACAGAGCATCTTATTTTGTTGATGAGAATCTGGGAAAAATCGGATTTGGTCAGAAAATGATTTTTAGATATTTATTTGGAAATAAATCTTTCATTAACATATTTGAAAGCTTTTTAACAACAACTTTGATCATCAACCATCTAAGCTTGAAGATCATCACATGCATGTTGTTTTGCAGACCATTCATGAGTTTGAAATGTTCAAAAATCATTTTTGATAGAAAACTTTGGATGCATGTGGTGATTTTTACCCAAAACTTGTATAAAAGGGCATTATGTTGATTTTGACTTAGGTTTTGGTCCTTGGATTTCACCATTAACAACATGCATGTTGTTTTTAGGTGAAATCCTACCACCATCATCATCAAAACCGTGAGTTTGTGTGTGTGTGTATGTTTATGTGTTCATGATCTTTCATTAGAATGGTGTAGAAGAACAAAGAAATGCAAGAAAATCCATGAAAACTTGAAGGAAAATGAAAGGAAATCGTGTTCTACCATAATGAAAACCATTACATGATGAAGATTTTGAGTATGAGGTGTGTTCTTGGACTTATTCTCTGGAAAATTTCGTGAGTATGGAGAAATGAAAAGAGAAATGGAGTGGTGGTGATGAAGAGTGTGAGAGAGAATGAGGGGTAGAGTGAGAGAGAAGATGGAGTGTAGGGGGAATTGATTGAGTGTGTTGGGAAGAGGAGAGAGTGGAGAGAGAGAGAGAGAGAGGGGAATCCGACTTTTGAGGGTATAATATCCCTCTCTCCTTCATTTTTCTTTATAAAATTTCAAATCTTTTATAAAAATTATCCAACTTTTTATAAAGTGTGCACCTTAACCTAGTTTTTATGCATAAAACTCTTGATTTTTGACTTATAAATTAAGAGTAATTGTTAATGAGTTCAATTTTATTTCCTTAAATGCATTTTTATAATTTTAATTATTATAAGATAATATTAGAAGCTTCATAATTATTTTTATAGAATTTTTAAGGTTAAAGTTTGTGAATATGAGTTTTTAGGGCATTTAGGGTTTTTGAGAGTTTGTAAGTCTTGGATATCAAAATTAATTAAATTTTGAGACTTCAAATTATTTTTTGTTTTCTAACTCTTATTCAAGTTAGAAATAATGATTGTAATTTATTTTTATTGGTTTATTGGCATTCTATGTAGTGATTCCGAGATTCAAGCGAAATTGAGGAATCAAGTATACTAGTCCTAGTCTTCAACTTTGACTTAAGTTTCTATGTGACTTTGACCTAATTTCTACTACTAGGTCAAGTGCATGATGTGTGTATATGATTCATGAAATGTTGTTCGAGTCAAAGAGAGACCCAAATATGGATAGTCACTACAGCTCAGTAGATGTAGAATTCACATATCAATGTGAAATCCAAGTACACTATCCATTGATTCTAATTGTTTCCAGGTTTCTAGTAGGTTATAACTTAGCTTCCAGTTACTAAGTCTAGTGTGTGTAGTGCCTATATGTGCAACTAAGTCTAGTCAAATCTAGAACCGACTCGAATTTTGACGGTTGTCACAGATGTATATCCGAAGGAGTCACCGATCTGATCCGAGGTACGCCCAGCATACTGCTGTACGCCCAACGTACAGCGAAGCGTGACGTCCCTCGCACTCGAGTTCTTCGGATGACACATGCAGTGACGAATTCGGACGCATATGCCCATCGTATTGCGAGGCCTCATCCTCCTATAAATAGGATGCGAGGGTTCCGGGCATATTTGCTCAATTCTTCTCTTTTTCATGCCGAAGCTCTGCGTGTGAACCCCCGAAGCCATCCCGACACCCCGGATCTCATATCCAAGTTAAGAAGGAAGTTTTACGCTCCCGGGATCCCGAGAAGTGCGATTCCCGAGCCGAAGCTCTGCCCACGAGAAGTTCGATTTTTGTAGAGATCTTCCAGATCTGCTGAGGATTACTACTTCTGCAAGCCGTAGTGTTGTCCGATCATCTTCTGATCAAGTGAGTGTGTAGTTACTTTCTTCTAACGCATAATTATGAAGTATTTCATACGAAATACGTGTTATGTGTATATTTTGTTGTTATGTGTGTGAATATATATTCACTTTCTTCTATCTTATAGATATGATTATTTCTCTATGAAATACGTGTTATGTGTGTGTGCCTCATCTGTTATGTGGAAAATGTATTGATTGAGCATGCTATACAGGTTTTGAAACTATGTATAAAAATGTATATTTTATCTACTAATATGTTGGGTAGAACATAGGTAGATAGTTGGTGTGTAATAAACAGATGAGAGGCCTCGATGTTGTTTTGATCCAGTCATCTAGCGGAATTTAGATGACGACCACGGACTTTTCTAGACAGTCCAGTGGAACGCTAGCAGGCTCATAACCTGTAGGTGTTAATGAATTTGGGTGTTCATTCGTTGTATTCCATCCCCCTCATGGTTGCCTTATTTGACTTATATTGCTGAGGAACCCCCGAAGCATGTGTTGTCGCCCCGATGAAATATTCTTAGACTAGGTCCCTTATGTTAGTTGTCTTAGGGACGTAAAGTGAGAATAATGGGAATGGGTAATTGGGTTATTGTTGGTTGGTGGAAATTAAATATAATTATTTATTGTGGTTTGAAAACCATATATGCTCACCAGGCTCCCAAGCCTGACCCACTCATTTTATTTGTATTACAGGTGGTGGCGCAAGGGCATAAGATGGATGAACCATCAAGTTGTTTTGTTTACAAGTCTGTATATGTATATATTTGTTGAATGACTTGTAATGTTATCGTTTATGCTTTATGGTCTGTATCGGAACATGACATCTCGAGTTTTTTTATTATATAATGAAAATACATTTCTTTTATGAAATGCTTTGGTAAACATTGTTTTATCACGTTTTGTTTTTGGGAACAAATTCCGCAACTCTTTCAAATCAAAAGGATTTACTCTGAAATTATTTTAAAAGCATAAATGAAAATCGGTCTTTTCTGGCCGAGATTTTGGGGATGTCACGGTTGGTATCAGAGCATTAGTTTCAGCGAACTAGGAATTTGTAGGATTTCTAGACTTAAACTTAGAATGCTAAGTGGAATTTTGAGATGTGTGTCTGTTATATTTTAGACACGAGCACTAGTTTATTTTAGGAAAGTTGCCTAAAATGCTTTATGTGCTAAATGTTATATGTTGCCATATATGATATTATTTGTTCGGATCTATGGTCTGTTGCCGACCGGATCTAGAAACTTTATGTGTGTAGGATTCTAAGTGTACGTCTACGATATTAGAACTAGCATGTAAACGTTTCGAAGTGATAAGGATGATTTGAATATCTATCGTGAATGAGGATCTAATTTCACCTTATTCGGTGTGTAGATCAAAAATGGTGAGAACAAGAAGTGGAGTTGGAAATGCTGATGAAAACAGGAATCAACCACCAGTGATTGAACAAATACATGTCGTAGCAGCAGCACCTGAGCCAATAACCATGGCTGGTGTGCAAATGATTATTCAAACAATGTTGGATCGTCAAATGGATGAAACTAGGCGGTTGCTTCAACAGAATCGTGAAGAACTGTCAATTCATGTGGAAGAGCCCGAATTAAATGAAGGGCACTCGGAAGGTGGAAACTTCAGTGGGTCTGTTGGTCAAGCCAACCCACCGATAGTTAGGCAAGACAACCATGATGGAAGGAATGATGGAATGGGATGCAAGTACAAGGAGGCAAAGCGAATTGTGCGAGTGAGGAGTTGTCTACCTCCTGATAGCGCTATCCATAATAACCATAGGCTCAAAAGAGTTAATGAGTTGTGTCTAGAGATTCCAGGGACTTAACCGCGATACAGTCTTCATGAATTAAAGTAACATACACATACATACGAAATATAGCAACCAAGTTTCATACGAGTCAAAATAAATACAACGAACATAAAAGTAGTTTAGGACATGCTTTTCCACCCCAAAACATTTAAAAACCGAAAATAGGGGAGTGCGTGAATACTCACAATATGCTAAATATAGCAACCAAGTTTCATACAAGTCAAAATAAATACAACGAACATAAAATAGTTTAGGACATGCTTTTCCACCCCAAAACATTTAAAAACTGAAAATAGGGGATTGGTGAATACTCACAATATACATTGAGATGATGCAAATGGTGCCTTGACTACGCTCTACTTGTACCACAATCGATTCCTACAATAATGGTATTCGCTAGTGAATCTCTAATCGAAATCTAACACTAGTATACATACTACTACAATAGAATTATGCCAATATTGTGTCAAAATTTAATATTGATAAAACATTTTTCTATGGAAATTAAGTGTCAAAGAATCAATTGTTATATAAAAATTGAAGTAGAAAATTTTCCATTATTGAAATGTTAATATTTAACATTTTAGAAGTGTCCCAATGATTATATATTAAAAAACTAAATCAATTTAGTTCTAAAATTTCCCAAAGTTTGCATTTCAGTTTTAATTGAAGTCAAAAACCTTAAGATAAATTTTCTTGACTTTTTGATTTGTCTAATTATTTTTGACCATTTAATTCCTTGAATAATCATAAAATCATGGAAAAATAGTAAAAGGTTAATAAAAATGACCTAACTTCAGATTTTGGTTCTAACTACATTAAAAGACTTCCAGATAAATTTTCATGGTTTATAGATATGTATAACAAATTTTCTTATATTTAATTCACTAAATAGATACAAATTCATGAAAAATAGAAATCAGTTTCTGAAATTACCCAAACTTTTTTTATTACTGTTATTAAACATTATTAAGCTGGGAAAAATATAAAAAATTATTTCTAAACTGTTTAACCAAATTTTCTGATTTTTGAGCATTTATTCAAATAAAAATTGAAATAAATAGGAAACAGTTTCCAAAATTGCCCAAAATTTTTGTAACACTTTTATTATACATTTAAAAGCTGTGAAAAATATAAAATATATTTTTAAATTAGTCTTTCTATTTTTCTTTGTTTTATCCTCTTAAATAATCATTAATTGGAGAATAATTATTAAACAGTTAAAGTAAATTAACAAAAAAATTTTGTAACATCATTTACATTGTAAGTAATCTGGAAAAAAAATACCAAAAGTGGTTTTCATATTGTATAATCCGGTTTTGGGTATTTATGTGTATTTAAGTGTATTTAACCTTAGAAAATAGGAGAAAAATAGTATACATTTGAGAAAAATCATCAAAATGCTTATGTAACCTCCTACTGTACAGTATGATGTTCTGGTAAAATTTCATGAACTTTGGATGATCAGAACTATTTTTCCTATTTTTAGGCCATTATAATTACTAAAAATTGGGAAAAATAGGAAGGCATGATGAAAATTCTGAAATTATTTCTCTAAGTCTCCCACCACAGGTAAGAGCTGCGAAACTTGTTAGATACAATTTTCATGCTACCTAAAGTGGTTTGTGATTTATTATACCCAAACAAAAAGAAAATGGAAAGTCATACTAAACAGCAACATAAATCGATGAAATTTAATGAAAGGTCATTATTCACCGTAGGGGTCATCCGCGAATTTATTCCGTATTTATAGACCTCTGGAAGTATTTTATATGATTTATTGCCCTATTTTATTGCATTAATTATAATAATTCGAGTAAAATGAATTATCTTCTGGAAATTTACAGAGCATCTTATTTTGTTGATGAGAATCTGGGAAAAATCGGATTTGGTCAGAAAATGATTTTTAGATATTTATTTGGAAATAAATCTTTCATTAACATATTTGAAAGCTTTTTAACAACAACTTTGATCATCAACCATCTAAGCTTGAAGATCATCACATGCATGTTGTTTTGCAGACCATTCATGAGTTTGAAATGTTCAAAAATCATTTTTGATAGAAAACTTTGGATGCATGTGGTGATTTTTACCCAAAACTTGTATAAAAGGGCATTATGTTGATTTTGACTTAGGTTTTGGTCCTTGGATTTCACCATTAACAACATGCATGTTGTTTTTAGGTGAAATCCTACCACCATCATCATCAAAACCGTGAGTTTGTGTGTGTGTGTATGTTTATGTGTTCATGATCTTTCATTAGAATGGTGTAGAAGAACAAAGAAATGCAAGAAAATCCATGAAAACTTGAAGGAAAATGAAAGGAAATCGTGTTCTACCATAATGAAAACCATTACATGATGAAGATTTTGAGTATGAGGTGTGTTCTTGGACTTATTCTCTGGAAAATTTCGTGAGTATGGAGAAATGAAAAGAGAAATGGAGTGGTGGTGATGAAGAGTGTGAGAGAGAATGAGGGGTAGAGTGAGAGAGAAGATGGAGTGTAGGGGGAATTGATTGAGTGTGTTGGGAAGAGGAGAGAGTGGAGAGAGAGAGAGAGAGAGGGGAATCCGACTTTTGAGGGTATAATATCCCTCTCTCCTTCATTTTTCTTTATAAAATTTCAAATCTTTTATAAAAATTATCCAACTTTTTATAAAGTGTGCACCTTAACCTAGTTTTTATGCATAAAACTCTTGATTTTTGACTTATAAATTAAGAGTAATTGTTAATGAGTTCAATTTTATTTCCTTAAATGCATTTTTATAATTTTAATTATTATAAGATAATATTAGAAGCTTCATAATTATTTTTATAGAATTTTTAAGGTTAAAGTTTGTGAATATGAGTTTTTAGGGCATTTAGGGTTTTTGAGAGTTTGTAAGTCTTGGATATCAAAATTAATTAAATTTTGAGACTTCAAATTATTTTTTTGTTTTCTAACTCTTATTCAAGTTAGAAATAATGATTGTAATTTATTTTTATTGGTTTATTGGCATTCTATGTAGTGATTCCGAGATTCAAGCGAAATTGAGGAATCAAGTATACTAGTCCTAGTCTTCAACTTTGACTTAAGTTTCTATGTGACTTTGACCTAATTTCTACTACTAGGTCAAGTGCATGATGTGTGTATATGATTCATGAAATGTTGTTCGAGTCAAAGAGAGACCCAAATATGGATAGTCACTACAGCTCAGTAGATGTAGAATTCACATATCAATGTGAAATCCAAGTACACTATCCATTGATTCTAATTGTTTCCAGGTTTCTAGTAGGTTATAACTTAGCTTCCAGTTACTAAGTCTAGTGTGTGTAGTGCCTATATGTGCAACTAAGTCTAGTCAAATCTAGAACCGACTCGAATTTTGACGGTTGTCACAGATGTATATCCGAAGGAGTCACCGATCTGATCCGAGGTACGCCCAGCATACTGCTGTACGCCCAACGTACAGCGAAGCGTGACGTCCCTCGCACTCGAGTTCTTCGGATGACACATGCAGTGACGAATTCGGACGCATATGCCCATCGTATTGCGAGGCCTCATCCTCCTATAAATAGGATGCGAGGGTTCCGGGCATATTTGCTCAATTCTTCTCTTTTTCATGCCGAAGCTCTGCGTGTGAACCCCCGAAGCCATCCCGACACCCCGGATCTCATATCCAAGTTAAGAAGGAAGTTTTACGCTCCCGGGATCCCGAGAAGTGCGATTCCCGAGCCGAAGCTCTGCCCACGAGAAGTTCGATTTTTGTAGAGATCTTCCAGATCTGCTGAGGATTACTACTTCTGCAAGCCGTAGTGTTGTCCGATCATCTTCTGATCAAGTGAGTGTGTAGTTACTTTCTTCTAACGCATAATTATGAAGTATTTCATACGAAATACGTGTTATGTGTATATTTTGTTGTTATGTGTGTGAATATATATTCACTTTCTTCTATCTTATAGATATGATTATTTCTCTATGAAATACGTGTTATGTGTGTGTGCCTCATCTGTTATGTGGAAAATGTATTGATTGAGCATGCTATACAGGTTTTGAAACTATGTATAAAAATGTATATTTTATCTACTAATATGTTGGGTAGAACATAGGTAGATAGTTGGTGTGTAATAAACAGATGAGAGGCCTCGATGTTGTTTTGATCCAGTCATCTAGCGGAATTTAGATGACGACCACGGACTTTTCTAGACAGTCCAGTGGAACGCTAGCAGGCTCATAACCTGTAGGTGTTAATGAATTTGGGTGTTCATTCGTTGTATTCCATCCCCCTCATGGTTGCCTTATTTGACTTATATTGCTGAGGAACCCCCGAAGCATGTGTTGTCGCCCCGATGAAATATTCTTAGACTAGGTCCCTTATGTTAGTTGTCTTAGGGACGTAAAGTGAGAATAATGGGAATGGGTAATTGGGTTATTGTTGGTTGGTGGAAATTAAATATAATTATTTATTGTGGTTTGAAAACCATATATGCTCACCAGGCTCCCAAGCCTGACCCACTCATTTTATTTGTATTACAGGTGGTGGCGCAAGGGCATAAGATGGATGAACCATCAAGTTGTTTTGTTTACAAGTCTGTATATGTATATATTTGTTGAATGACTTGTAATGTTATCGTTTATGCTTTATGGTCTGTATCGGAACATGACATCTCGAGTTTTTTTATTATATAATGAAAATACATTTCTTTTATGAAATGCTTTGGTAAACATTGTTTTATCACGTTTTGTTTTTGGGAACAAATTCCGCAACTCTTTCAAATCAAAAGGATTTACTCTGAAATTATTTTAAAAGCATAAATGAAAATCGGTCTTTTCTGGCCGAGATTTTGGGGATGTCACGGTTGGTATCAGAGCATTAGTTTCAGCGAACTAGGAATTTGTAGGATTTCTAGACTTAAACTTAGAATGCTAAGTGGAATTTTGAGATGTGTGTCTGTTATATTTTAGACACGAGCACTAGTTTATTTTAGGAAAGTTGCCTAAAATGCTTTATGTGCTAAATGTTATATGTTGCCATATATGATATTATTTGTTCGGATCTATGGTCTGTTGCCGACCGGATCTAGAAACTTTATGTGTGTAGGATTCTAAGTGTACGTCTACGATATTAGAACTAGCATGTAAACGTTTCGAAGTGATAAGGATGATTTGAATATCTATCGTGAATGAGGATCTAATTTCACCTTATTCGGTGTGTAGATCAAAAATGGTGAGAACAAGAAGTGGAGTTGGAAATGCTGATGAAAACAGGAATCAACCACCAGTGATTGAACAAATACATGTCGTAGCAGCAGCACCTGAGCCAATAACCATGGCTGGTGTGCAAATGATTATTCAAACAATGTTGGATCGTCAAATGGATGAAACTAGGCGGTTGCTTCAACAGAATCGTGAAGAACTGTCAATTCATGTGGAAGAGCCCGAATTAAATGAAGGGCACTCGGAAGGTGGAAACTTCAGTGGGTCTGTTGGTCAAGCCAACCCACCGATAGTTAGGCAAGACAACCATGATGGAAGGAATGATGGAATGGGTTGCTTCAACAGAATCGTGAAGAACTGTCAATTCAGTGGGTCTGTTGGTCAAGCCAAGTCTGTTGAGAACATGATTAAGGGGAGAACCACCGACAAGGTTGAGGTTGGTGAGAAGAGAAAGTTTGAGGGAACATCTGGTTCCGGTAAGAAAAGCAAATTTTTGAAATCTGATTCGAAAATTTTTGGTGGAGGAAAAGGAGGCAAAGCGAAGTGGTGTGATAAGTGTAAGAAAAAGCACTTTGGGAAATGTAGCGAGGATGTAACCTGCTACAAGTGTGGAAAGGTTGGGCATTTTGCCAATGAGTGTCCGAACAATAAAAGGATGTGTTTTGGTTGTAATAAAGAGGGGCATATTTTGAAAGACTGTCCGAAGAAGAAGGAGCCAGCTAAGCCCAACATTCCACCAAAGCCGAAGGCGAGAGCCTTCCAGATGACACTTGAGGCCGCGAAAGATGAAGCTGATGTCGCTTCAGGTACCTTTCTCATAAACGAATTACCTGCTCAAATTTTGTTTGATTCTGGAGCCAACTACTCCTTTATTTCGCATGAGTTTGGTAGGAAACTAGCTTTGCCTGTTGATAGACTAGATAATGCTTTATTAGTCGAAGTTGCTAGTGGCAAGTTTGTACCTGTTAGCCATCGTATGAAAAACATCTTAATCGACCTTAATGAGAATAAGTTTCACGAGGAATTATTGCCTATCGAACTTAATGGTTTTGACATTGTTTTGGGAATGGATTGGCTTAGTGCCAATGATGTCGAGATACTGTGCAAGAAGAAGATAGTTAAAGTAAACCCGCCTGGGAAAGATTCGTTTATGGTGTATGGGGACAAACGCATAGTGAATTCTGAAATCATTTCCGTAATGAAAGCCAGAAAGTGTTTGACCAAGGGATGTACATCATATTTAGCATTCGTGATTGATGCTAAGAAGGAAAAGAAGGTGATGCAGAGTATTCCAGTGGTGTGTGATTATCCGGAAGTATTTCCCGAAGATCTTCCTGGATTACCACCATATAGACAAGTGGAGTTCAGAATTGACTTGTTACCAGGAACCACGCCAATAGCAAAAGCACCTTATCAATTAGCACCGACGGAGATGAAGGAGTTGATGATGCAACTTCAGGAGTTATTGGACAAAGGTTTCATTAGACCTAGTTCATCGCCCTGGGGAGCTCCGGTGTTATTCGTGAAGAAGAAAGATGGAAGTATGAGAATGTGCATTGATTACAGAGAGCTGAACAAGGCAACAATAAAGAATAGATATCAGTTGCCAAGGATTGATGACCTGTTTGATCAATTGCAAGGTTCGAGCTATTTCTCGAAGATCGATCTAAGGTCAGGATATCATCAGCTAAAAGTAAGAGAGCAAGATATCGAGAAGACTGCATTCAGAACCCGATATGGACATTACGAGTTTTTGGTTATGTCGTTTGGACTAACCAATGCTCCAGCATCATTCATGGATTTAATGAACAGAGTTTGTAATCCGTTCCTAGATAAATCTATGATAGTGCTCATAGACGACATTCTGATTTACTCGAAAAGCCAGGAGGAGCATGGCAGACACTTACAAGAAGTGTTAGAAGTTTTGAAGCAGGAGAAGTTGTATGCAAAGTTCTCCAAATGTGATTTTTTGATTCGTGAAGTCCAATTCTTGGGTCACGTGGTCAACCAAGAAGGGATAATGGTTGATCCAGCAAAGATTGAAGCTGTAATGAAGTGGGAACAACCGAAAAGTCCCACGGAGATCCGAAGCTTTTTAGGATTAGCCGGATATTACTGAAGGTTTATCCAAGGCTTTTCTTCAATTGCTACTCCATTAACAGCTTTGACCCACAAAGGAGCTACTTATGCTTGGAATGATAAGCATAAAGAAGCATTCGAGAAGCTAAAGAAGAAGCTATGCGAGGCACCGATACTTTCTCTACCCGATGGAGTTGAAGACTTCGCTGTTTATAGCGATGCGTCTGGGGTAGGATTGGGTTGTGTTTTGACCCAAAGAGAAAAGGTGATAGCATATGCGTCTCGACAGCTGAAGGAGCATGAAAAGAATTACCCGACTCATGATTTGGAGTTGGCAGCGGTAGTTTTCTCTCTGAAAATATGGAGGCATTACCTCTATGGCACGAAGTGCAAACTTTTTACTGATCATAAGAGTCTCCAATATCTCTTTAATCAGAAGGAATTGAATATGAGGCAACGACGCTAGCTAGAATTACTTAAAGACTACGACTGCGAGATACTTTACCACCCCGGTAAAGCTAATGTTGTTGCTGATGCTCTCAGTCGGAAAGTCAATCTTGAAAGGAAAAGGCCAAGAGCGTTGAGAATTGAAGTTGTCTCGACCATTGTGGAAAGTATAAAGAAAGCTCAAGAGGAAGCTTCTGAAAAGAATGACCGAAAGGAGGAACGTTTGGGCAAAACGTTGGTGTTCGGTGTAAACAGTCATAGACTGAAGGTGTTCCAAGATCGGATTTGGATACCTAAGACAGGAGGAATCAGAGATCTTCTGATGGAAGAAGCTCACAAGACCATGTACTCGATTCATCCCGGTAGCACTAAAATGTATAGGGACCTGAAACCCTACTACTGGTGGCAGACGATGAAGCTTGATGTTGCAAAGTATGTGGCTGAGTGTGTGACTTGTGCGAGAGTAAAGACACAACATCAGAAACCGTACGGGAGTTTAGAACCATTGCTTGTGCCTATGGGTAAGTGGGAAGACATTGCTATGGATTTTGTCACTAAACTGCCCAAAACAAAGAATGGTCACGACATGATTTGGGTGGTCGTTGATCGATTCACTAAGAGTGCGCATTTCATAGCAGCCAAGGAGAAATGGTCTATGGAAAAGCTTGCGACTTCTTACGTGAAGGAAATTGTGAGGCTTCACAATGTTCCGTTAACGATTGTGTCGGATCGTGATAGCCATTTCACCTCGAGGTTTTGGAAAAGTCTACAAGAGGAATTGGGTACCAAGTTGTGTTTAAGTACACCTTACCATCCGCAGACTGATGGTCAGAGCGAACGGACGATACAAACACTTGAAGATATGCTAAGAGCATGTACCTTGGAATTTCTAGGTAATTGGGATGAACATTTACCATTGGTAGAATTTTCCTACAATAATAGTTTCCACTCGAGCATTAAGATGGCACCTTATCAAGCTTTGTACGGACAGAAGTGTCGTACGCCGTCTTGTTGGCTTGAAGCTGGGGAAAAGCAGTTTATGGGTCCCGAGATGGTCCATCAAACTGCTGAAAAGTTGAAAATAATTAGAGAAAGAATGTTACCAGCTCAAGATCGTCAAAAGAGCTATGCTGACAAGAAGCGAAGACCGATGACTTTTGAGGTTGGAGATTCGGTTTTGCTTAAAGTCTCGCCGTGGAAGGGACTTATAAGATTTGGTAAAAGGGGAAAGTTAAGTCCAAGGTTTATTGGACCGTCTAAAGTTCTTCAGAGGGTTGGGAACCAAGCTTACAAGCTCGAATTACCTAAAGAACTGAATGGAATTCACAACACTTTTCATGTGTGTTATTTGAGGAAGTTCACGGGAGAAGCTCCCGATATAATTCCAATTTTTGAATTGAGAATTGATGAAAACAAGAGGTTAATTGAAGAACCAGAGGCAATTATTGACCGAAAGACTAAGAAGCTTCGACGCAAGATGGTCGAATTAGTGCTTGTTCGTTGGAAACATTCGAATGGGCCAAATCTCACCTGGGAAACGGAGAGTGACATGTTGAGTCGCTATCCGCATTTGTTTGTTGATGTGTGATTCCGGGGACGGAATCATCCTAAGGGGAGAGAATTGTAACGCCCGCGTTTCCAGGCTAAGCATTATCATTGATGTAATAGTCTAGGTTAACCTTTGTAACCCGTTTTCAAATAATAAAGGTGTATTATTTGAGTATTATGTGTTTTGTGCTTAATTGCTTAATTATGTGGTTTGATTAATTAAGAATAAAAATAAGCGTCATAATTTAAGTGTAAAATAAACTTGATATCTTTGGATAATGTTGTAGTAGTTGAAACAAGGTTTCCGAATATATATATAGAACGCCCAAATCTGACTTCGTATGAGGAAGTTATGATTTTCTGAAGTTTCGACTTAGCGATATGCAGCCCGAAATACTCGATTTGAGATCGAGCGGTTTTTAGCCGAAACAATCTAAACGAGAACCGAAGATCTCGTTGTTGGTATCGAAGCGATGAAAAGTTAGGCGAGAACAGACGTCAAACGAAGAAGTTATGAATTTATAACGAAGTTTTCCTGTCCGGACCTACTAAAAATAAATAATAAAAATAAAGTCAAAATTAGCCGACGAAATCTAAACGAAAGTTGTAGAGCGTAGTCTCACCTACGCGTGGATATAAAGAACGTCGAAAACAGAGTTCGTATGAAGAAGATATGAATTTCCGAAGTTTATTAAATAATTAGTATTTAAATTTAATCTTTAATTCGGATGTATATCCGAAGGAATCACCGATCTGATCCGAGGTACGCCCAGCGTACAGCGAAGCGTGACGTCCCTCGCACTCGAGTTCTTCGGATGACGCATGCAGTGACGAATTCGGACGCGTACGCCCCGCGTACTGCTGTACGCCCATCGTACTGCGAGGCCTCAGCCTCCTATAAATAGGATGCGAGGGTTCCAGGCATATTTTCTCAATTCTTCTCTTTTTCATGCCGAAGCTCTGCGTGTGAACCCCCGAAGCCATCCCGACACCCCGGATCTCATATCCAAGTTAAGAAGGAAGTTTTACGCACCCGGGATCCCGAGAAGTGCGATTCCCGAGCCGAAGCTCTGCCCACGAGAAGTTCGATTTTTGTAGAGATCTTCCAGATCTGCTGAGGATTACTACTTCTGCAAGCCGTAGTGCTGTCCGATCATCTTCTGATCAAGTGAGTGTGTAGTTACTTTCTTCTAACGCATAATTATGAAGTATTTCATACGAAATACGTGTTATGTGTATATTTTGTTGTTATGTGTGTGAATGTATATTCACTTTCTTCTATCTTATAGATCTGATTATTTCTCTATGAAATACGTGTTATGTGCGTGTGCCTCATCTGTTATGTGGAAAATGTATTGATTGAGCATGCTATACAGGTTTTGAAACTATGTATAAAAATGTATATTTTATCTACTAATATGTTGGGTAGAACATGGGTAGATAGTTGGTGTGTAATAAACAGATGAGAGGCCTCGATGTTGTTTTGATCCAGTCATCTAGCGGAATTTAGATGACGACCACGGACTTTTCTAGACAGTCCAGTGGAATGCTAGCAGGCTCATAACCTGTAGGTGTTAATGAATTTGGGTGTTCATTCGTTGTATTCCATCCCCCTCATGGTTGCCTTATTTGACTTATATTGCTGAGGAACCCCCGAAGCATGTGTTGTCGCCCCGATGAAATATTCTTAGACTAGGTCCCTTATGTTAGTTGTCTTAGGGACGTAAAGTGAGAATAATGGGAATGGGTAATTGGGTTATTGTTGGTTGGTGGAAATTAAATATAATTATTTATTGTGGGTTGAAAACCATATATGCTCACCAGGCTCCCAAGCCTGACCCACTCAGTTTATTTGTATTACAGGAAGTGGCGCAAGGGCATTAGATGGATGAACCATCAAGTTGTTTTGTTTACAAGTCTGTATATGTATATATTTGTTGAATTACTTGTAATGTTATCGTTTATGCTTTATGGTCTGTATCGGAACATGACATCTCGAGTTTTTGATTATATAATGAAAATACATTTCTTTTATGAAATGCTTTGGTAAACATTGTTTTATCACGTTTTGTTTTTGGGAACAAATTCCGCAACTCTTTCAAATCAAAAGGATTTACTCTGAAATTATTTTAAAAGCATAAATGAAAATCGATCTTTTCTGGCCGAGATTTTGGGGATGTCACAATTCTGTTGTTCAAACTCCCGGCCCCTTGTCCGTTGGCTCCTTCGTTGTTCCCTTGGTGAATTTGTGCCATTGCTGTGGCGACCGCAGCAGATACGGCTGCCTGGAATGCAGTGGAGTCAACTTCGGGTAGGGTTGGTCCAGGGTTTCCGCGAGTAGGTCGGCGAGGCATCTTTCTGTCATGAAACGGAAAGATGTTAAGTGTATGTGGTTTCTGTGAGGTTGTGATCCTACCGACTAGGTGCATGGTACGAACTTAAGTACTTCTACAGATTAGCATACAATCATGGATTCACAACACATAGCAAATTATAATGTCATAATAAAACACATAAAAGTTTAATAATATTATCCGCATTTGATACATGAAAATTTTGCTCATAAGAGCATACATGAGTGATATTAGTTCGACAGCATAACAGCTCTATGAGTAGTGTAGTCACTTAAACATAGAGTCGGGGTACATAGCATAGATCCTAATGACATAGTAGGATATGTCCATCCCTAATCGCGATGAGCTGTGCTTGGGGGTGGTGCTGAGGAAGTGGATGCTCCCTGAAGACGAGCCACCTGTCGTTCTGCATCCTGGAGTCGAGACTCCCACCTCACCTGCCTCATATGGAACTCTCGAAGAACGTCACGTGTCTCCTGCTCTACACGCTCGACCCTAGTCCACAGTTGGCATACCTGGTCGGCGGTGCTCTGCGCGAGGTCGTCGGTGTTCCGTAGCCGTCTCACCATGACCGAAAGGGCTCGATTGGCCGGTCCTCCGTCCCTTAGGTCAAAGAACTCGCGTGACATACCGAACGGGGGTCACTGTCCCTGTTGTCTGCTCCATCTCCAAAGATCAATACCCCAGGGAGGTGTAGGACCAGTGGGGCCTACCCTGTGCACCCTAATCGGGTAAGGGGGGTTGATGACTTCAGACTCCGCATCCGAATCACCCCCTTCGTCGTCGTCGAGTTCCTCCTCAAAGCTTCCTTCATCTTCTTCCTCCTCCTGTTCTTCTTCTGGTTCGGCAGGCTCGCCCTCGACTCCTGCCTCCGGTTCCCCGTCAGATTCCTCTTCGGGGTCTTCCTCGGGCTCTTCCTCAGGCTCCTCGTCTAACCATCCGTTATTTCCCTGGTTAGGGAAGTAAGGATCTCTGGGGTGATGGAAACCAGCCATGCTGTCTGCGAAAGTGTATAAATATGCTACATTATTCCTAGGACGCTACAACTATTGTACAGACTAAACGGAGGTTCTCCTTTTGGTGCTAAAGGGGTATGTTTTTAGGTTCCCTAGCTATCACGATCTCATCAGAACGTGTGATAGTTATACCTTGGAGGGAATGTAGTTGATCATGCTACATCCACTCCTTGATACCACTAAGAACATTCCTGGATTAACCGGGATACTAGCATTATCTTGTTTGGTTCGACATTATGTTCTTGTTCCTAATGCAAGCAAGGGTGTTTTATTGTTATGTTTTACTTGTTTTGTTCAGAGTTGTGTTAGTCCCTCTTTTGGTTTATAGTTGCATATCAATGTGTGGTTAGATATGCTAGTTCACTATAAACAGAGCTCTGATACCAACCTGTCACACCCCCGAACCAGACGGCGGAAACGTCCGAGGGCTATTGTGACTCAATTGAATACCATCACAATGATTATACATGAATCATAACATCATTCATCACCAAGCATTGAAATATTACAACTGATATTGTTTACATTCAATACATTGTTTTAAACATTACATTTCCATAACTTAAACCGTTCGATACTAATTTAAACAAAACACCGTGACATCACTGGATACATATTCTTCAATTTACTTGTTACCTGAGAATACAAGTATTTTGGAAAACGTCAACATATGAAATGTTGGTGAATTCATAAGTCATGTTTGAAAAATAATGATTTTTGTGTAGTTTGAAAACCTAGAAAATCCGATATTTTCTGAAAAGAGTATTGTTTATAAAAAGTGTGGAGATCCGTAGTATGCTTGTCGATTTTTGTGAATGTGTATAATTGTTAAACCTTGTATACATCACATAGATAAAAGTGTTGAACTTCCCGGGAAAACCCGATGTTTTCCTCGTACATAAAATTTCGTGTCTTGTTTATTGTTATACCGATTCGACGATTGTTTCCGATAATTCCAGGTGACATTGGATTAATTATGGGTTGTGAGTCGTTATAATCACGCATTAACGAAAATGACTAGTTTATAGCTACCAATTACAAACGATCCTTTAGGCGTCGTCCGTAAGACTCACTTAATCCAACCACCCTGACTTCTCATAGCCCCACAACTGAGAAGAAAAGAGGGTATGAAGCCCCCGTTATTTCCATAAGTCGTTCAAGGCTATCGTGAATGCGAAAGGCACTTGGCCCGACTCGCATTTGACTTCTCGACTTTGCTAGCAGTACCAATGGGCCATTGGGGCCCAACAGCACAATAAAGCTATTGAAAGTCCTTTTACATGGAATTAGGTCATAGAAGGCCCAATAACATGTAAGCGCGTTCCCTTCGGGCCCAAAGATCATGTTATTGGGCTAGCTAGGCCCAACAAGCACGATTTGAAACTTTCAAGCCCAAAGATTGAATATTGACTTCTCGTGAATTTCGCATGTTTATTGAAGTACTTATTGTTTATTGATTTTTGATTCCTTATTGATTTGAGACCGAATCAATTCGTTTGGTAACGATATTGGTGTTGAAAGCGTATTTGTTATTACGTTTCGCCGGTAGTCGTGGTACTCGTATTTTATCTTAAGGGATTTATTGTTTTTTTTTTAAAAAAATAAGAGTTTACCTTTTTATGACCCTTCTTGGATAAAATTTACACTTTTAACCCTTTATATGAAAGAATTTCTATTTTAGTCCTTAAACCATTTTTCTTGACACTTTAGTATCAAAACTTATTAAAAAGACATTTTCAGCCTAGATTTACTTGATAAACAACTTAAGTCCTTCAAAAATGATTTTCTATCGGTTGGAACCCTCATTTTCGCAACTTTACAGTTTTGGCCCAAAATGGAAAATTTTTGCATTTTTGATCCCTTTTGACTTTGAAAACATTTTTGACCCTTGAATTAGTTTTATTACACTAGTAATCCCCTGTTTTACAGAAATTTGCAGTTTCAGCCCCTCTATTTCAAAATTTTCACAATCTGGGGCTTATTGGGCCGAAAAGTCCATTTTTAGCCCATTATGTTCAAAATTTACATTTTAAGCCCCTCAAAAGTGTTGTTATTCAGAAAAATTATATTAAAAACTGTTTGGACTCTTTTCAACCTTCAGAAATTATCATTTGTCGTTTTGGGCCCTTAGCTTTTGTATTTTTGACAATTTGAGCCCAAAAATGGGTTTTAAGTCCAATAATGTTCATTCTAACCAACTAAACTATTTTTCTAGACTTGATTATTGTAAAATAATATAAGTTATGTTTATTTCATTCCTCATATTGTAGATCTCGGTTTTTAGGTTCTTTTGGCTAACATATTCATCACAAATCACATAAGATCATACATACAAGCATAAAAATCACACAAGGCATACATTTACTCATAGATCTACACATTTGCTTGTATTCTCCCCCATAAAAACTCATAAAAACCGAAAAAGAGGGGGTATGAAGCTCACCTTGGGTGTGGTTTCGGTTTTGGAAGGAAAAATGAGAAGAAATTCGGCCTTAGCAACCTTCCTTGGAAGATTTCGAACTTGGATGCTTCTAAGGTGCTAAATCATAAGTTTGAATGGATTAAGAGGTGATTCTTGAATGGAATGAAATAACTAGCTTATGGATTTAACATCAACTTACCTTAGATCATGTGTTTGTGGGAAAAACCTCCTTGAAAAGCTTTTGATTCTCGAAAATTTGATGAAGAAAGGTGAGGGTGTTCTTTGAGAGAGCTTGCTTAATAAAAATTGGATGAAGTGTGTGTGTTTGGGAGCTCTCGGCCGAGAATCAAGAAGAAAGGAGAGAAGAGAGAGGATTGATAAGATGGTTGCATGGAAGTATGAGAGTTGCATGGAAAACCTTGATGTAAAAGTGAGGTGGCACACACACAAAGTCAACTCTTCCTTCCCTTGGGCTTGGGCCGAGAGTGGGAGGGAAAGAGGAGATTTTTGGGCTTTTTTCCCTTAAGCCCATATTATAATTAAGCTAGATGATGCTTGCCCTAAATAAATCAAAGTGTAGTTTTTATGACCTATTAGGGCTAAATTAGGTAAATTATGCCCCAAAATGGTTCATGTAATTAATTCATTTCATTTTAGGCCCAATATGGCCCAAAATATTGAAATAAATGAAAGTGGGCCAATTAGAACCCATTTAAGAGTTCTAAGCCCAAGATGGTCAAATTGGAAGCTTATTGGTCCATTGTGCCCAATAAGGAAGTCCTAATCCAAAATGGACTTAAACAAGAACTCATAGGGTTTCCAATTGCTTATTGACTACTTGAAATGCTTGCATGGAGTGTTTGTTTGAAATTTTATTGTCATAGAGTATGCATCATACATGCTCTGGTGTCTTTGATTCATAATTTGGCTTAATTGTTATAGTTACAAGGCATAAAAATTTCTAGTTGTGACATTATTCCAAGTGTATTTGGTGTTGTGTGAACCATTTGAGGTGTCACACTTGGGGCACTAGGCACTCAAGCTTCATGAAGATAATCTACATCAAAGAGTTATGTAATTCTAACTTGATATATTCATTTGAATCAATGTTATTATGTTTGTTAGGATGAATACCTTGGAGAGTTCATATTTGCATGTATAATAAAAAAACATAGATCCAAGGTATTTAGGGTTGCATGTACACTTAGGAGTGTTAGAATGCTCAAAACCCATCATGAACTACCATGACAGCCCACCATGGTAGCCATTACCTTGTTGTCGCTGTTGCTTCCACTTCCGACGTCGCTGCCGTCGTGAAACAACTCCTACCACGGCCGTTAGCCGCCAGGTGGGTGGCTGGATCCTTGAACAAATCGGAATCGTATGTTGTGTGTGTTTTGTCTAGCCGGAAAATCGGGATTAGCCACCGCCACCATGTGTCGCCACGTGTGTGTTTATGTTAATCAGTGTGTGTGTTATTTTTGGATTTTGCGTTGTAAACTGTAATCATGTTGGAATAGTAATATAAATCTCAAAACCACCACCGTGAGGGGTGGCTGCCGCCACCGACCTCCGTGTCGGGTGGCGGTGTGCCTTGCCTTGGTGTGTTTGATTCGGTTAGGATGCTTGTAACCCTAACAGGCTTAGTGAAACCCTAATGGGCCTAGTGAAATCATAATGGGCCTAATGAACCCTAATTAGTCAAAAGGACCTAGTTATTGGGGCTATTGGGCTAATATGGGTTGGAAACCCTAATTAGGGTTTGGAAAACCCTAATGCCATGAAACCCTAATTTGGGACTTATCGGGACCGCATCATAATTATTTAATGAACTTAAAATAGTAATTAATAACCATTTGCAATTAACCTAAGGCCATGTGGGATTTAATGAATTAAGTCCTTAATGGGTTAAGTAGGGACACTTAACCCTAATCATCATTTTATGTGAAACCCTAATTTCACTTGGTCCTTAAGTTGGGCCTTTCTATTGGGCTTTGATGATTTGACTATTAACGGGTCATCCAAGAGCAAGCGAATGGACTAGAATAATTAAATGGGCTTTAGGGTAAGACCCATGTAAGGGGTTGGGCCCAATTTGGAAAATTGGGCCATAGATATGCCATAGTTTAGGCCTTTATCATCATGAGATATTGGGCCATTAGAAATACCAAATGTTGGACTGGACTTTTTGGTTAGGCCTTTGAATAAGACATGTAAAGGCTTGGGCCCAATTTGGAAAATTGGACCATATGTTGGGCTTTGAGCCATAGTTGGACTTTTGGGCCTTTGGATTGGGCCTTGGGCTTGAATCAAACCAAGTTAGGGGTAGAGTAGTCTTTTACCCCAAGCATGGACTTATGATTATGAGTTGGAACCCAATTATTAATTGGGTGTTATTTTTATTGTTGACAGTTCGGGAATTTGTCATCCAGCAGATGGGGTTGGGTCTGCGGGACTTCAGCAGTGTGAGGTGAGTTACCTTCTAGTAGAAATGGGTCTAAGGCCACAATGTCGGTCCATCAGTTGGAGTTGTTTGATAGATAATTGTCTTTGTGATAATTATATAGGTTTGCTACTATCTGATATTTTTTATGTGCTAGCATGATATGACGTTATGTTATAGTGGTAGTAGGGGGAATAGTCCCCGGTTACCGGTCGATAGGGCCAAAGGGGTAGTCTAGTACCCAAATATGCTAGACTGTATGTTTATGTTTATGTTATGTTATTATGTGGTAGTGGTAGGGGTGAAATAGTCTCCATAACCGGTTGAGATGCACCAGAGGGTAGGTCGGGCACCCAAATATGCCTGACAGTGGGGTAGGTTGAGCACCCCGGTATGCTCAGCAGGGTAGGTTGGGCACCCAGATATGCCTGACAGGGTAGGTCGGACACCTAGATATGCCCGACAGTATGTGATTTGTATGGTATGCGGTATGATGGGGGAACTCACTAAGCTTTGTGCTTACGGTTTTCAGATTTGGTTTCAGGTACTTCGTTTTCAAAGGAAAGGAGTCGGCTTGATCGCAGCGCATCACATTATATTTCCACACATGAGATCTTGGGGATTACACTCTGATATTGTTTTATGATAACATGTTTTTATTATTTATATTTTGGTTTTTGACATGAGATGTTATTATGGATGTTTTATTGCTTATGATTTTATAATAACTTATTTAAAAATGAAATTTTTGTCCTGTATTTTTGGGATGTTACAAACATTATATACAAATATTATATTGTTACCTTTAAAAACAAAAATAATGTTTGATGTTTTACATAATTACAATGATAAAAATCAGACAAAACTGCAAATTTAGTCCTTGTGGTTTGCAAAAAAATTTGGATAGGGTCCAAAAAGTTTCCGACTTGCATTGAATGTCCAAAATCAAAACTTTTCTGTGGTTTTGGTCCAAATAAATATGAAAAGACCATTTTACCCTTATTAATTCTTTTTTATATTTTTTATTTATCTCAGAATTTAAATAATTATAAAAAAAAATTAAAAAAAATTAAAAAAAATAAAACTACACCCTTATCCCTCTCGATCGTACCCCTCCCCCTTTCTCACTCATTTTCTTTTTTTACTCTCTTTCTTTCTCTCTCTTATCTTCTTCTTCCTCCCGACATTTCACCTGCAATTTCTAAATGAATACACCTGACCAGATCAATCATCACCCACCTCCAGCAACCTCGCCAATCTCCAGCCACCTCTCCCATTGTCGACATTAATCGCCCACTCGACCCCACCTAAACCCACCATAGCCTCTCTATCCTTCTAGATTTCTAGGTATGAACATACAAATTCATATGAAATCATTTCTTGTTCTGAGTATCAAACACTCTTCTGTAGTCTCCCCATTTTTGACCATACTTAATGGAACCCATAAATCAACTTGTCTCCCCCAATGCTATGTCCTAATCACCAACAACCACCCCCCTAAATTTGAAGCTCTAACCCTTCTTAGCATATCCAAGAAATCATAATCATCAGAAAACTCGATTTCTCAAGAACTAGCCTACAACAACAACAAAATCCTTTGAAAACTCCCACTTGAAGTGCTTCAATGACGAAATCGCTTCAGTCTCCTTCGGTTCAGAGTAAGTTAAGAAGTGGATATGAGAGATGAGAGGCGGGTGTTGACTTCGATTTTAGTTTCAGAAAGAGGCAAACAAAGCTTTTTGATTTGGATCTTATGGGGGAAACAATTTCCAGAAGGAAACCTATATATACACATATACATAAATCGATTGTAGATTGGATTTTATGGGTTTTATTTTGTGAGAGAGATTTTCGTGTGTATGTTTGTTCATCGGGAATTAGTGGAGTAACTAGTGAAATGAGAGAGAGAGGGGGGGGGGGGATAGAGAGAGAGAGAGAGAGAGAGAACGATGGGGGTGGGGGTGAATTTTTTTTAAGAGTAAATTACACGAATGGTCCCTATGGTTTGGGGTAATTTGCGCGTTTGGTCCCTAACTTATTTTTTTTAACTTGGAAGGTCCCTACTGTTTGTTTTTGTCACGCGTTTGATCCTTGTCTTACCTAAAAAGACTACTTTGCCCTTGATTTTTTAATTTATTTGAATAAACACATCCTCAACCTCATCCCCCTCACCTTACTTTACATATCTCATCATTTTTTCCTATTTAAATAATAGTCTTTTTTGGTAAGGCAGAGACCAAACGCGTAACAAAAACAAATAGTAGGGACCAAACGCATGATAAAAACAAACAGTAGTGAGCTTCCGAGTTAAAAAAATAAGTTAGGGACCAAACGCGCAAATTACCCCAAACCATAGGAACCATTCGTGTAATTTACTCTTTTTTAAAATTAAAATAGCATTAAAATACTTATAGAAAAAGGAAAAAAGAAATCAAAAGGGAATAATCGTCATTTTAAGTTTTTTTGGACCAAAAACCCAGAAAAACCTTGATTTTAGACCTTTAATGCAAGTTGAAATTTTTTTGGACCCTATCCAAAGTTTTTTGAATACCACGGGGACCAAATTTGTAGTTTTGTCTAAAAATTAAAATCTTAAGCAAATAAATTTTTTAAAAATTAATTAATCATAACAACTACTATAAATATCATTAAACCATATATTATATTTAATATTATTTATGAATAACCTGCAGGTAGAGGCCATTGAGATAATTGAGATTATATATTTTTCAAAGATGTCTACACAAACAATATTTATACAAACTTATTATAAAATTTATTATATAAAAAGTGGAAAAAAGCGGAGGGAAATAGAATGATCACTTTCCCTCCTATCTTTATTTCTGTTTAGGAAGTATTTAGAAACAAAGAACAACAAATGATTAATTTTCGTTTCAGTTATCTCCATCTCGGGAACATAAGAGAAAATTTTGTTTTCTTTTTACTTTTTTTTTTATTTTCTCTTCTGATTTTATTTTCTCTTTTTTTCTTTTCTTTTGTTAAACTCGAAAACTAATCGTTAATTTTTTATTACTTTGAAAAGTTTAACCCCTCAAGCTTTATCATTTATATGTATTTCAGTGTTATGTCATTTACGGATCATTTTTTGGCATTTTATTTTGACACGTATAACAGCGCAACAAAGCGTGAATATTCCAACTAGTTGTATACAACGTGGACCAAGCTAGTAATCTACTCACTTAATTACATATAAGTTTCCAATTTTATTTTTTCTAATAACTTTTTTGAGAAACCATGTTTAAATGCATTGGTTCTTTGAAAAGCACATATACAATAACAATAATGAAACCTTCGAGAAAAATGTTTTTTTATACTTTTGTTTCCATAATGTCTCATATTATTTCACATACTTAGTCATTATATGTTTTTATGTTGATAATGTTTCTTATTTACTTTGAATACTACCTAAGAGATACTAATATCTCTTATTTGAATTCGGTTTCTCTCAATTGCTCAATAGAATTTTTTTCAAACGGATCACACTTATTCGTTGACATAACACAACACTTAATCGTCGACATAACACAGTTCTATAATCTTTCCTAATAAATGAAAGTTTTTTTTGCCACGTGTCATTCTCTTATTCATTATGTCACATGTGATTTTGTTATAATTTTAAAATATTTATTTTTCACTTGTCATTTACTTCATATTTCATTTTTCAATTCAATATATCACTAATTTAGTTTCTATAAATTAAATATACCATAAAAACTATACTAATGTGAAATTTCAAATTAAATTTTTAATAAATTTACGATTTAAACCTTTATATTTAACATTTTGTTATAATTAACACGTTCAGTACACGGGTCTAACAACTAAACAAATAATTTTAATTTTTTTCACGTTTTTTTTTCTTATAATTTTATACTTATTTTAAATTTCAAATTAAAATATATTTTCCATTTAATCATTCGTATTTAATATTTTATTTTAATCAACCCGTATAACATACGGATCGATTAAAATTCTAAGAGAAGTGAAATTTTGGAACACATGCTATGTTTTATAATCCTTTTTCTATTTTTTTCAATAACAAAGAATTTTTCAAAAGTTTAAATTATAATCGGACTTTGAAAATTGATAATTATTTAACTTTTATATTTTTTAATTCCAAAAGTTATATAAAATATAAACACACATCCCACATCCCGCCCCACACACCTACACCCAAATACTTTTTAATTTCAAAAGTTATATAAAATATTTTTTAATTTCAAAAGTTATATTAAAAACATTTTAAAAACTCAAACCCATTTTCAATGGGTTAATGTCATAAAAACCCTCAAGTTTCAGGATTTTATCGGTTTTGCCCAAAATTGAATTTTATATATGTTTTTACCCTCATATATTTCTAAAAAATGTTTGGTTTTACCTTTTCCCGGTGATAACAAGTTTTTCAGGTTTACCATTATATTAAATTCGCAAAAAACCCTTAAGTTTACTATTTTTGTACGTTTTACCCTTAAGTTTATATTTTTTTACACTTTTACCTAAGTATTTTTCTTTCACAATATATGTATTCATGTAGAAAAATCGTATTTATAAACGAAAAAATGTTTAACTAAATATTGTATTTATATATTTTTTTAATGTTATATATATATATATATATATATATATATATATATATATATATATATATATAAAAGAACATATATCAAAATACATATGTACACTTCTAAAAATATATGTATATACTTATATAAATATAAAAATAAATATTTGCACTTCTAAAATACATATTAACATTTATAATATATATATATATATATATATATATATATATATATATATATATATATATATTGTAACGACGTGAATTTTCAAAACAATTTTTCATTCTTAAATTATACTTTTAATCATCAAAAACAATATCATAACATAATGTATCCAATGTTATCATAACAAAACAATTCACAAAATCTCAAACATAATCTCTATGAGTGTGTACGGATCATGTCAACGCCTTCCCACGATCCTCGCTAGTACCTGAAACACATAACACAACAACTATAAGCATAAATGCTTAGCGAGTTCCCCCAAAATACCACATACAACACATACGCCTTTCCAGGCCATAACTCTGTGGGACCTTCCGGTCCAAGTGTCTCAGAGGACTTCCGTCCCGAATCCTGGTAGACCTTCCGGTCCTACTCGTATCGACCTTCCGGTCTGTAACCTCCTAACCTTCCGGTCCATGTCATCTTGACCTTCCGGTCCATATCATCTTGACCTTCCGGTCCTTATCATACATAACATACATATCACATATCAACATATAGCACATACATCTCATAGCATATAAGACCTTCCGGTCACACATATGTACCCTTCCAGGTACAATATAGTGAGAAGACTCACCTCAAATGAAGTCAAATAAACTCTCGTTCTCAATGTCCCGACATAGCCTCCTCCTATCATTTAAATAACATTCCCAATCAATACTCTCTTATAGTCTCATCTCTAAAGATTAGGTAGAAGGCCATTCTATCCCTCCCTGAACTCTCTTGAATCAATCTTGACCAAAACCCTAAGGTCAACGGAAGTCAACGATCAAACTTTGACCCGACTCGTCGAGTACACATGGGAGACTCGGCGAGTCCATACGGGTCCTCTGAATCCTTTTAGCCTCGCTTGGCACGTTGAGTCGTCCCCTTCACTCGACGAGTTACACCTGCCACGAATCGCGGGGCAACCCCGACTCGACTCGTCGAGTTGCTTCCATAATCACACTCAAATGACCTTCTGAGATCAGATCTGCTTCTCTAACTTATAGATTTGATCTTCCCAAGCATGATAATCACGTAAATGTTCAAACTTTAGGCCCATGCATCACACTATCATCTCTATATGCCAAAATAACCCTTCATATGATAACCTAAGCCCCAAACTCATAAAGGACTGCATAAAGCTGGAGAATAGGGACTCTTTGGACCTCTCAAGGTCCAGATCGGATGATATTGACACAAGGGGACATCACATACACTAGATCTCTTACCAAAAAGAAGAGAAAAAGCCCTAGATTTATGAAATCTATTACTCAATGAAGATGGACATGAATCCTTACCTCCCATAGCAGCTCTGCACGAAATGATGGAAGATTTAAGTCCCACAAGACTGCCTAGCTCGAAATCCTCCCTCCCCTTTGCTAAAACACACCAAATAATGATGAATTAGCCCTCCTCTTGTACTACAAACGTTCTCTCTGCTCTCTAGGGTTTCTCAGGGGTGAAGTGGCCGCAAATGAAGGCCATAAATACCTTTAAATATGACACAAACTCCGAGATTTAGGGTTTCTGCTGCCAGTGCAGACTCGTCGAGTCCAATCATTAATACAGTCAGCAAATTGCAATCCTACTCGACGAGTCTAGACGCCAACTCGTCGAGTCCTTCTCTCTAACTCAAAAATAATGAACAATATAGAATACCTGGGGATCCGGATGTTATATATATATATATATATATATATATATATATATATATATATATATATATATATATATATATATATATATAGACACACACATACACATATAGAAATAACATTAAAAAATATAAATACAATATTTAATTAATTTTTTTTATATATAAATATGATTTTTCCGCATGAATACGTATAATATAAAAAAAATACGTAGGGTAAAAGTATAAAAAAAATTATAAACTTAAGGGTAAAAACATTAAAAAAAATATATAAACTTCAGAGTTTTTTTGCAAAATTAATATAATGGTAACAGGAAAACCTGTTATCACCGATAAAAAGGTAAAACCGAACATTTTTGGAAAATATGAGGGTAAAAACGGCCATAGTTCAACTTTAGGCAAAACCAACAAAACCCTGAAAACTTAAGGGTTTTTATGACATTAACCCCATTTTCAATCTATATATATTAAAAACATTTTAAAAATTGTTTGGAGACATATGTTATGGATAAATAATTACTAATTAAATAGATAATCCTCATTATAATTAATCAAATTTTATTTTAAATAACCCAATAACCAAAAAAAAATTGAATATTTATGTTAAAGACTTGTATATGATAAAAGTTAACTTCACATAACACAAGAGCAATATCTCGCGCCCACTTGTGTTGGTAGCTTTTCTCCCTCCCAAAACCCCTAAGCCCCAACCCCAACACCAACCTCAGACACCCTTTTCCGCCATTGAAGGCTTGAAGCTCCTTAAACCCCAAACGCCGCAATGAACGCTACTTATACTCCTACTTAATCAAAGTCGTAGCTCCGAGAGATGCTTCTTAGGCATCGCACCTCTCTCCGTGGTCTCTTCGTCTCCAACTCCCCCTGTCCCATTATGACCTCCAAGCACTTCCTCAACTTCAAACCCACAACCTCTTCATTCAATTATCCCGACAACAAAACCAACCTCTACCCTGCTCACAAATTCATTTCCTCTACTTTTCCCTCAAAATCATCCCCCAAATTGGTTCCTTTATCCCTTAAACCATCTAACTTATCCTTTTCTTCCCACGCTAGTATCCCCAGACCAGGTAATTTCATCAACCATCATTCAGTTCAAAACACCCTGCTTTTATCTCTCTGTTTATCAGTAAATTAACTCTATATCTGCTTCTCGATTGTGTTGAAATTGTTGTTCGTGGTCTATGTTTGAAGAATTTCTCTTTTGGATAACTGATAATAATGGTATTGTTGTTGTTTTTCCTTCTGATATAGTTTCTGAAGCATATTTGGAGAAGGCTGATGATGAAATAATAATCGATACCCCACAGCTAAAGGCACTTGAAGTGAAATTGAAGGAGATTGGAATAGTCTCTGAATCTTTTAGTCCTGGACAGAAAAATGGCTTGATTTGCCCCATGGTAAGCATACATATTGCTTAGGTTATAGTTTTTCCTTCATTTCAATTCCATTATGAAACTTTCAAAAGAATCAATGTGATTGAAGATTACACAAATAAAAAATCGGTTACTTTGTAGTTTTCATTCCATTCTAAATGCATCTTTCTACTCAATAGTGCAAAGGTGGCGACTCAGGGGAGAAGAAGCTCTCTCTCTTCATTTCTGATGATGGGTATGTAAATTGCCTCATATTTTTAAAACCAATATTCTTTTTTAAAATTCTGACATGGATTTTTATAAAACATTTTAGTAATTCAGCTGTGTGGACTTGTTTTCGAGCCAAATGTGGATGGAAAGGGAGCACACGAGTAAATATTCTCATTTTTCACTACTTTTTTTTCTTCATTTGACCTTTATGTTGACCTAATATTTCTCTTTATTCTTTAATTTCAGGCTTTTGCAGATGTTAAATCAAGTTACAAACGGATGAATGCACTCCCCAAAGTGAAAAAGATTAAGGAACTCTCAGAACATGAATTGAATTTGGAACCTTTGTGCAAAGATGTAGAAATCTTCTCTCCTATTCACTTTTCTTTTTTACTTACAGAAGGGTAAAATGGTCATTTACTCATTTTCTCACATTCAGCCAGTTGATATTATACCTTGTTTTTGTGATTCAGTTACTTGAATATTACTTTTCCTTTTGACTTAATGGAGGATACATACATGCATGGGTGTTTCTTTCTTTCTTTTTTTTTTTTTTAAATACAGAAGGGTAAAATGGTCATTTACTCATTTACTCACATTCAGACAGTTGATATTATACCTCATTTCAGTTACTTGAATATTACTTTTCCTTTTGACTTACTGGAGGATACATACATGCATGGGTGTTTCTTTTTTTAAATACAGAAGGGTAAAATGGTCATTTACTGATTTACCCACATTCAGACACTTGACACTATATCTTGTTTTTATGATTCAGTTAGTTGAATATTTTTCCGAAAGAATGATATCTGAAGAGACATTACGGAGAAATCATGTCATGCAAAGAAGATATGAAAAACAGGTAAAATTACAAAACTACCCCTTTTCTCCATGTAAAGTGCAATGCTATTTTTTTGTTAACTTTTATTCAATTGTGTATGCAGATTGTTATTGCATTTACTTATAGAAGAAAAAAAGAACTTGTTAGTTGCAAATACAGAGATATCTCAAAGAAATTCTGGCAGGTGAAAATCTATATATCAAAACTTACTATTTATGGTAAAAATCAGTTGACTAAAGTCAAAATTGACATTTTTACCCTTTTAGGAAAGTGATACTGAAAAGATATTATATGGACTTGATGATATAGAAGGAGCAAGTGATATCATCATAGTAAGTTTTCACTTTACATCTTGAAATACACAAACTATTTGTTGTTTCTAATTTTGATTCATCAAAATATTATATATTTATATATTTTTTTTATAAAAGGTGGAGGGCGAAATGGACAAACTTGCAATGGAAGAAGCTGGTTTTAGAAACTGTGTGAGTGTTCCTGATGGAGCTCCTCCAAAAGCTTCCTCTAAAGATTTACCTTCTCAAGAACAGGTTTAAAGTTTTATTTAAATTTTAATTCCATCATTTTTTTGGTTTAATCTCATAAAAGACCTTATATTTTGTGTTTTTTCTGGATTAAATTAAACCTCCCCTTTAGTTTTTGCAAGAAAACAACCCTGCATTTTTTCATTTTTTCCAAAAAAACCCTCAACTTTGTCTTTGTTTTTTTTTTCCAAAAAAACCCTCAACCTTTTAACTTTTTGTGAAAAAACCTCAACTTTTTTTACCTAATTTTGAAAAAACCCTCACATTTTACAAGCTTTTTTGGAAAAAAAAAAAGACAAAGGGTCAGACCGAAGAAAATGAAAAAATGCAAGGTCTTTTTCAAACAAAAAATAAAGTTGAGGCTTAATCGGGAAGAAAACGCAAAATATAAGGTATTTTATGAGATTAACCTTTTTTTTTACTTAAATAATAATTTATTGTGTTTTATGAATGTAGGATGTGAAATACCAATATTTATGGAACTGCAAAGAGTATCTGGAAAAGGTATAGTTAACTAGTTTCTATCTTTTTGTTTTTGTTTTTGTTTTTTTATTATTATAAGTGTAATAAATTTTTTAAAATTTTTATTTTTTTTAATTATAAATTGCAGGCGACTCGTATAATACTTGCTACTGATGCGGATCAGCCTGGTCAAGCCTTAGCTGAAGAACTTGCACGTCGCCTTGGAAGAGAAAGGTCGATATTGCCCTTACTTTTATTTTTTTATTAATTTTTTTAAAGGGTTAATCTCATAAAAGATCTTATATTTTGTGTTTTTTCTGGATTACTCCTCAAATTTATTTTTTGCCTGAAATAGACCTTGTATTTTTTCATTTTTTTCGATCTGGCTCTTTTATTTGTTTTTTTTCCAAAAAAAATTGCAAAATGTGAAGGTTTTTTGAGAAAAACTAAAAAAGTTGAGGGTTTATTTGAAGCATTTAGAAGGTTCATGGTTTTTTTCGGAAAAAAAATACAAAGTTGAGGGCTTTTTTGGGAAAAATGAAAAAGTACAAGGTCTTTTTCAGGAAAAAAATAAATTTGAGGTTGAATCCGAAAAAACACAAAATATAAGATCTTTTATGAGATTAACCCTTTCTTAAAAAGGACCTTGTATTTTTTTTCATTTTTTCAATCTGGTCCTTTGTCATTTTTTTTTTCTGAAAAAACTTATAAAATGTGAGGATTTTTTTAGAAAAAACTAAAAAAGGTGAAGTTTTTTTCAGAAACAGTTAGAAGGTTGAGGGGTTTTTTCAGAAAAAAAAAAAGAAGTTGAGGTTTTATGACTAATCCGGAAAAAACCCAAAATATAATGTTTTTATGAGATTAATCCTTTTTTTAATGCCTCTCAAGTTTTTATATTTTTTAAACAGGTGTTGGAGAGTGACATGGCCAAGTAAAAATGAAAAAGAGCAATTTAAAGATGCTAATGAGGTTTGTTAAAATTTAAATTTCTTTTTTTCATAAGGGCAAATTACAGAAAAAAAAAAACTATATTTTGGGCAATTTTGTGGTTTATAACCACTTATACTTTATTTTTTTCCTATCAAACCATAAAAGATTCAGACATTTTTCCAATCTAACTACTTTGACCTGATACAACAGGTCAACATGGTTAATTAATTAATTAATATGGAAAAATGCCTGAAATTTTATGGTTTGATTGGAAAAAAAAGTAAACTATTAGTGTTTAAACCACAAAATTGCCTAAAATACAATGTTCTTTTTGTAATTCTACTTTTTTCAACCACTAAAAAACAAAATTTTCAGTTACCCATTTTTGAAAAAAAGTCAACTCTAAACTCCAAACCCTAAACCCTAATTATTATTATGACTCTTGTTATTACAATTGATGAATCTTTTTATCAGGTTCTGATGTTCATGGGTCCAGCTGTATTAAGAGGAGTTATTGAAAATGCAGAATTATATCCAATTAAAGGTTTATTTAATTTTAGAGATTATTTTGGTGAAATTGATTCATATTATCATCAAACCCTTGGTAATGAGCTTGGAATTTCAACTGGATGGAAAGCTTTAGATGATTTATATAATGTAAGTTTACACATACTTTATATATCTACAAACTTGTTCTTAATTTTTTTTTTCTAATTATAGAAATGAAAAATGCATGGATGTTTGTGTTGACTTTTGACCAGGTTGTTCCTGGAGAGTTGACTTTAGTCACTGGAGTCCCGAATTCAGGAAAGAGTGAGTGGATTGATGCATTGTTATGTAATCTTAATGAAAATGTTGGTTGGAAATTTGCACTTTGCTCTATGGAGAATAAGGTGAGATTTTATTATGTTCAGTTTTTTATTTTTAAAATAATAAAAAAAATTCATTCTCTATACTTTTACATTTACGTATAATATGAAAGTATAGACAAAACTTCATAAATGGTCCTTGTGGTTTTTCAAAATCCCTAACTTTAAAAAACTTCACGGAAAGTCCATGTGGTTTCAATTTATATCATGGTTGCTCCCTTGTCCATCTAAAAAGACTTTTATAACCTTTTCATTTCTTTTTTATAATTAATTTTAACTAAACCTATCTAAAAGAGTAAAGAAAAACACAATAAATAGTGGGGCCCACATCTCTCTCTTGTATTTGTTGTGTTTTTCTTGATTCTTTTAGATAGGTTTAGTTAAAATTAATTATAAAAAAGAAATGAAAAGGGTATAAAAGTCTTTTTAGGTGGATGAGGGACCAACCATGATATAAATTGGAAACCACTGGGACTTTCCGTGAAGTTTTTTAAAGTTAGGGATTTTGAAAAACCACAGGGACCATTTATGAAGTTTTGTCAAAATTATATGACCATTCATTCTATTCCTACATGCCAACTAAAGTTGATTACTTATGCAATGATGCATGCATGAATGAAATATGAATTAATGATTATATAAATTATACAAATATTAATTACTGATAGGTGTTGTTTAAGTGTTTTAATTTTTATGTTTTCTTTCTACTTTTATTAGGTTAGAGAGCATGCAAGGAAACTTCTTGAAAAGCACGTGAAGAAGCCGTTCTTTGATGTGAGGTTAGCTAATTTTTAACTTTTTCTAAAGTTATTTATGAAGATTTTTGATGTTAATGTTCTTTTGTTTGTTTTTCTAATATTTCTTTATTGCACATAATAATCACAGGTATGGAAAATCTGTTGAAAGAATGAGTTTGGAGGATTTGGAGTTAGGAAAAAAATGGTTGAGTGATACTTTTCATCTCATAAGGTGAGTTCCAACTTCCAAGAAATATCATATATGTATTTATTATATCATCCTACTTTCATTTTGTCCTATTACAACATTATACTTTAAAAAACCTACCCAATTATAGCAATGTGATCAAAATACAAAGCAAACTTCATTGCTATAATTAGATAGATTTTTCAAAGTCCTAAAAAGTTGAAGGATGTAATAGGTGTGAGAATGATTGCCTACCAAGTATTGAATGGGTTCTTCGCCTTGCAAAAGCTGCAGTCCTTAGACACGGTGTCAATGGGCTTGTGATTGATCCATATAATGAGCTTGATCATCAACGACCTCCCAACCAGTAAGTATTTTTAATAATAAAAAAATTATTAATTATTTTTATGATATTTATCCGACCTTTTTTCTGTCTTAATTTGTCCTATAAGGTCGCATTTGTCACACAGCACATGACAAAACAGAACAGGTTGTACTGCGTTTGACATGCATTGGACTCGGACATAGACCGATGTCAATGGGAGGACAAAAATTGTAGTTTTTTGTCCCGCACAAAAAAAAGTGGGACACAGACTCGCTCTTGTTCTTTCGTGTGTGTAAAAAGACGTAAATGCCCTTTTCATCCTCATCATTGAAAGTAGCTGTAGAAAGCTTGTCGAGTTGTGTGTAACAAACGCAGCCTACGGCTGCGTTTGTTGAACAAAACGGGACACAACTCAACAAGCTTTCTATGGCTATTTTCAATGATGATGATGAGAAGGGCATTTACATCTTTTTACACATACGAAAGATCAAGAGTGTGTCCGTGTCCCACTTTTTTTTTGTGCGGGACAAAAAACTACAATTTTTGTCCTCCCATTGACATCGGTCTCTGTCCCCGTCCAATGCATGTCAAACGCAATACAACCTGTTCTTCAGACTCATGACACTTGAGATGTTAATAGTTATTAGTTATTACAAATTAATCATTTGTTTTTTTTTTATTTTGTGTGTAAAACAGGACTGAAACAGAATATGTAAGTCAAATGCTGACAAGTATCAAACGGTTTGCTCAACACCATTCATGCCATGTTTGGTTTGTGGCACATCCTAGACAGGTTAGCAATCGGAATCTCTGATTCCATTCTGTGGCATGCAATGTAATTCCATTCCTTCCAAAAACATTCTGCAAACGAAACTCCCGATGAATCTTTTCTTTTTTCTAGATCTAACTTGTGAAATTTGTTCAATAGTTGCAACAATGGAATGGAAAACCTCCAAATCTTTATGATATTAGTGGAAGCGCACATTTTATAAACAAATGTGACACTGGAATTGTTATTCATCGGAATCGGGATCCAGAGGCAGGTCCAATGGATCGAGTGCAGGTACTATGATATTTATAAATTAATATATATTTTTTTATTAAATATGCATTATTTTTTTTTTTACTTTATTTTTTTTGAATTCTTTTTAGATTTGCGTGCGAAAGGTACGAAATAAAGTCTCAGGAACAATAGGTGATGCATACTTGAAATATAATAGGTATGTTGCTTTTAATTTATATTTACCTTTTTAATAAATTATCTCTAATTTCACTGGCTTTCTTGAACAAAAAAAAATAAAGGGCAAATTTGTAAAAAGCTATAGCTTATAGAGAATGTCTCCTTTCACTGGCTTTCTTTATTAAGTCTTTCTTTATGCATTAAGTCAAAAACAAACATCTATTTTCTTGTTTTTTTTTCTTCATTAAACATATTTTTTTGGTGTGAAAAATATTATAAAATTTGTTGAATTTATTACTGCAGAGTAACTGGTGAATATTTGGACATCAAGGAGACAATGAACAGGAACTGAAGGACACTTCTATTCTAATTCTAATCCATCTTTTTTGTTTTTCTTTTATGTATCTTTTTTTAAAACTTTGTAAGCATAGTAATTTGATGATTTTCATGTGCAAATATGTTGAAAGACATTGAATTTATATATATATATATATATATATATATATATATATATATATATATATATATATATATATATATATATAAATCTTGATTTGTATATCAATGTCTTATCATATTTTGGTTCATTTACATCCTTGTTGACTTCAAACACATATTTTGGTCTTTGTTTTTAAAAAGGGTATTTTGGTCTTTTAATGTTAAAAAGAGATGAAACTCATTCAACTTATCCAAACATGTAATGGAATAGAATCTTGGATTCTATTCCGTTGGCATCCAAGAATCAAATAGACGAAGGGAAACATGAAATCCACAAGAAATATACACAATTTGAGATTTGCATAGAAATATATTTAAAGAAATAAAAGAAATTGTAACTGAAGAATACTTCAGGGGCTATTTATGTAATTCTCACAAACAATTACAATCTTTTAACAAATGATCGACCGATGTCATGTACAATGTACAGTTACAACTATCCGGTAAACCGGTGATTTCAAACAATTTTCAGTTCTTGAGAAGAACTCCACCGAATATTTGATATTAACAAAATTGAAAAGGGGGTTTCTACCAATTAGGGATAAAAACAACGCAAGCAAGAATTACCATCATAAAGAAGAAGAAATCATCATCGGAAAACACAAGATCTGAAGTACAATTTCTTGCAACTTCTGGTGACGGAGTTAACGTTTCATCAAGCGTCGACGCCGGGGGCGGAGGTGAAGCAGGAGGAGCCGGAGGAGCTTCGCCGTACATTGTGTAGTCGAGGATGGCTGCGATACCATGGACGCAGACGGCGGGGTTTTGGTAAATATCAGGTTGCATGATCAAGGAATCATCAATGGTGAAATTGGAAGGGGTATTGTTCGTGATTATGATTGTTTTTGAGGGCAATAGTGTGGGGAGTCGAGTTTGGGTTTTGAAGAGTTGAAGCTCCGAGAACGTGAGTCGTTGTGGGAGGATGTGGTAAGGGATGATGAATGGGTCGAAATTGTAGGCGCCGGTGGCGGAGGCCGAGAGGTGGGACAGAGCATCGTTGCCGGGGACAAACATGGTGGCGGTGGTTGGGATGAGTGCGGCGGTGGTGCTAGTGGGGATCGATGAATTTATCTTTGGATTAAAGAGGATATTTGCCCATGCTGCGAAGTCGCCAGCGCCGATTAGGGCGTCGATTATGTTCTTGAGTTGTTGTTGCTGCATATACTCCGGTCGTGTAGGCGGAGGAGGCGGTGATCGTATAGAGATGGGTGGCGGTGGCGGTGGTGGTGAAATTGATGGATGAGGGATAGGGTGTTTGGGTTGAATCAATGGGGAAGGTCCCGGCGACGGGGAATTTATGGAGGAGAGGTGGCGGGACTTGGTGGAAGTTGTAGTAATAGCAGCGGCCGTAACGGCGGTGGTGTTGAGTGCCGCCACCGCCGTGAAGAGGAGGAATAGCGAAACGTACTTTGACATGACGTAAGCAAGACGGTAGTAGGGATTAAGCGTTTGCCGCCCAATCAAGATTCTCATTTGTATTTGTATTATACTCGTTTAAATTAGGGCCCCATGTTTTATCACACAAATAGATGCGATATTTGTATAATTTTTAAGGTCATAGCCATATCATTTCTTTTTTATCAAAATATGTAATTTCTAATATAAATTCTGATTAATTTATAAGTTATAACATATTGTATTGTTTTTAGAGATAATGTCTAAAAAGAGTAACTTATTGTTCGATTTGTATATATTTAACCACTAAAATTTTTTTGTCCATATTGTTTCATTGAACTTGTTGAACCGTTCAAAAAAACATCCTTATGACATGCAATCGTAAGTTTAGCCGACTTTCGACATATTTGACAGCTCCGATGAGACTCCAATCATCTTCTCCGGTGATTATGATTTTTCTGACAGTATGAGTTCTTTCCATATTATTATTCTCTCATTCTCTCTCTTTGTTCTATTTTCTCTAACAAAGATTAACACAAATCATATATATTCCGGATTCAAATTCATATTCAAGCTCAATTTTCTTGTTTTAAAAACCCTAACTCGAGTTCATCTTCAAGCTCGTCAAACCTTGAAGCTCGATTTTGAGAAAACCTTCACATGTAAGTGTGTTCATCTTCAATGAATCCACACACACACTGACACACACACACACACAATCGATTTCTTCTTTGTTCTTAGAAATCGATTTATGGGTTTGAAAACCCTAACTCGACTTAGGGTTATTCCTGAGTTCGATTTTTGGTCTTTGTGTTTTAGCAAAACATACAGAGTAATAGTACGGTTTTATGTCTGTGTTGAAGATCGTGTGTGTGCGTGTGTTCATCTGATTTGGGGTTCTTGAGTTTATGTGTTCATCAAATCTGATTATGTGTTCATCTAATATTGAAGAAACAACTTATAAAAAAAGATGCAAATGAAGAATGACTTAAAAGGCAGAAAATGGTGGATTGGATCTCATATCTGATAGTTGATGAACATGTTGTAGCAGGCAACGATGAAGGGTTGCGTGTATACACAAACCCAGATCCATGAACTTCTGGGTTTTTGCAGATGAATGCATACACGCGTGAACTTCTGGGTTTGTTTTTATCAAATGAATACATATAAACACATAAGAACAACAATAGACCGGATCATCTCCGGAAAAATCATGAACCCCAGAGTCTTATCGGAGAAGATAACTAGGAAATCGTCGGAATTGTCAAATACATTGTATGTTGGTTAAACCTACAATTCAAGATCATAATGATGTTTTTTGAACGGAAACAAGTTCAATCGAAAAATGTGGACAAAAAAATCAGTGATTAAATGTATACAAATCAAAAAATAAGTTACCCTTTTAAGTCATTACCCTTGTTTTTAATACAAAAACGAAAATACTAAGTATTCGTTTTAAAATTTGAAGTTAATAACAAGATAAATTATATAGTAATGAAAGATATGAGAGTGGAGAAAACTTTTATTCCAATATTTGTGATGAAATCATCAACTTTCTAATACATATGTCTCACTATTTATACAACCAAAATAAGATGAAAGATGAATGCACATTATGATGGTGCATTATTACACGCATAAAACACATTGAAATGATTGTTACTAATGCTAAATAATGATAGAAAGTTATGGGAGAAATGGGGAATCCAATGGTCGTTTCATAACATTCCCCCTTGAATGACGATTGTATCATGCCTCGTTAAAACCTTAATAGGTAAAACCTCATGGGAAAACCCTTTATTAAGGAAAAAGAGTACATGATTAATAACAGATATTGAAAACAATTGCCTCGTTAAAAACCTTGCTAAGAAAACCCAGTAGGAAAACATAGCTAAGGAAAAGAGTACAATATGTTTCAACTCCCCCTGATCACCACATCACTTAATTTCCTTAAAGCGTTGCATTCCAATGTTTCATACCATGTTTTCAAATTTGGATGTAGGAAGCGCTTTAGTGAACAAATCTGCCAAGTTGTTACTTGATTGATTTTTTTTTATGTTGATGTGACGCTCTTTTTGAAGATTATGAGTGAAAAAAACTTTGGTGATATATGTTTGGTTCTGTCTCCTTTGATAAACCCTTCCTTGAATTTGCCATACTATCTTCATATAGTGTGGTTAGAACGTCCCTGTTAGAAGTTAGACCACAATTCTCATGAATATGATGAGTTAAATTTCTTAACCAAATATATTCACGACTTGCCTCATTAATTGCTATAATCTCTGCATGGTTAGAAGAAGCAGCAACTAAAGTTTTTTTAAGAGAACGCCAAGAAATTGCGGTACCTCCACAAGTGAATAAATAATCTGTTTGGGATTGAGCTTTGTGTGGATCAGATAAATATCCAACATTTGTATAACCAATTAACTCCGCATTTGATGAATTTGAATAGTATAAGCCCATGTCCATTGTACCTCGAAGATATCGAAGAATGTGTTTGACTCTATTCCAGTGTCTTCTTGTTGGACAATAACTATATCTTGCTAATAAGTTTACAGCAAAAGGTATATTAGGTCTTGTATTAATAGTAAGATATATTAGTGCACCAATAGTGCCAAGATATGGTTCTTTGGGAACAAGAAGATTTTCATGTTTTTTATGATGTTGAAATTGGTCCTTTTTGGAATCTAAGTGCCTTACCACCTTCGGAATACTCATGGATGTGAGTTATTAATATAAAAAAATTTAAATGCCTTTTCTAGATATTAATGTACAAAAACTCCATTTTTGTGTGCTCAATTTGAAGACCCAAATAGAATTTCATCTTTTACCAAGATCATTCATTTCAAAATTTTATTTCAAACAAGAAGTGGTCTTTTCCAATTCTTTAGGAGTTCCAACTATGTTCAAATCATCTACAATAATATCAATTATGATAAATTCTGATCCGGATCTTTCAACAAAAATATACTCAAACAATTAGACAAAATATAGTCAGATTGTTTTAATCCATACAAAGATTTATTTAATTTTACTAGATATACTTCTCGAAAATTAGAAGTTAGTGCTTATGGCACCTTAAACCCTTATGGGATTTTCATTTAAATATCATTCCCATGTGAACCATATAAATAGGTGGTAACTACATCTTTTAGACTTATCTCCTGTTTTGTATGTGTTGCTAGACTTATTAGATAATAGAATGTAATTGCATCAACCAAAGGAGTGTACATTTCTTCATAATTAATTATGGGCCTCTGGGTAAAACCTTGTGCAATGAGTCTTGTTGTATACCTCACAACTTCATTTTTATCGTTTCTTTGAAGCATAAATACTCATTTATGTCCCATTGCTTTTATCCCGTTTGGTGTGCGGACTACAGGTCCAGAAACTTTTCATTGAGTAAGAGAATTAAGCTCTTTATTGATTGCATCTTTTTATTTGGCCAATCTTTTCTATTCCTACATTTCTCAATAAATTTAGGTTCAAGATACTCATTTTCTTTATAATCTCACGCATAACATGATATGAAAATTTATCGTCGACATCTATCTTATTTCAGTTCCATCTTATTCTTGTCATGACATAATTTATTAAGATCTCATCATTTTCAGTTTTTTTCAAATAACTTTTTTTCTTTTGTTGTGTCATTAGGATCTTTTAGAGCTTCATTAATCTTATCAAGAGATTCTGTTTTCTCTTTTAGAACATCAAGTATATTTGCTCCCTTTCGTTTTCAAAGATCTTTATCTTTGGAACCAGTTGATCTTCCAAGCTTCAGGCGTGCCTTAGATTCATTTATAATTGTATTTTTTTCCTTCTGGGATAACAATTCTAACTGAAGCATTTACATGTAACAACCATAAAATTCGAGCCAATTTAAAACTTTCTAAATCATTTAAAACCATTCAATTATTACAATTCGTTTTCAAAATAGATTAAACACCAGAGTTCCCAGAAATCATAATCATCAATCGAGGAATTGTATGGTCACACCTTCGCCTTTCTGCGGCCATCCGTTGGACCTGAAAGAATAAACTAAAACCGTAAGCCTGAAAGCTTAGTGAGTTACCCCCAAAATACCAATGTCATACAGATAACCATATCATATGTCACACCCTAAAACCGGAAAGGCGGAAACGTTCGGGGGTGGAGGACGTCATGTCAAGTATCACGAGATATGTATATGGTAAGCAAGTAATGAACAACCATTTCATTTAGAAAGAAAATGTTTACAATGTGTGTTTTCACAAAACATAGAAGTCATAAACAAATAACAAAACAAGACTTGAAGCTGTAATGCTCCATCTTCTAAATTCCCAGCACGAGCACCTGTCTAATAGTCTCCTGAGAATACAAGTTATTTGAAGGAGTTGATCAGCAATTAAGCTGGTGAATTCATAAGATTTTAGTGATATGAGTAAGCTGTAAAATGTGGAAAATGTATATGTAAAAGTGATGTAAGCTGTAAGATCTGTTTTGAAAAAGTTCGCCTGTTCCTCTAGAAAATCCTATATTTCCTACCTGAATGAAAGTTAAGTAAAATGACACCACAAGCCTTTCTATGCGTACTAAGTGGGTACAAGTTATATATACTCAGAGTAAACAAACAATTGATTATGCGCATCTGCCCCAAGCTCACAACCCAACGGGGAGCAGAAAGTAAGGCGGATAGCACACATTCAATTGGTTGTTAGATCGTTGTCATATATAACCCTGGTGTATTCACTTGTTACTCATGGAGTTATTTGTAATGGTTCCTTTATATCTTTAATGAAAGTTCTTTAAGAAAACCTATTTTTTTATAGTAAAATAATGACTACGGTGACTACTTTTATAATAGCTTTGTTTATACTGCTATATATAATCTGATATCGGGTAGAAAGTTAATTGGGCGAATCTTCCTTAAGCCCACAATCCAACGAGAACAGGAAGTAAGGCAGAAAACACACATTTAACTATCTATTGGGTATTAGTTTTATTTATAAACGTGGTGTATAAACTAAGGTGTTATAAGTTACTCACCTAAAGTCTCTAAAACTATACTGGCTTAATAAAAAGGATTAAACCCTTATATGGGAAATCTCTAGTTTTGTATACCAAAAGTACTGACTTTAAAAGGTATGCTTTGTACTAGAAAAGTTGTGCGTTGACTTTGTGTCCTATAACTTGATCCATACCTGGCACCCTTATGATGACTTAATGTATACTAAGCATATATATATATATATATATATATATATATATATATATATATATATATATAGAGAGAGAGAGAGAGAGAGAGTCGGGTAGATAATAGGTTGGGTGACCTCATTCCAAGCCCACAATCCAACGAGAACAGGAAGTGAAGCGAAGAGCGCACATCTTATTAGCTCTGGGAATTTTATTAGTATATATGTATCCTATAGTGTATACATTAAGGCATCATAAAGCTAGCATTATGATCCTAACCTTTAATCGTAGCCTTCTACCAAAGCGTCTTCTGTTCTTTGTTACACCCGACTGTTCCTTTGTCAAATGTAAAAGTATATTCTCCCTAGTTTATAACTATCTTGACTAGAAAATAGATCAACTTTCAAGTGATACTGACACTTTATGAAAGTAATGGGAAAATTAAGTACACAGATGTCGTTTATAATGATATGTGGATGTACTAATAACCTAAAAACATATTTGTTTTATTACAGTCATAATGTGAAAGCTAGAACCCCTACTAAACACCCTCAATGAAAAGAGATTTAGGGAACCAAACGCGACCCCAGCAAATCCATGCAAGTCATGTAATTCACATTAAAGTTATATGATCATGTATACCCAATATAACTATCACTCATGCGTTAGTGATTCATTGGTATAATTAGATCCTGTCTGTGTGTTCTCATGCTATAGCAACTTAACTTGTTATGTTCTGTTCTGGTATTGTTTGATTCTCTTCATTGTTCGTTCTGTTCTGGTATTGATTCTTTGTGTGCTTCATTGTACTAGAAGTAATGAATAGCATTCTCCTAAACTACACCTATAATGGTTTACTAATGGTCTACTTGGACTATTACTAAAAAGACTCATTTCTCTACTAAGCTATGCTTTTACTTTAAAAACGGAGTTTTGTATAACTATAAAGTAACATAACTTTAAACGAGTTTTGAAATGTTTTGACAACTTATAAATAACATAAGTAACATTTTGAAAGATGTTTAACAATAAACATTTACACAATTAACATTGTGTTCAACCTATATCCCCCCCCCCCCTTAAAACAGCTAAAATAGTTAAAAGATTCATTACGGGGTATGAACTCACCTGATGTGGGTGATTCAAACGGGTATGCGCGTACGGATGAGAAGTTCCACGAATGAAGTATCGAGACACAATAAGTCCTAAATGATATATAAGGACACATATTGACATGAATATAGTGTTTATAAACAACTATATGAAAGGAAACACCTCCCGGGACTAGGAAAGACCTTGACCAAGTGTTGGAATCACATGTGATTCAACAAAGGAAGGTAGAATGGCACTCACATGAGTTTACTACCATGGGTTTACGACCCAAGGGATTTTACGGCCATAAACTCATGGTTACTCATGTGGAAATGCAAGTTTGAAAGGCTAGGGATGATTTAGGGACCTTAGCTCTACCCTAGGATGAGGAAGACCACTTTCTCTGGGGCTTTTGGGGTGTTCACGTCCCTAATGAGTTTACAACTATAAACTCAAGGCCATTTATGTTTATGAGGGTTTTTTAGGGTCCTAAAGGTCATAATGAAGCATCCTAACTTCAAGTCTAAGCCCTAGGAAGTGTTTGTGGCATCAAAACACCCCTAACTTGAGTTTTCGGCCCATGAACCACTTTGGCTTGTGTTTGCAGCCGTAATCACCTATCGGTGATGGTATTTTGATTGCTTTGAGTCCTAAACACATCAAGGTAAAGTGATAGGCTAGTCTCTAGGCTTAAGGAAGGATATTGGGGCATCTTTGCACCCTAAAAGGGAGTTCACGGCCCAAGAACATCCTTGGCCGTGAACTCTCTTCTAACCTTTGTTTCTTGAAGTTTCTAAGGTCTAAACATGTGTAATCTAGTGTACAACAATTTAGAAGAAGAGTGCTTACGGTATAGGAGCTTGAATTAGTCGATTTGGCCAATAACACTAGTGTGTGTTCTTGGTGTTTCTTGAGTATCTAAACAAACATGATTTTCATGGATGAAATCAATGTAAGAAGCTAGTTAATAAGATGTATTAACTAATCAAGGGATATAATACTCACTCTTTTGAATATCTAGGGTGATTGTTGTTATGATAGTTGAGAGAGAACCAAGGAGGATTGGCCAGGAAATGAGAGAAATGACTCAAAATGACCATTTGTCTTATATATGCTCTTGAGTTTACGCCCCCATGAATTTATGACCGTAAACTCATGGTCTTGTGGCCGTGAACTCACTTAGATGAGGTTAGGGTTCATTTTGCTACACTGTGGTTCTAGCGGGTACTTTCTAACACTTATTCCTTAAGTGTATTAGGCTCAAAACTCCTTAGAATGACCTGTAACAAGGCTAGAACTATGTACTAATGATTTTGACACTCAGTTGAGTTGACTAACTGAGCTTATAAAAATAAAAAAATTTCGGGTTGTCACATCATATAACTGATAATTGACAAAACAGCCATGCATCACGAGTCTATAGTGTGACTGGTCCGCCCGTACTAGGCCTTCAATCCACCTGGTCCACTCTCTGAGTCTATAGTATGACTGGACCGACCGCATTGGGCCTTCAGTCTATCTGGCCCACTCTCCGAGCCTCGACACATCTGGACCACCCTTTCAGGGCCTTCAGTCTATTCGGACCGCTCGCCGGGGCTTCGGCTTGACTATGTGCCCTCCCGGGTCTACAGTCTATCCGGTCCTCCCTGGGTATGTTGGCCAACAACACAAAGCAGGACCCGACTCAAACCAAACCCCAATCAAACAACCATGTACACATATAACAGATAATCGCAAAACAATCCACAGACAAACAAACCAATCTAACAGATTATATAGCATAGCAACATCCTAACCAGGATACTGACCTAACCGATCATTAACATAGCATCGTCCTATATAACAGGATATCAACCTAACCAGTCACTAACATAGCATCATCCTATATACCAGGATACCGACCTAAACCAGGTCACTAACACAACATCATCCTATATACCAGGATACCGACCTAAACCAGGTCACTAACATAATACCATCCTAACTATCAGGATGCAGATCTAGCAGATCGATAAACATATCAAACAAAACCAGGATACAAATCCGATAAAGGGTTGGCCTTGGTGCCTTAGACCCTGTTGATATAGTAAGGATAACTCACCTCGTAAGTAGCTTGGAAGGTAGTGTCAAACTCTTCCAGATGTTGCTCCAACTCCAACACCTATATTCACCAATGCCCCTTCGCTATCAAAATCCAATTTACCAAAATACCCTCAGAAATCCAATAGTCAACCCTTGGTCAAAGTCAAAGTCAACATTCCATGTTGACCTCAACTCGTCGAGTACAACCAACCACTTGCCAAGTTCCTTACATAACTTGCCAGCTCGCCGAGTCACATGAGCGACTCGTCGAGTTCCCAGTGTTAGTGGTCGTAAACCCCTTGGCTAACTCGTCGAGTTTCTCTATACAACTCGTCGAGTTTCTCTATACAACTCGTCGAGTTCATATGTGTCCAAAGGTTGGGAAAAACCCTAACCGACTCGCCAAGTCACTTGACTGACTCGTCGAGCCCAAGTCAATCTTCATCAGACTCGCCGAGTCGATCATCCGACTCGTCGAGCCTACAACTATCTTCATTGCACTCGCCGAGTCCATTCAGTCCTTCATCTATATAGAGGCTTTTTAAGCCATGCTAAGGCTCCATAGTTGTATATCCAGTCCCCCAAGGCATTTTTATCACGTAAAGTTTCAAAATTTACGTGCATGCAAGGTGCTAATGACCTAAATCAAGCTAAAGAAGAGGTTCTAGGCCAAAGAGCTTCACCAACATGTTAAAGACTGAGACTTTATGGAGATAAGAGCCAAGATGAGCCTAGATCTGAAGTTACAACTTCAGATCTTGGTTCATCACTCGAAATGCAACACCAATTGCCCAAGATGGCCCCAAAACTCAAATATAAAAGGGATATAGCTAGAAGAAGATCAAGGTAATGACTTGATTCCTCCAAATGATGATAAACTGAGGTATACTTTAGATCCCCAATTGTTCCTTGCTCAAAGCTTCTTGATCTTCAAGCCTTTCCTCACCAAGATCCACCTTTCAAGCTTAAACAAACAAGTATGGAGAGAAAATGGAGATTTAGGGTTTCTGGACTCACAGGGGCTGCAAGGGAAAACTAAAGGGGGCAAAGGATACTTTAAATAAGGTGCAAAACCCCTAAATTTAGGTTTTCATCTGCCAGCTCCTACTCGTCGAGTCCCTTTTTGGACTCGGCGAGTAGGTCACTTAAACACCCAGACCAACCCGCTGCTACTCGGCGAGTCAAGCAACCGACTCGTCGAGTAGACCTTGAAATCATGAGAAATTATAATCACAAATTGATACATGGGAATCGGGGCGTTACATTACAGCTGGTACATGTGACAACCCGAAATTTCTTCCGTTATTTCTAACAAATCTCCATTAATAAAATTTGTATTTTATTAAATTTTCTGTCAAACTTCTTGGGTTAGAAAATCAAATAATGTTATAGTTAGTATTCTATACGAGTCGGGAATCGTAAATCGTGCGAAAACTCGAATTTTCTCAAAAAAACCCCATGTTCATGGCTAGGACGAGTTTACGGTCGTAAACTCGTGTACGACCATAAACCCATTTGTGGTCGGTGCTAGGTGGACCCCACCACCGACCATACCCTCCAGCCTATAAATACAGGACCCCTACCTTCATTTGAACCTTCTTGGCCGAAAATACACTCTTTCTCTCTCTAACTCTCTTGACCGTAAACACCTAAAACCCCTCCTTTCTTCCGCAAAAGACCAAAAATCATCATTTGGAGCCGTTTGGGAGCATCTGGAACACATTTTTGTCAAAATCAATCACCCTTGTTCTTGAGTTTATGGTTGTAAATCCTTCAAATTTTCAAAGGCCGCAAACCCTTCAAAGTACAGTTCACGGCCGTAAACCCTTCAAAGGACAGTTCACGACTGTAAACCCTGTTCACGGCCACAAACCCAGTTCTCGGTCGTAAACACTGTTCACGACCGCAAAGCAAGTTCATGGTCGTAAACCCTCGTTCACGGCCGTAAACACATCCTAAGTGGAGAAAAACCCGTTTCCTGGATTCAACCAAGTCCTGATAACATTCCTTAATCGAAAACGAGTGTTTTTCTAACACTTTATCAAACATAATCGCTAATTTAGATACATATATGTATTTATTGATATTAGGATTTCGTTAAGTGCCACGTGCATCAACTCGAGGATCTTCCAGTTCAACGTTTTCACACGACAAACTATGAGTTCATACCCGTACGCTTTTATGATTTTTAAACGTTTTCATGGGGGAATACAAGTCAAACTTATGCAACTTATACAAATCAATGATGTTCAGAAAGCATTTAGATACTTAATCCATTTTGTAGTACGCACAGCATAAGGGACATTTTCTAAATATAATTGCATAGTTTTCCGAACATTTCACGAACTTATCATTACAGTCAAACTATAAAGGGTATAGTTTGGGGATTTCATTGCCAGTGTTACAAAGGCAAACTACTTACATGGTTGAATATATAAACTATGATAAATTTAGTTTATAACACACTCATTACTACAAGAGTACAACAGTAAATAATTATTTTAGTATAATTATATTTACTCTACAAAATATATAACAAATTTTCATACGAAAGGTCAGTACACATATATATTATTACTCGTAAAGTCGTAAACTTAATTGGGAGACACATCCTCGTACACTTTACTAACAAAGGGAAGGACTTCGTCCTTGGGTACTTAGTACATAGAAAAGTGGATGACTTCGTCCTCGGACACTTTCAAACATCAGCTAAGTGGAGGACTACCCTTATAAACCAGAATTTCCTGGAAGGAAAGCGTGGCTTTTGTGTATAGATCTATATGGGACTGAGTATCCCGCACCTGTCTGCTAGCTACATTCGGACCGACAGGTCTAAGGGTGACAAATTTCATAAAGGATATCGTCGTCCGTTTCACGTCGTATCAAGTTTAAGTATGGTCATAAAACTCGCCAATCATACGACATATTTACGTGATAATATTCCTCTACTGTTTTAACAACATAAGTATGATATTTATGCCTTTTGATTTCGGAATCATTAAAGCAACAAACACACGTATATCAGGGAAAATAAGGGATTTTCCCAGACAAACAAAATATATTTTACATACTGGTGGTAGCCAGAGTTTTCAAACGGAATACATTTTACATACTGGTGGTAGCTAGGGTTTTCAAACGGAATACATTTTTCATACTGGTGGTAGCCAAGTTTTCGATACAAACGAAATTTTGCATATAATGAATATTAATCATATATACAAATTCAGTGACTAGTTCTCATTACAAAAACATATTTATGAACTCACCAGCTTTATGCTGATACGTTTTTAAAACCGTTTGTATTCTCAGGACGACAATAGACAGGTACCCTTGCCAACTTTTGGAGAAGACAGAGCATATTGGAGTCTCGTCTTTTACTTTCGTCTCATTTTGATGTATACAAACTATGTTTTTCAAACAGATGTAATTATTTATATGCAATGTAATGGTTGTGTTTACTTTGATTGCTATGATGTAATTGTTGTGATACTTTATGACATCATCCACCCCTGGATGTTTCCGCCATTTTTCTTACGGGTCGGGGGTGTGACAATACATGAGACTTTGTTACTCTTTTAGGGTCGGTAAATGCATCTGACAATGGATTTGCTACATTTTGTAAATGAATTATCTTTTTTATTTCAAGATCACATTGACTTGAACGATGATCTAAAACTGAAAGTGATAATTCCTTTCAAAAGATTTTTTTCCAGCTTCTTTATTTCTTCCCCTAATGTTGGGAAATATGATTCATCAAAATAATAATCATCAAATATAGCTGTAAATAAATCTCCAGTTGATGATTTTAAATATTTTACTATATATGGAGATTCATATCCAACATAAATTCTCATTCTTCTTTGAGGTGGAGAAATGGGTACATAAATTGCACTTCTAAACATCCTTAGATGGAAATATTTGGTTCCTGACCACAAACTAGTTGAATATGGGATAACTAATGATAACTGGTTGACCTGATGTGTATAAGTGATTTTGCATGTCCCATGTCAATGTAGGAAGTTTAGAATGCATTAGTAATGGTCTTGCAATTAATTGAAGGCGTTTGATTAATAAATCAGTTAGACCATTTTGCGTATGAACATGTGTAACAGGATGTTCGATCCAATCAACATGCAATAATCATTAATAGTTTGCAATGAAAATTTTACAGCATTGTTAAGTCGAATTTTTTTAATTAGGTAATCGGGGAAATGTATCCTTAGACTGATTATTTATGCAAGTAATCTTGCAAAAACCAAATTACAACTAGACAACAAGCACATATGTGACCTTCTAGTTAACTCATCAATTAAAATCATAAAATATATAAATGGTCAACATGGTGGTTGAATTGTTCCATATATATCCCTTTGAATTCTTTCTAAAAAATACGATTTTCATACCCAACCTTGATCAATGATGGATGGGAAATTAATTTTCCTTGAGAGCATGCATCACAAGACAAATCATTAACTTGAAAACTCTTTTGTTTTTTCAAGGAATGACCACTTGAAATTTCAATTATTCTACACATCATAATTGATTCGGGATGGCCCAACCGGTTATGTCAAACTTTGAAGGTGTTCTCATAGCTTTTATTTTCAATAGCATGCGATTAAATCATCCTAATAATAATATAATACAATCCGAAGGACAATACATGTAATTTTTCCAAAATACTTTTCTTACCTGATATCATTTTTATAATATTGAGATACTCTTTATCACCATCATTAGTTGTTTCAACATGATATTCTTTGGAACGAATATCCTTAAACCTTAATAAACTTTTTGGTAATTTTGATGAAAATAATGCATCACCAGTTGTAATTATTCTCCCTTGTGGTAATATTATATTCGCTCTTCCGGAGCATTCACTCATTTTTGCATTACTTATTATTGTATTAACATTTTCTTCTTTAAGGACTCATTTTTGTGCAGTGAGGTATTCAACTTTTAATCCTTCATCGAGATGGTGGCGAAGGAAAATCATCGCCTTAGTCTTTTCTTGGCTTGATGCTTCATTTAAAGGATTTACATCCTTTATGGTGTTTCTAAGACCCATAACATCAATCTGGATTTCAACACTAAGGATCCATGATAAATAATTTTCTGCACTAATGTCAAGAGCCATAAACTCAAGTTTGCTAAGGTTTTCCATAGTGAAAGTACAAATCAAAATCAAGAGTTGTATGTTAGGGGATTGTTAGTTAAGAAGTATCATAAAATTACTTGTATTGTCCTTCAGATTATATATATATATATATATATATATATATATATACCTGATAATGACAAAAACGATAAGAAGTTTGAGTTCTATGGTAGAGTCGTGCTGATAACGTGTTATAAAATGTGAAGCTAATAACAAGAGAAATTATAGAGTAATGACATATATGAGAGTGGAGAAAACTTTTATTCCAATATTTGTGATGGAATCATCAACTTTCTAATACATTTGGCTCACTATTTCTATAATCAAAATAAGATGAAAGATAAATGCATATTATGATGGTGCATTATTACACTCATAAAACATATTAAAATGGTTGTTACTAATGCTAAATAATGATAGAGAGTTATGGGATAAATGAGGAATCGAATAGTCATTCACAAACTAATGTTTCATAATAGTATTGGGATTTTTTTTTAACTTATATAGATTATGGGTGACACCCTTACGTTTATTAGTTTTGTCTAAATTACATTGCGAAAATTACCAATAAGGACAATAAGGAAAACATCTCCTCTATTTATGCTCTTATGACTTTTGTTTCGAGGTTGGCCTAAAGTTGATGTAAAATGTCTATTTTTCCATTTTTAACTTTGATTATTATTTGATTAATATTATATTATTTTTATTTAAGTGAGGCCCTCCACACTAGGGATTAAAGTGGGTCCAAACCCGACTTGGATAGACTTGGACCTGTTAAACCCGGGAACCGGTTAACGGAATTTTGTAGGTTCTAGTTCGGTTCGGGATAAGGTAACGGGTAAAGTGGGTCTAGAACCGGAAAACCCAGAAACGTCAAAGTGTGTATAGTGGAACCGGGGTAAAGTGGGTCTAGAGCTGCAAAACCCGAGAAAACCGGAATTTTTTGGTAATTACTTAGTGGGTTGAACTTTGAAAATTTCCAGCTTTCATATTTCGACTTTAGAGGACTGTAATTCATTGAATATTAAACAAAAAATGAAAAAATTATAGTCTAAAATCAGGTACAAACTCTAAAATACTTGTTGGAAAAAATCGCATGCTAATCCAATTTCAAACGAGTTAGATATGTATGTTCTAAAAAATTCACAAAAAAAAAAAAAAAAAACTGAAATACAGAAAAGTTCCAACATTGACATCCTGACTTTGGAAGATTGTAAGTCAATGAATATGAAACCAAAAATGACAAAACTATACTAGAAATCATGTACAAACTCTAATAGACATGTTGAAAAAATCTGTATGCTAATCCGAATTCAAACGAATTCGCTATGTATGCTTTAATACTTTCACAGGAAAAAAAACTGAATAATAGAAAATTTCTAGCTTTGATATCCCGAATTTAGGGGACTATAAGTTAATGAATATTAAACAAAAAATAAAAAATTATACTCTAAAATCATCTACAAACTATAAAATACACGCTAGTAAAAACCTCATTCCAATCTAACTTCAAACGAATAAGATATGCATGTTTTAAACTTTTCACAGAAATTAGTTCCAGTCTCTAAAACTGGTTCCGGTTCTTAAACATGGTTTACCCGGACCCAAAACCTGATTACTCGGAACCCGGATAAATCCATTCTTTAATCCCAGAACCCGTAGCGGTTCTACATATTTCGGTTCTAACGGTTCCGATCTAGTTTTCTGTTTTTAAATCCCATCCCTAGTCCACACCCCTTATATCTCTTTGTTTTTTACGGCAAGGCATTAGCCTTCCTAACTTCTCCATCTTCTTGGACAAGAGACCTTCTCTCATCCTATTTTCTTCACACATCTACCACCATTATTAACTAAGGAAACCGTTTTATTTGGATTGTTAGGGGGATATAAACAAGTTACCAAATGTGGTTGGTTGTTTGTATGAGAAGACTTCGATTTAATTAGAAGTTATAATTAATTGTATTAGTTAAACATAAAGGTAGAGTGAAACTATTTAACCTACTCATTCCATTCAAATGAATATGTAACATTCCAAAAACCATGATAAAATTTTTCATTTTTATAAAAATCATTTCCGAATAACCATAAATAAACAACCAATGTTTTCAAATCATATCCTAGAAAATCAAGTATCAAATCAATCTCTCAAGACATAAAACATTAGAGGATGCGTACAATCACACCTTCGTCTTGCCCCGATTATCAGAAGTACCTGAAAGCAATGAAATCAACAATTATAATCCAAAGCTTAGTGAGTACCCCTAAAATACCCCACACAACAATATATATACAAACATGCATACTAGGTCCACAATCATCGAACTGGAGTACCCTCGGGTCCACACTCATTGGATTGGATTTTCCCCGACCCACAGTCATTAGACTGGATTGCCCTTGACCGACAGTTATCAGAATGGATTGCCCTGGGTTTGTTGGCTTACATCAAAGAGCAGTAAAGCCTCAACCCAACTGCACTATGTCGACATATGCAACAGATAAACAATAACCATCAAGTATAAGTAATCATACAGATCTACCAATCTAACATATCACTACAATATAACAACATCCTATATACAAGGATACATAACACAATCTAGTGGATCGGTTTTGGTTCCTTCGACACACGAGTATAGTGAGGAAAACTCACCTTGCAGTCTAGAAGATAGCAGTAATGATCATTGATCTGATAATCACCTCTACAAGTCACCTACGCAACAAATAGGGACCAAGTCTCAATATACAACTCCAAATACTCAATTTGACCTAAAGTCAAACTTGGTCAAAGTCAACGGTTAAAAAGTCAATGGTCAACTCTAGTCAACCTACGCCTCGCGTAACATACAACTCTACACACCGCGTAGAGCTCAAGGCGGTAAGACGGGAACAGTTATGATTACTCTCCACGCAAGGCAGATTATGCCCAACGTAGCTCCTTGATGACTTATCTTAATCATTAAGTCCTTAAAACAATAAATCATCTCTTTATACTTCCAGATCTACACCAAATGGACGTCTTAATGGATAAAGTCTCAGACTTTATCCATTTGCATGGTCACAAAGAGCACATACTCAAAACCTTGGTTTATAAAGTTATATATGATAGGTTTTATAGGTTACAAAAAAAATGTGGCGGAAAAACTTAATTCGAAGTTCACATACAACCTATTGGATCTAAGTTTTCTTTATTGATTGCAACAAACAATTGAACATCAAGAAACCAATGAATACCCTACTATAATCGAAATTCATAAAGGGTTTTAGGGTTTATATACCTTTCGATTGTTGTAGTAAATAATCAAACACTTCCTTGTTGAACAAGCTTCAGAAAGCCAACACCAGAAATCTCGTGCCTCTAATGATTTGTACCTAAACCCTAGCAATAGAAGACTTAAGAGGAAAGAGGAGAGGGGATGAAAACTTTCAGCTCTAAGGTTCTTAGAGAAATGGTTGAAAATAATGAACCTCATAAGGGGTTTATATAGGTGAGTAAGGATTCTTGGATAAGGTAGGTTTCTATAGATAACTCTTATCCCTTTTCTTGCTCTTTAAAGCTTCTAAGACCCCCCCCCCCCCCCCCCCCCCCCCTCATGTGAGAATGTATTGGAGTCCTTCAATGCTCAACTTTTGAACATAATCACTTTTAATCCTTATATTTTTAATTAATCCAAGTAATCTAAAAAATTAATTCTAATTGGTTTCTAATTAATTCCAATTAATTTTTGATTAGTTATTAATAATATTATTTCTAATTAATATATTATTCTCATAATATATTAATAAATTATTTATTGGTATTTATTAATCTTATAATAAACTAATAAATCAAACTCTTTCTCCAAAAAAAACAACCCAAAATCATTGCTTTTAAACTTGTTATTATCATTTAAAGTGGTCGTGGTAGAGTTGTTTTTTTTCGTAAACTTTTGACCCTAAATGTTCTACTAAAATCATTGAATTTTATATCGTAACAATTAATGTATCTAAGAAGTCATAGCATATTAAAGTAGTGGACATACAAAAAATTATTAAATTTGGATAAATTTAATTAAACATAATTAATATATAATATTTAAACCATACTAATTTTCTAGAAAATTTATTTGATGAATGTTTGGACTTTGGAATTTGATATATATAATTATTGGATTAGGTAAAGAATGCATATACCAAATTGTGAATCTTGGGCGGCAAAGTCGAAATGAATAGAGAGTGGGCACTCCGATCATCTCTTGCCGTGGACAGAGTCAACTCCACCATCCAAACATTGGCGAAATACAAATGTCAACAACCAACAACTTCCAAAATGGTGAAGTTTCGATTCATCGTTTTGATCTTCATCTGGGTTCGGAATGCAACGAAGAAGAACCAGTAGTCTTGGGTGTCGATGGCGGCACTACATCCACCATATGTGTTTGTATGCCTCTTCTTCCTATTTCCAATTCCCACAATCATCTTCCTGATCCCCTTCCTGTTCTTGGTCGCGCCATTGCTGGTTGCTCCAATCACAACAGCGTCGGAGGTACTCCAAATTTCCGATTAATCGTACATTTCGTGTTTGTCGATCTTGTGTATATGCTAGTTTTTCGTCATTTTTCTTTGATTTAACTCCATTATCATACGTTCTTTCTCACTTCTGAACAATTAACTTGCCTTTCAATTCGTTAAGATTAATACGGAATTCAAACATTTTAGAGTTACTTTTCCTACTTTTAGGTGTTTGATTGTCCGTTGAAAGTGGCAATTCTCAGTTTCTAGTGTCTAGGGTTTAATACTTCGTTTTTTTTTTAAGTATTGAATTCCACTTGCATTTAGTTAGAAGGCAACACCATAAGCAACAAACATACTTCATTTTATGGAATTTAACATTGCTCTTTCCTTGTTATCTGCACTCATTGTTACAGAGACCTTAGCCCGAGATACACTGGAACAGGTGATGATGGAAGCCCTTTCAACATCAGGCTCAAAAAAATCCGCTGTTCAAGCTGTTTGTTTAGGCGTATCAGGTGTCAATCATCCAAATGATCAAGAAAGGATACTAAATTGGCTGAGGTTTGAATGATCTTTAGTTCCTTGACACTCTTAATCCACCAAATTCTTGCTATTTCTATAATCCTCTGTATGATGCAGGGAGATATTTCCAAGGCATGTGAAGCTTTATGTTCAGAATGATGCAGTAGCAGCTCTTGCAAGTGGATCCATGGGGAAACTTCATGGATGTGTTTTGATTGCAGGAACAGGAAGTATTGCTTATGGCTTTTCTGAAGATGGAAAGGAGGCTCGGGCAGCTGGTGGTGGGCCCGTTTTGGGTGATTGGGGCAGGTAATCTTCTGTGTTTCTTCTCTCTTTCATATCTGATTTGAATCTTTCAATATTTCATGTTGTGATGAATGAGAGTTGTTATGTACAGTGGTTATGGAATTGCTGCTCAAGCATTGACATCTGTTATTAGAGCTCATGATGGCAGAGGTCCTCACACAATGCTTACAAATTCTATCTTGAAATCACTCTCTCTTTCTTCCCCAGATGAACTCATTGGGTATATCTCTCTCTCTCTCTCATGAAAACCTAGTAACTAGTTTTTCAAACCATTAAATTATAGTATATATTTTTTCTAGCTTACATTTCTTACAAAGATCACAAAGTAAATCAATCATATCAATCTTGAGTGTTTAGGCCCATAATACTCATATGACAGTCTGTCTACTGTCTACTGTCACTGGGGAAAAAGATAATGATTTGACAAGACTTTCTTGGCCCATAATACTCATATAACAGTTTGCCACTGTCACTATCACTATCACTGTCAACTGTCCTCTGTCTGTGTCACTGTCAACTGTCCTCTTTCTATGTCACTATCGAAGTCTGTCACTGTCTACTGTCTGCTGTCACTATCAGTGGGGAAAAAGATAAAGATGAGACAAGGCTTTCTTGGCCCATAATTCTCATATGACAGTCTGTCACTGTCTGTGTCAATGTCAATGTCAATATCAACTGTCCACTGTCTATGTCACTGTCTACTGTTTGCTGTCACCGTCAGTGGGGAAGAAGATAAAGATGTGACAAGGCTTTCTTTGCCCATAATACTCATATGGCACTCTGTCATTTTCTGTGTCGACTGTCAACTGTCTACTATGACTCGGGAAAAAGATAAAGATTTGATTGACAAGTGGTGGTTGTGTTGTGTTGTGACAAGGTGGACCTATGCAGATCCATCGTGGGCCCGCATTGCAGCACTAGTTCCGGTAGTGGTGACATGTGCAGAAGATGGTGATGACGTGGCAAATCAGATATTAAATGATGCTGTTGAAGAATTGGCTCTAACTGTCAAAGCAGTTGTTCACAAACTTGGTCTCTGTGGTCAAGGTATGAGTATCACTTTATTATTTATCATTTTTGCTTATTATAATAATACTCCATTCGCTAAATCAATATAAAAAAACTAATACTTCAGTGGCTAAATCAATAAAAACGGTTGGTTTTTCTAAAATGTAATTAGTTATTTAATTGAGAAGAAAGTGTTTTATTTAAAAAAATTAATGATTGGGTGCAGATGGAAGTGGTGAATTTCCAGTTGTGTTAGTTGGTGGGGTCCTCATACCTAACAAAAACTGGGATATCGGTCAAAAGGTTGTTGACCGTCTTATCAAGACCTACCCTGGTGCTTTCCCTGTTCTACCAAAGGTCACTTCTCTTCTCTATTTCATTTTGTGTCACAAGGGCAAAACCGTCATTTCACTTGTTATTGGAAGCTCACATTCTCGTAGCTACAACTGTTGCTTCCTTGCATCACTTGTGAAGCAATTCGACTTAATCATAAGTCATGTTTGGTCAAATAAGGGATACTTGATGTAGGGGCATTTACGTCTTTTCACAAAGACCAGTATTAACTTCAACTTGTTCTGTTTTGTCCTGTCCTGTTATGCAATGCAGGTAGAACCTGCAGTTGGGGCGGCTTTACTGGCATGCAATTTCTACATGAAGGAAAAGGAGAGGAATGGGGTTATATGATCACAATATTTTCATGAGTTTATTAAATTTTAATTGAACTAAAGTATACATATATACACATCTTAAACCACCTCATTGTTGTATCTATTATGTGGTAATGGTACCTTTTTTTTGTATAGTATTTGATGACCAAATTTGCGTAGATTTTGTTGTTATTTTTTATGCTTATTTACTACTATTAATTGATATTATTTGGAAGTATAGTAGTCTCTCCGGATGTTAAATGTATGTGTTTTGTGTTAAAGTTCATGACTGTTGTCTCTTTACTTCTCCATCATCGGACTTGTGAAAAAAAATGTTTTTTTAAGGATAAGTTTTATGGAAATTTAGTTGAATGAAGCCAGATACACAATAACTTCATCACTATTGCACAATGAAACAAGAGAGATTTTTACATGTTTGCTAAACGTTCATACATCTCCCAACAATATAGCTAACAAGTGTGATGCCATAGCTTAGCTAACAAATGGTATGTTTTAGTAAACTACAAGGATAATAGATCACAACATATGTTTTAACAGTAAAACATATGTTGTGATCTCCTTGTAATTTACTAAAACATCCATGAATTCATTAGTTGTTTTTTTATTTGTTTAGTGAGCAAGATAATGCCAATAAACAACTTAAAATTATCCATGAATGAAAAGGATTAATCTATCGTGTATAAAAAACGACTCATGAATTCATCCAAGAAATCCTTCAAAGATGGTGAAAAGTTCTTTTTATTTTTGTCATTTTCTCATTCCAAAGCTACAATATCAAACTTTCTTTTGCCATTTTTGAGGATTTCAAACACAAAAAACTTGTTTTTTATGAAATCGTAGAAAAATGTTTTTTCTTTCCTTCAGAAAAAAAATTTGTTTTTAGTTGACTCATAACATTTCTATGATGACATCATCATTTTGCAGATGTTGTAATTAGACCATTTTTCATTGTTTCTTGGGGTTAATTAGATAAGTTATTTATTTTATTTTTATTTTTTTCGGTAACAAGAATGTTGATATTATCATTTTAGTTAATAGCTAAGAAACCCCATAAATTAATGAAATATAAAATTGCAAAAATGTCAATGTGGTTTTCAAAAAACTATGGTTTCCAAAAACATTTGGTGGTACATTAGTGATGATACACTCTTAAAGTTACTTTTATGTTCCCTCAATCCATTATCGTCGCCACCAAACTCGACTTTCAGTTCACCATTATTTAATATCCATTCAGCCTAATCCCTACGTTCCTGTTTAGGAGAAAATCAGTCTACCCTTTTACCAGCTATGTTGGTATATGATGGAGATGATGATGAAGTGTGAAATAATCGGTTTTAAAGTAATTTTTTTTATTCAAAACCATCTATTTTTTACCACCACAAAAACCATTTTTTTAATCAAAAGTATCAACCATATAGAGTAATTTAAAAAAAATAAATAAATAAAACCACGTATTTTTTACCACAAAAACAATTTTTTGCAATTTTGTGTTAATGAAAATTAAATCTTCTCCCAATTAGGGCGTGTTTGGCTTAGCTTTTAAAAGCTCAAAAGAACTTTTCCAAAAAGTTACAAAAAAATCAGGATTTCCTGACTTTTCTAAAAAGTTGTTTTTTTTGTATTAAAACTCTAAAAATTATTAGTTTGCCAAACATCTTTTTGTTATTTTTCTTTTAAAAAAAAAAATTTTTGGCTGTAAAAACTAAGCGAAAAAAAACCCCTTAATCTTATCTTTTAATTTTTTTCTAAAAAAATACCACTCGCTTTCCTTTCACTTCCCCAAAACTCAAGAATGGTATTCCCGCTAAACTAATGCTCCTTATCTTCGGTTTCGAGTGACAGACAGAAGGTGAAGATCATCCAGCATTCGTCCTTCGTCGTTGGTAAAGAAATGATTTCCCTGCATCAAGGCTTATTCCGATCAATTCAAACAGCAATTTACGAGCCTCGTCTCCACCGATTTCAAGCACATCTCGTTTTTTTGCTTCCACGTTACAAGCTCCTCTCTCTGCGTCGTCAACTTCCTCCAAAATCTTCAGGTTTTTATTTACTTCTTCTTTAATCTTCAATGATTTCGTATTCTATTCTAACTTCGATTTCATTTGCTTAATCGTATGCCATTCTGTTCCAGTTTTCGCGAAACTTAATGAAGAGGAGAAGGAAGCACATGGTGTTTATGAAGTAGGGCGACGAAATAAAGCTTTGAAGCTAAAGGTTGAGCAGATTGGGATAAATTTCGATTCCTGTACCCCTGGCCAATACACTCTCCTAATTTGTCCACTGGTATGAATATCTTGATTTGTTAGGTTTTTTTTTCTGTCAATTACTTTGACATTTTACATCATACAGTGAAACCTTTTGGTTTTGAAATTGAATGTTTGCATCAATTTTGAAGATGCTATAAGTAACCCTAATGTTGAAAGATGAAGTAATAGATATTGAATTTGCTTGCAAATTTTTGCATAAATTAATTTAACCTTCTGTTGAAACAGTGCAAAGGTGGGCAATCCAAAGGGAGGACTCTTTCATTCCATAAAAACCAAAATGAGTAAAAATTCTTATGTCTTTAGTTCACTTAAAGTTGTTCTTGACTTCTTTCTTCATTTAATTCAAAAAGAATCTGAGAGTATTTGATTCCATAATTATATATCCACTCAAACTTCATGAATAACTTATTCTTCCTCTTTGTATTCAGGAAAGTTGCAATGTGGAGATGCTTTAATTTTGAATGTGGATTATCTGGTCATGTATGTACACTTGAATTATGTTTCTCCACTTTTTTAATAAATTATTTGTCATGTAATTAATCCTATTGCAGGTTTTGGCAGATGTGAGTCCTATACAAGAAGAAGTCAACAAAGTCAATGTTCCCAAAAAACCAAGTGAAGAGACCTTGCGTTTAGAGCCCCTTGGTGATGAGGTACTTCACAATAATTTATAATTTGTTCTCTCTCTCTCTCTCACACACACACACACACACACACAATGATCCAATTTTTTATATATATGTTTCAGTTGATTGAATACTTTGCTACACGAAAAATATCAGAAGAGATTTTGAAGAAAAATGCTGTTATGCAAATGATTGATGATAAGGTATAATACTATAATATAAGTATGTTGAATTCCCTTAAATTTACTACATTTTCTGAAGAACATTTCTTTAATTGTATAAACAGAATGTGATAGCTTATACATATAGAAGAAATGGTGAACTTGTCAACTGTAAATTTCGCAGCATAACAAGCAGAAAGTTTTGGCAGGTTGGTTTTAAACTTTTAATTAATAAATATATATATATATATATATATATATATCCAATATCATTATCATTTTCTTTTTATATATAAATATAAAAAATATATGAATAAAGAGGTTTTGTTATAAAATTCAGGCGAAGCATGGAGAAAGGATATTGTATGGACTTGATGGCATAAAGGAAGGACATGACATTGTTATAGTAATAGTAATTTTTTTAACAAATTTTAGATCTATTACTCTAATAGTTTAATGTATATATAATATAATATATGAATTTAATTTAATGGTGATAGTAGGTTGAAGGTGAAATTGATAAGCTTTCAATGGAAGAAGCTGGAATTATAAATTGTGTTAGTGTTCCTGATGGAGCACCACAACACGTGTCAATAAAAGCATCACCCTCTAAAAAACAGGTTTAATTTAGTGCATTTATTTCTCTTTTTTTTAAAATATAAATAATAATTAAATCGAAAAAGAAACAATCAAGGGGGGTATAGTAATTTCAGATTTGATAGGGATTTAATGCGAAACAAAACCAAACTATAGAGTTAAAAAAATAAGTTAGGGACCAAACATGCAAATTACTCCAAACCATAGGGACCATTCGTGTAATTTACTCTACCCAAGTGTATTTTCAAAAAAATGAAAGAATCTTATTATAGAGATGAAATTTGGTAGATTTTTCAAAGGTAAAGTGTCAGAAAAGTCCCAAAATTTTCGGAAAGTTTCATTTTTGTCTCGATTTTTTTTGAACATAAAAGTCCCGATTATTTTATTTTGGCTCAAATTAACAATTTTTTTTCTTTTAATAGGAAATGACATTATTGTGTAAAATCAAATAATCAGGACTTTTCTGTTCAAAAAAAGAATTTTAGGACTAAAGTGAAACTTTTCTGAAAATATTAGGATTTTTCTGACAATTTCACTTTTTCAAAATACAGAAGAAATGAAAGTAAGGCGCTATAATAAATGTATGCATAAAAGTACATTGTTATTTATTGCATTTAACCCAAAAAAAGTATAGTTATTTTTTAATAAAAATAAAACGACCACTCAATTATATATATTAAAGTGTTTGTTATTAAATAATTTTTCTGATCAGGAGGCTAGATTTAAATACCTATCGGATTGCAACGGGTGTCTTGATAAGGTGTGTAATTTATTATTATTATTATTATTTTAATTTTTATTTATGTTAGTCAAAGTCAATGCTGATAAAAAAATAAAAAAAATGAGAAATTTTATTTTTATTATATATTTATTTATTGTAGGCATCTCGAATTATATTGGCTACAGATGGTGATGGACCTGGTCAAGCCTTAGCTGAAGAGCTTTCATGTCGCCTTGGAAAACAAAGGTTTTTTTTTTTTTTTAATATATTAAATGAATAAATGAAAATATATTGCTATTTCATGGTGTTTGGAAAAAAACCAACTTTTTTTACAATTATTTTTCAGATGTTGGGTTGTAACTTGGCCAAAGAAAGATGAGGTCAGCCATTACAAGGATGCAAATGAGGTTAAAATCGTCTTTTTCTCTGTAAAGGTTAAAATAGTCTTTTTCCATAGTAACTAATTAATATGGTTTGTTACATAGGTTCTTGTGCATTTGGGGGCAGAAGCATTGAGACACATTGTGGAAAATGCCAAGTTATACGAAGAACAAAAAATCTATGCGGTTTTATAAAAAAAAATAATCAGCTCATCTGTTGAATATTTTGCTATTTTTGGAAAGTCAAGGTTGCTGAATGCAATTGAATTTTGAATCTAGGTAGAAAATGTAGTTGGATTATTCAGTTTATATTGCATTAAAAATTTAAAATTTAAAATGTTGTTTTACTTTTGGAAAATTTATAGAAAACTACAACTAATTTTTACCATTTTATTGATTTACTACCCAATAAATTGTTGATCCAAATTGCAAATAAATCTATTAAGATCAAAAGAAAGAAATTATAAAAATGATTTAAGAAAATGGAAAAGATAACATTGTGGTGAAAATCGCAATCACAATTCCAAATATAATTATGCAAAAACCCTACGAAAATCTCAATCTACATGCAACACTTTCTAGATTTTACATGATAATAAAGATGAAACAAATTTCAATCACGTGCACACTTGTTGTCATAATGCAAATTAAGCCTTGGCTTTTCCAGCTTGAAGAGATTGAATCCTTTGCTGTAACTTATAAATCTGTAAAAAGTAAAAAAGTAAAAAACTTTTTGTCAATTCTTAGATTACTATTGTCATATCATTTATGAGCATCATCATCTAAATTATAAAAACTCATGAGGTAATGGTGATAAATTTGTAACTCCATTTTGTATAGCTTTTCACTAACTTTATTTAACCATTTTTACAAGGTTTTCACTAATTTGTTGTTTTTATGCACATTTAGCAGTTTTTCTACATACAATCACCAACAATATATCTCTTTTTATAGACATCAAATGCCACAAAACAAAACTGAAAAAAAAAATATATAACAAGATGAAGAGAGAAAAGGTCACTAACAGCTTCTTTCTTGCTATTTTGCTTTTCCTCCATATCCTGAAGAGTTGAATCCAAACGTTTCCTGTTTTCAAGAATCATGTAGAAATGTCATATTTGAGGCTATGATGACAAATTTTTGTACTCAATAACCTACCCAAAAGTTGAATAAAAAAATAAATCTAAAGTTATCACAAAAGATTTAAGAAATATTTGCAGAATATCAGAGTAAAATCTTTGCAATTCAAGTGTTGTTGATTTGCTTCTTGTTTACTTAGTAAGCTATATATGATATTATGATATGAGTGTTTCTTTTTGACTTAATAATGACTTAATAGAGAAATTAGTTATACAAACATATATATAAACTTACAATTCAGCTGAAATATATTCAATTCTCTTGCGAACATTTGCATTTGCTTCAGCAAGATCCTGCTTTACAAGCACTGGTCCGATTAATTTGTACACATTTGCATCCTCATTCAACAAATCCAATTCCTATAAACAAAAACGAGAATCATTAAATCTGAATACAAGTAATTAACAAGATTATTACTTTCACAAATCACAGTGATAAAATGAAAGTAAAATGAAGTATCAGATATCTAAAGCTACTCCTTATTTCGCCCCAAAAGTCCATATTCCGATTCTTGATCTCTCGACATGGCATCGCAATAGAGTCAATTGCTAAAACTAAAAGAGATCCTAAAGAAAAACGAAACCCGAATTTGAAAAAAGTAAAGGGGGATAATGGGAAAGAGGGGGACCTTGAGGACAAGTTCATTTTCACCAAGCTGGATGGTGTACTTCTTTCTGACTTGGTGGTTCTTCGATATATCTGTAGGATGTAGACAAACCAAAAATCAAAATATTATGATTAATTCAGTAATAGATGTTAGGTGGAGGAGATGATAGAGTCACGACTTGCCCTTTTGGATTTTGCTGAGATCGTTGGCTTTCCCCTCCAACTCTTTCTGTAGTTCTCGCGCAGCAGTCGATGACGAAGCCATTAGTGAGTCTGACTCGGCGTATTGTAAGCTTGGAGACGACGAGAGATGGGGGAAGGAGGAGAAGACTGAAGAGGCGTGAAAGAGCTGGGTTTAATTTTAATGGAGGAATTGGGCATATTCATGGCGATGGCGAACTCGCTAAAACAGATCGACTGCATTGATAATGGGCCTGGACACGCAATAGGATTAATGGGCTGAATACAAAAAAATATCAGCTCGTATCTATTTATTTGTGTATTACACTGTTACATAACTACATTTACAATTAAATTTTTTATGACATTACAATATTATTTTTTTTACTAAAATAATTTACATAAAAATATATTTGATTATAATATATATTTTTTTCTTATTGGTATATTATACTATACAATTTTCTTATTTCTCATCGTTAAATTATAATAACAAGGATAATGAGAAAAATAAAAGATAATCAATGAATGATGAATTCAGTTAACTCTCAGTGAGCTGAACCAACATACTGAGAAAGGCCAGGTAGAGTGGTCTATTGAACACACATGGTATGGCTTATTATATGGATACAATCAAAAGGCCTATGAGTTCGGTCAAGATTGATGACCGGTCGGTCAACCATTGTCAGGTGAGCAAGTTTGACCGTGGTTTTTGAAAAGAAATATGTGATTTTTTAAGCTATTTTTAGTTGACATTTTTTTTTTTGCATTATGAATCATATTATATAAAAATAGGTGAAGTTGTCTTTAAAATATTAAGAGTGAGTTTATGAGTTTGAAAAAAAAAAATAGAAGAATCATAGATTAACTTTTTAAAGAATAAAAATTATTCTTTTGGATGTTCTTGCCTTCTTGGGCATTTTTATGGTCATTTTAGTTCCTTCATAACTTTTATATCATTTCATATCATAACTCATTTGGTATCAAAACCGATAATCTATGAAAGTTTGAAGTCTATGAAATTTTATGTTCGACATGTGGTGCTTTCGTGTCTACAAGATGCATGCCTCGTACACACATTTAGCGAACCAATCCATTTTTGTTCATGTTTTCACCCTTTTGCGCATGCAAAATAGATCATTGATGCTATAAGTCTTACAAGGCTTGGAAGCCTTCGCACTTATAAACTCAATTTTCCCCCTCCAACCTATGTGGGGTGCTTAAACTCGATAAATCACATTATTGAGTTCATCCAACCACTTCACTTTAATATTTAATTCTCCATTAATACGTTCTACTTAAAAAAATAATTTCAACTCATACAGTCACACAATTCGAACCAACAAATTTTCTATACTACATTTAGTGACTAGCTTAAATCTTTAGATGTGAAGTTGAGTTGTCTCATGTAATTTCTCTATTATTATATTTTATATTACCATTATAAAAAAATTCATAAAAAATGAACGACAAAACATCATACACCGATACACAAAAAATGGATTTGACATCGGCCATAAAAGTTAGGCTAGAGATTCAACATCATAGGAAGACCGAACGTATGGTTGTGTATAGAATCTCCCTTTTCGATTGAAAGAACTAATGATAATAACAATATTGAAATTGTAGAACAATATTTTTTAAGAAATACACAATTATTTGTAACAATTATTAAAATATTGTCATTTCTTGAACTACATGGCTCCATTTTGGTATTTTTGTCCTATGATCCAAAATGATAAAGGAATATTCCGAGAGGCATTCAAAAGTAAAAGTAAAACAACAGCGACATTCCAAATCCAAAAGGGCAGTTCTACTCCCTCTCCCCTACCTTCGTCACGCGATAAAAGCGTATATGTATCTATGTCTATGTCCTTTTGCCAAAGAAATCAAACTTATTAATCCCTAATAACCACTCCACTTCAGATTCCTTCATATTTATCTCTGCTTCTCCATGTATTTCTCCTTCAAATCTTCACACGTTTTCACAGATCACAGGTACGAACATTTCTTGATTGGGGCTGATTGACTTCAAAACTTTTCAAATTAGGAGTGGCTTTCAAGTTTTGGTGAAGTCAAATGACCAAGTGCGTGTTTATGTTTTTGATTATCTGTAAATCAAATAGGATTTTGGGGGTCAATTGATCAACATGGATATAGATGCAGGAGCTACGTCAGCTGTTGACACTGATAATCAGCAAACGCCCGTTCTTCGTGGCCGGTCTAAAGGTAATAATTCCTTTTGTATCATTTGATCTCCTTTCTTCTCGAGAGAGAAAATCGCATTTGATGCCAAATGGGTTATTTTCGATTTCTTAAATTTGTTTAGTTTTTGAAAGGGTCAAGAGATAAAAGTTTGTAATCGAAATGATTTCTCTACTAATCTAAATTTCATTTGGAATTGGTTGCTGTAATTCAGAGTTCTTACACTAAAATGTATTGTAAGCATAAGTTATGAAAAATCTGATTTTTGTTAGTTCTATTCCGTTATGATTGTTCTTGAATCTTGCAAGTTAGCCTTCGTTTTAGGGTTTCTCTTGTTATCAGCACTTTTGTCCTCATTATGTGATTTTCAAGCTTCATCTTTTCATATCCTAAGCTTACATGTTTAGGTGATTAGATAGGTGATTAGATGCAACCCCAAAGGTTTTATATGATATAATACAAGGTTTACATAGCATTATGTAAAATAAAAGTTTCTGAGATTTTTTTTTTGGATAAAAGAGAATGTTTTTTTTGCAGCTATACATCAGTTCACATTCTGTTCATTATCTTTGTTGTCAATAAATTTAACACCTTTTTTTTTTTTTTTTCTTAAATGGTTTGACTTCATAAATATATCATATAAATGTTTTTCACTTGTGCTTTTTTGCAGCTATACATCAGTTCACACAACAAACTCTCCCAGCTTGTAAACCTGTTCTAACACCAGCATGGGTGAGTGCATAAACACTCTTCACATCTATTTATAAATTACTTAAAAGGGTTAATTAAATGCACATTTATGCAAACATTGTTTCACATTTTTCCTAATTCATGCAACAAAATGGTTTCATATACCAAATATTAGGACCAAAAGATGCCAACACTTTACAGATAACCTGTTTTTTGGTTGAAACATGGTTGCGTAACTTGGTAAAAAGATGAATCATTGTTGCATATTTTGGTTCTAAAATGAAAAAATGGTTGTATATTCTTTTCTAAAAAACCACTTTGTTGCATATATGCACATTTAATTCTTACATAAAACTGAATGTTGTTTTTAACAGGTCATTGGAACATTCTTTATGATGGGTGTACTTTTTATCCCTGTTGGATTAATTTCTCTTCATGCTTCACAAAGTGTAATGTTCAATTCCCATTTTTTCTCATAAATGATTTAGCAGTTTATCTTGTTTTTGAATTTGCAATTCTTTCTACTTATTAGTTCTTATCATTAAGTCTTTCAAAGTGGACTTAAAATCTTGAAATGATATTTTGTATTTTAGGTTCATGAAATTGTAGACAGATATGATGTTGATTGTGTACCCGATAATTTCAAGAGCAACAAGATAGCTTATATCAAGAATTCATCGGTTTCAAAAAGTTGTCATAGGTATCTAAAGGTAATACTAATGTCTAATAGTCTAATATCTTATTTTATTTTTAAGGGTTAATCTCAAAAAAGACCTTATATTTTGTGTTTTTTCCGGATTAAACCTCAACGCCTGAAAAAGACCTTGTATCTTTTCATTTTTTCCGAAAAAGCCCTCAACTTTGTATTTTTTTTTTTCGAAAAAAACCCTCGACCTTCTAAATGCTTCCAAATAAACCCTAAACTTTTTTAGGTTTTCTTGAAAAAACCCTCATATTTTACAATTTTTTTTGACAAAAAATGACTAAAAGGGCCAGATCAGAAAAATGAAAAAAATACAAGGTCTTTTTCAGGCAAAAAATAAATTTGAGGTTTAATCCAGAAAAAACACAAAATATATGATCTTTTTTTTGAGATTAACCATGTTTTTAATTGACTACTTTTTGATTATTACTTTTGTACAAAATCCATACCTCATTATTCACTTAAATGCATTTTGATTTTCAATATAGGCACACAAACATATGAAAGCTCCAATTTACATCTATTATCAACTTGATAACTTTTACCAAAATCACAGAAGGTTAGTACTTTTATTTATTTATGCTATGCTTGGTGTACTAGCTGAAAAGCTAGCTGATAGCTGAAAAACTAACTGATAAAAAAATAGCGTTTGGTAAAACTAGCTGAAAGATATACAATGACATAAAAGGGCATTTAAAAGAATATATTTCTATAATTAATCCAGGGTTATATTTGAAATTTTTTAAAAAGCTAGCTTATAAGCTACTTTTTAGCTTGCCAAACACGACAACTTAAAAAAGCTCGAAAAATAAGCTAGCTTATCAGCTAGCTATGGTGCCACCAAACACAACCTTATTTGTTAAAGCATATAAGTTTGATAGTTATTTATTTTTAAAGATTTATGCATATTAATTAAAACATGTGTCCAATTTAGGTATGTGAAAAGTAAAAGTGATGATCAACTTCTACATGGATTAGGATACAACAAAACAAGTTCATGTGAACCTCAAGCATTCGATAATGGTCTTCCAATAGTTCCTTGTGGATTGATTGCATGGAGTTTGTTTAATGACACGTTTTCATTTTCACGTGGGACAAAAAAATTGGAAATTGAAAGAAAAAATATTGCATGGAAGAGTGATAGAGAACACAAATTTGGCAACAAAGTTTATCCATTCAATTTTCAAAATGGATCATTGATTGGTGGTGGAAAGCTTGATACAACTATCCCAGTAAGTCTCCTAATTTAATATTTCTTCAAAACGATAATTTTGATATGAAAATTTACTTTATTATTTTGTTCTTTATCGATAATAGCAATAAACTTACATTTTTTGTTGTCTCCATTGTACTTTGTCTATTGTTGAGTAATGAATTGTAAGTAAGTTGCTTTTATGTGTAAAGAAAACTGAGAAAAGGGTTAATCTCATAAAAGACCTTATATTTTGTGTTTTTTTTTTTTTTTTTTTTTTTTTTTTTCGGATTAAATCTCAACTTTATTTTTTTCATGAGAAAGACCTTGCATTTTTTTATTTTTTCTGATTTGGCCTTTTTAGTCATTTTCCCCAAAAAAGGTTGTAAAATGTGAGGGTTTTAAAAAAGTTGAGGATTTTATTGGAAACATTTAAAAGTTTGAGGGGTTTCTTTTTTTTTGGAAGTAAGACAGTTGAGTGTTTTTTCGGAAAAAATGAAAAAATATAAGGTCTTTTTCATGAAAAAAATAAATATGAGGTTTAATCCGGAAAAAACACAAAACATAAGGTTTTTTTTTTTATGAGATTAACCCTAAAGAAAGTGTAAGGATGTTGCTGTTATTGGTAAACTAGTTGTGAGACATGTGTACTACACGGGATTTATTTAAAAAAATAAAATAAAATATTAAGGTCTAAACATTTAGGAAGCTTGAATTTATAAGGAAAGTGAGAAAAATATTGAATTATTGAAATTGAAGTGCTTATTTGTCTTTTAAATTTTAACAAATAATTCAAATAAATAAACAAAGAAAATAATTGGGTTTCAGTTAGGAATTTTGAAATTAGAAGGAAAGTTGTATTAATGAAATTGATATCCATTTATTATTACATTTAAATACCATGTGGAAATTAATAAAATGGGAAAAAAAAGCCATAAAATGACATGTTGAAATTTTTTAATTTAAAACAACATGTGGCAAAATGAATGAGAGTGTCACATATGACAATTTTTTATTTATTTATTAGAGTAGAAATGTAATTACAATTTTTTAAAAAGAGTGAAGTACTTTCTTATAACCCTTTTTCTATATCATATAATGATATAACTCCCATCAAATTCCATGAAAAATCAGATTAATATTTAAAATTCATTTTTTATTTCCTTCAAAAACTAATTCCTTATATTATTTCTTGTGCTTTTCTCTTAATCTTAAAATCATTAAGCTAAGTGATCAAGAGGATCTTATTGTGTGGATGCGAACTGCTGCTTTTCCAAGCTTCCGGAAGCTTTATGGAAGAATCGAAGAGGATCTAGAAGAAGATGACATCATCATAGTACACCTCAAAAACAACTATAATACTTATAGTTTTGGTGGAACAAAAACACTTGTCCTTTCAACATCAAGTTGGTTAGGTGGAAAGAATAGTTTTCTTGGGGTGGCTTATATTTTTGTTGGCTCTTCTTCCATACTCATTGCCTTCATCTTCTTGTTGCTTCATGTCAAAAACCCTAGGTAAATTTACCTTTTTGACCTTTATGACTTAATCTTGATATCTATACATGGCTTAATGTATTAGGATTGATTAGTATTGTGAAATTTGTTTTTTGTAATGTAAGGGTAAAATGGTCATTTAGTCTTGTTCAGACGGTTTATTTGGTATAGAAAAGAAACCAGTTAATCTTGATAGCTATACATGTCTTAATGTATTAAGATTGATCAATATTGTGATTTCTTTTTGGAATGTAAGGGTGAAATGGTAATTTAGTCTCATTCAGACAGTTTATTCTGTTTATTTTGTCTAGAAAAGAAACAACTTAATCTTGATAGCTATACATGGCTTAATGTATTAAGATTGATCAATATAGTGAAAATTGTTTTTAGGAATGCAAGGGTAAAATGGTCATTTAGTCTCATTTAGACGGTTTATTGATAGCTATAAGTGGCTTAATGGATTAAGATTGATCAATATTGTGAATATTGTAAGGGTAAAGTGGTAATTTAGTCTCATTCAGACGGTTTATTAGGTCTAGAAAAGAAACAACTTAATCTTGATAGTTATACATGGCTTAATGTAATAAGATTGATAAATATTGTTAATTTTATGTTTTGGAATGTAAGGGTAAAATGGTAATTTAGTCTTGTTCAGACGGTGTAGAAAAGAAACAGATGTTATGTATGTAAACACTTTATCTAGATAAACAATAATACCCATAGAGGGCATAATGGGAAAGAAAAAGAAACGATCCTTGACTATATTTTGAGGACTTTTTAATTGATTAAAACTTTTATTATTATTATTTTGTTTCTTTTTGACAGACCATATGGGGACACGATGTATGTTAGTGGTGGCAGGAAAGATATTTCTAGTTAAGAGTTAGTTTGCATATTTTAAAAAGGTATTAAATATTTAAATTAATTACTTATAAGAAACCCTTTACTCAAACTTTTTACATTTTTAGTGCCCTTTTTGTAATCTTTTTATATATGTCACACTTGAATTAGTAACTGATAATGTGACTTGATATTTAATTCAACAGATGATGACAGTTTTTTCAAATTGCTGCTTCTATCGTATGATACATCTGAGTTGCTGCATGTAATTATACAAAATTTTCTCCAAAGAGACTTTTGTTTCTCCTATGTAAAGAGATTTGCTAAAATGCCACCTAGGCAGCCACACACCAATGGGTCCCACATGAAGAAAGTAAAATGTTTCTCTATGTATTGTGGTGATATCTTTTGTTATCTTCTTGTTGCTAAATGTGGTATTTTTGAATATGTTGGAAGCAACATGATTATGCTATGATGTCATTTTGCTAAAAGGTTATACTTGGATCGAATGTTTTTGCTTTTGATTAGATCATCCTGTTGAGGGCCTGTTTGTTACATGGGACAGACAAAACATAATATAATGATTTTATATAATGATTTTGTTCTGTGTTTGATATGCATTGGACTGAGTTTTATAAATTAAAAAACGTACAATTTTTTATTTCACCTAGAAAGGTTGAATAAGGTGGGACAAAGGCATATCCCCAATGATACCTTTATCATTCTTATCATTAAAAACAAATTTAGTAAACTTGTCTACTCATATCAACTTCTATTTAAAATATACAATCTAAATGATATCTTAAAGAAAGCGTTGTGTAAACGATGTAATGTTCAAAGTAGAGGTGCATAAATCCGATAAAAAAAAACTGATGTTTTTTTTTTTTTTTTTTTTTTTTTTTTTTTTTTTTTTTTTTAAGGACGGAAATTTTAAACATATTTTAGAAGAGAAAGATAAGTTTTGTTTAAGAAAAGGGGAAGAAGGAAATACAAAGAGTTCAAGGGGTTGTCTGCCACGTTGAGTTCTAGACCTAAAAATCTGTAAACCCATTAAAATTCCACACGAAAAAACATTAAATCCTAAAAAAAATTTCCTCGTGATTTTGTTTTAATCGGTAGACAAATTCATCACAAATACAAGAATAACAAAGACACATTGAAACCTCTCTACAAATACAAGAATTCAGTCTCTACCATGGCTACTTGAATCCTCTATGAAAAACAATGACCTCATCTCCTTATGCGTTCTGAAAAACATCCCCTTTCTCGTATTGTAAGGTTGTGCTTTTTATTGATTTTTTCATTTATGTTTAAAACATTTTAATAGAAAACACAACGAAAGACTATTTGTTCATTTCAAACATATCAAAACAAACCACAACATTATGTTCGTTAAAAACCAATCAACCAAAACCATTTAACGGTAGTGGAAGCAAAATACATAAGTAAATATATGCATTTAAGTGGCATCCTTTATATTAGTTTAACCGCATAACATACATATAACATTTCAACCACATTTGTAGTTATGTGTCCCATAGTGATACCAAACCCAAGGAATTACCATGTTCACTACTTGTGTGCTCCATCGGTTCAATTCCTTTAGTGAGTCATGACTTCCACCCGAAACACCTACCCCGGGACTTCCCTTTTTGATACTCCAATTTGTAAAATACAAGTACTTTGCAATGTCGTCCAATCGGTACAAACAATGGCAATTATACCGCTACACCTCCCGATGACTACGCGATGCTTGATCTCGCTACGAACGAAGTGTAATTCCCATGAATATTCTCATTAACATGGAAAACATATATTTAGAAGAGATTACAAATGAGACCTTGAGCCTGTACGAAATGAAGGTGTACACTAATGGGCTACCATAATACATACACAAATATAATACACTAACATCCTCCAACAATTGTAGCGGTGGGATTGAATGTTCAGACTGTATCTAAAGTCAATAAATAATGAGGATGAGAGTCGTTTGGTGAAAATGACAGCCTACTAAGAGGTGGTTGGAACATGAAGAACACAAATATCACCGATAGCCACTTTGTCTCTATTGGATCTATATGTCCAAAAATCATTATTGAGTGATATTGCTAATAATGTATGATCCTATAAACTCACGCATTTACCACGTTGGCACATTTTATATATTTATCATTAATATGATTATTAATAAATAATATCAATTTTTGTATTTAATTAAGGAATAATTATTGTTTTGTGAAAATAATAATTAAAAGAGAGCATAACTAGTTATTATATCATAGAGTATGATAAAATAAATCATGTACAAATTTTTAGACATTTTGGTTAACCATCATCAAATTAGTGAGTTTGTATACTATGGTTAATAAACTAGCTAGAAATTTTTTGTCTTCTTTGAAGGCATGTCCGAAGATTACAGACATGGGAGGTTTCTTGTCAATATTCCTCCTTTTCCCCATGCTTCAAAAAGCTACTAATATTTTATATTATTATAATCTAAGGTATGCCTTGCATGAGAGTATAAAAGAAAGGCTTTTGCATAAGTTTTTAGCTAGTTGTTTTAACTTTTTCTTTCTCTCTTCCTCTCCCACTAAAAACCGTAGCTTTAAGCTTCTTCTTCCTCTGTAGAGTCTCTATTTGTTGTGAGATGACGAACCTTAGTTAATGTATTAATTGAAAATCGTTAGTAAATAGAGAAGGTTTTCTTGACTTTGTTATCTAATGTATTTACAAGGTACTTAAGTGTTTCATAGTTTGATGTCGAGTCCTAGTATTTTTTGATTCCGTGAGTACCCTATAAATAAGGTAAGTACTGTAGAGAGTTAGTATGACTTTTTTCACACTTGTAACTTTCTATGTACACATTTTGGAAGTTGGTTAGATGGAAAGATGTAACAACCCGTTATTTTTCTAGTCAATACAAATCAAATATTTTTAAATAAAATTTCGATTTTTGTTGATTTGGTTATGATCATAAGGGTTAAAAATGATTTAAATTATATAAATGATGTTTTTATATAAGTATTTGGAATAAAATACACTTAAAAATCAAAGTTTTTCCCTTTGGAACTGAGAACCCTCAGACCGAAAACCTCTTTTCGGCTGAGAACCCTCTGACCGCAAACCCTTCGGACCGAAATCCCCTTTCCTGCCAAAACCCAACCGTTATATATATATATATATATATATATATATATATATATATATATATATATATATATATATATATATATATATATATATATATATATATTCCTCAAAAAATAACTCATTTTCTTACTTTTTCACTTGAAAACACTCTCATTTTGCTCCCAAGTACCATACAAGAACCTTCCAATCTTCAAGAAAAATCCTTCAAATCTTCATAATTTTCACCAAGAACAATCTTCAAATCTTCAAGCTAGCTGAAAACTCCCTGGACCGAAAACTCATTCAGGACCGAGAACTCTCTAAAGCCATGAACTTGGTTCTCAGTTAAGGTTTTAAGACCAAAATCAAAGGATTTCGGTGGATGCAAGACCGAAAACCCTCATCAACACTTCATACAATTCTCAGTAATTCTTGTGAGAAATTTCCTTACATAAATTAAGTGTTGTCTAACACTTAAAATAATTATCACGCTAATTTAAATACGATTACGTGTTTAAATAATTTTAGGATACCACTATTTCCACGTACGCTAGCCCGAGGATCATCTCTTCAGTCTCGCTACCCAAACACAAACACGTACTAGTGGTGAGTTCATACTCCTACGTTTTCACTATTTTTCAATGTTTTTAGGGGGGGGGGGATATTCATACGATTTCAAAACCATTTGCAATTGATTCAAGCCGATTTATTACTACATTTTATAAAAATATATGTTTATATATTTTTAACCCATTTGTAACATGTCGAGCAAAAGGGTGTTTATCACAAGTTTCTGACTACTACTTTATACATACAGTTAAATTGCAAAGGTTTTCAGCATATTACAGAGCATACATTTAAACTATAATTGGTATAGTTTGTGAACTATTACACTATTTTGCTAAGTACAATACACATAAAAAGAACATACATTTAAACTATAATAGGTATATTTGGGAAGACACTACACTATTTTACAAGTTCAAGAACGCTATACAGAAACAAGAATATAAACTATAATAAATATAGTTTATGGAACACCACTCTATTACAATGATTCAAGGATACACTGCTAAATAACTATTTAAGTATAATTATTTTACATTATAAAGTACACTACTACAAGGTGATACATATGATTTCAAGTACAAGAGAACACTACTACACTACACGTAAACTAGTAAATATAGGGTTGTGAGACACTACTTCAATTCTACCCATTAGGGTACAAGTCTAAGTCCTATAAATTATAGCAAGAGTCTCCTAGAGGGAGAGTGTGACTTTGTGTATAGATCTATACGGGATTGACAACCCCGCACCTAAACTGTTAGCTATAGTTATGCCGACAGGCCTGATATGACAAACGTCATAACATTCCGACACCTGAAGAACGTCATAGAGGCCCCTAGTCAGTTTAGCATGGTTATATGAAACTCACAACAGTATTAACTAAAACATTTGTTTACGGGATTAACACTACTTCAATTATTTTATTTTAATTAATAAAACTACAGTACACTACTATACACTACAGCTGGTGGTATCCAGACATTCAAACAAAGGTTTTCATACAAACACTACTACTATACACTACAACTGGTGGTATCCAGGCATTCATACAAACATTACACTACTATACACTATAGCTGTTGGTATCCATACATTCATATAAAGGTTTTCATACAAACACTACTACTATACACTACAGTTGGTGGTATCCATGTATTCATACAAAGGTTTTCATACAAACAATACACTACTATACAATACAGCTGATGGTATCCAGACATTCATACAAAGGTTTTCATACAAATAGTACACTACTATACACTACAGATGGTGGTATCTAGACATTCATACAAGGGTTTTCATACAAACACTACTACGATACACTACTTTCCTAGTATAGAGTACACTAGTACGACATGCAGTTTAGGGAAACATACATGATATGGTTTTTTCATTAATAAGACTACATATACTATTACAGAATACAGTAACAAACATACATTATGGTCTTAAGGCCTAAGACTACTTTTCATTACTAAAGAAAATATTGGGTTTTCTGGAAGTACACTATAACATTTTCAAGGAACAAAGACAAGATTTTCATCTTAAAAACATACTTATGAACTCACCAACTTAAATGTTGATACACTTTCAAAACCACTTGTATTCTCAAAGAACCAGTAGACAGGTACACCCGCAGGTTTTGAGAAGACGAAGCTTTTAGTGTCGTATCTTTTATACTTTTGTTATACACTTTTAATGTAATACAAACTATGTATCGAATAGTTGTAAATACTTTACTTTATCAATGTAATGGTTGGGTTTGCTTTGATTACTATTATACAATTGTTGTGATACTGTTCATGACATCCTCCGCCCCCGAACGTTTCCGCCGTTCCAGTTTGGGGGTGTGACAAAAGAATAGTTTTCTTGAGGTGGCTTATATTTTTGTCGACTCTTCTTCCATACTCATTACCTTCATCTTCTTGTTGCTTCATGTCAAAAACCCAAGGTAAATTTACCTTTTTGACCTTTATGAGTTAATCTTGATATCTATACATGGCTTAATGTATTCAGATTGATGAATATTGTGAAATTTGTAAGGGTAAAATGGTTATTTAGTCTCATTTAGACAGTTTATTTGGTCTAGAAAAGAAACAAATTAATCTTGATAGCTATACAGAGCTTAATGTATTAAGATTGATGAATATTGTGAAATTTGTAAGGGTAAAATGGTCATTTAGTCTCATTCAGACGGTTTATTAGGTCTAGAAAAGAAACAACTTAATATTGATAGCTATACATGGCTTAATGTATTAAGATTCATCAATATTGTGAAATTTGTTTTTAGGAATGCAAGGGTAAAATGGTCATTTAGACTCATTTAGACGGTTTATTGATAACTATACGTGGCTTAATGGATTACAATTGATGAATATTTTGAAATTTGTAAGGGTAAAATGGTAATTTAGTCTCATCCAGACGGTTTTATTCAGTTTAAAAAGAAACAACTTAATCTTGATAGCTATACATGGCTTAATGTGTTAAGATTGATGAATATTGTAAAATTTATAAGGGTAAAATGGTCATTTAGTCTCATTCAGACGGTTTATTCGGTCTAGAAAGAAACAACTTAATCTTGATAGTTATACATGGCTTAATGTATTAAAATTGATGAATATTGTGAATTTTATTTTTTCGAATGTAAGGGTAAAATGACAATTTAGTCTCATTCAGACGGTGTAGAAAAGAAACATACGTTACGATATTACCCATAGAGGGCGTAATGGGAAAGAAAAAGAAACAATCCTTGACTATATTTTGAGGACTTTATAAATGATTAATTTTTTTTATTATTTTGTTTTTTTTTGACAGACCATATGGGGACACGATGTATGTTAATGGTGGCAGGAAGGATATTTCTAGTTAAGAGTTAGTTTGCATATTTTAAAAAGGTATTTAATTAATTACTCATAAGCAATCCTTTACTCAAATTTTTTACATTTTTAGTGTGCTTTTTCTTTTTGTATATGTCACACTTGAATTAGTAACTGATGATGTGACTTGATATTAATTCAACAAATGATGACAGTTTTTTCAAATTGCTACTTGTATCAGATGATACATCTGAGTTGCTGCATGTACTTATACAAAATTTTCTCCAAAGAGACTTTTGTTTCTCCTATGTAAAGAGATTTGCTAAAATTCCATCTAAGCAGCCACATACCAATAGGTCCTACATGAAGAAATTGAAATGTTTCTCCATGTATTGTGGTGTTACCTTTAATTATCTTCTTGTTGCTAAATGTGGTATTGTTGAATATGTTGGAAACAACATGTTTATGCTATGGTGTCATTTGTAATCTTTTGTCATGTTTATGCTAACATGTTTATATGTACATTTATATATTCATGGTCCTGTGGGAGATTGTTAGAAAATCATAGGACCATTCTATAAATGTGCGCGCGCACACACACACACACACACACACACACACACACATATATATATATATATATATATATATATATATATATATATATATAATTTAAATTCAGAAATTTTATTTTAAGTGTATAAGATTGTTGATGGACTGATATTCACTTAACATTTATGACTTAAGTTCCCGGTTTGACTCAAGATCCTCAAGATCTCTTCCATTTATCATATTAAGGTTTATCTCCATCTATAAATACATGTGATGAGGAGCAAATCAACACACACAAAATTACACAAATAAATTTGTTTTAGAGTTTGCAAAGGGGTTTTGGAGGAAGTCTTGAGATCAACTAGAAAACCAAGTCTCTTCATCAGATCCAAAAGCTTCAATGGAAGAAGGTACATATTCTTCTTCTTCTTCCGTTTGATTTCTTTCATACATATTCGAGTATGACGTTTGACTTCTAAGCTTCTGCATATAAAGATTAAGTTATCAAAATAATCAACATTAGAAACGTTGAAATATCACATTGCATCATTGTGAATTTGCCGTAGTTGTCGCTCGTATTGTAATTTTTGTTTATATTATGATTTTTGAATGAATGAATTTAATAATAATTAAATTTATGAAATTATTATTTTGAATTATGTTTATGTTTGTATTCTTATTAGACCGGACAAACGTGTCGTGTCGTATCGTGTCAAGACATAAAATGGGTTAAGAGGGATTGACCCTAACCTGACTCGCTATTTATCGTGTTGTGTTAACCCATTTATTTGCATGTTAATTTCATGCCGGGTTTCGGGTAAAGGTTTACCTTGTAAATATATTGTGTCATGTAGGGTTGAAACATTTTAAAAGTTGGAAACTAAGAGACGGAGATAGGAAAAGGAAAAAGCGAAACACTGAAGTTAGGAGGTGAAATGATAAAGTTCGTAGTAATAGTTAGAGTTGGAGAGCCAAGGGGATTGGTGGTGAGCATGAGTAAGTCACTTTAAATGTTTGAATTTTAATTTTAGTTCTTGTGTTGGGCCCACTACAAGTCTGTAATATATTATATATTTATAAAAATATGAAATTTATAAAAAATGATATATTATTAAACGAGTCATAAGTCATATTCGAGTTGAAAGTCTTGACCCTAACCCTATATGCAAGGTTCTAAATGGCGTGAGACGTGACGTGGCGGCAAGGCCAAGCCTCAAGCTTAACGAGCCATGGCGTTTTTCAAGGCGTGATGTAAGACGGCGATTTTGTATTAATTTAAAATTATATTACCACATAAATATAAATTTATATTAAAAATATAACTACTTTTTAGAAGTGTTAGATCAATAACTAATAACAAAAAGTTAACAAAAACCACAATACTAGTATCTCTGATTTGAAAAGACATAACAAAGAGCAAAAAACTGTGTCTCAAACGAAAAAACAAGCGTCATAAAACGCCATAACGCGCCATATCACGCCTTGCCACGCGCCACGCCTAACAACAACGTTATGAAGCTTTTCGTAACGGCGAAGCCACGCCTCACGCCATGGCGCGCCTTTTAGAACACTGCCTATATGTTGAAAGTCTTACCTAAACCTGCTAATTTCGTGTTGAATTGTTGTATCGTATCAGGTTTTGCCAGGTCTAATCCCCGTATCTAAAGTTTTTACTTTGTCACTACATAAATATATAATAAAATTTTAAAAACTAATAGCGTGTAATATGAAACTATTTGAAATTTTGAATAAATTATATAGAACCACTTATATCCAATAAAGTATGTAGAACTAATAAAAAAATATCTAAATAAAATATCCAAATAAAAATTGACTGTCAATTCTTTCATTTTAATAAAATTAAAATACGAAAGTCAATCAAAAGCTATAATTAAATATCTTAGTTTGTCTATAAGAATTCGAGGCTTGCCATCCCTTAAAATCCCCTATCCACTTGTAGAAAAGAACCACGGTGACTCAGTTCTCTCGCCGTCTCCCTCCCTGTTCTCGTTGACTCGCTGTTTCCTGCCGTTGACTTTATTTCTCTTTTACCGTTCATCTTTCTCGGCCTTGTGGCCGCTTGTTCGTCCTCTATCGTCGCCGTTTCACGTACATTTTCCGTTTGGTAAGACAGTAACTATGGAGGCACACGCTTACAAGTTAGTTTCACATATTAAGACAATTTCATCTTATTAACCATAAATCACATCATATTTAGTTGTTTTTATTTTATTAATAGGTGATTGAAAAATATCTTTATGTTTCAATTACTTTTGTTTAGTTTTAGAACACAGTCGGGCATGTTCTTGCGTGAAGTCTAGAATTATGAAAAAAACTTTGTGTAAATTCTTCGTCTAAAATAGAAAATTTTATCATTTGGAACAAGCCCATCAATGCTAGTGCAAATCTTTTAAATGTATGCTGATACTAGATCTATTGATGGAGATTGAAATTTGATAAGATTATTCTTAGCTAATGTTGCGGATCTATAAACTGACAAGTCAAGAAACTTATTTATTTATTTTTTGTTTATGGTTTTGATCTTTTAATTGGCTATATGTTTTGCAGTTCCTTTCATGGAAGGTAATAGTGGATCTTGTAGTTGTCTCTACAATGATATTCGGTGTTGATTTGTTTGAGGATTACCTAAGTGAACTAAAAATCGATTTCATTTAGACAAAAGTGGGGATGTTTATGTGGGTTAAGTAAATCAAAATAGGGACGTTGTAGGTCAAATGAATCAATATAGGCACATGAACTTAGACGTAAAAACAGGTTAACCAGTTCAATTATTTGAGGAAATGAGTTTTAATTAATTCTCATGGCTGTGTAATGGGTATTCTATATCAATACTTAGCCATATATATGTTGGTTAAAGCTTCCAAAAACTTGTCGCATAAGTGTTACTGCAATGATTAATACTTTAATAGCCCTTTTTGGCTTGAAAAGAGAAAACGTACCTGCCTCTCTATGTATTCCAACCGAGTTTAGAATGGCCTTTAACGTAAAAATCAAAAGCAAAGGTTAAAACATACGTATACACATTATGCACCATATAGCTTTGTGGAAATTATGCCTTCCAAAATTGTCAAGTTTCGATATTTCAAGGACTAAAATTTTAACTTGACGTGACATGTTTTCACCATTAAACGGTTGTGGTAGATGCAATTAATGAGGAATCAGATTCAACGACAACTTTCTCTTCTTTTCAAAAGGTGTTTGGTGGCTCCATTAATATGCATGTACTAAATATTCCTCGTGTTGGGTAGTGACTTAAACGTCACAAGAAATATATAACGCTGAAGGTCTGAACCAGTTCATTTTGATCATCACAAAAATATACATCACCATTTTTAGCTCTTTGTAATCTTTTTGTTCCAATTTTGTAAACACTGAAGTTACAGTGGATTGTTTTTCGGCTTCCCACCCTCATGGTTTTTCCAGATTTGGGTTTTCCATGTGAATCATTGTATCTTTTTTATGTATCGTTTTCATTCATTTTTCATTGGTGGTTGATTATTGTTTGATATTTTGATCTTATTCCGCATTGAACCAATATTATTCTAAGTTATTCGGATTCTTGGAGTGCAACCACATTGGTCTTTTACTACATAGCTCCAAAAGCAAATTCAAAACTCAAAGGCTGGGGATAAAAGTCAACATATTTACAATTAGGGTTTATACAATGAAATTTAAACATTTTGCAGGTGTATTTCGTATGAAAAGTTTAGAGGGACATATGTATTGTATTTTAATCACTTAAAAGTTTTATTTTTAAATAATTCGAAGATATGATTATTATTATTGAGCTTTTAATTGTTTGCTGAGACTTAAGTTGCATATTGTAACTAATATTATTTCAATTTTATGTAGAAACATTATATATGTACCGGATCGTGATGTCGAAGCATGAAGAAAGCTGGTGAAACCGACTTTCATAAACAATAACATGTGGAGGAGTTTTGAAAATCTTGGGAAGGGTGAAGAGTCATCGACACATAACTCGTAATGGTTGTTCTATCTGAACTTCCAAAAGGATCTTCACCTTCTTCATCAACTCATAGCCATATTATATCAACATGTGGTCCTAGATCATCAACTCAGGATGATAGATATGATGTATTTTTAAGTTTTAGAGGTGTTGACACTCGTCTTAGTTTTACTAATTATCTTTATGAGGCCCTTATAGATGCCAATATCAATACCTTCTTGGATGATGAAGAGATTGAAACAGGGGAAGATCTAAAACCAGAATTAGAGAGCGCAATTAAGGCATCTCGGGCTTCTATTATCGTATTGTCTAAGAATTACGCTTCTTCAACATGGTGCCTCGATGAATTGGTGATGATCCTTGAGCAACGTATGTCCTCTGACCATATTGTAATCCCCATCTTTTATCATGTGGAGCCCACCCATGTTAGGAAGCAACAAAGTAGCTTTGGAGATGCCATGGCTAAACATAAACAAATGATGAAGGTAGAGACAAATCCAATTAAAATAAATCAATGGGCTAAAAAGATGGACCGGTGGAGTAAGGCACTTGTAGAAGTTGCTAATTTAAAAGGAAAGGATGTAAAAGGAAGGTAACATCTTTCTTACCCATATTTTCATACACCTTCAACTTTGTTTGAGTAAACACATGAAATTTCATTACCACATTCCCCATATGCATTCAATAATTTTTTTTAGTATCATCAAATTCGCATATTCTTCATTCCTTAATAATGGGGATGACAAAATGAATCTAAGTATCCTGTTATGTGATCCCATAAATCAGTTTATATAGATAGATTAACTTTTACGATAGTTTTTTCACACTTGTTACACATTTAGTATTTTATCATAGGTTAGTTCATTTAGATAAATGTTTCACTTATTTTTATATGCTTCTATTAAAAACCAAATTTTAACCATTTGATTTGCGTCTACTGTTAAATATACAATACCACTTCCAAACACTCGTTTTTATGATTAAATAACTTCTCTTACATGTAAGTAAAAGATATCCATTCTTCACTCTACACGTATCCTTGTATCTTTTCTTTCTATAGACTATCCACGGCTGAGGCTCATTGGGCTTATCCAAATTAGGCTCACATGTGTGGTGCGTGGTACTGGGATACGATCCTTATAAAGTTAGATGACCCATTAGTGAAATCTTGTATTACATTTGTAGCTTTGGTCTTATTATACATATATTTATGACCTCACTAGCTTATATGGTAAGTTCAAACACAATATGGTTTTGATGTGAAAAACTTATTAAAAGTACTAACTATTATATAATTTCGATTTAGATCTTTAGATGAATTAAATATCCAAATCTGCTTTGTTAGTTTGTAGATTGTGCATTGAAGTTCTTCTTAAATCAACTTTCAGGTTTGAGAGTGATTTAATCGAAGAAATTGTAAAAGACATCTACCGTCGATTACGTATACCCTTAGGGAGTGTTCGGTCATTTCTTATTGGGATGGAATATCATATTAATTTTGTCACTTCATGGTTGAAAGATGGATCCTCACATACGGCAGACATACTTACTATTTATGGTATAGGCGGGATCGGGAAGACATCATTAGCCAAACATGTCTATGGGCTATATTCTCGTGAATTCCACACAAGTAGCTTCATTGAAGATATCACAAGGAAATGTGATGAACAGTTTAATGGGTTGCTTGATTTACAAGAACAACTCTGCAATGACATTTCAAAAACAAGTTCAATTAAATTTCATGATGTTTCGATATACACCGCAAAGATAGAAAATGCACTGGCCCGTAAAAAGGTGTTTGTAGTTCTTGATGATATCAGTACCCTTGTTCAGTTGGATGCATTACTTGGAAGCAAAGGTTTTCATCCCGGAAGCAAAGTTATAATAACCACAAAGGACAAATGGTTGACAGAGAGTTGTGAACTATTCAAAAGAAACATTAAACCCAAACATGTAAAAGACTTCCTTGAAGGCTTACATGAGATTAAATCACGACAACTTTTGTGTTCCCATGCGTTTATGTGTAACCATCCCAAGGCAGGTTATGAAGAGGTGACAGATAAGCTTATGAAGTATTGTCAGGGACATCCATTGGCTCTTGAAGTTTTGGGTAAGTCTCTGTATAATCGGGATGTGGCTTACTGGGAAGGGTGCATGGAAGGGCTAAAGAAAGAAATTAGTTCCCCTATAAATAATGTCTTAAGAATGAGCTTCGACACTTTGCCATCAAACAACGATAAGGAGTTGTTTAAGCATATTGCTTGTTTTTTCGTCGGAACAGATAGAGATGTTAGCGAAACAATATTAGAGGCATGTGATATAAACACAAGATCCGGAATCACGAATCTCATTGACAGATGTCTTCTTAGTATTGGACCGAATAATGAATTGAAGATGCATCAGTTGGTCCAAGAGATGGGAAGATTTGAAGTACGTCAAGAATCACTTGACAAGCCATGGAAGCAAAGTCGATTATGGTGTCATAAGGAGTCATTCAGAGTGTTGAAACAAAAAAAGGTAAGAGGCCATGTATACTTTTAGTAGTCTGAACGCCCAAAATATTTTGCATTGCCTAATTTGCTTATTTGCCTTTTTTTTTCTTCTTAGGGTAAGGGAAATCTTCTAGGCCTTGCCCTTGACATGCGCATGCTTGAGAAAGAGAAGTTGGGAGCATCATTTGAGCTGAAAACAGATGCATTGAGTAACATGGATAGTCTTATGTTACTACAACTCAATTATGTGCACATGTATGGGTCTTATGAGAACTTTCCAGAGAATTTACGAGGCTTATGTATGCATGGGTTTCATTTAAAGTCTATACCTGCAGAATTACCTATAGTGAATCTTGTTGGTCTTGACATGTCATATAGCAATATCGAATCATTTGTAAGTTGTTATAGTAATCCACAACGACTTGAGAAGAGGCAAAAGGTAAACCTATCTTGATTTATTATTCATCCACGTGAGTTGATCAAATTCAATACTATACTAACTTATTTCCATTTTGTAGGTGGATGGATCGTGCTTAAAAGAGAAAATATTGTTTGCTTCACTAAAGATTCTTAATTTAAGTTTCTGCAAACAACTTCATAGTGTTAGTGACTTTGATCAACTGCCTGTGCTTGAGAGGTTAATACTTAGAAATTGCATTGGTTTGCTTGATATTTGTGAATCAATTGGGCAATGTGTTGAACTTGTCCTCATTGATCTGAGCTACTGCAAGAAGCTTGAAAAACTTCCAAGAAATATAGGGAAGTTGAAGAAGGTTAAAACAGTGTTGCTAGATGGTTGTAATCTTGATGAATCTCGAATCAAGAATATGGATGTGGATTCACTGGAAATATTCACGGTTAACAACATTCACATAAACAAAAGAACCTCTTTCTCTTCCTTTGTGGGTTCCATACCACATGATTTGAAGTCCTTTGCAATGTCTTTACCGAGGTCTTTAGTAAGGTTGTCACTTGCAAATAATAAATTGTCCCATGAATCCTTTCCCACAGACTTTAGTTGCCTATCCATGTTAAGGCATTTATATTTAGATGGTAATCCTATCATTTCCATGCCTAGTTGTGTGAGAACCCTTCCTAGACTTGAGATACTTAGCATGGAGAATTGTAAAAAATTGAAGTCAGTCGAGTATCCTCCACGTACACTAAGAGAGTTGTCTATTAATCCTTTTGATGTGCATTATGTAAAAAAAGTTGTATTTGATCCAGAAATGTGCCCACTCAAGCTATCCGTAAACTGGTTAAATTACTTATCTTCGGTAGATTGCACACGTGGGTCGTACGAAATTGAAGGTGTGGTCAAAATCCAACCAATGGCTAGTGTTGAGGAAAAAGTATTACATCGCTTGGGCTGGACTAATTTAGACTTCCTTAATGAAAGACGCGTGAGAACTAATTCTTCAGAATCTAAAATCGAGGTTTTGTCTAGTATTTATGTGAATATGTATAATATTATTATTAATGTGATTAACTAAGGTGGTTATATTTGACAGATGATGATTTACGAATTTGCAATATTCAGCACATTGTATGAGGCGGAGGAGATGCCGAGTTGGTTTAGGCATAGAAGTGTGGGACCATCAATATCATTTACCATCCCATCATCATCATCATCATCTCCAAACAACCTTACAGGACTCAACTTCTGCTCTATACAAACATCAGAACCTTCTGCTGAGTGTTTTTATTTATCATATGGTCAGTTCCCCATTACGCCAATGATGACAATTAGTAATATAACAAAAAACCGTAGGTGGATATACGAACGTTACAGGGATAAATTTAGTGAAGGTCTAAAGTGTTGGGTGATGTTAAGTCATTGGATGTTTGGGATGAATGAAATGGAGGCTGGTGACCATATTACTATTACTGTTACAGAACCATATGGTGAAGTTATAAAGGAGTGTGGGGTGAGTCTTGTGTATGAAGATGGAGAGAAGAAGGATGAAGAAGAAGATGTGTTGGGTTATTACAAGTCATGGAATCACATAATTGGTGGAGATCTCTCTCCTTTTCAAACAACAACCGGAGAATACCTCCTAAACAACACACGTTTTTTTGAGACTGGCATTGAATTGTATCCATATCATCGGAAATTCATTACTGATGGCCCCAACTTTCAAGGTAGATGTTATTGTTGTTAAATACATTTCCGTAATGTCTTATTTGTAATGACTTATTTATTTTTAGTAGATAAATAAATGTTTCATAAACCAAAATCCACCCATTTATCATTGATTTTGTTGACCTCTACTATAAGAGTTTGTTTTTATAAAATATGAAAAATAAAATTTCTACTTATAATTTTTTAAAGTGATCTGTTTGAATGGGTCTATGTTAACTGATTAAGTCATCATATGTTGGATGACATAAATATTGGGACCCAATACAAAATCATCAAACCTTCTATGTTAATTAACACATAACTGTTTGTCTGTTTTCAGAACAAAACGAAAAGTATTGGTTCAGAGCTTTTTCTCAAAGAAATTCTAGCACGATTGGTAGCGCACGTGAGGTATACATTTTTGACACCCAAACCTTTCTCTCATCAAATGAATAAAAGGCATACACAACCAAAGATGTTGTCATCAAATTTCTTGAATGGCTTAGGATGTAATAAAATAAAAGGAGTTATAACCTTGCAATGGATGCTTGAAAAAGACAACATCAAAACATAGTTGGGGCTGATATGATAGGGAATGAAATTTGTCTAATATTCTCTAACTTTTAATCTTAGAGTGGGTGCATACGAATTACGATACCTAATTCCTTCATTTAGGGCTCTAAATTCGGTGTTTTTGGTTGTTATCAAGGTCTTTTGGTTTTTATTTATTTACGATCAAATGTTTGACGCTATCGTGTAAATTTATCTTTTATTATTATTATTTTTTTTAAATTTTAATCATACAATTGAGTTTCCTCTTCTGTCAAAACCTCATACAATGCCTCTACTAGTCTACTGTACTTTTTTAATACAAGCTTAATATTGGCCCTAAGGGCCTCTTCCTCATTCTGAACATCCACCAATTCATTTACCTACATTTCATTTTCCTCGGCTTTTTTGAATCTGAATTGATTTCTGACCCTTTAATAAGTTTGTTGATATTGGAGTAGTGACCATAAGGAAGAAGTGGGCTTGTTTATTAGAGTTCTCATCAGATGATGACCGGATCTCCACTTGAGTTGATATTTCTCCACAACTTTTTTCCCATGCATGTGCACTTTCTCATTTGTCTTAACTTCTTGATATTTCTGGAAATTATATGATTCATGCTTCACAACTTTTTTTTAACATTGAAATCATTGGAAAAATGATTTTTTCGGCCATATCTGTGAAACTTAACAGCATGGCCACTTCAGATTTTATGGTGGTTTAAACTTTCTTCATCTTTGGAGGTTTATACTGTGGGGTAGCATTCTGGAAAGTGTTAAATGGAGGTTGTACGTTGTTTGTAATCTTTTCTAAAAGATGATTTCCTCTGTTTGGATTTTTTTATGAATTTGTGGAACTTCTTTGATAGAGAATCCAAAATTTTATCACATTTTTTGGAACCCAACTTTCCGCGGACTCTATCTCTGGTTAATTTACCCCAAATGTATTGGGGTTCACTTCGTAGTTTGTATTTCCTCCAAAAAACTTTATACAATTTTGAACTATTATTTGACTACCAGAGATCATTATTCATTGGATTCCCTCTAATCAATGGAAATGGTCCCACCGAATTGTATTGGACTTTGAACAAACAATTTTTTCGTGTTATGCTACTTCTCCATGAATATCATGTGTAGTGATAAACTGCTAAGATATTTAGATATTTAGATCACAATTCTCACTGTTTACCATTGACCTCCTAGACTAGACATAAGTTTAAGATTTATATTTTTTCACTTGAAGCCTTTTCAACTTGCTAACAAGCATACTACACAAGTCAAGGGTTTCAGTTAGTGACTATTATAATTTTTGCATTCATTTAGGCGTTGTAGTCTTCTATTGCTATTCATTAACATCTTTCACGTATATTTAGCTGATTCACATATATCTACGAACAAACTTAAAGAAATCTTGTTGTATTGTATTGTCATCATGTTTCGAAGTCACTAGGGTTGAGTTCTTTCCATTCAATGCACAATCTATAATAGATGTTTACAGGTCTACCATGCTAATAACAATCTATCACACTCTAGAAAACAATAAGGAATTGTTTAAGCATATTACTTTTTTTTTATGGAGTGTTATTAATAGAGGTCTTCTTAGGATAGGACCAACCAACAGGTTAAGAATGTATAAATTTCTTCAAGAGTTTTGGAGAGATGTTAATAAAAAATCTAAGAAGCCATGAAAACATAGTCGACTATGGCGTCACGAGGACTCATTAAGTCTTTTGAATTAAGAAAATGTAATATAATATACATACTCCTAAGTTTCTATCTGTTTTCATAGCATTTTGTATCATATCTCTATATAGTTATATAACTTTTAAAATTTTCTTACTTTTCCTTTATTCACAGGGCAAGGGGGAATCTTCTAGGTCTCGTCCTTGACATGAAAATTCTTGAGAAAGATGGTTGTCTGAATTCAAAATAGATGCATTTAATAAGATGGGTAACCAAATGCTACTTTAAATCAATAGCATGAAACTCAATGAGTTATATCCTAATTTTTTCCAGAAGAATTAAGATGGGTTGCTTATTGTCACCTTTAGTAACGATTTATCTTTTTGTTTTTTGTTTTGATAGTTGTATCCTTGATTGCCAAAAACAGGGGAAAACAATATGAATGGTTTTTGAGTTAATTAATACACATGTAATGAATATGATGTAAGTCGTAATGTTGTTTTTATTATTTTATATATTTGTTAATTTTTTGTTGTTTGGTTCATGTGATTGAGAGAAAAGACTGTAATTTAATTGCTGAGTTGTCATGATTCTCATGATTCTCATGTTTTAATGTTCAGTAAGGTGAAATTCAAAGTTATATAACTGGGAAAGTGAATTTTGTAGTCACAAGTTTGTCCATTTCCATGCCGCTCTTTTGGTTATAGAAGCCCCTAATTTCATAATGTTGTTGGTTATGCTTCTTGATTCTGTATGATTATAGAACAGACACATTTTTGTTCTCTTGTTTCCTTTTTCATATTTATGGTCAACCAGAGGAGTGCTACTCTCTGCTTGGGCCACCCGACATATATACCATTCGCATGACATCATCAAGTGATTGTCATTGGTACTTTTTAAAAGCATGTGGAAGAGGAAGAAAGCTAGCAAAAACAATCTAATACATTTTAAAGTGGCGACACAATAGTATATATTATCTGACCATTGCAAAATAATTTGTATACTGATTTCTAAAAGGAACAATCTCAACTGTAGTCTCTGTTATCATTTCAGAAAGTGTTAAAATGGGGAAATGTTCAGATGGGTTTAAATTGGTGACACAATTAGATACGTACCTGATATATATAATCTCTAACCATTGCAAAATAAGTTGTGTAATAATTTTTATAAGGAACAATGTCAAGTGCAGACAGAATTAAAATCTCTTTTATTATTTCAGAAGGTGTACATTAATTGTAAGGGATAATGTTCTATGTGGTGTTAAAAATGATACCCGTCGTTAGTGGCATCAAGTACTCATTTTGGCACTTTTGTTGACGGTCCATGGAATAATTTGCAGGGTGAAATGGTTAATTCTAAACTTGGGAAGATAGCTTACTAGATTATTAATTTATTATGATTTACATGGAGGTGGCGTGGCAACTTGCAATGATCAACGGATTTGGATCAATTTTGGAGGTGTCGTTACTTTTTGCGAAAGTAATCGATAATATGGCTTTGGGGATTATCCCGATCTTAGTGGTTGTTATATTTCAGGAAAATATGAAGGTGATTGCTATTGTGTCAACACTTTACAGATTTGATTTGTATGTTTTGTCAAAGATATCACTGCAGATTTCATGCTGATTTTATGCTTTAGATTAATCAACAAAATATCTTTGCTATCATAGTCTTTTATTGTCAATAATTGTAGATAATTTAGTAAGCTGATTTATAGGCTAGAAATCTGTAATTTAGGTTGATAATTTGCTTGTATATTCGGTATATATTGAGGATTCTTCTGAATGAGCAAACAAATATTTTTCCCAAATACAAGTCTCTAAATTGTCATGGTATTAGAGCCACAATTCTAATCAGTGTCTAGTCTTTCTTTTCTCACTTGATCCTAGTTTAATATCTTCCTCTTAGTTATTCTTGATCAAGTTCTTGTAGCTTCATGTCTACCACGTCCTTAGGAAAATGTGATGCTTTCTTTGTAATGCCCAAGTTGTCAGATATTTCTTTTGCTACTTATTCAAAAAATAATAATATATGTGTTTTATGGGAAAGGGTCGTACATTGCGCGTACATAGTGTACACACTGCGTAGACAAGTGAGGCGCGAAGCGGGGGAAGTCCCTGCGTACGTTGGGCGTACCCATGCGTACGCTAGGAGTAGGCTGGCCAGATGCAATCCCCAAACTTTAGGGTTTGCACCTTATTTAAGCACCTTATGTCCCTAAAATTTATGTCCCTAAACTTTAGACCCGAACCCTAAGCTTATTGGATGCATTTTGAGCTTACTATGAGCATTTTTGGTGTTATTTGGTGATTTTGAGGAAGAAAGAGTTTGAAGAAGGAGTAAGGACGTGAAGAGGGCTTGTAAATCCAGAAGTTTACCATCAATTTTGACCCATTTGAGGTATAAAGCTTTAAACTTGACCGTTGCATGCTTAGATCTAATTTTGGGATGTTTTATGTTATATTTTGATCCCATAGTTGAGGTTCCTTGAGTTTTAGAAGTCTCATATGAGCTGTCCTTTTAGGCTCTTGGAGGTGTTTGGAGCCATAAAAATCGGACCTTGATGGTTTAGCCTCAACCATGAAAGTGCTAGATAGCATCTAAGTGAGCTTATGGACTTAATTTGTGTCTTAATCCCCATCCATGCATGCAAAAGCATAAAGTTTGTAACTTTATGGTTTAGGACGTTTTTATACGCTTGAATCTACGTTTTGGACGTTAGGACTTAATGGATTAAGTCACAAGAAAGTTCTTAGGTTGGTTGGCCAGTACGCATGTGTCACACCCCGAAACCGAAGGCGGAAACGTTCCGGGGCGGAGGACGTCATGTAAAGTATCACAACCAATGTACATAGTAAACATAGTAAACAAAACCATTACATTACATAGAAGTATTTACATTTTTTTGAAAGCGAAGTAATACATGTTTTACATATACATTAGTATAATGAAAGTAAAGACGAGACCGCTAAAATAATCCGTCTTCTCCAAAAGATTGCGAGATACCTGTCTAACGAGGACCTGAGAATACAAGCAGTTTTGAAAATATCAGCATAAAGCTGGTGAGTTCATACATGGTTTGTTTCTGGTAAAAGAACAAGTTTCCTTTGGTTTTCTGAAAAAGTTGTTATCCAAGAAAATCCCATATTTTCTTATAAGAGAAGTTTAGTTATCCATTTGTTAAACAACCTGGTTAAGAAAGTTAAGTTATCCTAGGAAAAACCTTTATTTTCCTTAAAACTTGCTGGTTGGTTATCGATTCGGAATGAAGTGTACAAGTATCTACCATACTTGTAGCGTTTAAGTGAAGTTTCCTGAAAGCCTGGTTATCCTTGAAAAGTACATTAGTTTTAACACGTATATAAAACTAATAAGGAGGTAGTAAATTAATTACTAAAGTAAATTTCCATAATCTAAGTTGCGAGTTCATAACCATACAATAGACTAGATAAGGTTCGTAACGGGGCCAGTATCATTTTATGACTTTTGTCACCTGTGGACCAGTCGATCCCACTGTAGCTAGCAGCCAGGTGCGGGGTAGTCAATCCCGTATAGATCTATACACTCAAGTCACGTTCTCCCTCCACAAGATTCTAGTTACAGGGGTAGTTGTGACAACCCGATATTTCAACTACATGTAAACGACCTAAAAAGTCAAGTATTGTAACCACGTTAGTTGTAATAAAATTGACTTCGAAAATAAAATATCCAAAAATCACTAATTAAATTACCTATTATGTTAGAAGTCATTAAACCGTGATCGTACGTAAAAAGAACGCCCAAATCCGACTTCGTATAAGAAAGTTAGGAATTTTTCAAGTTCGGATTAACGACAGACGGCTAAAAACTCGAATCAGAGATCGAGCGACTTTTGGCCGGAATGACCTAAACGAGAATCGAAGGTCTCAACAATGGTATTTCAACGGTAAAAAGTCTGGCAAAAACCGACGTCAGATAAAGAAGTTATGAATTTCTAAAGAAATTTCCTTACCGCGACCTTTTAAAAATAAATAATAAAAATAATTTCGGAATTTGCCGACGGGATCTAAACGAAAGTTGTAGAATATGGTCTCACCTTCGTGTGGATATAAAGAACGTCAAAAACGAAGTTCGTATGAAGAAGATATGTATTTTTGAAGTTTATTAAATAATTTATATATAAATTTAATTAAAAACCCTTGGTATTATCCAAAGGGGAGACACCAGATAGGGCCGAGTTACGCCCAGCGTAACCCCCGTACGCCTAGCGTACGCGAGGCCTTGGCCTCGGATCGTCCACGTCGCGCCTGTGCGAGGCTATGCCCCGTCCCATCCGAGCTCCGAGGCAATCGAGGACTCGGTCACGTATGACGCATGCGTACGCCCCGCATACACGCGTACGCCCAACGTACGAGGTAGGTTCCCAGCCCCTATAAAAGGGATGCGAGGGTTCCGGGAAAATCAAACCATTTCTCTCATTTCTCTTACGTTCTTGCTTCGTTTTCCGTGCCCGTGCTACCCCGAAGCCCCGATCACTTTGCTCGAGTCCCGAAGGTCGTTCGTGCTCCCGAGATTCCTGAGAATCCCGAGGAAATCCACTTTCTCGAGCCGAAAGTTTGTCCGGTTTTCATCCCGCAACCTCCGATCTTACAACTGAGTTCATACCCCTATAATTCACACTTTTAAATGTTTTATGAGTACTTTTACATGCTTTTAGGGGGGGGGGGGGGAATACAAGTAAAACACTCGATTATTATCGTGTGTTATATAAACTTTCACTATACGCTTTTTTATGAAAGGAATCATATATGATTTAAAACTATTAAAGGGAAACTTTCATATGCAAATTATACCACGACAACATTTTATCTTTTGAAATGAGAAACGATTTAAGTATTTATATAAATCAGATACTTCGCTTATGCTACACTTCTGTGTGTCGGTTTGGCACTACAAAAACTACACCTTTCATAACAAGTGATCATTTTCACTAAGGGTTTATTATACAAACAAAACACACTTTTAGGAAACTATAATAGGTATATTTTTACGAGAATACTACAAACTTTTACATACATGGAAATACTATTTCAAGAAGCTACTTTCATATACAATAACGAACGAACGTTTTCACACGTAAATCTGTTTTATACTAAGTTTTGTGAGACATTAACTTCACGTACGTTCGAGTACACATTTCAAGTCATGTATTATATACCAGAATCCCTTGGAGGGGGAGCATGGTGTTTGTGTATAGATCTATACGGGCTTGACAACCCGCGCCCTAACTGTTAGCTACAGTCCACCATTTGGGGTGACAAACGTTAGAACATTCCAACGCCTGAAGAACGTTGTGTATAGGCATTCCTTGTCAATAGTATGGTTATAAAACTCACATAGAGTATTAAAAACACAATGATTTACGGGCTTTTTCAGACGTATTGGAAATTTTATACGTACATACATTTACTAGAAACAAACATTGGTCTTGAAAGAAGGCTACATTTATACTAGTAGAAAATATAGGATTTTCTAGGAACAAGAAAATAAAGAACAAAAACATTTCATTTCATACAAACATGGTCATTAAATCCTTATGAAACTCACCAGCTTAAATGCTGATCTACTCTTTCAAAACTACTTGTATGTCCCAGGGATTCAGTAATTACAGGTAACAAACAGGTTTTGGAGAAGGGAAGCTACGACGCCAGTTTAATTTCATATTGTGACATTATATTGTAATTGGTTTTGAACATGTACTCTTTTAAACAATGTAAACTTTCAACTATATATATGATGGTTTTATTGCTTTCTTTACTATGTATTAATTTGTTACGTTACCACATGAAGTCATCCGCCCCCGAACGTTTCCGCCGTTCCGGTTTGGGGGTGTGACAGATTGGTATCAGAGCAATGTTTGTAGTGAACTATGTATATCGAACCTCATAAGATATACAAACTATAAATGCTTAGGGACTCAAAGTCTCTGACAAAAGTTTTCGTACCTAAAATCCTTATTTCATATAAATAGATTATTTTAGGTTATGAAAATCCAAAATACATGCATACAACGACACATTTTCATGATGAGAACTATACAAAAGTATTAAGACAAGTTGGACACTACGATTAGTTCTCGAGATATGTAATCAAATTTGGGACGAATATAGCCTGATCAACTATGTTTATCCGAAATTAGACTAACGTATATCGAGGAATGATCGTAGTGAGCAACAAGTCAAAACTTAACAAAATAGACACTAGTATCTAACGTACAATTTAAATACTATAGGAGTATTTGGTGCATACAATAGATTAATTAGTATTACATGTCTCAAGTTTTGTTCAGATCTTATAACCCTATTCTCGTATATTCAAATGGCTGGATTTCACCCGCATGGGTACCCCTACTACCCGAACCAAGGCAACGGAGGATGGATAAAGGAGGATCCGGAAGAGGACGAAGATCCTATCGAGTTAGATGGAGGGGAAGACTCTGGTACAGAATCAGAACCAGAGATAATCAACCCTCCAGCCATTAGGAGGAACTTCCAAGGACCGACTCCCGTTTGGGGAAGTCACCTCGTCCACTGGAGCCAACAACAAGGGATACGCTCTCCCTACGGTATGTGTCGAGACTTCTACGACATCAGGGACGGAGGTTCAGCCGACCGAGCACTTCCGACGATGGTAGGTAAGCTGGCCAACCAGTCCTACCAATCGGGGGTTCAAGCAAACCGAATCCGAGAAGTCAACGTGGAAGTACAAGTCCACACGGCCGATATCCGCCGTCTGGATAGGTTGCAGAATGACATCCACCTTCGCGCCGAAGCATTCCAAGCACAAACGAATGCAGCCCTCGCAGAATTGAGGGAACAACAAGCCGCCTTCGATAGGCGTCTTATGGACTCGAAGCAATCGGATGCTGAGTCGAGCTCCAAGCGCACACTACAAGAAAAAGACCCTTTTACGACGCGCAAACCACGACGCTCATTGATTTATGTTACGCAAAAGAGAGTGACATTAAAAAAGTGTAATCTCTTCAAAAAATTTAAGGATTTAGGTCATGCATTATTGCGTGCCCTTAAATTAGTGTCTCATGTAAAAAAACTAAAAACATGGAGGGCACTTTATCTAAAATGTGCGTTGACTATGAATGTCATTTTATATTTTTAAGGAAACGCGTGTCTCTCCTTTAGAGGGAAAATGAAATCCCCAAAAATTTTAGAAATCCCCAAAAATGTTAGACCCCGCTGTTTTCTTCTACATTCGTTTCGATCTCTTCTCTAATATCTTCTCTCCTTCGTCTCCGCCCCTCACCCACCTCCACTACCTCCAACCCACACCGACTCTTCAGGCCCGCACGACGATGATGTACCGGCCATATCGACCAACACTTCATCCATCATCACCATTTACAGCTCTCTGTCCCCACTCAGATCCCACACACCGCTGCCCCTAACCTTCTCCTTCAAAATGAAAGCAACACTCGATGATTCTTCCTCTACCGATGGTCCCACCTCCAAATCACCCGAGACTGAAATTTTCGTGGACCGACTCTCGCAGGTAGGTCTGCGTTATCGGAGTGGCACAGAGAAGAAAGTCGACGCACGGAAGAACAAGAAGTCTGGGAAGAAATCCGGTGGGAGTTCAGTATCTAGGGAAAACATGTACCTCCCACCGATGCCTTTGAAGGAGCCGATTTCAGGTTGAGTGAAAGTGGATTTCGGGTTCAACTCTTATTCGGAGAGGATGAATAGGTGGGTGGGGCCCTGAAAACACCATACGTCGTCGATCATTTTTATTCAGGTTTATGAACTCATCATTTTTTGTCTTTCACCATTTTTATATGAATTAATATGAATTTTTCTTATTTATTTCCACAAAAGTGCTCAAGAACTTTGACATTCGATCTCATGAAATTCCGGAAGTGGTGTGCTTTCTTTAGTTGTGTTATTCCTGTTTGAAATTCCTTGGAGAATCTCCAGCAACTCGATCTTGTTCGCAAACCCTACCACCAAGTTTGAATTCGGTACGTTTTCGTCTCTTAAAACACACGATTTTGACTGATAAAGTGGTGTGCTTTCTTTGGCTATGTTATTCCTGCGGTTCTAGTATGAACAAGGCCGTTCGTAAACATGGGCAAGATGGGCCTATGTAAAGGGCCCATTTTTTTAATACTCCATTCATGAATCAGGCCCCAAATGCAAAGGAGATGATAGTCGGCACTCGGCAGAATGGAACGTCATCGACAATTCAACGAGCACTGATGGTCGATTAATCTTTCGATTATCGATTGTTTTCATCCCCTCTCGAGTCCTACTAATCAGGTAATCGTTATTGTAGCATTTATGTTATCAGAAATTTGTGTTTTGGAATAAGGGTAAGATGATTATTTTAGTTTTATTCAGTGTTCATCAAGGTGGGGTATACTGTTATGCGAGTGGTGGTGGACGTATCAATGCTTGTTTGGAGTTCAAGGAATGGTTAAAGATTTTCACCTTGCAGGAATCGAGGTTTTTGAATTTTCTTGTAATGAAGCTTGATTATATATTTAATTAGGTCATTAGTGTTGTAAGTACTTTTTGTAGATTATGTAGGAATTTCAACTGTACAGGTAATCATGGATGTTGTTTACAACCGTACAAATGAAGTTGATGATAAATACCCTTACACCACATCATTCTTTGGTATAACAAGGTATTACATCCTTAACATAATTTTTAAGTTTATCATAATTAATTTATTTGGCCGAGAGAATTTGGGTTTTCCATCTTTTTATAACATTTGTTATTCATTCCAAATTCAATGGAACATGTAACCAACTAACCATGAAACATGAATTATATGAAAATTTTCAAGGCTTGTCCATAATATCACTTGAACCTCATTACATAAGCATATCATTCTTCATTTGAAGTTGATTTCTATAAAGCCAAAATTTAAGTTTTATTAATGTTGTTGTGTATCTATTTACTTATTACATGTATATTATTATAGGTATATTACATGCTGGATGGGAGTAACTATTGAACTTCTCAGGTTGTGGTAAATTCATCTTCCTCCTCTTTATTTATCAGTTCCTTGAAGACAATCAACTGATTTGGAACCAGATAACAATTTCTTGGATCCAAGCATCTCAGAGTTATTTTAACAGTTAGTATTTAGGAAGACGTTTTTCTAGTTGTTATAAAAGGCGGCTGCTTAGATTCATGTTACAAAAGGAGTCTGCTTAGTTAGAATTTTGACAGTTAATATTTTATTTCCGTTTTTCTCTTTTATTATATTCAAGATTGTGCATTTTTGTCATTTATGCAGGTGCTTAACATACAACAACTATACAGAATCAGCACCATGTATTGGGATGACAAATACGGGACCCACGGTGTTTCATCAGAAGTAAGTTACTACTCACATAACAAATATGAATTCCATCTCTTAAAAAAACTTAAATCCTAAGGGCATTTTCGTAATTAGGTCATTTCAAATATGAATTCCATCTCATAAAAAAAACTTAACTACCACTTCACAACTTTATTTTCTCTACCACTTCACTTGTCCTTTCATCTCCTCTTTATTTTCTCTACCACATTGGATTTGATGTATATTTAACTGTTTGTTTATGGAACTTAATACTATTTTTTTTCTTTTGTGCGGACTGAATCGATGTCAGATGCGTTTAAAGGAAAAACCAATCATGCTTCAAAGCAGGTAATATTTGTTGAATCTTTATGGTCTTTTCATACATCTTTGCCCTTACTGTTATCCTTTGTTAATTGTTTGAACAGTGTTGAGCATTCTGGAGGTCAACGTGTGTGCCTTGACCTACAGAAACTGGACTGGTTTTCCCTTTTCCCAGGCCATGTAGATAGTTAAAAAAATGGAAACTGACCAAAAAAAACATTTAACATAAACATAATTCGACAGTGGTAGGTATTGAAGGACATAATCCAAGTGGGCACTATTTAATTGCAACAAAAATTGTTGATTATGTACCGTTATCAGTCCCTGATGATGAAAATATTCCTCAAAAGTTGTGGATGAAGATAACAAGCCTGTTGATTTATCTGATATAACATCAGATTTATCATTGGTGTGTAAAGCTTGTTCTTCATTTTACTAAAGTACCCCTTTAAGTATACTATCTGGTTTCTCTCTGATTACGTACATCTCATCTTTGAGCAAATTATTGCTTCAGGCCCTTACACCACGACTGACAACTTCAGTTGCTTATACTGGTGAGAATTTACAATTTTAACCCTGTAACTATTCAAAAATCAAAACCACTCTAAACTAACAATCATTGTATTTAACTTATTAATAGTTAGGGCCTTTCATTGAGTCGGAGCACCCCGAGATCAAGAAAGAAGCTTTAAACAGGACTTATGATGATTTATTCCATCTGCTGAGTCAACGCAGGGATGTTTTCAAAATTCAAGTAATATTTTTCTTTTTTCTTTTTTCTTAATTTAATATTTTTACGTTTGTGACAACAGCTTTTATCCTCTGTACCCACTCCTGTGGGCTTGTCGCTTGCTCTAGAAGCCCCTTCAAAATCGTCGATGGTCCCGCTAGCTCTGCTGCCAGAAATCCAGGTATTTCTCACTTCATATTGATACTGAAGTGAATTTACGACCCCTGTAAGAGCAAAACTATTTATGCTAAGATCACAACTGATCATAGCTTTTTTAATGATGGATTGATAATAATCTTTCTAATTCAGTCACTGCTGCATTGGATAAATAAAAATTTAAGTATTTTCTAGCTATGTTAATTGATTACGTTGTATGTAGATGTTAATTAGGTTTTATGATCGAATTTTGCATTTTGAGTTTTAAAGTTAACTGCTTACCATAAAGACCTAGTGAAACCCCTATAAAAACGAACCAGTACTAAAACAAATCGGAGATTTGTTTTTTATAATCCAAAATCAAATAAAAGAATTGGAAAACACATCTGATCACCTGCATAGATTGAATGTAAAGATGAAGGATTATGACTTCATTTGTGCTTGTTGTAATGCTTTCAGATGAAATTGCAAAACTTTTCCCATCCCTGTTTGGGCAACCATCAGCAATATTGGTGCCAGGTGAATCTAATGAATCAGGATCGGCCTTGAACATAGGAGTTGTGTTGTCAGGAGGACAAGCACCAGGAGGACATAATATTATATGTAGGATTTTTGGTTAGGATTTCGAACTTCCATTTCCTATTTTTCATATTGTTCATACTTCATATGATAGATCGAAACTTGTATACAATTCAAAATAATTGTGTATCCAATTCAAACCTTTTCTCCCACTGCTTGGTGCAGATTACTTACAGGAATATTGTAAAGGTTCCAGACATTCTCATTGTTCCTTCAGACCTCACACACAAGTGAAGGAGGTGATGAAGTGAACTGTATGTGTGTGAATCCGGGAAGACTGGCGAGAGGCGAAGGAGGTGGTCACTTTGTAGAACTTAACTTCCATGGTACCTGTGACTCATCTTCTGCTTCAGTTATTCATATATAGAAGCAACATTCAGACATGTGAACCCTAATCTTCTTTAACATCAATCTGACATGTGAACCCTACTTTTCTATTAGGCGAGTTCTTTAATTTTTATACATTCTTTAATTCAATTGTGATTCCCAAACCTAATGAGCCATTTGTTTCAGAACTTCTTACAACTCTTCCAACAACCATTAATGAACAAGTTTCATGGCTTGTTGGAGGATTGGTTCTTACTGCAGGGCTTCTCTTTGTAAGGTCAGATTTTCAGCCTCTTGCTATTTTCGTCATTTCTTCTCTCTAGTTTTATCTCCGTGACACGTGACAAATTAGGTTAATTCTGCTCTTGTTTTGCATAGAAGGGTACTTTCGTTAGTTCTTTTCTCTAGTCTTATCTCGATGACATGATAAATTAGGTTGATTATGCTCTTGTTTTGCACACAAGTGTATTTTCATTATTAGGTATTCTGCTCTCATTATTTGCATGTTATCTTAATTAAATTTTTAAGTTCTTAACTTAGTGTCGTACTAGGATTCCTTACAAGTTGCTAAATTCTTTGTTAATTTTCAGGCTAGAAATCAGAAGATTGGAGAGAAGCCACTTCTTTCTGTCTCCAACTTTGTACAGGTAAAGTTGCCACATTTTCCTTTTTGAGTCAACATGTTATGCAATGGTTAGGCTTCTTCCAACAACAAAGTCCTCATTGTATTCTTAATGATTCCAAATTCTATTCTATAGCTATAGAAGGCTTAAAAGTTAAAAATTTATACTATATCTTATAACCTATAGAATAACTTCAGTTTTTATAAAAGTAGCAACAAAGCTCATCCTCATGTCTTTATGTCTGCCATGGTTTTCTACAGGCACCGTGCAACAATGTGCTTCTTGCTGTTCCAACATTCCTCTGTGCTTCTTGTCAAAGGAGAATTTAGTCATGGGTTTCTTTTAATGTTGTACATGTTTTGTTTCCTATAATAAATATTATGCAATATTAGCAATGTGTTACATTTACTTGCTATTGGAATGATTATTTGTATTTGACATATTAGTGCAATGAATTATCTTTATTGCTTGATGTATTTTATTTTGTATTATGAGACTTTTAATGTGTAATTTAATTTGAAAATTAGTAAATCTATCAAAAAAATATAATTTTAAAAACATTTAAAGTTATGACACGCAAAACTGTGTGTCGTCTTTCTTTATGACAGGGGCTTCCTTGATACGGATTGCGTGTCATAAACACGCGTGTCGTAAGGTTACGACATGCAAATGCGTAACGTCTTCCTTTATGACAGGGCCTTCCTTGATACGCATTGCGTGTCATAACTGCGCGTCGTCTCTCTTTATGACAGGGCCTTCCTTGACGCACATTTGCGCGTCGTCTGAGCCTTTTACGACGCGCAATGAGCGTCGTAAAATGCTGTTTTTCTAGTAGTGGCAACACACGTCGCAAGTAGTACTTGCGAAAACCTCAAATTTTGTTATAAGATAGGACTTCGGCTAAAAGTTTTTACTTCCTTTAAATTCTTGTAATCGGAGACCCTTTTAAGGGTCAAATTTTCGTGATCATTGTATCATCTATCATATTAATATAATTCGTACGCTATTACTACTACGTTGAGTATTGCGTTCAATCTCTAAAATATTATGGAAAAACCATACGCTTGTTCATATATTCGGATTTACGAATAACCTTCGCTCTTCTATCTGTGAGACTCATACTATCATCTGTTGTTGAACTATAGCAATTTAGTTCATGAGACACATTCACTATTCATTTATTCTTATCCATATCGTCATCTTTTAAACGTATAGTTAAAGATGCCGCCACGCAGGAATCGCAGGCGTAACCCTAACAACGAAACACCGACACCACCACCTCCACCTCCTCAATTTGATGCTATCATGTTCCAAGCAGCAGTCACTGCAGCTGTGGCAACTGCCATGTCACAGATCAATACCCCTGTTACTACTGGTTCAGGAATTGGCATACATCCTTCCAACCATGGAGATAGTCATGGGCAACCCTGGGAGTGCACCTATAAAGACTTTACGAATGCTAAGCCCAGGATGTTTAATGAACGGGGGATGTGATGGTTTTAAGGCAGTGGATTGAAAGAACGGAATCAGTATTTGAAATCTGCTCCTGCCCCGAGCACAGCAAAGTCAAGTTTGCAACTTACACATTTTTTGATAGGGCTTTAACTTGGTGGAATGGCCACGTTAAGGTACTTACCCTGATAGTGGCAAACTCGATAAGCTGGGAAAGCTTGAAAATCATGATGATGAGGGAATACTGTCCATGAGGAGAGATTCAAAAACTCGAGCACAAACTTTGGACTCTGGGAATGATTGGTACCGACATAGCAACTTATACCAATAGATTCTGCGAGATGTCAATCCTTTGCCCAGATATGATTGCCTCGAGAGCAAGAAAATAGAGCGATATATTTGGAGACTGTCACCCCAAATTCAGTCAAGTGTGTTAGCTTCAAAACCTGACACTTTTGAAAGTGCCAAGGAGCCAGCACAATCGCTTATTGATCACGGAAATCATCAAAACTCAACAAATCTGCACCAGAACCACACAAGGGAAACAACAATAACAACAACAAGAAGAAGAGAGGGTGGAATAAAGGGAAGGGTGGGTCTTCCCAAGAATCCTCGAAGAAACAACAACTGGTTGCCGTAAACGCTGCAACGGTACCTACTACCGTTCCTACAAATCTCTACCCAACAAAGCCTTATCTGGGCAACCTCCCAAAGTGCACCAAGTGCAATTACCACCACCACGGACCGTGTCGGGAAATGCAGTGCTCCAACTGCAACAGAAAGGGACACACTGTCCGTTTCTACAAGGCCCCCACAAAACCGATCACTTAAGTTCCCGGTGCTGGTGTAGGCCAAGCATGCTACGATTGTGGCGAGGTGGGCCACTACAAAAGAAACTGCCCAAAGGCAGCAAATACCGGCGGAGTGGGACGAGTATTAGCTATTGGTCATGAGGAAGCCGTGGCTGATCCTACAGTAGTTGCTGGTACGTTTCTTCTCGATAATTCATATGCATGCATCCTATTCGATAGTGGAGCAGAGAGAAGCTTTGTGGGCCAAAACTTTATTCACTTACTTAAACATAAACCTAGCATGTTAGAAGAATCATTCACTGTAGAAATGGAAAATGGGAAAACGGAAAACACTAATTGCATATACATGGGTTGTACATTAACCTTAGACGGTCACGCTTTCCCGATCAACCTTATGCCAGTCCAAATAAAAAGTTTCGACGTTATAGTTTGTATGGATTGGTTAAGTCCTCTTCGCGCCGACATCATGTGCTTTGAAAAAGCCGTTCGTCTAAATCTCCCTAACCATGATACATTAGTGATGTACGGAGACAAATTAAGTACAAACCTTCACATCATTTCGTGCATCCAAGCTCGAAAGTGTTTGCGGAAGGATTATCAGACATTTCTTGCACACATCGTCGATACGAGTTGGGAGGTAAAAGATATAAACAACATCCCAGAGGTACGGGATTTCCTCGATGTCTTCCCAGAAGAACTACCAGGATTACCACCACAACGCCAAGTCAAGTTCAGAATCGACTTAATCCCAGGGGCTACCCTTGTAGCAAAATTGCCTTATCGTCTGGCACCAGCAGAGATGCAAGAACTTTCCAGTCAGCTTAACGAACTTCAACAAAAAGGATTCATTAGACCAAGTTTCTCACCTTGGGGAGCACCGGTCTTGTTCGTAAAGAAGAAAGACGGATCGTTCCGGATGTGCATCGACTACTGAGAGCTGAACAAACTCACTGTCAAAAATCGTTACCCTCTACCCCGCATTGACGACCTATTTGATCAACTTCAAGGAGCGAGCTACTTCTTGAAGATTGACCTACGATCCAGATATCACCAATTACGAGTGCTAGAGGAAGACGTTCCCAAGACAGCCTTCCGAACCCGTTATGGACACTACGAATTTGTAGTGATGCCGTTCGGATTAACCAACGCACCAGCAGTATTCATGGACCTAATGAATAGAGTATGCTGTCCTTGGATCAATTCGTCATCGTATTCATCGATGATATACTTATCTACTCCTGAAGTAAGGAAGAACATAGTCAACTCCTACGGAGGGTCTTAGAAACACTACAATCAGAGAAGCTCTATGCGAAGTTCTCTAAATGTGAATTTTGGATTCGAAGAGTCGAATTTTTGGGCCATGTTGTTAGCGAAAAAGGGATACACGTGGACCCCTCCAAAATTAAAGCCATTAAGAACTGGTCGGTACCAAAGACACCTACTGAGATTCATCAATTTCTAGGTCTAGCTGGCTACTATCGCAGATTGATAAAGAACTTCTCTAGCATCACGAAACCTCTTACTACATTAACCCAGAAAGGCGTGGTCTTTGACTGGGAAGCAAAACAAGAAAAGGCGTTCCAAACTCTGAAACAAGGCTTATGCACCGCACCAATATTATCCCTCCCCGAAGGGATAGAAGATTTTGTAGTGTATTGCGATGCATCGAATCAAGGGCTTGGTTGTGTTCTTATGCAACGAGGGAAGGTTATTGCTTATGCCTCCCATCAGCTTAAGGTACACGAAGTAAACTATACAACACACGATCTCGAGTTAGGAGCAGTGGTATTTGCTTTAAAGATCTGGAGACACTACCTGTATGGAACAAAGAGTACTATTTACACCGACCACAAGAGCCTTCAACACATTTTTGATCAGAAGGAGCTCAACATAGGACAACGACGATGGGTCGAGTTACTCAATGATTACGAATGCGAGATTCGTTATCATCCTGGTAAGGCCAATGTAGTAGCTGACGCCCTCAGTCGAAAAGAATACACTGGTCGGAGAGTTAAATCTCTGAATATGACCATCCATTCCCACTTATCCACACAAATTAAAGAGGCTCAAGTGGAAGCTTTACAACCCGAGCATGTGACAGGTGAATCCTTGAGAGGAATGGAAAAGAATCTAGAAATTAAGGGTAGCAGAGCCCATTATCTCATGGACCGTATCTGGACACCAAGACATGGTGGTTTCAGGGATGTGGTCATGACTGAAGCGCACAACATGAGGTATTCCGTTCACCCAGGTTCAGATAAAATGTATTTGGATCTTAAGAAACTGTACTGGTGGCCTAACATGAAAGCAGAGATTGCTACCTTTGTAAGTAAATGTCTTACTTATGCTAAGGTTAAGGTCGAGTACCAGAAACCTTCAGGATTACTACAACAACCAGAGATACCGGAATGGAAATGGGAACGGATCAATATAGATTTTCATAACCAAGTTACCCAAGACAATGGGTGGACTTGATACCATATGGGTTATAGTTGACAGATTAACCAAATGTGCGCATTTTCTACCAATCAAGGAGACTGACAAGATGGAAAGGCTTACAAGAACTTACATAAGGGAAATAGTACGATTGCATGGGGTTCCGATATCCATTATCTCCGATAGACATAGTAGATTTACATCAAGGTTCTGGCAGTCACTACAAAGTTCCTTAGGGACTAGATTAGACATGAGTACAACCTACCATCCACAAACAGACGGGTAAAGTGAGAGAACGATACAAACTTTGGAAGATATGCTGAGAGCCTGTGTGATTGACTTTGGAAAGGCATGGGATATCCATTTACCTCTTGTCGATTTTTTATACAACAATAGTTATCATACGAGCATAAAGGCTGCTCCATTTGAAGCCCTATATGGCCGCAAGTGCAGATCCCCTCTGTGCTAGAACGAAGTTGGCGACACACAATTAGCTAAAGGACGAGATACTGAAAGCACTCTCACCGGTCCGGAAATCATACGAGAAACGACAGAGAAGATCGTTCAGATTCATGAACGGTTGAAAGCATCTAGAGATCGACAGAAAAGCTACGCTGACCAACGGAGAAAACCTTTGGAATTCCAAGTAGGAGACCATGTTCTATTGAAAGTCTCGCAATGGAAAGGCTTAATACGCTTTGGAAAGCGTGGAAAGCTAAATTCAAGGTACATAGGGCCTTTAGAGATTCTCGCCAGAATCGGCCCTGTAGCTTACAAACTTAATCTACCACGTGAACTTAGTAACATACACCCAACTTTCCACGTATCGAATTTGAAAAAGTGTCTGTCCGATGAGACTCTTGTTATCCCACTCGACGAGATCAAGATCAACGAGAGCCTCAACTTCGTGGAAGAACCGGTAGAAGTCATGGACCGAGAGGTCAAACAAACGAAACAAAGTCGCATACCCATCGTGAAAGTCCGCTGGAACGCTAAGCGAGGACCAGAATTCACATGGTAACGCGAAGATCAGATGAAACAAAAGTACCCGCATCTTTTTCTCTGATTCACTTGTATCTTTCTTGCTTTAAATTTCGGGACGAAATTCCCTCTAACGGGGGGATGATGTGACAACCCGATATTTCAACTACATGTAAACGACCTAAAAGTCATGTATTGTAACCACGTTAGTTGTAATAAAATTAACTTCGAAAATAAAATATCCAAAAATCACTTATTAAATTACGTATTATGTTAGAAGTCATTAAACCGTGATCGTACGTAAAAAGAACGCCTAAATCCGACTTCGTATAAGAAAGTTAGGAAATTTTCAAGTTCGGCTTAACGGCAGACGGCTAAAAACTCGAATCAGAGATCGAGCAACTTTTGGCCGGAATGACCTAAACGAGAATCGAAGGTCTCAACAATGGTATTTCAGCGGTAAAAAGTCTAGCAAAAACCGACGTCAGATAAAGAAGTTATGAATTTCTAATGAAATTTCGTTACCGCGACATTTTAAAAATAAATAATAAACATAATTTCGGAATTTGCCGGCGGGATCTAAACGAAAGTTGTAGAGTATGGTCTCACCTTCGCGTAGATATAAAGAACGTCAAAAACGGAGTTCGTATGAAGAAGATATGAAATTTTGATGTTTATTAAATAATTTATATATAAATTTAATTAAAAACCCTTGGTATTATCCGAAGGGGAGTCACCAGATAGGGCCGAGTTACGCCCAGCGTAACCCCCGTACGCCCAGCGTACGTGAGGCCTTGGCCTCGGATCGTCCACGTCGCGCCTGTGCGAGGCTATGCCCTGTCCCATCCAAACTCCGAGGCAGTCGAGGACTCGGTCACGCATGATGCACGCGTATGCCCAACGTACGAGGTCGGTTCCTAGCACCTATAAAAGGGATGCGAGGGTTCCGGGAAAATCACGCCATTTCTCTCATTTCTCTTACGTTCTTGCCTCATTTTCCGTGCCCGTGCTACCCCGAAGCCCCGATCACTTTGCTCGAGTCCCGAAGGTCGTTTGTGCTCCCGAGATTACCGAGAATCCCAAGGAAATCCACTTTCTCAAGCTGAAATTCTGTCCGGTTTTCATCCCGCAACCTCCGATCTTACAAGTGAGTTCATACCCCTATAATTCACACTTTTAAATGTTTTATGAGTACTTTTACATGCTTTTAAGGGGGGGGGGTGTGGAATACAAGTAAAACACTCGATTATTATCGTGTGTTATATAAACTTTCACTATACGCTTTTTATCAAAGGAATCAAATGTGATTTAAAACTATTAAAGGGAAACTTTCATATGAAAATTATACCACGACAACATTTTATCTTTTGAAATGAGAAACGATTTAAGTATTTAAATAAATCAGATACTTCGCTTATGCTACAGTTCCGTGTGTCGGTTTGGCACTACAAAAACTACACCTTTCATAACAAGTGATCATTTTCACTAAGGGTTTATTATACAAACGAAACACACTTTTAGGAAACTATAATAGGTATAGTTTTATGAGAATACTATGAACTTTTACATACATGGAAATACTATTATATACAATAACGAACGAACGTTTTCACACGTAAATCTGTTTTATACTAAGTTTTGTGAGACATTAACTTCACGTACGTTCGAGTACACATTTCAAGTCCTGTATTATATACCAGAATCCCTTGGAGGGGGAGCATGGTGTTTGTGTATAGATCTATACGGGCTTGACAACCCGCGCCCTAACTGTTAGCTACAATCCACCATTTGGGGTGACAAACGTCAGAACATTCCAACGCCTGAAGAACGTTGTGTATAGGCATTCCTTGTCAATAGTATGGTTATAAAACTCACATAGAGTATTAAAAACACAATGATTTACGAGGTTTTTCAAACGTATTGGAAATTTTATACGTACATACATTTACTAGAAACAAACATTGGTCTTGAAAGAAGGCTACATTTATACTAGTAGAAAATATAGGATTTTCTAGGAACAAGCAAATAAAGAACAAAAACATTTCATTTCATACAAACATTGTCATTAAATACTTATGAAACTCACCAGCTTAAATGCTGATCTACTTTTTCAAAACTACTTGTATGTCCTAGGGATTCAGAAATTACAGGTAACAAACAGGTTTTGGAGTCTTCGCGCTCCCAAGTGAATTCGGGTCCCCGCTTGGCATTCCAGCGAACCTTCACTATCGGGATGCGACTTTGTTTCGTACGTTTGATCTCGCGATCCATAATTTTGATTGGTTCTTCCACAAAGTTCAGGTTTTCGTTGATCTCGATCTTAGCAAGAGGGATCACGAGGGTTTTATCGGATAGACACTTCTTAAGATTAGAGACATGGAACACATGATGGATGTTGCTAAGCTCTTGAGGTAGTCAGAGTTTGTAGGCAACGGGACCGATCCTAGCGAGGATCTTGAAAGGTCCTATGTACCTCTGGTTAAGTTTTTCATGCTTTCCAAAGCGTATCATGCCTTTCCAGGGTGAGACCTTCAACAGGACACGATTTGTGCTTTATGGGTTCATTTCCAGCTCATTTAAGGTATCAAGTTCATACCTTGGATTCTTTGAAAGGTCCTATGTACCTCATGACTGCATTTCCAGCTCATTTAAGGTATCAAGTTCATACCTTGGATTCTTGTTATGATTTATAGGTTTAGAGCTTGATTTGTCCTTATTTATGGGTTTAGAATCCTCCTTGTGAGTATGAGTCACTCCAAGAGCTAAGATTGCTAGATCTTTCCCTTTCTGAGTTTATAAGTTCATAAAAATGGTATCTTGATCATTGCTTTTGATCCATGCATGTTTTAGTTGGCTTTGAAAGGGTCTTATGGATTAAGAAGGTTGTTGGGTCCCTATAAGTCATGCAAATGCATAAAGGTGCCGAATTTATGCATTAAGAGATTTATTTTGAGGTTCTCTGAAGTTTGGGTGCAAAGTGTTTAAGTGGTTAAATCAGAAATCGAGTCTTGGAATGAGCCAGGTTACGCCCTGCGTAACTAGACGTACGCCTAACGTACCTCGAATTAGTCGTGACCAGTTTCGCCGAGTACGCCCATCATAGCTGAATATACGTCCCACTTAGGGCGTTCAGTTGGGGTTGGGCTTGTTGTGTTTTTGGACTTCGTATATTTGGGCCACCTTGTTTCTTTGGGCCTTTTTGGCCATCTGAGATCAAATTTTTTGGACTAAGGAAATATTGGGCTTAAGGATAAAGGCCGACATGGGGGTTAGGCCCAATTTTGAAAATTAGGCCATTAGTGGGCCCAATGGATTTGGTCCATTAGTGGGCATAGTTAGTTGGGACATCTTTGGGCCTAGTGCTATGGTTTAGACTTGTTTAGTTATTGACTATGGTGTTCGGTTGTTTGGCTTAATTCGGGAGCCGGTGCGCAGCAGTAGCGACAGTGTAAGATTATTCACCTAGCGTTTGAGGTAAGTCATCTCATTATATCCATGGGTCGAAGGCACCAATGTTGGCCCATTACGTGTTATGTGGTATACTAGTCGTATCTATGATACTTGCATGGAAGACCTTGGGGGGAGCTCGTGACATTTGGATATCAGACCATGGGGGGAGCCCATGACATTTCCGATAAAGACAGGGGGAGGGAGCCCATGGAAACTATTTGTTTGTGGCATGATAACCAGTGGTTGTATGTTGTATGATATTTTGTAGAACTAACTAAGATTTGTGCTTACGGTTTTCAGTTTATGTTTCAGGTACTCCAATTTTCAAATAGAAGGGCTCGGGATGATTGTAGAGCACACACCACATGATTCCGCTAAAACTTAATTACTCTAGTTTTATGGTAAAGACATGTATTAATGATTTATTAATGTAAAAAAAAAATTTATGTCATTATTTTTGGGACATTACAAGTTGGTATCAGAACCTTGGTTTGAGGGATTCCGGCGCACCCTCGGGTGTGTCTGAACTCAAACTGAGGATTTGGTAGGGTTTTTCAAAGAGAAATATACTTTCTTAACAAAAATTGTTTTCCGAAATAAGAAAAGGGTGTGGTGATGCAATCAACCGACCTCAAGTAAGTTTCTCCAAAAAAACCATTCATGTTATCTGATATGATTTGATATGTGAATTTGTGAATATGTGAATCGCATGCTAGTTAGGATTAGGGATCTGCTTAGTGTTTGCATGCTAGAATGCTAGGAGGGATGCCTTTGTGCCACACCTCCAAACCAGAACGGTTGAAATGAATGGGGGTGGATGACTTGATGTATAGTATCATAACAATAATAGAGATCAAAGCATCACATACATTGCGTTGAATATTTAATATGTTTACATTGTGCTCACAAATTTTCTTTACATGATATCAAATTCACGTGACAAAAATGAAATAACGAGATGCGACGACGTCTTATCCACCAAAAATCCTTGTGGTTACCTATTTCATTGTTTTTCTGAGAGTACAAGTGATTTTGAAAAGTGTCAACAATGAAGTTGGTGAGTTCATAAACATTTTTGTATTCGAAGGAGTTAGTAACTGTTTCGTGTAAAAAGATAGTGTATACCTCCAGAAAATCCAATATTTTCCTATAAATGAGCTGTAAGTCTTAGTCCAAAGACTAAAATGTAAGTAATGATGAACTGAATATAGTGTTATGCAATTTTATCATTTTATATAAAACTACTTGAATGTATTGTAACGCTCGTAGATCCGGGCTAGTCAATTTAGAGACAATGAGCGTCAAAAATAATTTTTTGATGAAAGATTATTTATAAGGATTAATCTTAACCAAGTTTTTGTATATGTTACAAGGGTTCCGTACATATAAAGAACGCCGAAATCCGAGTTATAACGAAGAAGTTATGGCCCGTCGAAGTTTTACGGCAAAACCGACACGACACGACACCGGGAGACGTAAATAGTGAATTTACGATAGAGGACTTTTTAGCCTTACTAATCTAAACAAAAGTCATAGAATATGTTAAACTGAGAGCGTCCATAAAAAGAACGCCCAAATATAACTTCGTATGAGGAAGTTATGAATTTTCTAACATTTGGCATAACAGTGCACGACCCGAAACTCGAATTTTAGTTCGAACGGTTTTTGGCCTACGCAACCTAAATGAGAGTTGAAGATCTCATTAATAGGAACTCAACGGTAAAAAGACAGATGAAAACAGAGTCCGTATGTAGAAGTTATGAATTTTTCGTGGACATGTAACAATATAATCTCCTCCTACTGTTAAATTTAAGATCGGTCGAGATTTAGCCGACAGAGTCTAAATGAAAGTTTTAGATCTTGTTTTTACCTACGTGCGGATATAAAGAATGTCGAGAGTAGAGCTCGTATGTTAAAGATATGGACGGAACTTGGTCCCTACTCTTCTAGCACGATAAATTCGATACAGTTTTGTAAATCTGAGATAGAATGAGAATTAGCTGACGGCATCTAAATGAAAGTTGTAGTACTCATAAATACCAATGCATGGATATAAAGAACGTCAAAAATAGAGTTCGTATGAATGAGTTACAAATTATAATAGCATATTTATGTATTAAAATAAAGTATAAATCATATATACGTACACGCATATATACAAATGTATATATCATTAGAAAGGTATCGACGATGGGGTTATTATAAGACTAGTGTTGAGTACTTTCAACATTAGTTTAGTACAAATATCGTTAAATCTATTTAAAATAGTATTATGAAGGGGTTTTTAGTCGTTTATACAACTATAAGGTCATTAAGTAATTATGTAGTGTAAATTCAATTACTATAAATAAGAGGCTTGAGCTCTCATATTTCTTGCACCATTCTCTTGATTCACGAGTCTTTCTCTTCTTATCCCCCGAGCATTTCGGTCCCTCTTCATTCCACTTATCTTTATGTAGTTTGAGTATAGTAAGGTGAGTGCTGAAGCGCTACACAAATCTTTCTTAGAAAGATTCAACGACGAAGTTCTGCCTTGCAGATCCCGACTCCTAGCTAAAACCCCATTGTGAGTAAGTTATGCTTACCTATTTTAATATAGCTTATATTTAAAATTAGTATTGTTATTATGAACTGATAATAAATATTTGAGCTATTATTATATAAGTGTCGTTATAATATCTTTTTAACTACTCGCGGTACGAGGAATCTGGTTTTAAGGGCCGCATAGGGTTGTTGGACTTCAGAAGTGCTATATGCCAAAATGGTCTTGCCCTCTGGTGTTTTATGTCTGGCCTGTATGTAGTGGTTAGAAAGTATTTTTTAAACGCTTATATAAAAATAATAAGACTAATAATTATTCATGGTAAATATTAGACTAAAATCTAGTGGTAATAATACTAGGTTTTGTCGAAGGAAATTATTTTAAAGTAAACGAAGCACTGTCCGAGTACCGAGTCACCACCTTATGAAGTGAGTGCATGGTCCCTTTCATCTTACACATAGATATGAATTATTTAATATAAATTACGTGCTAAGTGTGCATATTGTCTGAATACTTGCTTTCTATGTTGGGTGAAATATTTTTATACACGTTTTAAATGATTTAAACTGTATATATATTTTATATCTACAAAATATGTTGGGTAAAACATGGGTAGATGTAATAGTTTTTGTGTGACCAAATAAAATAATGAGAGACCTCGATATAGATTTTATTGATGATCCAATCATCTAGCGGAGTATATATGACGACCATAGACTATTGTAGACAGTCAAGTGGAACGCTAGCAGGCTCGCAATCTGTAGGTGTTTATTTGAACTGTGTGCTCACCAGCAGTACTCCATCCCCCACATGGTTGCCTTATTTGACATGAATTGCTGAGGAACCCCCGAAGCATGTGTTTTCACCCCGATGGAAGTCCTTAGACTAGGTCCCTTGTGTTAGATGTTTTAGGGACGTAAAGTGAGGATAACAGGAACGGGTACTCAGGTTTGTTTGGTTTGATAAAGTTAATAAACTTATTTATTGTGGGTTTAAAACCCTATGTACTCACCAGGTTTCCCAACATGACCCATACAATTTATTTATATCACAGTTGTTGATATGAAATCACATTATACTGAGAGATTAAGGAGATATAAATCACTAGTGATAATGAATGTAAGTTCTGTTTATGCTTATGTTTCTGTATTGACGATGACATCCCAAATATTTTAAAATGAATAAAAATACTTTTCTTAGGAATGCTTTGATAACGTCTTTATCATGTTTTACTGGGAACAAATTCCACAACATTTCTATTAAAAGAGGTACTCTGATTTTTATAAAGCATAAACAAAATCGGTCTTTTCTGCCCTGAAAATGAGGATGTCACATGTATGTTAGCCTGTAAATCAAATGTGTTGTCGATACTCTATGTAAGTTATTATAACCATACTAATACAACTAGTGGACTGAACGATGTTCTTCAGGTGTCGGAACTGTTACAACAGTTGTCACCCTAGACCTGTCGGTCTAACTGTAGCTAACAATTTAGGTGCGCGATTGTCAGTCCCATATAGATTTATACACAAGTGCCACGCTCTCCATACATAAAACTCTGGTTATAATTCAGGACTTTAGTGGGTACTCTGGTGGATACAATGAATTAGTGTCTCACAAGTTTGTATCAATAGGTTTACGTCTATAGTACTGAAAATTCATTATCTTGTAAGTAAAATATTTATACCTTTAATAATTATTTAATTCTTCTGAAACGATAGTGTAGTGTTTATAACTCCTAAACTATAACAATTATAGTTTATCATGTGTGTTTCTCAAGAACATTTATACAAATATTTATATAAACACATGGTAAACATTTTGTCTAGTTTCAAAGTGTACGGTAAATATTTATATAACATCATATTTATGGGTTGTAACCCATAAAATACTGAAATAAGTAGAATGTACTCCTTTTTGTTAGAAAGACTATATTTTGGTAAAAAGTTTCCAAAAGCCTTATAGTTTTGCAAATCATAATTATTCTCATGATTTTTATAAAATAGATCATGTTTTGTTTTTTTAGTTTTGCACTTAAAAACTAATACATCATAAATATTTGTACAAAATCTAGTGATAACAACATCTTATACATATAATATCTTATATTAAACATGAAGATGAAAACATTTAAGTATTTGTGTGTTAAACAAATTTTGAGTTATATATCCCCCCCCCCCCCCCAAAACATGAAAAGCATGAAAATGTGGGGGTATGAACTCACATTGGGTGTATCTGTGGGTTGTTTGAAGTGATGAAGTGAAGAGTTCAAGCCTAAACTCTTGAATGGAGTTGATGAACTTCCTTGGAGATGATATTATCCTAAGGGTTTAACACACAATGATGTGTGTAAATATAATGAAACTAACATAAAAATGTATAGAAACACTAGGTTATCACGAAAATGATTACCAAAATCTAAGTACCACATGATGAAAATGAGTTCTTGGAGGATATTTGTAACATCGTGATTATTCACACAATTTTTTTTTGAACATTCATTTAACAAAATATGTTGCGGAAGACTTTTAAGATCATTTCAAAAACATCACAAATGTTACTTTCATGTCAAAACAAACCCATCAAAAATTTAGTTCACAAAGCATAGTGATGAAAACCAAACATGTCTTGATGGTATCATAACTATAGATACTAAATAAAACTACCCAATGGTTCCTATCCTCACCAAGTCATCATGTCAAGCTACCTATTCCAATGCACATAAAAACCAACAAACAAAGAACAAGTGTTAGCGTATAAGTGAGTGAATATAGTACAATGTTAAGAGAACACACATATCATAGATAGATTCATACAAACATCCACACATAGTGAAAGACTCACTAACAAGGCATACAACATCACACCACATAACACACACACACACATATTTAGCTCAATTTATTTAAATTCTTCAATTAGAGTTTGTTTTATTAGCTACTCTCATCAACGCAGCTGTAACTAATTTAATCTTATCAATTCACCGCTTGAATATTATTATACAATATTTTTTTTCTCCGCTCTACGTTAATAATTACCCACTGCTCACCGCTATCATTATTAAAGTATTACCTCTTAGTTAGGGTCTATTTATTCACTGTAAAAAACCCCCAAAGTAAGACCTCGTTCGCTGCTAACGTGACCAGAACGACCCAATGCACTAAGTGAGGCGCAACTCTCACCCGTAATCATTGCTCGCGGTGTGATGCGTTCGCTACTCCGAATGTGCACATACATGTACATGCGTTGTCGTTAAGGACTGGTACGAGCGGTGCCAATTCCAACAGATACATCTCCCAAAACCTATGTGATGTTTGCATTGGTTCCACCACTTGACCAACATCACTCCAGTCACGGTATACCAAGGTATACCAAGATGATGCCTGAGTGGTTGTCTAGAAAAAGTAGTCGGCGTCAAAGTTGGCTTAAGCTCTTTATCCCATATGTATCTTTCAACCCACTAGGCCTTCATAATATCCGGATGGGGTGTATAACTATAACTAGGTTACTACCCTTCGACGCGCTAGTGTATTCCCCTTTTTAATTCAATAATGATTAATTAAATAAAGTGTTATACTTTTCCCTTTTCAAGTAATCATGTGATATTATGAATTTTATTTTATTAACATATTACCTCTTTAAGGGTTATTTTCATGCAAATATGTAATTTTATGAAGTTATTACATTTTACACCTCACACCACTTTCATACACAACACATCTATTAATTTCATTCAACACTAATATTCATGCCCTAAAACATTTTGCAGAAACATTTTCAAACAAGAATTAACATGCTCACATCACACAATGTTCATACAATTCACTCGATATAGCATGACCCTAACTCAACTCTCACACCAAAGAAAGAAGAGTCTAGCATGCAACACCCTAGATATCATTACACATAGAACATTTCAAGAATAAAGGCATAGCAGTCAATCATCAAAAGGGGCACATACATCCTAAATAACTAGGTTGATCCCAATCCATCTAAGATATGGGATACTCCTAACAATGTACTTTTAAAACCACAAAGTTTATTCACCTTAATATCGATTGAGCGGTCAACGTCAAATCCTCATAATATTGAGCCGTGAAAAAAAATGTCTAATCGCAGATATCGTTGTGCATCGAAACCATCCTATACCACCAAATATTATTATTATATTAATAACATGACTGTGACGTTAGTTTAAACCATCAATAGGTTTAAATCTCAACGTAACCAATATTACCACATTATTTTATTATCAATTTATTTATCTAAATGTAAACAAATGAATTGATATTTTAATGGTACTAAAATCTCCGTATAGCCCACATTTATTAAGTCTTAGTATGTCTGAACATATATATAGTACTCATATAGAATTTAACCCAATTTGTAGACTATTGTGTTTCATAGGAAGCAATACCTTTGCAAACTAGTGACATGCACTTGATGGGTTCTCCTTGCACACAACCCGATGCATCATCTACAAAGCAACTTTTGTTCCCTCATTATTTTTCTGGAAAACTCACCATACTCATGTCAGATATAAAAACCATAAGAAATAGATTGTGTTTGTTTAATACTCAGGTATCACCACAGAAATAAGAGGAAGATAAGAAAAGGACTTTTCTAACTATGCATTGGAAGAAAACAAGGACAAAAGAAAACTGTGATCTCATTCATTCATATGTAAAAGGAGGTCGATATATAGCCTTAGTACATCATGTGGGATCAAAAGAAAGAAAACAAAAATACTAGCTAACCTAAAGAACCGGTAAACGTATCAACCATTCCCAACGTGGCCCTTGCAATTCTCCAACGTACACAATCTTTTGAACCTGTCAAACGCCTCTACCCATTCTAATTTATTCAATCTCTAAAATCTCTAAATAAAGGAAAATTAAATACTTATTAATTTCAGCCATGCATGTAAAATTGTGACTACCAAACCGATTAATAAACCAACAATCACCCCCTTAATCAGTTTGTTTTTTTTTTCACTAGATCACAGCAATGCCAGCTCCTCCTCAACTAGATTTACCTCTTGTTTTTCCCACTTAGGACATTCATTGTTGTAGTAACCAAATTCACCATATTTGTAACATCTAACGTGGCTTTTATCCCGTTGGAAATGTTCACTCTCATCTTGACTTTTTCCGGATCCACGACCTCTTCCCCGGCCTCGTCCAAAGCCATCCCGATTGGAACCTCCATTGCCACAATGCCTACAAACTTGTGATCTTTCTTCACTAGTCAGCAATAAACCACCTTGAATGTCCTCATTTTTCTCCGTTATTTTTAAACGCTCCTCATATGCCCTCAACCTTCCCACTGCTTCATCGAATAACACTGAATCCAACTCGAAGCATTGCTATATTGAAGCCACGATTTGAAGAAACGATTGGGCATCGAGTCTAATAACCGTTTCGCCAAATCTACCTCTTCAAGCTCGTAGCCAAGGCTTCTTGCCCTTGAGGCTAAACAGGTCAACTTGGTCAAGAAATCATCAACCATTTCACTCTCCTTCATACGCAAGCTTTCGAGGCTGCTAGCCGAGCCATTCTCACCCGATCCACACCCAAATACCATGTCCTGAAACCATCCCACACTTGTTTTGGATCGGTGTAACTCGCCATTTGTAACACCATGTTTTTGGGTATTGCTTGAAACAAAAAAGCAAGAGCTTGTTTCTTCTTCTTTGGATCCGATTCTCCACCTAATGCCTTTGCTTCAATGGTCCCCCATATGCCATGTGCATCCATGATGGACTTTACTTTGACTGCCCATACCGGATAGTTGGTTGGGGGTCAAAACCGGAATCTGATATGACATTGAACCACCATCTTTTACTGCCAATGCCATTTTTCCTTTCTTATGACAACCCCAACCTTTTCCGATCCAACTTGTTCCAAGATGTCTTTTCCACCGGTCAAGAAAACCAAGCTCTCGCTTTTACTGTTTTCTTTTACTTGCAAACAAACCAAACCAAAAGCACTTGTTCTGATTTTTCCAGTTTGTCTTCTATGCTTCTGGTTAGGCTCTCTCTAACATGGAACAAGTTGATCAAGGATGGAGGCTGCACTTTTTCAGCTTGCTACAAGAAATGATTTACACCCCCTTCAACGAACCTGAGTGCTCTGATACCAAGTGTTAGATATAAAAGCCAAAATAAATAGATTGTGTTTGTTTAACACTCAGGTATCATGACAGAAAGAAGAGGAAGATAAGAAAATGACTTTTCTAACTATGCATCAGAAGAAAAAAGGGACAAAAGAAAACTGTGATCTCATTCATTCATATGTGTAAGGAAGGTAGGTCCTAGAACCCACCTAATTTTTTTAATTTATCTAAAATTTCTATAGAAAATTTTTAGGGACCTACCTTAAAAATATTTAGGACCTACCTTACCAATAAAAATATTTGAATTTACATAGAAAAATATATATAGAAAAATTAGTGAACCATGTGGTTTTCTATTCTAGACTTACCACTGCCTATACATAGCCTTAGTACGTCACGTGGGATTAAAAGAAAGAAAACAAAAATACTAGCTAACCTAAAGAACTAGTAAAGGTATTACACATTCCCAATGTGCCCCTTGCAATTCTCCAACGTACACAATCTTTTGAACCTCTCAAACCCCTCTACTCATTCTAATTTATTCAATCTCTAAAATATCTAAATAAAGGAAAATTAAATACTTATTAATTTCAGCAAGCATGTAAAATTGTGACTACCAAACCGATTAATAAACCAACAACTCATACAGCCAAAAATCATATTTTGGAAACAATATCACCGCATTTCAAGAGCCATCAACACCTCACTGGAAAACAAACAAATTAGGTCTGGCCATAACAAAGCTCCAAAATCACATCACATTCATTCTTTGATTCATTACAACCAAAATCAACTAAGTTGCCACTTGATCTCACTTTATCTTGCCAACCGAGAGTACCTGTGATCACGTCCCTTTGCACATATTAGATGTACAAATTGTTTCTTCTCTTTCCCTCGTGAAGTGCTTGTAACAAAAAGGAACCATCACTTTGTTGTCGTAAGGAAACATCATGAGTTTCAACTGGAAACCTCATCGAAATATCACCGAACCTCATCAAAATCATCATGTGTTCTAAATGGTTTCCAGGAAAGACAGTCAGACTAACTCTCAACCGCATGGGTTCTTCTTCGTTTGGCCACCTTTGCACTTATCCAAGATAACTCTTATTTGACCTCTCTTGGCTTTTTCTTCATTCAGTTTTCTTTTCTCTCGGCTTCATACTGGTACTCTTTCCTCATGCTACACCACTCGTTCGAAGCCATCATGAACGCACCAGTCGGAATCGATCACCATGTCGACAAGACTTCCTCCATACCAATTTCGATGATATTCTTACTTAAACATTGTCTGGATGATGACCTCCCAGAGCATAACATGAAGAGTCACCGGTCTGCCTCTTTCAAATCTCTTCTCATTCTTCCTGAATTTCTCTTTGTTGCTTTTACGTTTGGATTTCAATAGCGACGGGTATCTTATTTGTTAAATGAAACGTATGAAACATTACTTGAATCTACCCTACCTAATAAAAGAGTAGTTATTCTTTGCTACATGTCACTACATTAGCCATTTTGCCACGTGTCACTTCATTAGTCTTTCCGTATCTGCTGACTCTTTTGAACTTCATCTTTGACGGTATTGAATTCCATTCAATTTGATATCCACTCGAATCCATTTAAACCAGTCGTATATCCATCCCTTTTGATTAGAGTTTCCATGAATATCTCCTTAATTAACGCACACATTTATGCCTAATTTACCAACTACAACTTTTTCCTTCCTTTGTATCAATTTAATGTTTATGTGTCGATGCCCTAATCATGTAAATTGTGTCTGATTAGTCTATTGACAATTATCATTTAAATGGTGGTTTTTTTTAATTTTGTGGCTATTTAATTCCTTTCCTCCATCCCATTTTATGCAATAATCTTCTGATCATCGACGATTTAAAGGTATTGATATATAGGTTTGATTTATTATGTTTGTATATGATTATGATTATCAATAGCTTTTAGTTTTATGAAAATTATATTCGAGGTTTTCATTGAAATTGGTTAGTAACGATGAAGTATTAACTCTAAAATGGAATTAATTGCATATATGTTTTTTTTATTAAATTTGTATATATTAGAGATTTAGGCTTTTAATGAGATTACTGAACCCTGGAATCTTAAAACCTTCTCGCATTCGTACCAAGTGTGTTTATGCAAGAACAAAATAAGTGAAAGAAGATAAGGTTATTATGGTATTTATTGTTATCTTCTTTTACTCACAATGTGTTTATGCAGGAAGAAAATAAGTGAAATAAGATCAGGTCTAGACTTACATATTCAAGACAGGCATGCATTTTCATCTTTATGTACTCTGTTAATTTATTACATTATTCATAATCATTTGGAAAAAAGTGAAATTATATACGACTTCTAATAGGGTTCATGATCTGTTCCTTTACATTTTATATTAGATGTACAAAAATCTTTAGCCACTCTAGGTTCATATAGAGGTAGGAATCTAACATTTAAATGCGTTCATTGATGTTCCTCTGTTTACAAAGGCGCCCAAGGAAATTGTAGTACATATCCGAACTGGAACACTAAATTAGTTCTATATAAATATGTACTTGATCTGATTATTTAATTTTATGAATAGTTAATATGTTAAACATGATTAAAGAAGCAATATTACCACTGTAATAATATAAATAATTTTATATTTTATCGATTTTTAACCTTGTTGGTTTTTTTTTTTTATAATTTTGTTATTGATAACACATCATAAATGGTCCCTGTGGTTTCCCAAAATCTGAAGTTTAGTTCCTGTGGTTTAAAAACCTCATAGATGGTCCCTGTGCTTACAAAAATTTTGACAGTTGGTCCTTATCCCTAATTCCATTAAGTTTTATCTGTTAACTGAAGGACATTTTCGTCATTTCACTACCACAGGGACCATTTATGATGTTTTCTCAAAAATGAAATAATATGCAAGGGTCTCTCTCTCATTGACTGTCAAAGTCCTCCATAGGAGGAGATCTTTTCGGTAAAAACAAGAGGGTCATCAACCATGTTTTCCTTCTCTTCCTATCAATCAAAGCAAATAAACAGCCCCTTGAATACCATTGATGCTGGTCCTTCTTCTTCCATCCCATAGGCAATGACAACCTTTCTCTTTCTCTTATTTCTTTTTGTTTCAATGCACATCCAAGAACACCTCCATTGGAGGTGGTTTTCTTATGGGTTCCTGGTGAGCTCAAGTGCAGCAACCCTTCCATTATTGTGACATCCCCATTTTCATGGCCAGAAAAGACCGATTATGTTTATGCTTTAAAAAAATCAGAGTACTTCTTTTAATGAAAATGTTGCGGAATTTGTTCCCAGATAAACACGATAAATATGTTATCAAAGTATTTCCGAAGAAACGTATTTTATTGATTTTAAAACATTTGGGATATCGTCGTCAATACAGAAACATAAGCATAAATATAACTTACATTCATTTACACTAGTGATCTATATCTCCTTACTCTCTCAGTGTAATGTGACTTCATATCAACACATGTGATATAAATAAACTAAGTGGGCCAGGTTGGGAAACCTGGTGAGAACATAGGGTTTTCAACCCACAATAATATAATTATTATGTTTTATCGTCAAACATTTAACCCAATTACCCATCTCTATTATCTTCTTTACTCTTAAGGGTCTACCCTAAGAATCAACTATTCCTCGTTCATTCATTCCTAAGGATCATCCTAAGGAATCGACACGAAGTTCATCGTTGCCACGGTTTACACAACGGGCACTAAGTCTGCATAGTCGCCAGGGTTTAGGCATAAAGTCTGCATGATCACCAGGTTTTAGGCATCAAGTCTGCATGATTGCCAAGGTTTAGGCATCAAGTCTGCATGATCACCAAGGTTTGGGCATCAAGTCTGCATGATCCAAGGTTTAGAGTACACCAGGTGAACACATCATTCACAACACTTACAGGTTGCAAGCCTGCTAGTGTTCCATTGGACTATCTAAAATACTCCGTGGTTGTTATCCATACTCTACTGAATGACGGTGCCATCATTTGGGAAAAGGCTTCTTACATCGTCCACCTCTCACCCTCACATCACGGTCTAAATAATTCGTCATCTCATCATCCAACCCATGTTTCATCTACCCATGTTATACCCCAACATTATCGTAGATATAAAATACATATACAGTTTAAATCATTTAAAACATGTATAAAATCATTCATCCAGCATAGACAACAAGTATCCAGATAATATGCACACATGATACGTAATTTATATAAAATACTTCATATCTATGTGTAAGATGAAAGTAACTATGCACTTACAGTATGCAATTTATATTAAATACTTCATATCTATGTGTAAGATGAAAGGAACCATGCACTCACTTGAAAAGGTGGTGATTCCGAACTCAGACAACGCTTGGCTTCTTAAAAATAATTTACTTCGACGAAACCTAGTATTATTACCACTAGAGTTTAGTTTATTATTCGCCGAGACTAATTAATAGTCTAGGTATTATTACTATTATATAAGCGTTAAACAATACTTATATAACCCATAATAATAGCCGAAGTACTTATTATAAGTTCCTACTAACGTTACAATAATTAAATAAAAGTTATATTAAAAATAGGTAGGCGTAGCTCACTTACAACGGGTTTTATAGAAAACCGGGCTTTCCTTTGAACAACGTTCCCGAGCCGAAAAGCTCTTCTTCTTGGAGCCTTCGAGCACTCCGGGGCTTCCGCCTCATGCCAGGGAGGTTCCCAAGGCTTTTCGGGGGGTCTCGGGGCTAGAGAGAGGTTCAAGAGAGAGAGAGAGAGAGAGAGTAAAGAGAAGAAAGAATGGGAAAGGTGTGAAGAAAATGATGGTGGGAGAGGTTCTATTTATAGGGTGAAATATGACTAAACTTGGTGCCACATGTCACCATCTGGTGGCAAGACTTGGGGAGAAAGCAATGGCCAAGATTGTGCCATGTCACCCATTTTCGTACAACACACTTCTGACTTCTAAAATCTGTAACTTTCACATATGAGCTCCATTTTTTACGTTGTTTATATCCACGAGTAGGTAAAAATTTGATCTACAACTTTCATTTAGACTCCGTCGGCTAATTCTCGACCGATCTTAAATTTAACAGTACGAGAAGATTAGACTGTTAAATGACCACAAAAAATTCGTAACGCCTTCATACAGACTCCATTTTCGTCTGTCTTTTTACCGTTGAGTTCCTATTAATGAGATCTTCAACTCTCATTTAGGTCGCGTAAGCCAAAACTGCTCGAACTAAATTTCGAGTTTCAGGCCGTGCACTACTAAGCCAAATGTTAGAAAAATCATAACTTCATCATACGAAGTCAGATTTGGGCATTCTTTTTATGGACGCTCTCAGGTTAGCATATTCTATGACTTTCATTTAGATCACTAAGGCTAAATATCTCTCTATCATAAATTCACTATTTACGTCTCCCCGGTGCTGTGCCGGTTCCGTCGCGAAACTTCGACAAGTCATAACTTCTTCGTTATAACTCGGATTTCAGTGCTCTTTATATGTACGGAAATCTTGAGACATATTATAAAACTTGGTTAAGATTATTTATTCTAATTAATTTTTTATCGAAAAGTCATTTTCAACCCCTATTATCTCTAAATTGACTAGTCCGGATCTACGAGCGTTACAATTATCTCTTTTATTTTCCCATGTGAACTCAAGAAACAACCCAAGCAAACCCAAACACCCCAATGATTCCTATCAAATAGTCAAATGAAAAGAAAAGGAAAGAGAACCAATTACCGATCAGAGCAACACCCCTGAAGTCGCGATCTGCTAAACCCCACCGAGACCATTCCTCCTCCAATCGAAGAAGCACAATCCTAAACATCCCGTTGATCGGCATTTGCATCCACCCTCCTCCTTACTATTTTGTTGCAAGAAGTATGTGAGAAAGAACCCAAGAAGAACAGTCGGAGGTACCGAATACTATCACCTTCACGACCTACCCGTTTCCCCGATCAGAACCACCCACCCCACCCTAAAAATTGACTGATGTTATTATTGCTCTCTTGTCGGTGAAGAAGCAAAAGGGATCAAGAGGAGCTCACCAGAGAAGTCGATTCCTCCTCCTCACGACCATATAACCCTCGTCAAGCCAATGTCGTTGGCTTCTTACTTCCGATCTTGCTCTTTTCTTAGATCTCTCTTTGAACCGCTCTTTCTTCCTGTGGATTCTGATCATCGACGACGTGAAAGAAACCTTAGAGGCTCGCTGGGATTTGGCCCAATCTCCCCTGCTGCTCCGTTTGCCTCTTTCATGACCCGATCAATTTTGGATGGAGACATGGTCCCTTGTGATCATGAAAAGACGAAAATGCCCTTTAGTTAACATACAAACTTAACGAAGTTAGTAATAAGGACCATCTATCAAAAGTTTTGTAAGCACATGGACCATCTATGAGGTTTTTAAACCACGGAGAGTAAATTTCAGATTTTGGGAAACCACAGGGACCATTTATGATGTTTTTCTTTGTTATTCCTACTAGGAATTATCCTTTAAAAAAATCTTTAGTGTCAATTATATCATCTTTACTTTCATTTTTTTTTTCTATTATAACATTCAACTTCCATGTTCATGTCAATCTTATCATTTTACTTTTCATTTTTTTCAGTTATATCATTCAAATTTTATGTTAATATCGATTATTTTCATTTTTTTTTTTAAATATAGCATTTAACTTTCATGTTAGTGTTGATTATATCATTTTACTTTTATTTTTTTCAATTATAACATTAAACTTTCATTCAATTATTCGCTTAAAATCAGCAAAAATTCATCAACAATTATTATAATTAAGGTCACAGAAAATCAAGGACAAGTGTAAGTATATTTCATGTTGCATCGCAAGAATAATAACAAATCATACCCAAAATTAAAGGCGGTACGCAGTGGTCGGTTTTAACTTTTTGGAAGTCGCTTATTGTTTATATTTGCATGAAATTTCATTTGGCTTTATTTACTATTACATGTATGTTACTATTCAAATTGTTCTCAATGAAGGTTATAAAATAGAGATTGGAAGAAAATGGTATTTGGAAATGGATCAAGCGCTTGAATATGCTTTTTAGGTCAAGATATTTCATGCCAGCTTCACTTGGTGGTTAGAAGATCTCATAAAATATTTTCTTTATTTTAATATATTTCCTTTGTTTAATTTTAAGTTGATTTTGTTTGTGGGTTGTTGTATAGTATTGCACACATGCTACCATGAAGACAATCATCAAAGTCATGGGTGGATGTAAAGCTGATTTGATTGATAAAACCATTTGGTGCAGGGAGGAAAGAATAATCAGCAAGCAACATGTATGTTCTGCTTAGTATTCTTTTTCTTTTGAAGTCTATATGTTTAATGACTACTGCTTTCTTTCGTATTTACCCCTCAAATGTGATAAATTTGGGTTTTAATCCACTGCATTTTTTTTGTAAAGCCTGAGCCTACCCAAATGACTTCATGTAAGTAGGAAGGGTGAGGTTCATTCTTAAAATTTCATATGGGAGTTTATATGAGTCAACCATCTCATCCTTTCTCTTGTAAGATTTTATATGAACATGGTTTCCTGTAATTATTATTTTTTGAAGAAAGTAATTATACTTGAAAATTTTACTCTTATTTAAGTGATGTTATGTATGTATTTGTGCATGTATGTGTGACTCTGTGTATATGCGTATCCGTGTAAGTATTTGTATTAAAAAAACACATGGTACAAACGTTCCACAACCCTATTACCCTAGACGTCTAAAGCTGGGAAGAGTAAAAATTTCTGTAGATTTTCATGTAAAATATGTATTCCATGGAGTCATCTTTGCATTTGACATTTTTGGCATTTATAAACCTTTAAGATATGATCTTTCAATTTAGTGGAGGATGGTCCATGAATATTTTATATGCCTAATAGCCTATTAATTTTGTATATTGTCTTAATAGTTTCCATCCAAGGTTTATTTTCATTTTTATGACAGGTTCATTTCAAGGGTTTTTGTTTTTTTTTTTTTTGTTTTTTTTTTTTGTTTTGTTTTGTGTTTTTTTTTTTTTTTTTTTTTTTTTTTTTTTTTTTGCGTATGCTTCAAAGTATCTATGTTTTTCAGCAGTCAGGTTTGTATTAATTTTTGAAAATTAATTTAAAAAAAAAAGGAAAACAACATAATATTATAGAAAATGGTAGTTTTTTAAGAAAAATTAAACATCCTCCTATCCTTTTAGATGATGACAAGTGTAATAAAAAATTATTAATTTGTATTAAATAAGACCAATGTTATAATCTTAAGTATATAGGAAAATGATAGGAATAAAAAATAAAAGGATATTTGATTTCTCTTTTTGTGATGATGACAAGTGTAATAAAAAATTATTAATTTGTATTAAATAAGACCAATGTTATAATCTTAAGTATATAGGAAAATGATAGGAATAAAAAATAAAAGGATATTTGATTTCTCTTTTTGTAATATAAAGGTGCATACTTGGATTAGCAGGATGGAATGAATTATTTTTTTGATTGTAAATGTTAAGCAAAATTGGTAGTTTCTACTAACGTTTTATTTTTAGGGTAATTTAATACAAGATTTTCATTGTTAATTGGATTATACTTCAAAGTTTTTAAAATTATCGTCTTTAAAATGATAATTTTAACATGTTATCTACCGGTATATTATGACATTATCTTGGTATGTTTAATTAAAATTTGCTTATTTTTATTTTGTAATCAACGCATCTTAGTTGGCGATATATATATATATATATATATATATATATATATATATATATATATATATATATATATATATATATATATATATATATATATATATATATATATATATATATATATATAGAGAGAGAGAGAGAGAGAGAGAGAGAGAGAGAGAGAGAGAGAGAGAGAGAGAGAGAGAGAGAAAGAGAGGTGAGTTTAATTGAGAAAATAAAAAGGTTGAAAATGGGAGAATAATTCTCAACCACTCATTTAATCTAAGCATAAAAATACACGGTGGCAAACTTGTAAATATGATAATAACATTCAATCTCAAATATGTAACTGTATAGAAATAGATAACAGTTCAAACCCATTTCTAATCGATCGTTCATCATCCAAATTTCTCCTCGGACCTTCAATAATCATCCATATTTCTTCAATTAAACCATCATCTAGTGTTAATCAATCATCGATATTCGCTAATAACATGTTTATCAACACGATTCAACAGTTAACAACAAAAATTCGTTTTTGGTTCTTTTAATCCAACCTTCAATTGTGCTTGAGTACGATCAGATCTTCAACATCTACGATTAATTATACTCTCAATGTCATTAGATCAACATCATCGATAATCAACAAAAAATCTACTTCATATCATTCATTCAATATCAATTATCAAATAAAACTTCAAAATTGAGGTTAGAAAAAGATCAAATCGTTTTTTTTGAAAAATTTCATATAATTCTCTATCAATATACTATTGTGTAAGATTTAAATAGTCAAAGTATCATGTTTTTAACATTTTTAAAAAAGTTTAATTGTATGCAATCCAACTGTTTGATGAAATGCATAAACTAAATTACCACGTTATATTCATATATGAATATGTTTTCTCACCTGAATCAGTATATAATTATTAAAACAAAAAACAAATATGCAAGTCTATATGTTATTCATATGTGAATAACATATAAAAATTATATATATTTGTGAAAATACCTTGTAATATTCATAAGTGAATATATCATCTAATATTCACAAGTGAATATACTATGTAATATTCACATGTGATATACCATGTAATACTATGTAATATTCAGATATGAAAATATCATCTAATATTCATAAGTGAATATAGTATGTAATATTTACAAGTGAATGTATCGTCTAATATTTAAATATGAATATACTATGTTTATTATATGTTATATTCATATATGAATGATATTTAAATTGTATTAAAAAAACTAATCATAGTTTTTATTCATAAATGAATAACGAATGTACTATAGTAAAAACCTGATTAATTTTTATTCACTTATGAATAATGATAGCTGAAAATATAATTTTTTTTATTTTATCTTAAAACTATATCAATATGGATGTCTATTTTAGAGAATAAAAAATCATGAATTTTGTTATATTTAATATCATTTTTCGATAAAAATAGCTTCTTAAAAAATAAAAATAAAAATAACGAAAAAAAACTATGTTTTTGTATATATTAAGGTAATGATTAACATTGTTTAAGGAAACATGTTTTGTTGGAAAACACATGTGGATTCCTTTCCCATTTCTGCTAGTACGACGGAGGCTTTTGCCTTCAAGATAAAAGCGATATCTGTGGGCCCCTCGATGATTTGATGATGACAAATGGAAGTGCTCGGCCAGGCCAGGACTGATTTGATTTGTTCAATTAGTTAGTTATCATAAATCGGAAATCGGGAAACAACAAATGGACAAAGAGAATGATTATAATCCATGTCTCAGTCCATATGATAACTAGAATGGAGGAATATATGATCCCTTATTTAGTGGACAAGTCATTGACAAAGGTCAGAGTTTATCTACAAAGTCAGAGTTCGATAGAAGCTTTTGAGAGCTACGATTGCCAGTCGGTTCTTGAAGTCATACGCAATAATAGTTTTAGACTTATCCAAGTGGGAGACTGTTGGATTAATGTCTAAGTCCATAACTATAATTGGTAAGACTTGACTCGACCCAATATGGTCCATTTAGGTTGCATGGCATCATGCATTTGGATAGACTATAATGAGAGAAATACCACTTAAGGTTGGTTAATATATTATAAGTTCTAATATATTAATAAGGTTATTTAATTAGTATTGATCAAGAATTAATTTAGGATTAATTAAGTGATCAAAAGAAGACTAATTAAATATATGGGTTGATTATGTAAATCATCCATACTTATATAGTGGGCTAATGCTCCATGGATTATCTAGTTGGGCTAAAACTCATATGATGCTTCATGGATGCTCCATGGTGTTTTTGTACCCATGGATCATGGAAATGAAAAGCCATGTCAATTAGGGTTTACATGGTGTAACCCTAACTATATATGCATCTTATTCTTGACTAAAAACGGCACTAGTATCATTCTAAAGAGGGCTAGCCGATTTTCATGAAGTGTAGAATTCTCTCAAGTCTTTCCAAGTGCATATGATGTTGTGTGAACCATTTGAGGTGTCACACTTGGGGCACTAGGCACTCAAGCTTCTTGAAGACTTTCTACATCAAAGAGGTATATATATTCTATCTTGTTATATTCATTGTTTTGTATGCTAGATTAGGATAATACATTGGAAAGTTCATATTTGCATGTATAATAGAGAAAACATAGATCCAAGGTATTTAGGGTTGCATGTACACTTAGGAGTGTTAGAATGCTCAAAACCCAACAGTGGTATCAGAGCGTAGGCTTGCTTTCTCTTATACTTGATGCAAATGTGTTTTTTTTTCAAAGTTGAATATGTCCAGAACATAAAACTCGACGAGTTTATGCCAAAAACTCGACGAGTTCTTCATGTTGGGCATGAACTTGATGAGTTTCTCAAGGAACTCGATGAGTTTTGGGTGCTGACAGCTTGCTGTTTGCTGTTTTGGCTGGAATTGGACTAGGAACATTACCCTAAATTGTTTTTGAACTTATAAACTTGTTTTTGATGTGGTAATGTTCATGCTAATCCAATTTCAAATATAACTGTCAATAAATTCATGTTTTGTATTAGTTTAAGATTTAGACTAATTACATGAAAAAGTTTGATTTGAATTATCTTGTTCTTATGAGTTGTTTAGATTAATAGGAAGTTATGTGAAATTATTGTTTTCAATCCAAATTAATCTAAGAGTTGATTCTAAAATGGGTTTTTTTCTAACTTCTCCTCAAGTTATACGAAAAGTCACATTTAAGTTTCATAAAACTCATAAAAGTTGGCAATGGTTACAAAAAAATGAAGAGTCTTGTCCTCGAGTTATGGAGGTTAAAGAGTCACTTCATTGAGTAATAAAATATGTAACCTTAATTAATTCCATAAATTACAAAATAAAGAAAAATTTACATTCTTTAATAATTTAAAGTCTTCTATAACTTGTCCTCAAGTTATGGAACTTGAAGAGTTTTTTAATTAAAACTACTTTAAACTCATAAGTTATGGAATTAATTAGTTTTGAATAGTTTCAAAACTTGGCCTCAAGTTTTGAAATTTGTAAAGTTTTCTCTTATGAATACTTTAATTCCAAGTTAGCCCTTAGTATTTTAAAAGTTAAAATTCAAACTTGATAATATTATAAGTTAATAATATTTATATATATATATATATATATATATATATATATATATATATGTATAAAAGCAAGTCAGTCTTACCGTTAGTACGCCTCATTCACAAAGCCGGTCTATAAGGGGGGTATAAGGTTACTGCCTATAAAATGGCACTTTAATGGGTGTCCACTCTCACCCACCGCTTGCTTGACTAGTGGAGGATCATTAGCCGAACGGGTTTGACAGGACTATAATTCTCCTTTCATTAAAAGTATTAATGATAAATACTAAGTAACTAAACTCTTAAATAATACCCAATCTTAGTTACTTAGGAAAATGTGAATAAGGTGCTAATCCATGAAATTACACTTTGCACTTTGTTTAAGTCGGTTAGTGGAGCGTGTGTGGTTAACCGGCACACTAACTCGTATTTAACAAGGTAGGCAAAGGGTAACTTAATGTTTATCATAGTATCGATGGAGCGTGTGGTTTACCGGCACATCGATTGAGGGGTAAACACTTAAGGGTACCAAGTAATTTGCATGGTTACTTTACACCTTGTTTTGTGATCCTCGACATCCCAGTCACAAAACCTGAAGGGCACACTCGAGATTGAAACATACCATTGAATAGTTCAATGAATCTCAAAGATCTAGGAGTTTCAAATCTAATTAAAACCTAATAATACATTTTGTTTATCTTGGTGGAAATTGGTGAATCGTCATTCGCCTACCTTCAAATATTTTATAGCTTGGATTACGGCATCCCTCTTCTAAGTTATAAAATAGTTTGTTGGGTCCTAGCCTTAATATTTCATATTGGGTGTCATTTTAAGGACTTTAGATCAACTATCTTAAATATCTCCCAAAAGATGTCTGGTTTAGACATCTATGATCTTCCCAAATCTCTTGAAACAAGCTTCCCTAAATGAAGATGATGTCCCATGGAAATCATACTTCTTTCACCCCCTCCAATTATTCTCCCTAACCGACAAGTTCTTGAACAGTTTAAGGTCACTCAAGCCCTATTGGCAAGTAAAGGTCTATGTGTGGTCACATCTTGGAGATGTAGTCACATATTTACAAGACAGGAGAGTTGGGTGTCAAAGTCTTGAGAAAGTTGGTGCTCAATCACTCTCTAAGTCACATAGTGAGTTTCTTTGGAACTCCTATGAAACAGACTATGACAAGACCCTTAATGATCTTATCTATTTGCTAAGATCATCTTCCTAAAACTTTATGGACATTGACAATGGTGACACTGGAAATCCAGAAAAAACATTTTCTTCCCAAGGAAAGGGATTGACCATAGTCAACTAGGTTGACCAAATGGTAAAGAGAAAGGCTAAGTCTGTGATAGTCCGATGTTCCATTACCAAAGCGTCCATATGTTAAATTGCCAAAGGAAAGGACATTGGTTGCAAAGATGCCAATTTTACCTAAGGATGTTAAAGTCAATAAGTTTAACTCTACTACAGGCAAAGTCCACTATCTAACTCTGCTAAGTTTCTATCATGAGTTTCTTATTACATGATGTGACTGGGTCACACGTTGATGTTTTAAGAATCAAAGAAAAGTAAAGAAACTTAAATAAAGAATATGTTGAATCTGATCACGTAGATGGATTTCTATCGCATAGTTTGAAGATTGGATTCTTGAGCTACTGCTTAGGAGTTATGAGATATGGCTTAGGAATAGATAACAACAAGTTTTCATATGGATTGTAAGGATAAGTTCTTCCGAAAAGTTTTTTTAATAAAAGGAAAATTTATGATTTTATTTATTTTAAAATATCCTTACGATGGCATCTGTGAAATTTTTTTGTTGCTTATAAGATTCCAATAAAAGAAAGAGTGGAAATATGAAATTGATTCTTTCATTTGTGGTAATGTCTAAATTTACCAAATAAGGAAAGATTCTCATCTCCCAAGTTTCAATTAGATCGAAACTTGGAATCATGCAAGTTGTATAGCATGATGAATGAGAACTTTCAAGTATTGGAAAATTAAGACTAATTACTTGTTCACATGGATGTGTGAGTAATGTAAAGGACTAAGGGATCGAGTACATATTCTTGTGCACTAGCTAAGTCCACCACAAAAGATAGATAAGACTATTCGTCACAATTTACTATAAATCAGTAAATATGGTTATACTTACAAGCTTAAGTGTAATTCTGAGACATTGGAAAAGGTTCCAATGTATGACAGAGCGAATAAGAAGGATCAACTTAGGCAGAAGGATAAAAGTTTCTCAAATCTGAGAAGATGGGAGAGTACTTTAGTATAAGTTTTTGTGATCATCTTAATGATTAAGAAACCATATCAAAATTAGTTCTTTAAGGAAATCTTAGTGCATTATTATGACTAAAAAGAGGAACTTGAATTGTTGAAATGGTTAAATCAAGAAGATGAGTAAAACTTGAGTGACATGTCTTAAAGAAGGTTTAAAACACTTATCAAATGTAAGAGTAAAAGTTTTCTACTCTTGTACATTTGAAATTGGTAAGTTGTGATGTTTTGGATAAAACAAAGACCAACTAAGGCCAATTGTGTGAAGTGTTTGTCTTGATTAAAATCGACACTATCTCTTGGATGTTTGACAAGGGAGTCTTATAGGTCAAGAGGACAGTAGGAGTCTTAAAGGTCTTGAAAGTCTCAAGAACTAATCAAGAATAAAACCTGAAGTTCTTCACTAGCACACGACTTGAGGTTCATAACCAATTGTATTGACATATTCTGTGCCCATTCCAATTAAATTTGGCTTTTCATATGAGTTCTTAGAGTTCTCAATTGGTTACACAACAACTTGGAAGCAATGGCAGACCCTTGAGCTGCCAAGTGGCAAGAAATTAAGATTGAGTTCAGTCCATATGAGCTTGGATTTGTCATTATCCTTGTCACGTGACTACGTTTTTGACAATTCATATGGATAAGAACACATACACCACTAAATCTAAGGGTCATAAGGTTTCTCTCCGATTCATGAAAACGATGGTGAGGAAACACTTCCACCAAGTAAATTTGAAGTAGATAGCAATTGTCATATTTGCATTCTCAAAGTCGTTAGTGGAGCTGTGTGGTTAACTGGCACACTAACATGGACTTGTGAGAAGTGGAAAAGGTCTAAACAATTGAGACTATGATTACGACATCCCTTTTCATACTTCTAAAATTGTTTAGACACACCTATCTAAAAGAGGTGTATGATTTTGATAAAGTTTTATCAAAACAATCTAGTATCAGAATTCTAAACTTTGGTAAGAAATTCAGCTACATTCTGAGTACATGTCAAAGCTAGTGGGAGCATAAGTGTTATGCTAATAATCATCATGTTAGTGGGAGCATGATAATTATAGCAATGTGAATTATAGAAAACAAAAGTTTCAATTGGGAAAGAGTTGTTTTGCTATAATTAAGGGAGAGGAAATTATACTTCATCTCAAATCTATAAGCTTAGATCATGAGGTTTTAATCATTTAGTCAAGGATATATATATATATATATATATATATATATATATATATATATATATATATATATGAATTTCATGTTGGAATGACTCAACATAAGGAAATTCTGTATATGGGTCCACTATTTGCGTTCTAAAATTCGATTATGATTACGGCATCCCTTTTCATAATCTGAATTATGAGAACTTAGCAAATAGAAATGGAAATGTTATAACAAAAGACTGGTTTAATATTTATGTGAGACATCATGAATCATGTCCCATATGCTTCGGATATACGATCGATTACATGTGCTATATTCATTCTTTCTAAAATTTTCCAAATGCCTGGGGCATTAAGAAGGGAAATGGTCTAGAATTGGATATGACTAAAAGGATTAAACAATTATCGAGGACAATCTCAGGTTTACCAAAGATTGGTTGCTCAAGGACAGTTGGAAGTATAGTGATAATTCTGGAAGGACCATATTGACATAATCTGTAAGGAGGCAACTTTTGTTCAGAAGTGATAGTCAAAATGGAATTTGGAAATGTTTCAAAGTTAGAAATTATTTAATCTCTGTAAGATTAGGAAACTTAATGCAAGAAGGATGTTTCCAAGGAGCTGATCTCCTTTGGAATGCGCTGTATTGATTGTTGTCAAGTCTTTCTAACATTGTGCATAATCATTACAAGAAGATCAATGCATATAAGTTTAGAATCTAACAGATTTCAGTAAATGGCATGAATTTGGAATTCTTGCATTTGCAGTAAGGATTTGGGACTATGAAAGAGGATCATTGGAGTTATGTTCAATTGATTTAATTCACAAAGTGAAGATCATAGACAAACATAGTATGCATACTTGGTGTATGGCATGACTAATGTTTAGAAAACATAGTGTACATGCTTGGAGCATGGGACAACTATTGTTTTAAATTCAAGAATAAAGTTGATAGTTGAAACAATATACAATGAATAATGTGTAATCATATGGTGATAAATAAAAGGTGTTTTATTTATGTTCATAGGTTTTGATATCATATTGGATTCAATTATTCTTGTGTTTCATTTTTCATGTTTTGACTTCGAGAATAAACTAGGTTATTCTTCTGGAATGACTAAGTTATTCAAACCATCCAAAGTCAGTCATATGGTGGAAGTAGATATGAATCAAGACTATCATGGGTTCGCTTTTAGAGGTCTAAGATGTTGGACAAAGGGCTACAACACTCATGAGTGTTCATAAGTTCTGAGTATTGGATTCAACCCGCGCTCATTGAAATCATTTCATGGACTTTATCACGAGCGATCATGAGACGATAATATCTTATATTCTTCAAACCTAGAGATATGAGTTGTTACTATGAGTTGGTTGTACATTGATTGCACGAAAACGCATCCGGTAACTCGGTGTTATAAAACGTGCCTTTGTGTATGATTCAACAAGTAGTAGAACAAGCCATATGAGTCGAAGTTTATCTGTTCCTTTTACCTTCGGGATAAAAGTGATATCTATGGGCCCCTCAATGATTTGATGATGACAAATGGAAGTGCTCGGCCGGGCTACTACTAATTTGATTTGTTCAATTAGTCAGTTATGATAAATCAGAAATCGGGAAACAACAAATGGACAAAGAGAATGACTATAATCCATGTCTTAGTCCATATGATAACTAGAATGGAGGAATACATGATCGCTTATTTAGTAGACAAGTCATTGACAAAGGTCAGAGTTTATCTACAAAGTCAGAGTTCGACAGAAGCTTTTGAGAGCTATGATTGCCAGTCGGTTCTTGAAGTCATACACAATAATAGTTTTAGACTTATCCAAGTGGAAGACTGTTGGATTAATGTCAAAGTCCATAACTATAATTGGTAAGACTTGACCCGACCCGGCATGGTCCATTTGGGTTGCATTGCATCATGCATTTGGATAGACTATAATGATAGAAATAACACTTAAGGTTGGTTAATATATTATAAGTTCTAATATATTAATAAGGTTATTTAATTAGTATTGATCAAGAATTAATTTAGGATTAATTAAGTGATCAAAAGAAGACTAATTAAATATATGGGTTGATAGTGTAAATCATCCATACGTATATAGTGGGCTAATACTCCATGGATTATCTAGTTGGGCTAAAACCCATATGATGCTTCATGGATGCTCCATGGTGTTTTTGTACCCATGGATCTTGGAAATGAAAATCCATGTCAATTAGGGTTTACATGGTGTAACCCTAACTATATATGCATCTTATTCTTGACCAAAAATGACACTAGTATCATTTTAGAGAGGGCTAGCCGATTTTCATGAAGTGTAGAATTCTCTCAAGTCTTTCCAAGTGCATATGATGTTGTGTGAACCATTTGAGGTGTCACACTTGGGGCACTAGGCACTCAAGCTTCATGAAGACTTTCTACATCAAAGAGGTATGTATTCTATCTTGTTATATTCATTGTTTTGTATGCTAGATTAGGATAATACCTTGGAAAGTTCATATTTGCATGTATAATAGAGAAAACATAGATCCAAGGTATTTAGGGTTGCATGTACACTTAGGAGTGTTAGAATGCTCAAAACCCAACAAAAATTGCATGGCAAATGGGTGAATACATCAAGTCATAAAGTCAACTAACCTTATCTATTTTCTTCCCTAAACCAAAATCCAAGAAAGGTATCAATGTGGTGATTTCGGCCCAGTTATGACCGAAATCAACTTGTCCCATTTGTGATTTTGGCCTTAACTCCCCTACATAGGAGTTTTCGGCCTCAATGGTTTGGATCTTAGGTGTGATTTCGGCTTAGGGTGTTTTCGTCCTAGGCATGAGTTCTTGGCCCACTATAACCGAAATCTCAAGGGTATGACATAATTCATGCATCAAATTCTATTTTATTGACTTGGCTTGAATTTTAAATGTTTGTTACGAAAATGATTTTCAAAGTGTGCATATACACATACATGTATACTTATACAAATAATGCCCCTTTTGGCCTTCAAAATTTTATAGCAACAAGGTTACATTGTGGTTGTACTTATACATAGCTACATTTTAAACCTTGCCTAATCCAAAATTTTCCAGTTGCTACATCATCCCCCCGTTTGGGGGAATTTCATCCTAAAATTAGCATGTTGGACAGACTCTTGCAACTAGAGGGAAAGTTGTCAGTATTTTTATTTCATCAGATTTTCCCACTCCTAAGTGAATTCAGGCGCTCGTTTGGCGTTCCAGCGGACCTTCACTATTGGTATACGACTTTGTTTCGTCCTCTTAATCTCTATTTCCATTATTTCTACAGGATCCTCTACGAAGTGTAGACTCTCGTTTACCTTGATTTCATCGAGCGAGACTACAAGAGTCTCATCGAACAGACTCTTCTTTAGGTTGGACACGTGGAATACGGGATGTACATTGTTGAGTTCCTGTAGCAATCAAAGCTTGTAAGACTTCAGGCTGATTTTAGGAAGGATCTCGAATGACCCAATATACCTTGGATTTAGCTTTCCACATTTGCCAAAATGCATCATTCCCTTCTAGGGCGAGAACTTCAATGACACACGATCACCGACCTAGAACTCCAAGGGTTTTCGTCGCTTATCAGCATATCTCTTTTGCCGATCCCAGGATGCCTTTAATCATTCGCGGATCTGAACGATCTTCTCTATAGTTTTCTGTATAATCTCCGGGCTAATGAGGGTGCTATTAGGTACTTGTCCTCGGGCTAGCTGAGTGTCGCCTACCTCAGCCTATCATAGCGGGGATCTGCACTTGCGTTTGTAGAGAGTTTCGAATGACGCGACCTTGATGCTAGTGTGATAGCTGTTATTATAAGAGAACTCAACGAGTGGCACGTGGGTATCCCAGTCCTTACGAAAGTCTATCAAACATGCCCTCAACGTGTCTTCTAGTGTTTCAATGTTCCTTTGACTTTGACCGTATGTTTGAGGGTGATATGCTGTACTCATATCGAGTTTGGTTCCCAAGGACTTTTGGAGTGATTACCAAAATCGTGAATTGAACCTACAATCTCTGTCGGAGATGATAGATATTGGCACCCCATGTAGTCGCACAAATTCTTTAATGTATATCCCTGTGAGCTTTTCCATCTTATCAGTCTCCTTTATTGGTAGGAAGTTTGCGGATTTGGTTAACCTGTCAATGATCACCCAGATGGTGTCAAGTCCACCCGTTGTCTTGGGTAACTTGGTTATGAAGTCCATGGTTATCCACTGCCACTTCCACTCGCGTATATACGGTTGCTGAAGCAAACCCGAGGGCTTTTGATATTTTACCTTGACTTTGGCACAAGTCAGGCACTTGCCCACATAGGTAGCTATCTCTGCTTTCATGTTCGACCACCAATATAGTTTCTTTAGATCCACATACATCTTGTATGAACTGAAATGGACAAAGTATTTTGTCCTGTGAGCTGCGTTCATGATGACGTCTCTGTACCCACAAAATCTCGATGTCCAGATTTGATCCATGAAGTAACGATTTCCGTCAACCTTGACTTCTAAGTTTTTATTCATTCCCTGCAGTGCCTCACCTGCGACATTTTCAGGTTTCAAGGCTTCCAACTGAGCCTCCTTGATTTGAGTGGACAGGTGTGAATGGATGGTCATGGTTAATGACTTTACTCGATGGACCGAGTATTCCTTCCGACTTAGGACGTCTGCTACTACATTGGCCTTGCCCGGATGATAACAAATTTCACATTCGTAGTCATTTAGCAGTTCAACCCATCATTGCTTTCTCCTGTTGAGCTCCTTCTGATTGAGAATGTGCTGAAGACTCTTATGATCCGTGAAGATCGTGCACTTCGTTCCGTAAAGGTAGTGTCGAAAAATCTTCAGTGCAAATACCATCGCTCCCAGTTCGATGTCATGTATGGTGTAATTGACCTCGTAAGTCTTGAGTTGTCTTGAAGCATAGACAATGACCTTTCTTCACTGCATGCTCACACATCCTAGGTCCTACTTGGATGCATCACAGTAGACCACAAATTCTTCGATCCCTTTTGGGTGAGATAAGATTGGAGCACTGCACAAGGCTTGATTAAGCATTCGGAAGGCAGTTTCTTGTTTGTTCTCCCAACTGAAAGTCACTCCCTTCTGAGTCAAGGTAGTGAGTGGCTTCGTGATCTTAGAGAAGTTCTGGATGAATATTCAGTAGTAGCCGATAAGACCCAAATACTGGCGTATCTCCGTTGGTGTTTTGGGTGTTTCCCAGTTTTCAATTGCCTTAGCTTTGGAGGGGTTCATGTGTATCCATTCCTTGTTGACTACGTACCCCAAGAAGTCTACTTTTCGGATCCAGAACTCGCATTTTGAGAACTTTATGTTTAGCTTTTATGCCCTTAACGTCTCCAAGACGTTTCGTAGATGTTTACTATGTTCTTCTGTACTTCGTGAGTAGATTAGTATGACATCAATGAAAACTATCACAAATTTGTCAAGATAAGGCCAATGCACACAGTTAATTAAGTCCATGAATATTACTGGTGCATTGGTTAAGCCGAAGGGCATTACTATAAACTCGTAGTAACCGTAGCGAGTCCTGAATGTCGTCTTAGGAAAATCTTCCTCCTGTATTTGCAGCTGATGGTACTCCGACCATAGGTCAATCTTCGAGAAGTATCTTGATCCTTGCAGTTTATCGAATAAGTCGTCGATTCGAGGTAGAGGATAACGATTCTTGATAGTGAGCTTATTTAGTTCCTAATTGTCTATGCACATACCGAAGAATCCGTCCTTATTTTTCATGAAAAAGAGCGATGCTCCCTAAGGTGAGAAGCTCGGTCTGATAAATCCCTTGCTCAGCATCTCGTTCAGTTGGCTGGATAGTTCCTGCATTTCAGCTGGTGCTAAGCGGTATGGGGATTTGGCTATGGTGGTGGTTGCAGGGATTAGGTCTATTCTGAATTCGACTTGGCGTACGGTTGGGATTCCTGGAAGGCCTTCTGGGAATACATCAGGAAAGTTGCAGACCTCGGGAATATCTTTAATGTCTTTGACCTTTTGTTTCTCATCCACTACGTAGGCTAAGAATGCGTGGTATTCCTTGCGCAGATACTTTTGGACCTTAATGCAAGAGATGATTCGTAGAGTCATGTCAGGTTTGTCGCCATAAATGACAAGGGTTTCATTGTTTGGTAGGTTAAGGTGAACAACCTTTTCGTAACATAGAATATCGGCATGATGGTGTCTTAACCAATCCATGCTGATGATGACATCAAAACTACTTATTATGACTGGCATCAGACCGATTCGAAACGAGTAACTAAGTAGAGTTAGTGTGCATCCTACGAATATATCTTTAGTGGTTTCTGTTTTACCATTCTCCATTTACATGGTGAATGTTTCATTTAGTGACTGGGGTTTTTGTTTGAGTAAGTGTTTAAACTGGTGGCTCACAAAGATTTTATCCGCACCACTATCAAATAGTATGCATGGATATGAGTCGTTTAGGGGAAACATACCAGTAAGGAAGGTGGGTTCCCTTATAGCTTCTTCATGCCCCATTGTTAGAACCTTTCCCATGTTCCCACCATTTCTATTTTGTGCCTTCGGACAGTCCCTCTTGAAATGATCGGTTTCACCGCAACCGTGGCAGGCGTGACCCATCCCAACATTAGAGGTCTGGGTGGTTTGTTGTGAATGTGCTTTGCAGAAATGGGCCGTGTGCCCCTTCTTGTTGCAGTTATTGCATTGTAATTCTTGGCAGGTGCCATGGTGGTGGAAACCCCACTTGTCGCATTTTGGAAGAGTCCTAGCGTATTGCTTGGTTGGAGTAAGGTAGTAGGGGCGGCGATGGCATGGTCAGCCACATTTTATTGCTTCTTCGATAGGTCCTGAGCGGGTTGCCCTTTATTATTGTTCCAAAACGTTGTCTTGTTGTTACCTTCTTGTGGCTGCTTGGGTGTGGGGGTTATAATACCCTGATGAACTCCCTGGTCGACCAAAGTTTGTGCCAGGCGTTTGGCACTGTCGAGGGTACTCGAGTTTGCAGATATGACCATCTCTTGGATCTGAGGGGATAGTCCCCTAATGTAACGCTCCACTCTTTTCGCCTCCAGAGTGACCATTCCCGGGTACAGAGTCGCCAATTCGTTGAATCGGGAAGTATAAGTGGAAATGTTAGAACCTTTCATAGAGTGTCCCCATAGTTTTTGTTCGAGCTTCTATATCTCGCTCCTTGGACAGTATTCCTCGGGCATCATTGTTTTCAAATCCTCCCAACTCATAGATTTGGAAAAAACTAGAGTCAAAGTTTTAACGTAGCCGCTCCACCATGACAAGACTAAGTCTACAAATGTGCATGCGACATACTTGACCTTGAACTCATCTAGGCAGGTGCAGATCTCAAAGATGGACTCTGTCTTTTCAAACCATCTTCTCAGAGTAACAACCCCACCGTCACCATGGTAGGTTCTAGGTTTGTAGTTCACGAACTCCTTGTATGAGCACATCCGTCGGTGCCCTTGGTTTTCTCCTTGATTGGAACAGTCAGTCCCATTTCTGCTTTGATTGGTGTTACTGCTGATTTGGGCTACAATAGTAGCCACAACAACTGTTACGACAACCTGAAACACTGCAAAATCCATTTGTGGGGGGTGGCGGCGGCGGTGGAGTTGTTGTTGTGTTGTTTTGAGCTAGTTTGACTTCCATTGTGGCATAATTCTGCCATAAAGTTTTAAAGGTGGAATGAAGATAAGTTTCCGAGAAGAGTTATGAATCGGGCATTATCGTAATGAAATGACTTGTTTATGTATGTATATCAATTCTAGTTGTTTTTGAAAATTTGCGAGCAATTCACAAATGAAATGTACTATAATAAGTAAACAATTGCATAATAAATAGATACATCCAATGAAATCAAATGCATAACCCATTTCATTAATCATATGGTTCTAGTACATAGTTTCGTGAAAATTGACCTTTAAGAAGGTCTACATACAAGAGTAGCACCAACACTTACTTGTAAATAAAATAAAGACATGGGTAGGATACGCCTTACTCACGGTGGGTAGTCTCCTGTGGACTCTAAGATGAAGTTAAGGCGCCCGATAGCTCTACTATCCGACGCTCAACTGCGATCACTCTCTCCTTGAGAGCTGAGTGCCTCTCCTGATACTCTCTCACCTCTTCTCGAGTGGTGGTAAGGTCCTCATAGAGACTGTTAATGAGGTGACATGTCCGAGGGTACTCCCTTTCCAGTAGTCGAGTGTGTGCTGTCGTGGCCTCAGTAGCGGCTCCTAGCTCCACGATCCGATTTGCCAACAACCTAGTCTGATCCCCTAGGTGCAAGATTCGTTGAACCATGATAGGAAGGGCCATGTCTGTTGGACCCCTGTGGTGGAGGTTATAGAAACCTTGCCCCATTCCATAAGGAGAATGCTGGCGCTGTTGTCCGTTCCACCTCTCCAAGTCTTCTGCCCAGCAAGGCGTAGGTTCATGGTAGTCCATGCGGTGTGCGGGAACTCGAGCAGCATAAGGAGGATTTATGACTTTAGAATCTACGTTTGAGTCATCCTCTTCCTCTTCCTTTTCCTCGTCTTCTTCTTCCTCCACCTCTAGATCCCCTTTGGGGTCTTCCTCAGGTTCTTCTTCCATTAATTCCTTAGGTTCCTCCTCGGGACCCTCTTTGATCCACCCACCACTTTGCTGGCTTAGGGAAATAGGGGTCTCCGACCACGTAAAATCCTACCATATTGTCTGTGCGAGAATATAGATATGAGAAATACATGAAAGGGTTATAGTGCTATAAAATACTCCTATAGTATTTTAGTTTTATATGTTCTAGAGTTTCTTCGTATATAGGGTTGGTAAGTTTTAGATTTGTTACCCATTACGACCATTCCTAAACACATGTTGGTTATAACTCGTATAAATATAGTTGACCAGGCTATATTTATCCCATATATGATTACATAACTGCCCAGGCTTAATCGCAATGTTTAACTTATCTAAATACCTTTACATGCTTCTTATTACGACACCGTCCTAGTATTTATGCATGTATGTATACTTCTTATAAAAATACTTATATTTTTAAAAGTACACCTTTAGTTAGAGTGTTTTAGCCCCATTGTATTTATAGTTGTATATCTTACATGGTTTGGTATACTTAATTCACTATAAACATTGCTCTCATAACAATCTGTCACATCCTCAAACCAGAACGGTGGAAATGTCTGGGGGCGGATGACTTCATGTACAATATCATAACAATTGAATAATAGAGATCAAAGCATCACAACCACTGCATTTAATATTTAATATTTTTACGTTGTGCTAAAAAAATTTATTTACATGATATCAAATGCATGTGACAAAAATGAAATAACAAGATGTGACGACGTCCCATCCACCAAAAATCCTTGTGGTTACCAGTTTCACTATTTTCCTGAGAATACAAGTGATTTTGAGAAGTATCAACAATTAAGTTGGTGAGCTCATAAGCGTTTTTGTATGCGAAGGAGTTTGTAACTGTTTCGTGTAAAAAGATAGTGAATACCTCCATAAAATCCAATACTTTCTTATAAATGAACTGTAAGTCTTAGTCCAAAGACTAAAAATGTAAGTAATGCTGAACTAGAAATAGTGTTATGTAATTTTATCGTTTTATATAAAACTACTTGAATGTATGTTAGCCCGTAAATCAAATGTGTTGTCGATACACTATGTGATTTATTATAACCATACTAATACAACTAGTGTCTTCAACGATGTTCTTCAAGTGTCAGAACTGTTACGACATTTGTCACCCCAGACCTTCTGGTATAACTGTAGCTAACAATTTAGGTGTGCGATTGTCAGTCCCATATAGATCTTTACATAAGTGTCATGCTGTCCCTATAGGAGACTCTGATTATTCAGGACTTAAGTGGGTACTCTTTGGGTACAATGAAGTAGTGTCTCACAAGTCTATATCAACTGGTTTACATCTATAGTACTGAAAATTCTTTATCTTGTAAGTAAAATAATTATACCTTTAATAATTATTTATTTCTTCTGAAACGATAGTGTAGTCTTTGTAACTCCCAAACTATACCAATTATAGTTTATCATGTTTGTTTGCTAACAACATTTATATAAATATTTATATAAATACATGGTAAATATTTTTTCTAGTTTCAAAGTGTAGGATCAACATCATATTTTTGGGTTGTAACCCATAAAATAGTGAAATAACTAGAATGCACTCCTTATTGTTAGAAAGACTATATTTTGGTTAAATGATTCCACAAGCATTATAGTTTTGCAAATGATAATTTTTCTCATAATTTTTATAACATAGATCATGTTTTGTTTTTGTTATTTTTGCACTTGAAAACTAATACATCAAAAATATTTGTACAAAAGCTAGTGATAACCACATCTTATACATATAATATCTTATATTTAACATGGAGATGAAAACGTGTAAGTATTTGTGTGTTAAACAAATTTTGACTTGTATTCCCCCCACCCCCTAAACATGAAAAAGCTTGAAAATGTGGGGGGTATGAACTCACCTTGGGTCGATTTATGGGTTATTTGAAGTGATGAAGTGAAGATTTCAAGCCTAAACTCTTGAATGGAGTTGATTAACTTCCTTGGAGATGATATTATCCTAAGGGTTTAACACATGATGATGTATGTAAATATAATGAAACTAACATAAAAATTTATTGAAAAAATAGGTTATCACTAAAATGCTTACCAAAATCTAAGTACCACTTGAAGAAGATGAGTTCTTAAAGGATTTTGCCCTTGTTTTTGAAAGAGGATTTGGAGTTATAGAAAAAGAAATGGAAGTTGGGGGGAGGGGGGTTGGATGGGTTACTGACGTATATAACAAGGAAGAGTGAAGTGAGGCTTACCTAGTTGTCTGTTGGATAAATGCTTAGAGGTTTGCTGGGTAAAAATTGCATGGGAATTGGGTGAATACGTCAAGTCATAAATTCAACTAACCTTATCTATTTCCTTCCCTAAACCGAAATCGCATAAGAAAGGTATCAAGGTGGTGATTTCGGACATAGTATGACCGAAATCACGTTGTCCCCTTTGTGATTTCGACCTTAACTCCCCCAAATAGGAGTTTTTGACCTTAGTGGTTTGGATCTTAGGTGTGATTTCGGCGTAGGGTGTTTTTGCCTAGGCATGAGTTTTGGCCCACTATAACCAAAATCCTAGGATCTTGGGTCCCCAAAACCTAAATCTCAAGGGCATGACATAATTCATGCATCAAGTTCTATTATATTGACTTGGCTTGACTTTTAAATGTATGTTACGTACATGATTTTCAAAGTGTGCATATACACATACATGTATATTTATACAAATAATGTCCCTTTGGCCTTCAAAATTTTATAGCAACATGGTTACATTGTGGTTGTACTTATACATAGGTACATTTTAAACCTTGCCTAATCCAAAATTTTCCTATTGTCACACTTTGTATTCTTAATGTATGAGCTGGTACTCTTTCATGCTAGTACCAATTAGTCAGTAAAAGATTGGCCTGATACGTGATGCTTTGTAGCCTTGAGAGTTTTGGATGCTATGCTGGAATGGGAATGACTATTGGTATTAGTAATTGCTAAGTGTATGCTTAAAAAAATTTATATGGTTATGATATTATAGCCTTAGAATAATTAATTTGGCCTTATTTCCTATTTTGTGTATAATTTGCATGCATAAGGAAACTGGCAGTGAGGGTGGAAGTGTCTAGCATGAGTTGTGGTGTGTTAGTTTGAATGCTCGTGAATATTCTATGGATTCAAGTGCTACTGCATGAATTCTGCTTGCTTTGTGCTTTTTGGAATTCTTAGGTAATGGGAGTTAGTTACTAGGTGAATATGTCAAGTCACATGTGACAAAGGTTGTATAATCTCAAAGTGATGAATTTGAGCCTATTGCGTAGCTCTTGTCCGAGTCCAACTGCTGTAGGGATAAGTTTGTTACTCGAAGGATGTCACACCCCCAAACCGAAACAACGGAAACGTTTGGGGGTGGAGGACGTCATGTATAGTATGATAACAATGCATAATAGTAAACAAGCAACAACATCATCCATTGCATTAATAATATAATTGAATACAAGTGTGTTGTGTATATAGTTTGAAAGACACCAAAATATGAATCAAAATAAAAGACGAGTCTCAAATGTGCTCCGTCTTCTCAAAACCTGGTCGACGGTACCCGTCTACAGGTGACCTGAGAATACAAGTTATTTTGAAAGAGTAGATCTACATTTAAGCTGGTGAGTTCATAAGTATTTTAGTGTCAATGTTTGTATAAGTTTGATGAAAGTGTTTGATGCAAATGTTTGTAAGTATTTGATGTAAAAGTTTTGTATATCCTAGAAAATCCTATATTTTGTACTTATAATGAAATGTAGTCTTCTACCAAGACCCGACTATTCTGTATGTTTGTTCTTTTGTAAAAGTGAGTATTTTTCCCAAGTATGACTATCATTACCAAAAGTATAGTTTACATTACCCTTTATGTGAGAGGATTACAATATGAATGTAATGGGAAAATGATTATTGTACTGTAGTATTGTATATAGTAACTACCATTGTACTAACTATGTTAAAAATATTGTTTAATTAAGGTAAAATGTGATGAGATTATAACCATGCTTGATTGACTAGTAAAACACGACGTTCGAAGATGTCAAAATAGTATGACATTCATCACCCGTAGACCTGCAGGTCCCACAGTAACTTGCAGCAAGGTGTAGGATGGTCAATCCAATATAGATTTATACACAAATTCACACTCTCCCTCCAGAAGACTATGGTTACAAAATGTGACACAACAATATATTGCCATGCCATGAAGTAGTGGTTCACAATAATGTTATAGTGTTCTTGTATTAGTGTAGTACGCTCTCTCTGTTCTAGTGTATAATATGTTCCTCCCTATTTCTCGTTATAGTAGGTTCTTTTTGTTTCTCGTTATGCTATGTTCTTTCTGTTTCCCGTTAGAGTATGTTTGAACTGACTCATGTACGAACTGACTCTTGTATGTTTCATTGTTCTAGAAATAGTGAGTAGTAATCCTCTAAACTATACCTATTATAGTTTACTAGTATTGTTGTTTGAATGACTGATCATGTTTGTACACCTTTTCTACCCAAAAGGTATTGAACTGATTGGAAGAATTTTTATATCTACATACATATACATAATATATATCTAAGATTCAAACAACACAAGGATAAACAACCGATACCCTATGTCCACAACCAAACAAGGAATAGGAAATAAAGCGAGTTATCAGTCCTAAGCCCTTTGAACCTTATTTATATAACTATATCTATATAGACATGATATTGACAATATATAATTTTAAAAGAGTTTGATAAAGAGCTTTAACATATAAAAGATGTTTTAACCATTTGAATGGTTATAAATAACTTGATGTCAGTTTATAAAATGTTTTGAATTAGTTTGTTTGATTACACAGTTTTGAAGTATAAGAAATCCACTTGTTTGATATTATTAATCACATGTGACTGATACAATAACTATAATGTTTTCTACTTGTATTCCCCCACATAAAAGCGTTTAAAATCATTTAAAAGATAAATGGGGTATGAACTCACCTGTAGTGGGTGGTTCGAATGTAAGGTCAATATAGGATGCTAAGTGTCAAGTGAAGTCTCGAACACAAACGGATCATGTTAAGCATATAATGACACATATATGTATATAATTAGTGTATATAACAACTAATCATGTTAGGGAACAACCTTAGGGACTAGGAAACACTTGGAAAGAAGTGTTACAATCACATATAATTGTACTAAAGGTGTTCACGGCCACACAAGTGTGTGTTTATGGCCTAGATGTGTTCACGACCAATGAGTTTATGGCCAACACATGAAATAGCTAGGGTTTATGGCCAAGAATTAAAAGGGTTCATGACCATAACATAAATCAAGAAGGGTTTACGGCCATGCAAGGGTTTACGACCGTAAACTCTTGATGTTCTTGCTAAAATGGTTGTTTATTGTATGCTAATCAATAGCTTCTAATGAATATCAAGTATATGGAAAGGATACTTACGATTTGGAAGCTAAAAGGGGTGATTTCGACCCAAAGAACTAGTGTGTGTTCTTGGTGTTCAAGAATGATATCAACTAATATAGAAAGAATCACTTACAAATTTGACGAGAAATGGAAGTTTTCTTGATGATACTTGAGAGAGAAATGAGTGTTCTTGACTTGGAAGTGTGAGAAGTGAAGAATAATGAAGGAATATCATACTTAAGTGACTAGTTCACAGCCAAACAAGAGTTTACAACCGTAAACTCCATATGATGGAGTTTTCTGGCTTGAATGTTGCACAATGAACTCTAGTTGACACCTCCTAACACCCAATCCTTAAATGTACTAGGCTTTGAACACTCAAATAGACCTTTCACAATGCTAAAAGATAGTAGAAACAAGTCCGACTTTTGATTGAATTGAATGGTGTTGGGTATTATGTGTTGCATCATGGGCATTCTTTTGTATATCCGGTTTGGGCCTGTCCAATCGTGATTATAGAGTAGGGTTACGTATTATATATAGTGCACACATGTATGCCTTTAATACGCAAGTCATTGATTATCTTTTGTATTGTAACCTTAAGCACATCTACAATCGAAGTTCTTTATCAAGCTCTACTGGGGTGTTAAAGTTTAATCATTCGACATCGTTCAAACCATTCTTGTGTTCTTTATTGTTTCATTTATTGTTTTTCTGCTTGAATTTATCGATCTTTAAGGAATATTATTCCAACAATTGGTATTAGAGCAGGAGACTGTGTTACTCATATGCATTCCTTCTGTGTGAAGAATTCATTAGGGTTTCCGTTTTTTATTAACTATATAAAGGTCGTCTTCTTTCAGTTGACAGCATTGTCTAGTGTTTGATAAAACCTTAATCTTAAGATTAAAAGTCTGATTCTAGCAGATCCGAAAAATAAGCTCATCATATCACACGATGACTCTCGAGCCAATCCCATTAACATCTCAAACAACATTGGATCCAACACAAGGGTTCCTATTCTCTACACTGAAGACTACGAGGTATGGGCGCATCACTTTGAAGATTACGTGATTGGTTCTGAAGATAAAGGCTATCTCATCTGGGAAGCTATAACGATCGGTCAATTCATCCATTCTAGAACAAATAGGAAAGTGAAGACTCAAAAGGAATATAATCAGCTTTTATTGGAAGTAGAAAAGATACCACAAGATGAAAAAGATAAGCTGATGTGTAATCTCAAAGATTTAAGGATGATCCGGTTTACCCTACAAGCAAACACCTTCCGTCTGGTCAGTTCATGCTCTACTGCAAAAGAGATATGGGACAGACTGAAAGAACTGTATATCAACCGATGAAGATCTAGAGCACTCAATACAAACCTTGTTGCTCTTTGAGTTCAGTGCCTTTGCTCAAAAACCTGAGGAGACTCTTCTTTAGACGTTTGATCATTACAATCATTTGCTCAGCAAGATGATGAAGCATTGTATTGAAAGAAAGGAGATTGAACAGAAAGTAACGTTTATGAATGGCCTGAGACTTGAGTGGATGGCAGTGGTCTCAACTATAAAGGCTCGTGAACAATTCAAGTCTTACTTGCTAGCAAAACTGATGGGCATCCTAAAATCCCATGAAAGAACAGTAACAAAAGAAGCAAAAGTTGTGTCTGGCATGGGATCCTTAGCCCTTATCTCGAAAGGGAAGAATGTGACGGAAGAAGAAGATGAATCAGATTTGTCTGAGTGTGACCTTACAAGGGAAGAATATGTAATGATGGTCTCCAATCCTAAGAAGTTTGCAAGAAGGAAATTCCCTGCCAATAAGAACCCAAACTAGCAAGGGAGTTATAGCTCAGAGAAGGTGAAAGAAGAATTGAAGAATATCTCTCAAAAGGATGATGATAAGAAAGAAAGCAAGCTAGCAAGAGATTCTGGATTCGATTGCAATTATTGTCACGGTAAGAACCACTTTGCCAAGAACTGTATGATGAGAAAGATGACTGAGAAAAAGGATGGTGAAGATGACGAATCTTATTACCTGCGAAAATTGGAAGAAATAAAGCAAAAGAAGGCAACAAATAGTTCAATGAATGCTTTAATTGTGCAGGAGAATCAGGTCAATGATGAGTTCGGTGGTGTTGAAGTCTGGTCAACCGACTCTGTAGATGAAGAAGTAAGAAAGCCCTCGCATGGTAGAGCATATGTGGCTAGAGAGGGGGTTAGCAGTTCGGCTGGGAAATGCCTGATGGTATCTGTAGAAATACCAACCGAAGGTGAGGATAAGGAGCCGAATCTGAAAAGGGACAAGTGTTTTGCAGCCAAGCCCGTGAGCAAAACGATCAACGACTACGATCGATTGATGAAAAAGGTACAATCCATCCTAGAATCACCGAAAGTTCCTGTCACTAATTATGAAGAAGAACTAAATGAACTAAAATTTAAAATTTCTAACTTAATTGGTAGTCTCATGCAAACCCGACTAGCAAATTCTAACCTAACTGATCAACTCAGCAGGGAGTCTTCCAAGAGTGAGGAAAGGAGAGCATGTATACAACTAAAGGAGCAGGAGTTAGCTAGGGCTAGTGATGAGATTATTTATTTGCAAAGAGACAAGTTAAAGTTTTTGAAACAATGAAATATTTTTTGTTTAATTGCAAAACACTTATATACTAACATAACACAACTTCACCTAGATTGTGAATATAGGGAAAAAGATTCATAAGATGATTTTACCCTTCCTTGAATTTAAGGAGGATGAAGTTATTGATGAGTGTGTATCAATAATGTCCTCAGACGAAATTTCAGTCACTTACAAATATGGACTGGACAAAATTGAGACCTTTATCGATTCCAACGAACACAAAAGTATGCTTAAAAATTTGTTGGATGAAAATGATAGGTTGAAGATCAAGTCTGAAACCATACGAACATTTGACTCGTCAAATGCCAAACCTTGTGCAGATCATAAAATAAATGTTGAAAACACATCAAAATTTGATGAGGAGAGTGAGTTTAGTGAAATATCAGTGGAAGATGTAGTTGATTATTTTGAATTCTTAAAGAGCAAAACCAAGAAAGAAGAACCCCTCATATTTGAAAACTCTGTTGAGTATGCTCGCTTGTCGAATGACAAGTCAAAGAAACTCAAAGAGAAAGTGTTGGTTTACCAAAAAGTTCAAACCTTGCCAAATCAGGTTTATGCAGTCACAGGAGTCACTGGAAAAAAAACTGCAGAACTTAAAATCCTGGTTGACAAAGACAATGCTGAAGGGTGTGATAACTATTTCTGGTCCACTCATATCGATAATGCAGACGAGACTGTCGGTCTGTCAGAGCAAACCTCATGGAGAGTAAAAGGCGTATATGTAGCCAAACCAATCAACAAACCCTCAAGCTTTGACAAACCAAGCTCAAGTGGAACCAAAGAGATATCGGAAGAACCAGGAAAGAAACTGTAAGAATCAAAGAAAACTTCGAATATCTCTCCCAATTCAACCGAAGCTTAAAAGGAGAAGAAGAAGTCAAGCTTCAACATTCATAAATCTCAACAATAGTTGGATGAACAAAAAAGGGAAAGAAATCGGAGATACATGAAAAATTTGAGTGAGTGAAAACGGTTTTGCCAGTCTTAAAACCCTAACCGCATCCCTACTAAGAAAGAAACAAATGTCAAAGGAAATGACAGGTTCAAAAACAACCAGCAGTCTAGTTTCGGTCCAAACTCTTACTATTCACGAAACAATAAGCCCATCTTCGGTACCCATTCAACTCAGAACCGAACTTCAGGTTTCGGTTCCTCTACCAAGAATGGGAACCGAAGGTCAGGTTTCGGTTATACTCCAAGTCGTCAACAGACTCATTCAACAAAGGACGTTAAAGGAAACGGAAAGCTTGACTCGAACACTAAAATACATAATATGAAAAAGTCTGACAAATCGACAACTCAAAGGAACATTCCAAAACTGTCTAACAATACATCATCTGAAACTCTACAATTTAAACAAGACAAAAACAATATTAAAGTGTACACCATCAAAAGAAAATATGATACAACTTTAATAAAAAGAACTTATTTGATGGATCTCTCTGTTGTTATTCCTTTCTCTCTAAAATACTTACCTGGGCCCAAGAGAGTTTGGGTTCCTAAATCCGCTTGAATTTGCAGGTTATACGTGACGAGCAGTTTGATGATGAATGGTATATAGACAGTGGTTTCTCGTGTTACATGACCGGGAGGAAGGAAGAGCTGAGGGAGTTTCGGTCCCTTAAGGATGGCAGATGTGTGAAGTATGGCAAAAACTCTTATGGTACAATCAAAGGATATGGGATGATAACCAATGGAGATTTCACAAGTCGAAAAGTGGCATATGTTGAAGGATTGCAACACAACCTCGTAAGTGTATCTCAATTGGTTGTGGGAATAGGACTGAAAGTTTCCTTTGATGATGAGGGTTCATAAATTATTGAAAAACAATCCAAAAGAGTCTTGTTAAAATCTGAACGAAAGGGTGAAATGTACACCCTAAATCTCAGTCCAATTAAAGGGAAACCAACTATATGTCTACTGTCCAAAGCTAATTCTGATGAAAGTTGGTTATGGAACCAACGGTTATCGCACCTAAACTTCAAAGACATTAATAAGTTAATGCTTGGAGATCATGTTCGAGGCCTCCCTCTACTCAAATTTGACAAGGAACACCTGTGTGGAGCATGTGAGAAGAGCAAACAAAGCCGAAAGAGCCATCCTACACGTATCAACACCAAGATCATTGAAGCTCTTGAACTTCTGCATATTGATTTATGTGGACCATCGGCTATCGAAAGCATTGGTGGTAGTAAGTTCATACTTGTTATTATCGATGATTTTCTCGTTTCACCTGGGTTTACTTTCTTAAACAGAAATCAGAAGCGACTCCCAAGTGAAAGAGGTTTATCAAGCAAGTGGAACTGCAGCTACGAAAAGTGGTAAGGAACATCGGAAGCAACAATGGGCTTGAATTCAAGAATAAAGAGTTTGAAGACTTTCGGGCCAACAAGGGAGTATCTCATAACTTCTCTGCTCCCTATACTCCACAATAGAATGGAATCCTTGAAACACGAAATCGTTCCTTATGTGAAGCAGCCAAAACCTTGCTGAGCTTTGCTTCTCTCCCATTATACTTCTGGGCTGATGCTGTTGCTACTGCTTGTTATACTCAAAACAGAATCTTACTTAACAAGCGATTCTCAATCACTCTTTATGAGATTCTGAACAACCGAAAGGCCAACATCAAGTTCTTTCACGTGTTCGGTTCCAGGTGCTTCATTTTCAATTCGAAAGAGAACAGCAACAAGTTCGATGTTAAAGCAGATGAGGGAATCTTTCTGGGCTATTCACTCACTTCAAAGGCTTATAGGGTTTTGAATAAACACTCCAAACGTGTTGAAGAAACCTATTATGTAACCTTTGATGACTTCAACATAAAGAAAGCTCAAGCAAAAGAAAGTGCCATTGGTGAAATATTTCCTGAATCCGGACAAGTCTCGGTTCATATTTCAAATTTGTTTGAAGAATATATAAGGTTATTTGATGAACCAGAAAAAGCTATACACTCAGAGGCGAATGCAACAGACAACAAAATCGACCATCTTAAAAAGATCATCGAAGATGCTGCGAAAGACATGGCAAAGGATCCTTCAAACCAAGCTGATGATCAACCCTCAAATGAACCTCTAAATAACAAGCCAGTATTCGCGGGGGAGGGATCATCTGTGTCTCATAAAACCATAGGGGAGAATCCAACTTCAACCGAGCAAGAGAATCCAAGTCCAACCGAGGGGGAGGATCCTGAACCTGACAAGGAACACACTTCTCCTTTTGAGGGGGAGAATGAGAATTCAAATGACGAAGATGATCGATCAGAATTCGAAGAAGAGGAAAATGCAGAGTTGGATCCTATTTATGCCCGAACTACCCTCTTCTAACAAAGTGGACTAAAGATCATCCCAAAACACAAATAGTAAGAGAATCATCTGAGAGAGTTCTCACACGCTCTCAACAGAAAGTGAAACAAACTGCATTATTCTCTCACGTTGAATTTTTCATGTTTAATTCGTTTGTCTCTAAAATCGAACCAAACACAATCAATACTGCACTTGATCATGCTGATTGGGTACGTGAAATGCAAGATGGACTCCATGAGTTTGAACATAATTGAGTTTGGAGACTAATACCCACTCAAAAGGATGCATCTGTGGTAGGGTTGAAGTGGGTCTTTAGGAACAAGATCGATAAAGAAGGCAATGTTATTAGGAATAAGGCTCGGCTGGTGGTAAAGGGGTATTGCCAAGAAGAAGGAATAGACTATGAGGAGACCTTCGCTCCTGTAGCTAGATTAGAATCGATTTGAATCTTTCTAGCATATGTTGGTCATAAAAACTTCGAAGTTTGTTAAATGGATTTGAAATGTGCCTTCCTCAATGGAGAACTAGAAGAAACAGTGTATGTTGAGCAGCCACCCGAGTTCGTGAATGATAAATACCCTAATCATTGCTATGTATTTGATAAAGCTGTGTATCGACTGAAGCAAGCACCAAGGGTCTGGTATGAAACATTAACTTGTTTTTTTAAAAATGTCTAAGTTTAAGCAAGGTTCTGTTGACCCAACCTTCGTTCGCAAGAAAGAAGGCGAACATCTTATGATTGTTCAAATTTATGTCGATGATATCATCTTCGGCTCCATGAATCCATGTTTAACAGCTGAATTCCGGAAGTTGATGGAGACTAAATTTGAATTGAGTGCAATGGGTCCCATTAAATTGTTCTTTGGATTAAATATAAGACAGGGACCAGAAGGCATTTTTATTAACCAAGAGGCCTACATGAAGATTCTATTAGAAAAATTTGGAATGAAGAGTGACTCGAAGGTGAAGGTTCCTATGGCGTTTGGCACTAAGTTAACATCATCTCTGGAAAAGCCTGCTGTTGACATGACTCTCTATCGTCAGATGATTGGATCTCTCATGTATCTAACTGCTAGTTCTCTGTCTGTTATTGTGCCCGGTTTCAAGCTAATCCAAGAGAACCTCACATGGTGGAAGTGAAGAATTTTTTTTGCTATTTGAAGTGAACCTCGTCGCTCGGTCTCTGGTATCCAACAAAATCAGGTTTCTTTCTGATGCTGATCTGGGTGGATGCGGTCTGGACCGAAAGAGCACAACTGGTGGATGCCAATGCCTTTATGGAAAACTTGTTAGCTGGCAGTCCACAAAGCAAACTTGTGTGTCTCTTTCAACAGCCGAAGCTGAGTATATAGCTGCTGCCTCATGCACCTCATAAGTGATCTGGATACAAAGCCAATTGAGAGACTATGGACTTAGTATGAAGAAGATACCTCTTTGTTGTGATTCTGAGAGTGCAATAAGAATATGTCATAATCCAATGGAACACTCAAAGACAAAGCACATTGCACTAAGATATCATTTCATCAAGGACCATGTTGAAGAGGAAAATGTAGAAGTTCGTTTTGTTCGATCCTCAGATCAACTTGCTGACATATTCACCAAATCCTTACCTGAAGCAAGCTTCAACAAAAATTTACAAGGTTTAGGAATGATGGAAGCAGAGTCAATACCGAATCCTCAAACCTCTCTCTAAAAATTAAGACAAGCGAAATAAAGTGAACGCTCGATCTATTTCGGTTCCGGATTTTTCAGGAACCGAAACGAACCGAATGCTCGGTCTATTTCTGCTCCAAAATTTTCGGGAACCGAAATGAACCAATCGCTCGGTCTATTTTAGCTCCAGAATTTTAAGGAAAAGATATGAACTGACCGCTCGACTTATTTCGCTTCATTTCTTTAAGGTTTGTTTTCGGTAGTATACTTCGTAATCTATCTCCTATTTACTTTATCTGCTTTATTTTCTTTTTCTCTTTTTTCTTTTAAGACTTTCTTATTTGTTTTTTTTCTATTTTTAGTTTGTTTTAGAAAAATAAAAAATCCATTTTTTTTATATATTGTAAAGAGTTTTTTTCTTTTGTTTCATTTGTTTGTGTATATGGTTTGTTGGTTTCTATATATTCTCTAGGTATTTTGCATTTCATAGCTACAAAATTTGGGGTGAGGCAGGTATGTTTTTCTTATCTTGAACTAGTTAAGCGTCCCTAGAAGCATGCTGCTACATGTAGACTGAAGCCTCAATGACTATGAGTGAAGCCTTAATGAACTGATTCTACCTATCGGTTCTTCCCAATCAGGCTGCTAAACTCACTCCTACCTTGAGCTACCTTTCTCCTCTCAAATGAGTTAGGAGAGTTCTGCTTTGTAACTTTTATATATCACTGGTATTTTCGGTTTTTTCACCCCCTCCTCTGAATATTTCTCCATCAAATATCATTTCATACAAGTAACCCTTGAGACTCGCAGACATAACCACTGAGGTTTATGGTTACACAATATATGTGTTTATGATCTTGGATGCGTACACCACGTGCTAAGTGAAACCCAAAATCTAACACCTATATAGAATTTACGGTGAATTTTAATATTCAAGCTTTAACTTGTTACCTAGAAAAGTCTCATTTTATTTTATTGTGTGATCTTTATGATATTGTCTAACACCAAGACATTTTCTTCCCAAAAGATCCATTTTAGTTTTTGTTTTTGAGATTTCTATTCCACTTATTGTCACCTCATAATTTATCTACCCTACTTGTTCAGCAGACCACATCGGTCTCACAAGTACTTCGGCCAACTTTCGGTCTCATGTTAAGTATCCAAGTTCGGTTGAGTTTTAGCCTCCCACTAAAGCCTATGTATGAAAAGATGCCTTTCAATGTTTTTTAATAGTCATTTGATCCTATTCCAACGGGAAACCACACAAGCACTTCAAGTCTCTTTTGACCTTGAAGGAAGAGATTCATGCCCAGGATCAGTTGCTTCATGTCTTATATGACATCACTCACATCCCATACACATATTGATTTATTTCTTTTTCTTTGGCACACTCATGCACGAGAATCTTCATGATTTTCCAACATTCTTGTACGTGTTGCTTATCAATCTTCATGAGATAGTTGATCAGATAAGAAGTTCAAACGTATTTGTGGATAAGTTCAAAACAGGGCGCATGAATTTGAAACGGCTCCTAATATCACGCCTGCAGACGTCTGGAAACCAAGCTGTCACATGCCTATTTTCCAGGCGCTTTTTCAGAGATTGTATCATAATTACAAGTTTTTTTTTCTCTCTCATGGGAACCGTATATAAAGGATTTGTTGTACTGTTGCATCTTATCACCTTCCTCACAACTCTCTCAAGAATAACACGCGACTTTCAACTGTTCATCTTCTTCACATCCACAATGGCGGATTCTTCATCTCTTCAAGATCAGACGGCTTCATCTTCTTTACGCGCAAACAAATCAGTTGAATTCGTTCCTCTATGATTCATACATGCTTCATGTAGTGGAATGTCTCAAGTATTCCTCTCTTATCATTGCTCTAACTCAAGTGGAATCCATTCCAATGTCCTTACTGTCACAGGTGTATTCCACAACAACTTATGACAAGAACAAAGGGAGGATTTTCTTTCAAATTCATTCTCACAAGGCTTCCATTTCAAAAGGATGTTTTTGCTCTCTACTGGGGCTTGCAGTAGACGCCTCAGTCATCTCCCTAGACTTCATTACTACGACCTAACTATTCTACTGAGGTGCATACAACCTTCATCAAATTCAAGAACTCATGTTTACCCCTGAATGGAATGGGTTACTAACACTTCTTCACAAGGGATTAGCTGAGCGTGTTGGTGGATCTGATGGTTCAAATAAATGCTTCATGATGATCCTATATGGTCTCTACAATGGTCTCAACCTGGACTATGGTTCATTAATTTGGACTCAATTGGTGCAACGCTTGTCTTCTTCTTCAAAGCATTCTGAGATTTCCTGTGGTGGTTTTTGGACCATTGTCGCTCAAAGGGCAATCACCTCCCTCAATGTACCAGTCATGAAGGACTTTTTGCTCTCTTCTATCTCTTCCTTTCATACCAAAAAGAGCATTGTGGTTGATCCAACCAAGTTTTTGCACAGCGACTATATTCCGGAAACTATGTACCGGTCTGTCTCTCAGGAAAGTAAACTGATCTCTGATTACAGATTGCTTCCTCCCAAACATCCACGACAATTGAATCCTGAGATGCAAGCAACCTTAGACGAAGTGGAGAAACCTGCTAAATGAGGTAAGAAAGCCATTCCTAAGAAAGAAGATATTGTAGATACTTCTTCCAAACCCGCTAAGTCCAAGAAAGAAGATAATGCATATACTTTTTCCTCTACTCCAAAGAAAGTCAAGAAAATGGCTCGAAGAAAACACACTCTTTCACCTTCCCATTCAAAACCGAAAGATGAGCAGTCTGCAGGTGAAGACGAGGAAGAGAAACATGAAGGTTCACCTAGGGGTAATACACTTCCTCGGCCTCCAACTCCGGTGGATATTGTCAATGATTCTGTTCCGACATCCCCTCCATCTCCACCCAAGAAAACAGTTCAGGTTACCATTGCTCCTCCACCCCCATCTTCATCACCACCTGTTTCTACAATTGCTCCACCACCACCTGTTAGTTCTACTCATGTCACCACTGCTCCATTACCACCTCCTCTTTTCTCCAAAGCAACATTCACCACTACACCTATCATCACTTCTAGCACAGATTCTTCTATCAATGTTAACACATCTGATTTGGGGGCAAAGTCTAAAGAACCTCCTAAAGTCACAACCGAGCCCCTTTCCCCAACTCCTTCTAGTGATTCTAATCTAGTTCTTGGAGGAGCTAAATTTGAGTTTGATTCTACTTACTATAGTCTCTACCGAATCCCCAGTGAGGAAGATGAATATGCTCCAACACCCAAGTAGAAAATCGACAGTACTCACGAAAAGCTTGATTCACTAATCGATTCGACAAAGAAGTATAATGATGTTGTTATCAAAGCATTCGCGGATACAACCCTGCACCAATATACAAAATCCATTGAAAAATGTACTGCTGCTAAGGATGATTCTACTTCTCTTTGTAAACAAGCCACATCTGATGTTAAAGATCTCATCCATGACTCCATGGTTTTTCTTGACTCTGTCAAGGGTAATGCTGATTCAAATGCTGCCAAGGTCACAGAGTCCATCGATTCGCTTTCTCAATCCCTTCAAGCCGAGCAGACCAAGTTTGAGACTGTCCGTTTTAACATCTCTGCTGACAACAAGACCTTCTTGTCTTCTATTGACTCTTGGTTCGAAAAGCTCACTGCTGATCTTCTCATGGAAAGGCAACTCAAAGATGATCTTGCTCAACAGACTGCACTAAATGCAGTGCAGCAAGCAGCACTTGCCAAGGCCGAACAAGAGATTTCTTTGTTAAAAACAGAACGAGCTATTTTTCGTAGATGTGCTGGGGATGTTCTTTCCCAGCTACATAACGTGCTTCAGGCTCATGATCCCATTCTAACGCTTACAATTCGCAATGATTTTACCTCCAAACTTCTTCCCTCACTTGAACTCTTAGGCGAAATGAAGGGTGTTTCGGAGAAAATTGTTCCTCTGCAACAAGGGGGAGAAGAGAAGCCACAACCTATTAAAATGAGGGTCAAAACCGAACCGAAGGATAATGTAGCTTCGGGTTCTGGTATCAAAGAAAAGAAAAGGCATGTTATTGGAGAAGGTGATGAAGATGAAAAAGATCAAGAAACAATTTCTGAGATCCTGAACCGAAAGAAAAGGGATGAGGAGATAGATGAAAATCTTTGAATTGCTAAGGAAGCTGAGGAAAAAGAAAAGAAGAAGAAAGAAGAGGATGATGCATTAAGTTGCAAGAAGATGTTGTTCCCTCCTTGGACTCGAGAGACACTGATCAAAGAAGCTATAGAGTCTCCAATCACACTCTGGTTGGAACCTGTGACTTCATTTGACTGTGATAACACAAGGGATTCACAGTTTGATATGCGTATAACACGAAAGGAATTCGTTTTTCACTGCTTTGATTCGACTGTTGAAGTCCCTTCACCTCATCCTCAGGTTGACCGTGAACTTATTGATTTTTATCTCGAGTTCAGTCAGCCTCAGTATTTGACCTGGAGTGCGCATAAAATTACTATGGTCAAGGTGCTAAAACCATCGCCTGCAGGGAAGTTTGTTAATGTCTCTTTCAGGATAAACCAATTTTCAAATAACTCGGTTTCTATCATCTCCCTGGCAGATCATCCTAAGCTGAATCCTCATGATTGGATTCTGCTCTTCAATATTTTGCTCACTAATGTGGCAGAGTATGAACCAATCTTAGGACATCTGAAAAGGATGTTATCCTCTTATATCCATGAAGTTGCGAAGATGGATCAAGAAGTGGCGAATGTCTTGAGGAAGAAACCGACGGTGAAGCCAACTGCAAAGCCAGGAGATGTCAACAAAATGACTCTCGGTCAAATAGATTTTGCTCACCTAAAGGTTATGTTTACAAGGGCCAGAGGGGAAAGGCTCTTGTTTGCTCTGGTGGACAAACATTTGTTCTCTACTGACTACGTAGAACACATCATCAATATCATTCATCGGTGCGAGGTGAATTTCGAGTCAGATAAGAAGAACTTCACAAACATGCTCCGGTGGTATATTACTTTTAGACAAACTCTTTTGGCCATTATACTGGGTGTGTTCAAGACTGTGAAGAAGTCAGTGATAGCTCAACCGAACTGAGCTCTCGGCTCCATTGACGCAAAGAGGGAGATTGTTAGGTATTTGTGTTGCGTCATGGGCCATTCTTTTGTATATCCGGTTTGGGCCTGTCCAATCGTGATTATAGATTAGGTTTACATATTATATATAGTGCATGCATGTATGCCTTTAATATGCTTGTCATTGATTATCTTTTGTAGTGTAACCCTAAGAACCTCTACAATCGAAGTTCTTCATCGAGCTCTTCTGGGGTGTTAAAGTTTAATCATTCGATGTCATTCAAACCATTTTTGTGTTCTTTATTGTTTCATTTATTTCTTTTCTGCTTGAATATATCGATCAATAAGGAATATTATTCCAACAAATGGATTTAAAAGATAGAAATTTAGGGTTGTCACAAAGGATTATCTAAGCTTTGTTGTATGTGATTGTACTCATGAGGTGTATGACTGGCATTATAGGGAGTTCTTCAACAACTGATGGAAGGGTGAGGCCGGGAACCTCGGAAGGCTTAGGGATTGCTTCAGTGGTGTTCGTTGTGCTGGTTAGCAAGTGTTAGTGCATGAATTTGAGAAGGGGACTTAGATGATTTGGGAGGATTCTTGAGGAAAGTATGGATAGGTGTGGAAGGTATATTGGGCACATACTACTGGAAGCACATGATCCATACTCGAATCGGGGAGAATCTTGGAGACTCTAAGATGATAGTGGGAAGAGGGTTCTTGGGTATGTTTTGATCATTTACGTGTTGTATTTCAGTTAGGCGATGAGCACCCAGGAAGTAGGTTCCGGTTCTGGTTCCAGCTTAGGTGCAGGTACTGAGCGGATTAGCGAGCAACTACGGAAATTCATCTCGTCAGAGATTACCCGTGGTATTTTGGAGAATAGTTATGTGATCTTTGGTTTAGTTATGGAGGGGATTCTGGAGATCTTGGATGAGCGATTGGGCGAGATCCGTGCGGAGGTTATAGCTATCATTGGAGCTTGCACTCTATCATTCGGTGAGCGAGGCATCGATTTGGAGCACCAGGGAAGAGGGACCAGATCAGGTGCATGTAGTGGAGGGTCCCGAGAAGAGACGCAAGAATTCTTATCAACATTTGAGAGGTCGGCAGGATCGGGGTCAGTACAACACCTTCTGGAAACTACACGATGGAGCTTGTTGTTCCAGGGGTATGGGTTGCTACAAGCGTAACAGGATGGATCATGTCAGTAGGGATTGTCCACAAGGGCAAGCCCGTTATGTTTTCTCTACGACCAAGTGGGCCACAAGAGGGTCATGTATCCGATGAGGAGGGGAGGAGTAGTGACTGCACCTGCTTTGGCTATGTAGCGGATCTTCGATAGTCGTGAGGGTAGAGCAGGATCCCCGATAGAAAGGATCTAGTCATTTCAGTGTTGGGTAGGGGAGGCTCGTGCTCCGGCAGGTGATTTTATGGGTATGTGATCTTTTGATTTTTCTTTGGTTGTTTCTCAGCATTTATGCTGCTTGGAATGTTACACTGGTTTGGTTAAGCATTATCCTTGGTTCAATTCTATAATATTATTGGATTGTATGTTTGAGAATCATTATATGCCTTTTGCGTGCCGTCATCGTTAGTGGATTATTGAGGGGTTGTATCTCGTGTAGCATGTTCTAATGTGTTCGGTTGCTATTTTGGTTGTTGGTCAGGATTGAACGTGTTTGTTCTCCAACGTCGTCAGGGTTTAGTGGCTTTATAATTGTTCTGGTATGAGTGGCAGTTGCTTATGGAAGAATTGTGGGCGTTTAGACACTACCGTTGCTAGGTAGGGAGTGGTGTCAGGGAAATGGTGGTGTCAGATGCGTGAGTTGTTAGTAATGGGAACTGTCATGGGAGTTTTATATTTGCTCAGGTTGCATTCGACTAGAATTAAAAGATTCTTCCAGATTGGGAGCTAGGATGAGGATTCGTTAGTTCAGGGCTTTGATTTTCATCCGCCAAGATAAGAAATCAGCGAATTGGTATGATATCGAGGGAGCTTATCTGATTCATCAGATTGGCTAAAGTTTTGTAACATCCTTCAGGGTTTCATGAGTTAGGTGATCATGGATTTGGCTAGCAAGGAATTTCTAGTATTTGTTAATGCAGGTCATAGCTAGTTCATGCTATTTGTGGTAGGTGGGTCGGAGATCCATCAGAATTAAGAGGCGAGAGTGTAACATACACGTTTTGAAATCGTGTTTTGTAATGAATAAAATTGTGAAACATTATGTAAAATTGAGTGTTGAGTTTTAACATATGGTTTTTACTAGAAATGAAGTAAAACTATGTTTAGAATCACTCAGAAAATATTGGAAGTCTTATGAAATTCCAATTAAAAGCCAAATAGTGAAATTTAGCGAAAATATGAAATTTTAAATAAGTAAAATTTTATTATTTGATATTGTAGAGAATCTCGTTAGAAACTTGCAGGCGAAAACTCGTAAAAATCCGAGTTATAACAAAGAAGGTATGACCAACCGAAGATCCGCAACAAAACAGACATGGCGCCGAATGATGTAAAAAGTGAATTTTTGACAAACTACTTTTTAGCCTTAGTAATCTAAATAAAAGTAGTAGTATTGGTTAAACATAGAAATTCGATAAAAAGAACGCCAAAATCTGACTTCGTATGAGAAAGTTATGATTTTTCGAACTTTCAACTTAGTAGCAGATAACTAAAAACTCGAATTTTAGATCGAGCGATATTTTACCGATACATCCTAAACGAGAATCGAAGGTCTCTTCATATGCAGTACAACGGTAAAAAGTCTGACGAAAACGGATGTCAGATGAATGAAGAAGTTATGAATTTTTAACGGATTTTCCTGTCCCGGTCTGTTAAAAATAATAATATTAAAACTAAATTCAGAATTAATTGAATAAGTCTAAACGAAAGTTGTAGAGCGTAATTTTAGCTACGCGTGCATATGAAGAACATCAAAAACAGAGCTCGTATGCAAAAGTTATGGATTTTAGAAGTTCGGGGCTCAATTTCCGAGATTTTCGCATGAACAGTACCAGCAACCGGAGACCTTGTCGCTGCCACGTCACTTCGCACGAAGTTGCTGCGTCACCGAGGTCGTGGCCCAATCAGAGAAGCAATGCGTGTCAGCCTATGATTGGACCGAAGGGAGGTCCAACCGGAGCCTTCTGAGGGTCGCATACATGGCGTGTACGAGGTGAGCCACATCTCGCCTACGAGTTGTTGAAGCTTCGCTCCTTGTCACCCCTCCGAACCTTGCACCTGGACGCCTCGCGGGTGCGACATCTGGCCACCGAACCTCGCAGCCGAGCCTCCTCTTTTCACCACCTGCCCTTCGCTGCTTGCTTCGCTCCTTAGCCGACTCCGAACCTCGGCCCTATATAAAGGGGGCTGCGAGATCTTCCGACTAACTTTGAAAATTTGCCACTTTCGGCCCCTCTTTCCATATTTTCTTCATTTTGACTTTCCCCGAAGCCCCGAAATCAATTTTAGCACCCGAAACCCCCGAGAAGCCCGAAAATTTTATCTTTTCGGTTTTGAAGCCCTACCTTCGCAGAGCCCGGTTTTCAATCAAGCTCCCGGTTCTCAACATAGAAAGACATATTTAAAGCCGAAGTGTTGTCCAAATTACTATTTTAACCCCCAGTTAACTTAAGGTGAGTTCAATATATAGGAACAATTTTATGTTATGTGTTATATGTGCTATGTGCTTTTCAATATTATCATTCTGAGTTATTTTCTCGTGTTATTCGCTATGTTTATAGCAATTGTAATACCTTTGACCATGTGATCAGTGAAAGGACTTAGATTCACATTGGTACTGGTATGTAGCTTCTGACCATGTAGAGCATGTCTCCATAAGAGAATGACTTCTATTCTGTGGCATTGGCAAATGGTTAGACAGGACTATAAGCCTGAAATCTAACAAGAGGTTAATCAGAAATTGCATTTCATCTATGCCATTTGGGCCAAAGCTTTATTGATGTATATCAAAAATTGAAAAGAATATCTTTGAATAATGTCTTTGATTGATATGAACGCTTGTCACATGATCTCACATACATCTTATTGTTCTTCTTTGCTTTGCCACATTGAAGTATATATATGGCATAACATTATATTGTATCTATTTTTGAACTCACTAAGTGTCACCACTTACCCTATCAATATTTAACAATTGCAGGTGATAAATAACTAGTATGTTTACATACTATTGAAAGATGTAGAATAGTTTGTAATAGTACTTTTGTACTACTTTTTATGTTTGTATAAATTACAATATCCTGGGTAGTTATGTAATATACATAAGACTTTGTAATAGAAGGTTTGTATCCAGTAGTTTGTAAATCCTTTATATCAATGTAAAATATTACTTTTATGAATATGGAAATAGCATGTTTTGGAGTAATGATAATGTGAAATATGAAAGTTTGGGTCTTTCAAAAATAAGAAAGTTGGGGTCTTTCAACCATGGTATCAGAGCAGTAGTTTAAGCAAACTAAATTCCACAGATCGGTATTTAGAATTAAACTATAGGAAGTTCAATATATGAACTTAATCATTGTAAGTATAGGGATACAAACCATAGGAAATATATAAGTAAAAGTATTAGGTAATAGTAAACCCTAATATTCTAAAATACTATCTTACTCCGTATTTCAGATCGATGGCTGAACAAGTAAGTAGCCATACCCCTGATGTTGGTGGAGATCCTCAACCCGAGGAAGTGAATACTTCAGTATCTCCTCGTGAGGAGCGACTTCTAGGTAAACTTACCAGTGTTATTCGACAAACTCTCGAAGAACACAAAAAGAATGATGATAAAGGATAAGAGAAAGTCACTGGAGAATCTTCAAGTGGAAAGGTGAAGCGTCCCTCGTTCAAAGACTTCAAGAGTAGTGGTTCTACGGAGTTTTCTGGTGTCCTTAATCCTATAATTGTTCTAACTTGGATTCAGAACACCGAGAAAGTATTTCATGTTTCTCATGTGGATGATGAAGACAAGGCTATCTATGCTTCTGCAATGCTCATTGGAGAAGCTTTAGTCTAGTGGGAAGCAACATATGAAGCTCCCGATGGATGTGACTAGGAGAACTTATCTTGGGAGTTGTTCAAGACACATGTGCTAGAGAAGTATTGTCCTCTAGATATGAGGAGAAGATTGGAGAAGGAATTCCTCGAGCTTAAACAAGGAGGAATGATTGTGAATGAGTATGAAACTCAATTTAATCAAAGAGCAAGGTTTGCCACAAAGTATATTCCAACTGAAGATGAGAAAATTCAGTTATTCATGGAGGGACTACGACACGAAATCCATGATTTCGTTGTCAACCGGGATGTTATGTCATTCGATAAAGCCGTTGAGTATGCTCGAAGGCTTGAGCATGACTTAGAAATATGTGGTGCCACTCTTACTATTCCAAAGCATCCACGTATTGAAAGAACTACTCCTGTTTCCACTATTCCACCAGCTCAATCTATTCGAACTGATCCAAGCAAGCAAGCACAATCTCAGAGTGCTTTTCGTGGCCGTGGTAGGTCATAATCTTTTTCTATTCAATCGCCGTCATGTCGCGTTTGTGGAAGGAATCATCCGGGTCAATGCAAAATAGACAAGGAATCCATTGTCTGTTATGGGTGTGGAGAAACAGGTCATATCAAGCCAGCTTGCCCAAGGAAGGATGTGACTTGTTATGCATGTGGTATTACTGGCCACAAGAAGCGTTTTCCCCCTACTCTTACCAGCCAACTGACGGGAAGCAAACTTCTGTTCAACAACCAGTGAGAAGTTAAGTCCTTGTCCAACAATCGAAGAATACTCCAACTAAAAAGGAGGAGGTGCCAAAACCTAAGGGTCGTGCATTCCAGATTACCGTAGAGGAAGCACGTGAGGACCCAAATGTCGTGACGGGTACATTTCTTGTCAACTATAGACCTGCTCACATCTTATTTGATTCTGGTGCCTCGGATTCTTTCGTATCTTTTAAATTTGCGCATTCTTTTCAAACTGTTTGCTATGCACTCGCACAACCATTTCATTTAGATAATGCAGGAAGTATATCATTACTTGCTGATAAAATCTATAGGAATTGTGTCATAGAAATTGAAGGCTATAATTTTCTTGCTAACCTAATCCCTATCTCCTTGCCCAATTTCGATATTATTCTCGGCATGGATTGGTTGTCAAAGAACCATGCAGAACTCTTGTGTTACAAAAGGATGGTACTCATTCCTATTGAAGGGGAAGATCCTATTCATGTCTATGGTGAACAAAGAATCTTAAAAATAATCTCTTTCCTCAAAGCTCGTAAATTCATATCGAAAGGTTGTCCTATCTATCTGGCCTATACAGTTGACATCTCAAGAAAGGAGAATAAAACTGTAAATGATATTCCCAATGTTAACGAATATCCTGATGTTTTCCCCGATGATCTGCCTAGACTTCCTCCGGACAGACAAGTAGAATTCCGAATTGACCTTGTGCCTGGTGCTACTCTGATTGCAAAGACTCCTTATCGTCTTGCACCAGCCGAGATGAGAGAAATGATGATCCAACTGTAGGAATTACTTGACAAAGGCTTTATTCAACCAAGTACCTCTCCCTGGGGTGCTCCAGTGTTGTTTATCAAGAAGAAGGATGGATCGATGTGAATGTGCATTGATTATCGTGAGCTGAATAAGGTGACTATCAAGAACAAGTACCCACTACCTCGCATCGATGATTTATTCGATCAACTTTAGGGTGTTAGCTATTTCTCAAAAATTGATTTGAGATCTGGCTATCATCAGTTGAAAGTACAAGAGCAAGATGTACCGAAGATTGCTTTCCGTACTCGTTATGGGCATTTAGAATTACTTGTCATGCCATTCGGTTTGACAAATGCTCCTACTGTATTCATGGATATGATGAATCGAGTGTGCCGCCCAATGCTCGATAAGTCTGTCATCGTATTCATTGATGATATTCTAATCTATTCCAAGTCTGAAGCCGATCATGCCGTTCATATTCGTGAAATCTTAGAACTTCTTCGAAAGGAGAAACTTTATGCTAAATTCTCGAAATGTGAATTTTGGCTCCGTCAAGTTCAATTTCTCGTCCATATTATTTCTAGTAATGGTGTATCTGTAGATCCCATCAAAATCAAAGCTATTCAAAATTGGGAAGTGCCCCGTAATGCTTCCGAAATTCGAAGTTTCTTAGGTCTCGCGGGATATTACCGGAGATTCATTAAAGACTTTTCTCGTATAGCCGTACCTCTCACAAGTCTTACACGGAAGGAAGTGAAGTTCGAATGGGGTAAAGCTCAAGAAAAAGCTTTCTCAACTCTAAAAGATCTTTTAACTCATGCTCCCATCTTATCACTCCCAGAAGGTGATGATGATTTCTCCGTATATAGTGATGCTTCAAGATTGGGACTCGGTTGTGTGTTGATGCAGCGTGGTAAAGTGATAGCCTATGCCTCAAGACAACTGAAAGATTATGAAAAGAATTATCCCACACATGATCTTGAACTCGCTGCAGTAGTATTTTCCCTAAAACTTTGGAGACATTAGCTTTTTGGTACGAAATGCCAATTATTTACCGACCACAAGAGTCTCAAGTATATATTCAATCAGCAAACTCTGAATATGAGACAACAACGAGCCATGGAGCTGATCAAAGACTATGATTGCGAAATTTTGTACCATCCTGGAAAGGCTAATGTAGTTGCAGATGCACTTAGCAGGAAAGTTTATTGTAATAGTATGTGTTATACTATTACTCACACTACGGTGAAGTTCACCATTCTTGATGAACTAGAGAAGTAGCAAGTTGAAGCCTTAAAGACAAAAAATGTAAAGAAGGAAGGAATGGTACATTATGCCGATGCTTTACTTAATGATGTCGGGTTATGAGCATTCTAACACTCCTAAGTGTACATGCAACCCTAAATACCTTGGATCTATGTTTTCTCTATTATACATGCAAATATGAACATCCAAGGTATTATCCTAATCTAGCATACAAAACTATCAATATAACAAGATAGAATACATACCTCTTTGATGTAGAATGTCTTCATGAAGCTTGAGTGCCTAGTGCCCCAAGTGTGACACCTCAAATGGTTCACACAACACCAAATACACTTGGAATAACTTGAGAGAATTCTACACTTCATAAAATCGGCTAGCCCTCTCTAGAATAATCTAGTCGCCGATTTTGGTCAAGAATAATATCTATATATAGTGTTACAATTAGGGTAAACTCTAATTGTCATGACTTTCCATTTCCTTGGATCCATGGGTTCAAATACACCATGGAGCATCCAAGGAGCATCATATGGGTTTTGGCCCAACTAGATAATCCATGGAGCATTAGCCCACTATACAAGTATGGATGATTTACACAATCAACCCATATATTTAATTAGTCTTCTTTTGATCACTTAATTAATCCTAGATTAATTCTTGATCAATAGTAATTAAATAATCTTATTATTCTTATTATTAATATACTAGAACTTATAATATATTAATAACCATAAGTGTCTTATTTCTCTCATTATAGTCTATCCAAGTGCATGATGCCATGCAACCCAAATGGACCATGCCGGGTCGGGGCAAGTCTTACCAATTATAGTTATGGACTTAGACATTAATCCAACAGTCTCCCACTTGGATAAGTCTAAAACTATTATTGCGTATGACTTCAGGAACCAACTGGCAATCGTAGCTCTCAAAAGCTTCTGTCGAACTCTGACCTTGTAGATGAACTCTAATCTTGTCAATGACTTGTCCATTAGATAAGGGATCATATATTCCTCCATTCTAGATATCATATGGACTGAGACATGGATTATAATCATTCTCTCTGTCCATTAGTTGTTTCCCGATTTCTGATTTATGACGACTGACTAATTGAACAAATCAAATCAGTCCTGGCCCGGCCGAGCACTTCCATTTGTCATCATCAAATCATCGAGGGGCCCACAGATATCGCTTTTATCCTGAAGGTAAAAGGAATGGATAAACTTCGACTCATATGGCTTGTTCTACTACTTGTTGAATCATACACAAAGACACGTTTAATAACATCGAGTTACCAATGCATTTTCGTGCAATCAATGTACAACCAACTCATAGTAACAACTCATATCTCTAGGTTTGAAGAATATAAGATATTATCGTCTCATGATCACTCGTGATAAAATCCATAAAGTGATTCCAATGAGCGCGGGTTGAATCCAATACTCAGAACTTATGAGCACTCATGAGTGTTGTAGCCCTTTGTCCAACATCTTAGACCTCTACAAGCCAACCCATGACAGTCTTAATTCATATCTACTTCCAACACATGACCGACTGTGGATGGTTTGAATAACTTAGTCATTCCGGAAGAATAACCTAGTTTATTCGGGAAGTCAAAACATGCAAAGTGAAACACAATAATAATTGAATCCAATATGGTCTCAGAACTTATGAATATAAATAAAACACCTTTCATTTATCACCATATGATTACACATTATTCATTGTATACTGCTTAAGCTATCAACTTTTATTCTTGAATTTAAAACAATAGTTGTCCAATGCTCCAAGCATGTACACTATGTTTTCTAAACACTAGTCATGCCATACACCAATTATGCATACTATGTTTGTCTATGATCTTTACTTTGTGAACTAGATCAATTGAACATAGCTTCAATGATTCTCTTTTCACACTCCCAAATCCTTACTGTAAATACAAGAATTCCAAATTCATGTCATTTACTGAAATCTGTTAGATTCTAAAATTATATGCATTGATTCTCTTGTAATGATTATGCACAAATTCACAAAGACTTGGCAACAATCATTACAGAGTATTCCAAAGGAGATCAACTCCTTGGAAACATCCTTCTTGCATTAAGTTTCCTAATCTTAAACATATTGAAAATTCTAACTTTGAAACATTTCCAGATTCCATTTCGACTATCACTTCTGAACAAGAGTTGCCTCCTTACAGATTATGTCAATATGGTCCTTCCAGAATTATCACTATACTTCCAACTGTCCTTGAGCAACCAATCTTTGGTAAACCTTAGATTTTCCTCGACAATTGTTTAATCCTTTTAGTCACATCCAGTTCTAAACCTTTTCCCTTCTTAATGCCCCAGGCATTTGGAAACTTTTAGAACGGATAACTATAGCACATGTAATCGATCCTATATCCGAAGCATATGGGACACGATTCATGATGTCTCACATAAAGACTAAACCAGTCTTTTGCTATAACATTTCCCTTTCTATTTGCCAAGTTCTCATAATTCATATTATGAAAAGGGATGCCGTAATCATAATCGAATTTTAGAACGCAAATAATGGACCCATATACAGAATTTCCTTATGTTGAGCCATTCCAACATGAAATTCATATATATTCTTGACTAAATGATTAAAACCTCACGATCTAAGCTTATAGATTTGAGATGAAGTATAATTTCCTCTCCCTTAATTATAGCAAAACAACTTTTTCCCAGTTGAAACCTTTTGTTTTCTATAATTAACATTGCTAGCTTGCAATACTTATCGTAATTATCATGCTCCCACTAACATGATGATTATTAGCATAACACTTATGCTCCCACTAGCTTTGACATATACTCAGAAAGCTCGACTTCTAGAAATCAATACTTTATTGACTTTCTTACCAAAGTTCAGATTTCTGATACTAGATTGTTTTGATAAGACTTTATCAAAAACATACACCTTCCCTTAGATAGCTCATGGGTGTGTCAAAACAATTTTAAGAACTATGAAAAGGGATGTCGTAATCATAGTCTTGATCGTTTTGACCTTTTCCATTTCTCACAAGTCCAAGTTAGTGTGCCGGTAAACCACACACGCTCCACTAACGACTTTGAGAATGCAAACATCACAATTGCTATCTAGCTAAAATCTACTTAGTGAAAGTGTTTCCTCACCATCATTTTCATGAATCGGAGAGAAACCTTATGACACTTAGATTTAATGGTGTATGTGTTCTTATCCATGTGAATTGTCAAAACCATAGTCACAAGACAAGGATAATGACAAATCCAAACTCATATAGACTGAACTCAATCTTAATTTCTTGCCACCTGGTAGCTCAAGGGCCTGCCATTGCTTCCAAGTTGTTGTGCAACCAATTGAGAACTCTAAGAACTCAACTTTAACTGGAATGGGCACAGAATATGTCAACACGATAGGTTATAAACCTCAAGTTGTGTGCTAGTGAGGAACTTTAGGTTCTATTCTTGATTAGTTCTTGAGACTTTCAAGACTTTTAAGACTCCCACTGTCCTCTTGACCTATAAGACTCCCTTGTCAAACATCCAAGAGATAGTGCGGATTCTAATCAAGACAAACACTTCACACAATTGGCCTTAGTTGGTCTTTGTTTTATCCAAAACATCACAACTTACCAATTTCAAATGTACAAGAGTAGAAAACTTTTACTCTTACATTTGACAAGTGTTTTAAACCTTCTTTGAGACATATCACTCAAGTTACAATCTTGGAGTATGACTCTAAGACTTGTATTGGAACGAAGTATGACTCATCTTCTTGATTTAACCATTTCAACAATTCAAGATCCCTTCTTCTTAGTCATAAGAATGCACTAAGACTTCCTTAGAGAACAAATTTTGATATGGTTTCTTAATCATTAAGATGATCACAAAGCTGATACTAAAGTACTCTCCCATCTTTTCAGATTTGAGAAACTTTTATCCTTTTGCCTAATTTGATTCTTCTTATCCGCTCTGCTATGCATTGGAACCTTTTCCGATGTCTCAGAGTTACACTTAAGCTTGTAAGTATAATCATTTTACTGAACTCTAGTAAAATATGACGAATAGCCTTATATCTTTTGTGGTGGACTTAATCAGTGCACATGACTATGTACTCGATCCCTTAGTCCATTACTTGACTCACACATCCATGTGAATAAGTAATTAGTCTTAATTTTTCCAATACTTGAAAGTTCTCATTCATCATGCTATCGAACTTGCATGATTCCAAGTCCCGGTCCAATTAAGACTTTGGATGATGAGAATCTTTCCTTATTTGGTAAATTTAGACATTACCACAGATGAAGGAATCAATTTCATATTTCCACTCTTGCTATTAATGGAATCATATAAGCAACAATTTTTTTTTCAAATGCCATTGTAAGGATATTTCAAATAAATAAAATCAAAAATTTTTCTTTTATTTTAAAACTATGGGGAAAAACTTATCCTTACAATCCATATGAAAACTTGTTGTTATCTATTCCTTAGCAATATCTCATAACTCCTAAGAAGTAGCTCAAGAATCCGATTTTCAAACTACGCGATAGAAATTCATCTATGCGATCAGATTCAACATATTCTTTCTTTAAGTTCCTTTACTTTTCTTTGATTCTTAAAACATTACCATGTGACCCAGTCACATCATGTATCAGGAATCTCAGAATACAAACTTAACAGAGTTAGATAGTGGACTTTACCTGAAGTAGAGTCAAACTTATTGACTTTAACATCCTTAGGTAAATTTGGCAGCTTCGCAACTAATAACCCTTACTTTGACAATATAAACATATGGACCCTTTGATAATGGTACACAGGACTATTACAGACTTAGCCTTTTTCTCTTTACCATTTGGTCAACCTAGTGGACTATGGTTAATCCCTTTCATTGGGAAGAGAACGTTTTTTCTGTATTTCCAGTGTCACCATTGTCAATGTCCATAAAGTTTCAGGAAGTTGATCTTAGCAAATAGATAAGATCATTAAGGGTCTTGTCATAGTCTGTTTCATAGGTGTTCCAAAAGAACTCACTATGTGACTTAGAAAGTAGTTGAGCCACTAACTTTCTCAAGACTTTGACACCCAACTCTCCCGGCTTGTCAATATGTGACTACATCTCCAAGATGTGATCACACCTAGACCTTGCCTTTCCATTAGGGCTTGAGTGATCTTAAACTTTTCAAGAACTTGTGGGTTAGGGAGAATAATTGGAGGAGGAGAAAGAAGTATGATATCCATGGGACATCATCTTCATTAGGAATGCTTGTTTCAAGAGATTTGGGAAGATCATAAATGTCTAAACCAGACATGTTTTGGGAGATATTCAAGATAGTTGATCTTAAAGTCCTTAATATAACACCCAATATGAAATATTAAGGCTAGGACCCATCAAACTATTTTATAACTTAGAAGAGGTATGCCGTAATCCAAGCTATAAAACAATTTGAAGATAGGTGAATGACGATTCACCAATTTCCACCAAGATAAACGAAATGTATTATTAGGTTTTAATTGGTTTTTGAAACTCCTAGATCTTTTGAGATTCATTGAACTATTCAATGGCATGTTTCAATCTCGAGTGTGCCCTTCAGGTTTTGTGACTGGGATGCCGAGGATCACAAAACAAGGTGTGAAGTAACCATGCAAATTACTTGGTACCCTTAAGTGTTTATCCCTCAATCGATGTGCCGGTTAACCACACACGCTCCATCGATACTATGATAAACATTAAGTTACCCTTTGCCTACCTTTTTAAATACGAGTTAGTGTGCCGGTTAACCACACACGCTCCACTAACCGACTTAAACAAAGTGCAAAGTGTAATTTCATGGATTAGCACCTTCTTCACATTTTTCCTAAGTAACTACGATTGGGTATTTATAAGAGTTTAGTTACTTAGTATTTATCATTAATACTTTTAATGAAGGGAGAATTATGGTCCTGTCAAACCCGTTCGGCTAACGACCCTCCACCAGTCAAGCAAGCGGTGGGTGAGAGTGGACACCCATTAAGTTGCCATTTTATAGGCAACAACCTTATACCCACCTTATAGACCGACTTCGTGAATGAGGCGTACTAGCGGTAAGACCGACTTTACTCTTATACATATATATATATATATATATATATATATATATATATATATATATATATATATATATATTATTAACTTATAATATTATAAAGTATAAGGGTTGAATTTTAACTTTTAAAATTCTAAGGGCTAACTTGGAATCAAAGTATTCATAAGAGAAAACTTTACAAATTCCAAAACTTGAGGGCAAGTTTTGAAACTATTCAAAACTAATTAATTCCATAACTGATATGTTTAAAGTAGTTTTAATCCAAAAACTCTTCAAGTTCCATAACTTGAGGACAAATTATGGAAGACTTTAAACTAATAAAGAATTAACTTTTTCTTTATTTTATAACTTATGAAATTAATTAAGGTTACATTATTTTATATATATATATATATATATATATATATATATATATATATATATATATATATATATATATATATATATTTTATTTAATGAAGAGACTCTTGGTCCTCCATAACTTGACGACAAATTATGGAGTCATAACTCCAATTAATTAGAACTAGACTCTTCATTTTTGTAACCTTTGCCAACTTTATGAGTTTTATGAGTCTTTAATGTGACTCTTCATGTAACTTGAGGATAAGTTACACAAACACATTTTATACTCAACTCTTAGATTAAAATGGATTGAAAACAACTATTTCATTCAACTTTTCTATTAATCTAAGAAACTCATAAGAACAAGATAATTCAAATCAAACTTTTTCATGTAATTAGTCTAACCTTTAAACTAATACAAAACATGAATCTATTGACAATTATCTTTGAAAATGGATTAGCATGAACATTACCACATCAAAAAACAAGTTTATAAGTTCAAAAACAACTTAGGGTAATGTTCCTAGTCCATTTCTAGCCAAAAACCTCGAAAGTATGCTGTCTGGGGTCCAACTCGTCGAGTGCATGAACACAACTCGGCGAGTTGGATGCATTTTGCCTTGGACTCGTCGAGTCCCTTCATGGACTCGGCGAGTCTGCTGGGCTGACAGCATCAATTTTGATTTTCAGCTTCTATTGCAAGTATAACAAGAAAACAAGCCTAGGCTTTGATACCACTGTCGGGTTATGAGCATTCTAACACTCCTAAGTGTACATGCAACCCTAAATACCTTGGATCTATGTTTTCTCTATTATACATGCAAATATGAACATCCAAGGTATTATCCTAATCTAGCATACAAAACTATCAATATAACAAGATAGAATACATACCTCTTTGATGTAGAATGTCTTCATGAAGCTTGAGTGCCTAGTGCCCCAAGTGTGACACCTCAAATGGTTCACACAACACCAAATACACTTGGAATAACTTGAGAGAATTCTACACTTCATAAAATCGGCTAGCCCTCTCTAGAATAATCTAGTCGCCGATTTTGGTCAAGAATAATATCTATATATAGTGTTACAATTAGGGTAAACTCTAATTGTCATGAATTTCCATTTCCTTGGATCCATGGGTTCAAATACACCATGGAGCATCCAAGGAGCATCATATGGGTTTTGGCCCAACTAGATAATCCATGGAGCATTAGCCCACTATACAAGTATGGATGATTTACACAATCAACCCATATATTTAATTAGTCTTCTTTTGATCACTTAATTAATCCTAGATTAATTCTTGATCAATACTAATTAAATAATCTTATTATTCTTATTATTAATATACTAGAAATTATAATATATTAATAACCATAAGTGTCTTACTTCTCTCATTATAGTCTATCCAAGTGCATGATGCCATGCAACCCAAATGGACCATGCCGGGTCGGGTCAAGTCTTACCAATTATAGTTATGGACTTAGACATTAATCCAACAGATGATTCACGAGGATTAAAAGTATATAAGAATCGGCTATGGATTCCAAAGATTGGTGGATTAAGACAGAAGATTTTAGATGAAGCTCATAAATCTAAACTATCAATACATCCTGGTACAAGGAAAATGTACTATGATGTAAGAGTTGATTATTGGTGGCCTGGATTAAAGAGAGACATAGGAAGATATGTACAGGAATTCTTAGTATGCTTACAAGTCAAAACATAAACACCAAAAGCCTTATGGAACTCCAGAAAGCCTTAGTGTTCCTGTATGGAAGTCGGAAGAGCTGTCCATGGATTTTATAACCAAATTGCCAAAGACTGCTAGACAGAATGATAACATTTGGGTAATCGTCGACCGTCTGACTAAGAGTGCACATTTTCTCGCTATGCGTGAAACGGCTCCAATGGAGAAATACGCACAAGTATACTTGGATGAAATTGTTGCAAGACATGGTGTGCCAATAAAGATCATTTCCGATCGCGATACTCGCTTTGCTTCTCACTTTTGGGCGAGTATGCAACACGAATTGGGATCTCGAGTTGCTCTCAGCACCGCTTATCATCCTCAGACAGATGGTCAGACAGAGAGAACAATCCAGATAATAGAAGATATGCTTCGTGCATGTGTTTTGGTGTTCGGTGGTAACTGGGATAAATACTTACCGCTTGTCGAATTTTGGTATAATAACATTTACCACACTTCAATCAAAATGACACCATATGAAGCATTATATGTTCGCAAATTCCGTACGCCGTTTTGTTGGCGTGATGTAGGACAGAAGATCCTTGGAGGCCCTGAAATGATTCAAGACACTACCGACAAGATTCAAATCGTATGAGAAAGAATGAAAGCGGCCCAGGATCGACATAAGTCCTATATGGAAAAGAGAAGACGACCTATAGAATTTCAAGTGGGTGATTTCGTGACGCTGAAGGTATCCCCATGGAAAGGCCTTATGCGATTTGGGAAGAAAGGAAAGTTGAGTCCTAGATTTGTTGGTTCTTTCAAAATCATCCAGAGAATTGGAAAGCAAGCTTACCGCTTAGAATTGCCTGAAGATTTGGCAGGTATTCATGATGTGTTTCATGTAAGTTATCTGCGCAAATGCTTGAGCATCTACGATGAGACAGCTCCATTATCCGAAGTAAAATTGGACAATAAGTTAAGATATGTAGAAGAACCTGAAGAAATCGTGAATGAAAGAACAACTAAGCTACGCAATAAAGAAGTAGAATTAGTGCTTGTCAAGTGGAAACACCATCGTGGCCCAAACTATACTTGGGAAAATAAGAATGAGATAAAAGCAAAATATCCCCATTTATTTTAATCGATGTAATTTCGGGGACGAAATCCTCAAAATGAGGAGGTATTTGTAACATACACATTTTGAAATCGTGTTTTGTAATGAATAAAATTGTGAAATATTATGTAAAATTGAGGGTTGAGTTCTAACAGATGTTTTTTTACTAGAAATCAAGTAAAACTATGTTTAGAATCACTCAGAAAACATTGGAAGTCTTATGAAATTCCAATTAAAAGACAAATAGGGAAATTTAGCGAAAATATGAAATTTTAAATAAGTAAAATTTTATTATTTGATATTGTAGAGAATCTTGTTAGAAACTTGTAGGTGAAAACCTCGTCAGAATCCGAGTTATAACAAAGAAGTTATGACCAACCGAAGTTCTGCAACAAAACCGGCATGGTGCCGAATGATGTAAAAAGTGATTTTTTGATAAACTACTTTTTAGCCTTAGTAATCTAAATGAAATTCGTAGTATTCGTTAAACAGAGAAATTCGATAAAAAGAATGCCAAAATCTGACTTCGTACGATAAAGTTATGATTTTTCGAAGTTTCAACTTAGCAGTAGACAACTAAAAACTCGAATTTTAGATCGAGTGATATTTTACCGATACATCCTAAAAAAGAATCAAAGGTCTCGTCATATGTAGTACAACGGTAAAAAGACTGACGAAAACGGATGTTGGATGAAGAAGTTATGAATTTTTAACGGATTTTCCTGTCCCGATCTGTTAAAAATAATAATATTAAAAATAAATTCAAAATTAGCTGAAGAATGCTGTAGAGCATAATTTTAGCTACACATGCATATAAAGAACGTCAAAAACGGAGCTCGTATGCGAAAGTTATGGATTTTAGAAATTCGGAGCTCAATTTCCGAGTTTTCGCATGAACAGTACCAACAACCGGAGACCTCGTCGTTGCCACGTCACTTCGCACGAAGTTGCTGTGTCACCAAGGTCGTGGCCCAATCAGAGAAGCAATGTGTTTCAGACTGTGATAGGACCGAAGGGAGGTCCAACCGGAGTCTTCTGAGTGTCGCATACGTGGCGTGTACGAGGTGAGCCATGTCTCGCCTACGAGCTGCTGAAGCTTTGCTCCTTGTTACCCATCCGAACCTCGCACCTGGCCGCCTCACGTGTGCAACATCTGGCCACCGAACCTCGCATCCGAGCCTCCTCTTCTCACCACCTTCTCTTCGCTGCTTGCTTCGCTCCTTAGCCGACTCCGAACCACGGCCCTATATAAAGGGGGCTGCGAGATCTTCCGACTAACTTTGAAAATTTTACACTTTTAGCACCTCTTTCAATATTTTCTTCATTTTGACTTTCCCCGAAGCCTCAAAATCAATTTTAGCACCCGAAACACGTCCCGAAACCCCCGAGAAGCCCGGAAATTTTATCTTTTCGGTTTTGAAGCCCTACCTTCGCAGAGCCCGGTTTTCAATCAAGCTCCCGATTTTCAACATAGAAAGACGTATTTAAAGCCGAAGTGCTGTCCAAATTAGTATTTTAACCCCCGGTTAACTTAAGGTGAGTTCAATATATAGGAACAATTGTATGTTATGTGTATATGTGCTATGTGCTTTTCAATATTATCATTCTGAGTTATTTTCTCGTGTTATTCGCTATGTTTATAGCAATTGTAAGACCTTTGACCATGTGATCAATTAAAGGACTTAGATTCACATTGGTACTGGTACGTAGCCTCTGGCCATGTAGAGCATGTCTCCGTAAGAGAATGACTTCTATTCTATGGCATTGGCAAATGGTTAGACAGGACTATAAGCCTGAAATCTAAAAAGAGGTTAATCAGAAATTGCATGTCATCTATGCCATTTGGGCCAAAGCTTTATTGATGTATATCAAAAATTGAAAAGAATATCTTTGAATAATGTCTTTGATTGATATCAAACGTTTGTCACATGATCTCACATATATCTTATTGTTCCTCTTTGCTTTGCCACATTGAATTATATATATGGCATAACATTATATTGTATCTATTTTTGAACTCACTAAGCATCACCGCTTACCCTATCAATGTTTAACAATTGCGGGTGAAAAATAACTAGTATGTTTACATATTATTGAAAGATGTAAAATAGTTTGTAATAGTACTTTTGTACTACTTTTTATGTTTGTATAAATTACAATATCCTAGGTAGTTATGTAATATCTATATCACTTTGTAATAGAAGGTTTGTATCCAATAGTTTGTAAATCCTTTATATCAATGTAAAATATTGCATTTATGAATATGCAAATAGCATGTTTTGGAGTAATGATAATGTGAAATATGAAAGTTTGGGTCTTTCAAAAATACGAAAGTTGGGGTCTTTCAGAGAGTGAGATTCGTCAAATCCTAGTGGGGGAGAATCAATCAGGATTCCCGAAAGTTAGGTAGGTCATGGAACTATGGCAAGTTTCATATCCTGGTCAGGAGGAGTGAGGTGACTCAAGTGGCTGATCATATTGAGGTGGTGTCGATGGGGTTTCAGGAAACCTCCAACCGTGGATTGGCGTATCCTTTATTATGCATAGTAGTCTTTTGGTTGAGTCCAGGGTGAGGACTTCAGGATTCGAAGTATGTCCCGAACATCCGTTGGGAAGCTGTTGGATGCAGGTTGCAACTGAGGATGCATGGAGTGGTGTTCGATAGGGTGAGGCAAGGACATGGTTGGTTATAGGTATTGTAAGACTGCGATGGGATCATATCATCCGCCAGTTCGAGGTAGATTTGTAACATCCGGATTTTACCAGGTATCTTGTAAATCTAATTTTGTTGTTTTGTGAGGGGGGACTCGGCAAGTTGGAGCTCAGACTCGCCGAGTAGGGGCGCGGATTTGGACAATGGAGCGCGTCTGTACTCGGCGAGTCCAGGATATGGACTCGGCGAGTCTGCGCTGGGTAATGAAACCCTAAATCTCCGGGTTTGAGGCCTATTTAAAGGGCCTTATGGCCGTCATTTGTGCTCACCCAACCCTCAGTGAGTGACCCTTGTGTTCTTGAGCGATTTGTGAAGAGAAAGGGGCATTTCTTGACCTTGTGTGTGTTATTTAGCAAGAAGAAGGAGACTCTAGGCAGGAGGAAGCAAAGGAGGTTGCTATTTCGTGGATTTGGAGCTTAGATCATCACTCTAGAGGTATTATCTCGGACCATTTTCTGTTTAGTGAAGTATTATGCAATTTAGGGCTTATGATGGTCATTTATAGGAGGATTTGATGCCCATTGGTTCCCTCCTTGAGTTGAGGTTATGGATCTGGATCCATAGAGGCCCAGAGCGCCTCACTCATCAAGCTTTATGGGTGACAATGGAGTCTTTGACCTTGTGTTGTAGTATTTGAGTCAAAAACATCATATATGGTCATATAGAGGTTGTATGTGCATCAAGATTGTAACTTTACGTGCTAAATGAGCTTGGAGGGACTGGATCTATGGATTAATGGACTGGATCTGACCTTTAGAGCAAGATTGAGTCAGTGCATGGCATGGACTCGCCGAGTCCGAAGAACAGACTCGGCGAGTAGCATGAATGTTGCCCGACCACTCTGCGAGTGGCCTCGCCGAGTTGGGAAAGGTGGACTCAGTGAGTCAAGGGGGAGTCAGAATGGACAGGTGGACTGAGTCTAACTGGACTCGCCGAGTTGTTCTTGAGACTCGGCGAGTTGAGTCGTGGTGGCCCCACAACTCGTAACCAGGTGGAACTCGTCGAGATGAGTGAATGCTCGACGTGTTAGGGGAGGGTTCCAGGAAATTGGTGCATACGCTCAGACTCGCCGAGTCGCTATAGTGCACTCACCGAGTCCGGTCAAAGTTGACCGTTGACCGTTGACCATCGTTGACCTAGATTGACTTGTTATAGTGTGGTCAACCCTAGTTGGGAAAGTGTTAATTAGAGGTGTATTGTGCTATAGGGGGACGACAGCTCGACAGGTCGAGTGATTAGCGATTTCAGGTTTACGATTTACCGAGACACGCGAGGTGAGTCTTCTCACTATACTTTACCTTGAGTAGGTAACCAGAGTTATGTGATAGAGTATTTGTATGCTATGTATGTTATGTGTTGTACTGCATTACTTCTATGTGATTGATGTTGTGCATGTTTACAGAGTTAGAACCGGAAGGTTCACAGAGTTAGAACCTGAGGGTTCACAGAGTTTGGGTGCACGGACCCACAGAGTTATAGCCTCGAGTGGCTAATATGTGTTATATGTAGTATTTTGGGGAACTCACTAAGCCTTGTGCTTACAGTGTTGATGTTATTGTTTCAGGTACTAGTGACGACCGCGGGAAGGCACCGGCTTGATCCGTACACACACACATTCGGAGCTTGACATCATGATCTTGGGATTTTGTATTGTCTTGTTTGGATAATCAAAATGGTTGTTTTATGAATATCAATGGAATTATATTTTATAAAAATTTAAAAAAAAAAAATTGTTTTGAAAATTTTCGGTGTTACAAGATTATCGTTGGAGGTGGTCTTGAGGGCAAAAGGGATATCAATTTGTCCCTTGGGCATGCCAGCCATGATTGTCGAGGGGTATTCTCTATTTAAGATTGATGACCATTGGGGTCGATGCAGAGTCAGGATTGAATAGCCCTCAATGGGTGGGGTCGTGGGTGCGGCCCTGTGTGTTTATGGCAACATAAGTTGGATCTTATAGATACCATTGGGTCAAGGTCTTGGATCTTGAGTTGCATGATCAAGTGGGTGGTCACTGTGTGTCGCAGAGGGATTTAATGGCTAGGCCGCCTTGTTGTTTGGACTCTTAGGAATCTGGTGGTTAGACTAGGTGCGAGACTGGTAGTCTCAGTGTTGGTTTGGGAACATTTATATTGGTCAAGCGAGGGGTCGCCAGGAATCACAAGGTATTGGTGTGAATTGCATGTGTAAATTTTTGGATCTCGGGTTATGAGTTGTTTATCGAGTTGTTTTTCTGGTAAGATCTCAAGTCGAGTATCGCAGAGTTGAAGGGTAATGAATGGATTTAGTTTTGATGATAGAGAAAGCCAATGTGTTTACGTCTTGGGATGGTTCTATCTGTGGGAGAGCTACAACATGTTTGGAACATGAAATGGTAGGTCGTTGGAGACCGGGTATGATATGATTCTACAGTTGGTCATATAGAATTCTTTTAGCAGTGGATTTGGTGGTGATATAGTTCGGGTTTTACTGCCAGTTGAGGCTTTCGTCCAAAAGTTGTTTGGGGAGACTATGTGAGTGACTTTGACTCAGTTTCCGGGTAGGAATCCGATATTTTAGATGGTTGGCAAACAAGTTAGGACTAAGGAGGTCACAGTTTCTTTTGGAAAGCAGCTAGGAGGTAGCGTGATGTTTCGGGCAATATTAGTGATTTAAGATTCATATGTGTAGAGTAGCTTGGTGTTTGGAAAATGCTAAGTCACTTGCAATTTGGATTAAATAATGTCAAAGTAAATGATTTGACCCTTTTGCATAGCTCTCATATGAGTCAAATCGTTGAAGGGATGAATCTTCTACTAGAAGGATTATCTGAGACTTCTGTAAAGCATAAATGTTCTCTAGGTATTTATGGTCAGTGACTTTGTTTTCATTGGTAACATAAATATAATCATGGTTGGAAGTGTTATGGTTGGTATGTATTTGATAAGGAATTAGGATGGTGATGTTTCAGCGTAGGCGATCTGTCGGAAAGTCAGACTAATTTAGATTTCAGGTTTCAGAAAGATAAAAGTGGTTCTATGCAGGAGCTAAGGGTTTGTTATTCTTCGGGTTTAATTTTTCTATTTGGGTGCGGTTGTCTTGGGAAGATCGTCTTATGCTCAAAATTTTCAGTTGCATTTCTCTGGTTGTTTGGTATGATTTGAGTGTTAGTAAGGAGCGATTTCAAGGACGAAATCTAGTTTAAGCAGGGGAGAGTTTTAACACTCGGTTTCCTATTTGCTTCATTATTCAGGGTTGCGGATCAATCTTCAGTTTTCATGAGGCTTAAGGCCATGGGGAAGAAATCTTTTGGTCTTTTCGGATGTGGGTGTTATGGTTTAAGTAATACAAGTGTTCAAGGGAGTCTTCGGAGGCCAAGGGTATAATGCTAATTTAATAATTCGGTCTTTTATGAATTTTGGGTTTTTTCGGGAAGTTTTAAGGTGACGGTGAGTTGTTAGAAGCATAGGTCTATTGGATTAGGTGTCTAATCCCATACCTATAATTGGTATGTACTTGACCCGATAGTAGCATGGTCCTTTTGGGTTGCCTTCATCAGAGCAATTTGATAGGATTGATATTTGAGAAAGAGGTTATTTGTGATTTATTAATATATTATAAGAATAATATATTAATTGAGAAATCATATTATTTAATTGGTATTGATCTAGAATTAATTTGGTGATCAAAAGAGGCTGATTAAATTAACGAGGACTGATTTAGTAAATTAGTAATACATATAGTTTGGGTAATGATCCATGTTGATTAGGATGGACTAATTTTATGTGGGAGTCCATGAATAGGTAGTCCAAAGGGCTTATCATATGGATTATAGGATTAAAGGCCCAAGGAAGTGAATTAGGGTTTACAAGTGACACCCTAGGAATTCTACACTATAAATGTAACCCCTAGCTTCACCAAAAAGGTTGAAGAGTTCCAAGAAGAACCCTTGCTGGTTTTGTGTACCTCCTAGCCTCATTCTCATGATCCTCCATTTGCTTTTGGTGTTTGTGACACATTAGATGCATCACATTTGAGGTGCTAAGCTCTTGAAAGGTCAAGTTCTACAAGCTACAACAAAGAGGTATTTATCTAACTACTTTTTATGTTTCAAATATCGATGTTGTATGCTAGTTATAGGTTTCATGCTTTGGATAATTTTACTGCATGTATAAGTTGAGAAACCTTGGTTGTATGTGCACCATAGGGATGTTATAGTGCTCAAAATCCAAAAAGGTCTTCTTTCCACCTTTCCGTGGATATAGGGTTTGTTGGAATTGGACCTAAGATGAGGAAGTTATGGTAATTTGATGTTATTGGTAGAAATATCCTCTAATGGAAAAGAATGGAAAAGCAGTCCCAAGCGTGCATGATAGGTGGCACGTTCCTGGGTGAGTACGCCCAGTGTAATGAGCAGAGCGCCAGACCCTAATTTTTAGTGTTTGGGCACTATTTAAGAATCCTTATGAGCTCAAGGCTCTATTATTTCTCAGCCTCCAATGAATTGTAGCCTCATTTTGGAAACCCTAACCTCCCATTGAGTGTTTGAGAGATCTAAGTGTGTATTTTGGGTGTGCTTTTCTCATTTTTAAGTAAAGGGTGCTTGGTGCTAGCTTGTGGTTCAAAGGAAGGCTTGTAAATCCAGACTCTTGAGTTCGTTTCCAGGTCATTTAAGGTGTCAAGTTCATACCTTGGCTTCTTGTTATGTTTTATGGGTTTAGGGCTAGATTTGTGCTTATTTATGGGTTTTAAATCCTCCTTGTGAGTATAAGTCACTCTAGGAGCTAAGAGTGCTAGCTCTTGCCCTTTTTGAGCTTATAAGTTCTTAAAATTAGTATCTTGATCATTTCTTTTGGTCCATGCATGTTTTAGTTGGCTTTGAATGGATCTTAATGGATAAATAAGGTTTTTGGGTATCAATAACTCATGAAAATGCTTAAAGGTGCCTACTTTATGCATTAGGAGCTTTATTTTGAGGTTCTCTAAAGTTTGGGTGCAAATTGCTTAAGTGTTTAAGTCAGAAATCGAGTCTTGGAATTAGTCAGGTTACACCCCGCGTAACTAGATGTACGCCCAACGTACCTTGAATTGGTCGGGACCAGTTTCGTTGAGTACGCCCAACGTAGCTGAACATACTCCCCGCATACAACATTCAGCTAGGGTTGGGCTTTTTATGTTTTTGTACTTCGTATATTTGCGCCATCTTGTTGCTTTGGGTATTTTGGGCCATCTGAGATCAACTTTTGGGACTAAGGAAATATTGGGCTTAAGGATAAAGGCCCATCTGGGTGTTAGGCCCAATTTCAAAAATTGGGCCAATAGTGGGCCTTTATGGATCATTTGATTTTGGGCCTTGGTGGGCCCAATGGGTTTGGTCCATTAGTAGGCCTGGTTAGTTGGGCCATCTTTGGGCCTAGTTCTGGGGTTTAGACTTGTTTAGTTATTGACTATGGTGTTGGGTTGTTTGGCTTAGATCGAGAGCCGGTTCGCAACAACAACGGCAGTATAGGATTATTCGCGTAGCGTTTGAGGTGAGTCTTCTCACTATATCCATGGGTTGAAGGCACCAATGTCAGCCCATTACATGTTAGGTGCTATGCTAGTCGTCTCTGTGATACTTGCATGGAGGACCTCGAGGGGAGCCCGTGGCATTTGGATATCAGACCATAGGGAGAGCCCATGGTATTCCAGATAAAGACCATGGGGGAGCCCATAGCATTTTCGATAAAGACCATGGGGGGGGGGGGGGGGGGGAGGGGGAGCCCATGGCAACTATTTGTATGTGGAATGATAACATGTGGTTGTATGTTGTATGGTATTTTGGGGAACTCACTAAGCTTTTTGCTTACGATTTTTAGTTTATGTTTTTGGTTGTCTAATTTTCAAATAGAAGGGCTCGGGATGATTGCAGAGCACACACCACATGATTTTGCTTTTGGTGAATTACTCTGATTTTTCGATGTTTTGCTAAAACTTAATTACTTTGGTTTTACGGGAAAGACATCAATTAACGATTTATTAATCTAAAAAAATATATTTTTATGTCACGATTTTCAGGACGTTACACAAAGTCTAATTTTCTAAGCTTGGTTGTATTGTGCATGATCAACAGCTGGGAAAGATGACTGTGAGGTTGCCTAAATTTAGAAGTCTTTTTCCTCTTGATTCTCTTTTTTCTTCATATCCAAGGCTGCCTTTTTTTGTTTGTAATTTTGCACGTGTTGATTACAAAGTATGGCACAAGCGCTTGGACATCCAAATAAAAAAGTTTTTATTTATTTATTTATTGAAATATGGTTTGCTAGGATAAAAAATCTTCATCTTTTGAGAATATTCAATTTGAATGTAGTTCTTGTAAACTCAGAAAAGTAAAACTTTTCCTTTTCCCACTCACTCATCTAACGTAACTCAGACTTTTGATTAGATACATAGTGATGTTTCGGGTACGGTACCTGTTACTTTTCATGCAAATTATAAATACTTACTTACCTTTATAGACGATTACAATCGTTTCACATGGATTTATTTCATGCATTCTAAAGATGAAGTATTTTTGGTTTTCAAGTTCTTCCATGCTTATTTTGACAAAAATGGGTTTAAAATGTTATTGTTACCACAAACTAGTCATCAACACAAGTTTTGAACAAAATGGAGACTAAAGTGTTATTCTTACAAAAACTAGGCCTTAATTGTAAATTTTTGGCTTATTGGGCCAAGAACGTCATTTTTACAAAAAGTGGGCTTTTTGTATCAACTTTGTAAATAATAAAGCTAAAATAAACAAAACAATAGCAAACGGGTTAAAAACGATATTCATATCCTTATCGGACTTGGAAATAATATACATATTTAGTGGGCCTTAGTGTCCTTTTACATGTATATTGGGCTTAGGATAGACATTCTTATTCCTTTGAGCCTGGAAATAATAGACACATATACTGGGCCTTTGTGGTCCACTTACATGTTTATTGGGCCTAGGAATTAGTTTTATATGTGTTCTTCTTTCTTTTGCTATTTTAGTAAATAGTTGAACCAAAACCAACGATAACTAACAAACAAATTATTTTGATCATTTTCTAGGTTATTGGGCCTTAGTGGCCCATTTTTATGTGTGATAGGTCATGTATACTATTTATATGTTATTTGGGCCTTAATGACCCATTAACATGTGCGACGGACCTTGGATACTATTTGTATACTATTTAGGCCTGTGAATACGTTACATGTGAGATGGGCATTAGTTTTCCTTTCATATATATATATATATATATATATATATATATATATATATATATATATATATATCGGGCCTATGTTATATAATTTCATTCCAATTTGGGTCTTTAAATGATGTACATGTTTAGCGATGCCTTAGTGGTTCACTTACATGGTTCATTGGGTCTGGAATGAGATTATACCTTTCTTCGTGTAAATTCGATTAAGGGTCTAGTGAGTTTTGTCGGTTGGCACCTATTAAGTGTACGATCGTAGCCTGTAGTTATAACCAAAGTCTCTTGGAGGGAGAACGGGGATTTGTGTATAAATCTATATGGGGATGACATCCCACACCTGAGCTGTTCGTTATAGTCTAGGGTGACGAAAACCTTATAATCAAAAATCAAAACCGGCATCTAACAACGCTAAGACAGGCGAAATTGTCATTATTTAGTATGGTTATGATGGCTCACTTAGAGGAATTAACGTTATGAAGTTTATGGAAGACCCTTCTCTTTTCTTTTGGCTTACTCGGAAACATTCTCGTACTGGTACTCAACCTCGGGGGTTGGTACGACAACCTTCTCTTTTACAGGCAACATCGGGTTGTCTGGGAACATTCTCTTTACATGCTCATTACATTCCCTATACATTCTCTTTACTCCTTTTAGTCAAATAAACAAAAACATACATGCATTAAAACAAGATCTGACACAAACATACTAAACAGTTTGTAGAAAATATCGGATTTTCTTGTGGTTTCAAAGTTATACAAATCATTTCCACAAACATGCTTATGAACTCACCAACATTTTTATGTTGACCATTTTTCAAAATAACTTGTATTCTCAGGAAACCGTTGAAGCAGGATGAACGAAACAAACTAATGGATATTGTGTTATATTTTGTTTCATCATACTCTTACTATTTTGGCATGTAATATTCAAATACAATACTCGATGTAAACAATGAATGTTGTTATATTACATGTGTGATGATGATGATGTTACGTTTCAATTATATTCACTATAATGATATTTCAAGATGAAGTCACGCACAAGCCCTTAGACATTTCCGTTGTCTGGTTCGGGGGTCTAACAGATTGGTATCAAAGAATTGTTTATAGTGATCTAGCATATCTAATCATACATGATATGCAACTATAAATACAATGGGAATTAACAACTCTGAACATAATAATTAAAATACATACCTTTGTGTTCATTTTAGAATAATAACACAACAAGAACAGTAAAAGTCTTTGGAGGATTTGAACATCACTATTAAACTCGGGCTATTATGTAATCATATTGGGGGTGAATGTAGCCTAATCAACTACATTCATTCAAAATACGACTAACATGTGTTCAAAAGTAATTGTAATGGACAATGAATCAAAAACTTACCATTTAATTATCTAAAGAGCTTATAGAACCAAACCTAAACAAAAATAAATAACTATAGGAGTAATTGGTATGCTATTTGTTTCTGGTATTTATACCCCTTCGTGCAATACACTATAGACGAGTATCAATAGCCAGGAAACCCCTATCTCTCTAGTCAGGGAATAGAAGGGTGGCTCGACTTAGAGGAGGAACACGGAGTAGAACTTGCAGATGGACCCGTCGACTCAATAGTGGACCTCGAAGAGGAAGAGCCAGAGGACAATGATGATGATGAATCTGATGCAGTCTGATATCATCAATCCTCCATGTAGGTCCAGAGTACCGACTAATCGTGTGGGCCTTAGTGGACCCATGCCCCCTTAGGCACACGATATTTGGAGATAGAGTCACCAGCAGGGGATACGACCACACTACAGTAGGAACCGAGGTGTCTTCGATCTTAGTCATAGAGGACCAGCTGATCGGGACCTCCCAGTCATGGTCTGGCACACCCGAGGTATTGATAACTGAGCTCAGAACACCCCAAATCGAATTGAACAAATGCGGTTTGCTATTGAGAGAGATGAGAGACAAACACAGGAAGTGAACGGAGACCCCTGAGCGAGTCAGTTAGTTTAGGAGGTACGACTACGAGATACCGAGCAACAAGTAGCTCATCTCTGAGGTGCATCCACTTCTTCAGCATCACCACCAGACAATTTCCGCCACAATTAGGATCAACCATTTCTCCCCCCCTACTATCCAATATGACTCTCTTTCAGGTACTAAGATGGTACTTACCAATGGAACAATAATGTGCTATCTTTATTTCAGATTACTACATAAATTCCGTTGTATGCACAACCGAACCCTCAACACTGCTAGATACTTAAGGATCTCGAAACCGAAACAACCCATATACTCTAAGGATAGATGTAACGATCGTGCCAAATCTGTGAGTACCTACTACCGTAAATACATCATAGGGATGTAGATGGAAACAATGAGAATCACACGACGAGACGCGAAATTTATAGAGTACAACCAGGAATGACGATCATTACTTACGGTCTGGCTTATCAACGTGTAACAGCAAAAATGCCATCCTGCAGGAATAACAAGCGCATCCGCGAGGTACTGCTCCTGCAGATGGACTCTGCTACCTTCCAAGCTACTGTAATAACGGCAATAACCGTTGCTGTGGCACAAATCAACCCAAACAACACCAATGGAGGTGGAAATAACATCGACGACTCCAGCCGAAGGAACGAGCACGAAAACCAATAGGTGACAACTTATCAAGGTACTCGAAACCCCAAGCTTAAGAGCAGTAAGCGGAAGTCTGGAAGTAAGAGAAATGGACAACCCACTCAAGGGTTCTCGAGGAAGCAACATGCTGTTGCTGCCCATGCAACCACGACCCCTATTACACCAAAATCAGCGAGACCATATGCTGGAAGCCTTCCAAAATGCAACCAGTGCAATTTCCATCATAAGGGAGCCTGCCGGGAGCTGCATTGTAAGAAATGCAACCGAAAGAATCACACCACCAAATACTGTAGAACTTATCCACGATAGAATCGTCAGCCAAACGAAAACAACAAAAATCGCAACAACCCTAACAACAACACCAATGATGAGACCAGTCACACCTGCTATGGGTGTGGAGGAACCGGTCACTTCAGGAGCAATTGCCCCAAGGATAACAATCAAGGAGCAGAAGGATCAGAAATGGTCCTGACCTTGGGTCAAGGCGAAGCAGTCCAAGACCCAAAGGTTGTTACTGGTACATTCCTACTTAACAACTTTTTCGCTTACCTCTTATTCCATAGTGAAGCTGAGCGAAGCTTCGTTAGTAAGAAATTCGAGCACTTACTAAACAACAATCCCAGAAGCCAAACGAAGCCTTTACAGTGAACCTGGCTAATGGGAAAAACCAAATCAACCAAAGATATTTATGTAGGGTACACCATAACAATAAACAACCATTCATTTCAAAAAAAAAAAAATGCCAATAAATATTAGGAGTTTTCATGTGATAATCGGCATGGTTGGGTTAAGCCCCCACCGTGCTAATACTATGTGTAGCAAGAAGTCCGTCTGCCTTCACCTTCCCAATCACGAAACTCTAATAATCCATGGTGATAAACATGGTGCCAATCTTCGTCCTATCACGTGCATCAAGGCACAGAAGTGCCTGCACCAAAAGAACTACGTTTTCCTCGCTCTTGTTGTGGACAAGACCAAGGAAGAAGTAAGCATACAAGGCATTCCAGTAGCATGCGATTTTCTGGATGTATTTCCTGAAGAACTTTCGGGGATACCCTAGAGAGACAGGTCAAACTTCGAATCAACCACATACTAGGAACCACATCAATTGCCAATTCACCCTATAGGTTGACTCCCGCTGAAATTCAGAAGTTATCTAGTCAATCAAGAATTTTTTTGAGCAAAGGATCCATTAGACCAAGCTTCTCACCCTGGAGAGCTCCGGTCTTGTTCTTCAAGCAGACGGATCCTTCAGAAGGTGCAACGATTTTAGGAAATTGAATAAGCTCACCATAAAAAAATGATACCCACTCCCTCGGATTGACGACCTACTTGGCCAGCTTCAAGGGGATAGTTGCTTCTCCAAAATAGACTTAAGGACCGGTTATCATCAATTTCGAGTCCGAGAAGACGACATTCCAAAAACTGCTTTCCGAACTCGTCGCGACCATTTCAAATTCGTTATGATACCCTTTGGTCTAATGAATGCTCCTACAGTATTCATGGAACCTACATACCGAGTTTTCACAACCATTCATAGTCAGCCTTTTCAGTAAATCGATAACATACTCATCTGCTCACCAAGCAAGAACAAAACACTGTCGACATCTACGACTAGTCTTGAAAGCATCAAAGCCGGAGAATATCGCGAAGAAAGCACTACATGGATGGATAAAACTCTCGAAGTCGAAGGACGAAGCTTATTATTGTAAAAGTTGAGTTGGGCGTTATCTGGGTGATCATCGATAGGTTAACCTAATTTGCCCATTTCCTGCTAATATAGAAATCAAACAAGACGAAAAGATTAGTTGGGATCTATATCAAGGAGATCATGAAACTCCATGAAATATCGATATCTACTATCTCGGATGGAGATAATGGGATTACTTCAAGACTTTGACAGTCACTTCAGAAGGCTATGGGAAAATAGCTAGATATGAGCGTTGCTTACCACCCTCAAACCAATAGCCAAAGCGAATGGACCATTCAACCACTCGAAGTCATGCTCCAAGTCTGGGAGTTTGAATTCAAAAAGTCGTGGGATACCCAGTTGCCTTTGATTGAATTCTCAAACCATAACGACAATCACATGAGCATGAAGGTTGCTCCTTTTGAGGCTGTTTATGGTCGTAACTGCAGATCACTTGTCAGTAGTCTCATAGGACCATAAAACCATTCGTGAAACGACAGAGAAGATCATCCAAATCAGAACTCGAATTCAAGCATCACGAGACAGACAAAAGAGTTACACTGAGAAATGACGAGAACCTCTTGATATCCAAATCAGAGGTTGGGTGCTATCGAAAGTATTTCCCTAAAAAGGAATGATTCGTTTTGGGAAACGGGAAAACTGAACTCACGATACATCGGACCATTCGAGACTCTCGCCCAAATTGGTCCGATAGCCTATAAGTTGCAGATGCCTTCGGAGCTCAGTAATGTACACCCCATGTTCCACATCTCGAATTTGAAAAAAGTGTTAAGGAGATGAAACTCTTGTCATTCCTTTGGAAGAGATCGAGATAAACAAGAATCTTTGGTCCGTCAAAGAACTGGCTGAAGTTATGGGCAGGGAAGTGAAGCGTACTAAACAAAGTCGCATTTTGATTGTGAAAATTCGATGGAACGTTAAGTGTGGACCGGAATTCACATGGGAACGCAAGGACCAGATAAAAGATGGAATACCCTCACATAATCTCTCATTCATGATCTTATCCTTCGAAAGAATTTCGAGACGAAATTCCCTCTAACGGGGGGATGATGTCACAACTGGATTTTTGCTAGGGAATTCTATTCCCATGTAAGCATCATCCATTGTAAAAGCCTATACTCTATTCTGGTTAAAATACATCTCATATGTTCAACTAAGGGTTGGAAACCTTAGAAATCCCGGTTCAAGATTATTATGGACTAGGATTCTCTTATTGGGTCTAACGAACCAATAAACTTTCAACTTGACTACTTTGGGCCTAGAATGATCCATCTTATTTCTAATGGGCCTTATTGGGCCATAACTAATCTAATTAACCTTAGTGAACCATTTAATGAGCCCAATGGGTCGAAAACCTTCCTATGAGCTTTATAATTTTGAGTGAAGATTAAGATTGGGCCCAAACCAATTCACCTCCTCCTTCCAAACCCAATTCTCGGCCCATTTAATAAAAAAAATTGGGAAATGGCTAATTAATCCACACCATGACACATCACTTTTGTTTAAAGGACAACCAACCTTAATCCATCACATACATCTATGCAAAGTCCATATATCCATGCACAATCTTCTCACCCTCTCTCTTCTACTTATGTCCAAAGATACACAAACACACACACTCCATTGCAAAAATCTCTCTCAAACATTCACAAGAACACTCTTTCCTTCCTCCCTAATTTTCGAGATCTTGAGCATCTTCAAGAAGGTTTCCACCACCAAAAATCCTCATTCTTGGTAAGTCTCTACATATCCAAGTTATATAACTTCTTTCTCATATTAGATTACTCCTTCTAAACAAGATTTTGGTGATCATACTCCTTAGAAACTTCTTAAACTCGAAATCCTCATCAAGGTGTTGCTAGGAACCAAAAATCTCTTCGTCTCTTCTTCAAAACCGAAACATCAAAGCAAAGGTGAGTTCATACCCCCTTGTTTTTGGTTTTTACTTGTTTTTGGGGGAGAATACAAGTTGATTTGTGTAGATCTATGTGTATATGCATGACTATGTGTGCTTTCCATGAATTATTTGGTGATTATGTGTTGATTACTTCATTAATCTAAAAATATGTTAAGAACTTCAAGTTTATCACTTGGATCTTCATAAGAACCTTGAGAAAAGTATGTTTTATCACGTATATTAATTATAAACTTGTAGATCTGGGAATTATACACTTAAAATAGCAAAAATGAGTGTTGTGCTCCAAGATCTATAACTTATACTAAAAAAATCTGCTTTTGACAGGAAAGTTTTAGCCCAATCTCGAACTGTTTTGACCCTCTTAATGGAAGTATTTTTCAAAAATGTTTTACATGGATAAAGTTTAGATTTATAACTTTAAAATGACTACTCTCACGTTTTCATACGATTTTTCTACAATTTTTGATGAATTTTACAAAACTTCCTATCGAATTTGAAATAATTCCGGACGAGTCTGTGAAGGTAAGCAATTTTACACTTTTTAGATGCCATTAAAAATTATTATAAAACTTTTGAACAAAGTAGACAAAATTTCCAGGATTCCAGAATTTATGGATCAAAATTTCGACTTCCGATGATTTTTCTACAAATTTTCCAAAAACTAGGTCGGCAAAGCCCAAAACAAGAAAAATGTGTATTTCCACAAAAATCAAGCCAAAAATGATATTTTGACAAAAATGCGTTTAAAATTTTATTGTTACCACCAACTAGTCATCAACACAAGTTTTGAACAAAATGGAGACTAAAGTGTTATTCTTACAAAAATTGGGCCTTAGTTGTAAATTTTTGGCTTATTGGGCCAAGAACGTCATTTTTACAAAAAGTGGGCTTTTTATATCAACTTTGTAAATAATAAAGCTAAAATAAACAAAACAATAGCAAACGGGTTAAAAACGATATTCATATCCTTATCGGACCTGGAAATAATATACATGTTTAGTGGGTCTTAATGTCCTTTTACATGTATATTGGGCTTAGGATAGACATTCTTATTCCTTTGAGCCTGGAAATAATAGACACATATATTGGGCCTTAGTGGTCCACTTACATGTTTATTGGGCCTGGGAATGAGTTTTATATGTGGTCTTCTTTCTTTTGCTATTTTAGTAAATACTTGAACCAAAACCAACGATAACTAACAAATAGATTATTTTGATCATTTTGTAAATTATTGGGCCTTAGTGGCCGATTTTTACGTGTGATAGGTCATGCATGCTATTTATATGTTATTGGGGCCTCATTGACCCATTAACATGTGTGACGGACCTTGGATAATATTTGTGTGCTATTTAGGCCTGTGAATACCTTACATGTGAAATGGGCCTTAGTTGTCCTTTCATATATATATATATATATATATATATATATATATATATATATATATATATATATATATATATATATATATATCGGGTGTATCTTATATAATTTCATTCCAATTTGGGTTTTTAAATGATGTACATGTTTAGCGATGCCTTAGTGGTTCACTTACATTGTTCATTGGGTCTGGGATGAGATTATACCTTTCTTCGCGTAAATTCGATTAAGGATCTAGTGAGTTTTGTCGGTTAGCACCTATATGAGCGTAGCCTGCTAGTTATAACCAGATTCTCTTGGAAGGAGAACGGGGATTTGTGTATAGATCTATACGGGGATGACACCCCACACCTGAGTTGTTCGCTACATTTAGACTAACTCAGTCTAGGGTGACAAAAACCTTATAATCAAAAATCAAAACCGGCGTCTAACAACGCCAAGATAGGCGAAATTGTCATTATTTACTACAGTTTGTAGAAAATATCAGATTTTTTGGTGGTTTCAAAGTTATACAAATCATTTTCACAAACATGCTTATGAACTCACCAACATTTTTATGTTGACCGTTTTTCAAAATAACTTGTATTCTCAGGAAACTGTTGAAGCAGGATGAATGAAACAAACTAATGGATATTGTGTTATATTTTGTTTCGTCATACTCTTACTATTTTGGCAGGTAATATTCAAATACAATACTCGATGTAAATAATGAATGTTGTTATATTACATGTGTGATGATGATGATGTTACGCTTCAATTATATTCACTGTAATGATATTTCAAGATGAAGTAACGCATAAGCCCTCGGACATTTCCGCCGTCTAGTTCGGGGGTGTGACAATACATCTATACTCAGTCGGCTAATTGTCAAGATCATCCAAATGATATCCAGTATCTACATGAAACATGTCCCGAATACCCTGCACAGTCATCACTATATCATGAGTACGAACCGTACCAATAAGCTGCAACTCCTCTGGCCTACCACCAGGCACCTCGACATGTCGAAGTGTCCTCATCCATTCCCGCACTATATCAACATACATCTGGATCGGATTGAAGTCCAGCACTCCACCCCATCCATAGCGATCAAACGTCTCCACAATATTGTACCTAGTGAAGCTTGGTCGCTCTACCATGTACTCCACAACAAAACGAGTAATCGGATGAGTCGCCTCACAAACTTCCAGGCGAATGTCATCTGGGTGCTCATGCAATGTTTGGTACTGTGGGTTAAAAGCCACAGGTACATTCGGCTCCGACTGTCTAGCTGGTTGTCTGGATACACTCCTTGATGATGCTACCCTTGATCTCTTTGCTGGCATATGCAAAATCAACCACCCACAAAACCACAAAACAAAACTTGCCATTAAACACATAAGTGTCACAAAAATAAAACAAATATTCATTTGGCAAGTTGTTCCAAACAAAGTTAAAATAAATTCAGTCTAAATAAATAATTGTTTTAAGTCCTGTTATGTTTTTAGTAACTAATTTTTTTTCAAAAATTTATCCAATCAGTAAAAACACAGCTAAACCAAAGGTTAACTAAAACTGACAAGTTCTAACTAAGACCATAATAGAACTGTAACAGGTAAATATTCAGACTATCAATGCAGTGTCAAAATTCAGTGTCATTCTAAAAATTTATAAAAACTTCAATTTTTAATCCACACACAAATATAAACTTAAGAATCATTTTCCAACATTGAATGTATTTTTAACAACAAAAATTCAATTTTTAGAAAAATTCACAGATGACACATGCAACTTGTTTGGAACATCTATCTAGCAACAACAAACATTTATCCATAAGATTCCACACCATTCTATGTCATATTTCTAAGAAAATTTCAAATTTTCTAACATATATGAACATACAAGAGACATTTCGAAATTGGCCTAAAAGATAGAGTTTTTAAGCACATACCTTGTTGAGATGACGTTTCCAGTGAAGAAGAAGAACTAACTTGAAGCAAAAATCCGATTATAAGTCAAAATTACGAAACCCTAATTTTTTTTTTGGGGTTTTGAAATCGGCCCCAAATAAGTGATTAGAGTGTGTAAATCTTGCAATGTGATGTTTCTTACTTGATTTCTAGAAAAATGCAAAAAAAATCAAGAGTTTTGGTTGAGATTTGAGGAAGAAATCAAGAAAAATCGATTTTTATAAGGACTTTTCAGCCATGGCAGTGAAATAAGAAGAAGAGTGAAGAAGGTGCAGCAAACCAACTCAAAATAGGCGACGTCTTAGACGCATCCTTGACGCCTCTCACAAAATAGGGGTATTTTGGTAAATTCGCATAGGATTTCGTCGATGGGAAAAATTAGGCAGCCCGATGGCGTTCTAGGAGGCGTCTTAGACGTCTTCTAGGATGCATGAAGCTGCTATTTTTACATTTTGTTGATTTTCACGTTTTTGACTGCTCGGGAACGTTTTTCGGGTATTTTTCATGAAATTTTTAATTTTAAACAAAAGTTTAATACCCCCTCCCCAACTTTAAACCCTGGATCGTCCTCGATACAAAAAAAAAATTAAAATTAAAACACACAAAACGAAAAATAAAAGTAAAAACACCAAACTGTGGGTTGCCTCACGAAAAGCGCTAAGTTTTACGTCTTCAGTCGGTCCGTTTACCTCGATAAAATTGTTTTTGAATATTGTGGTACCTCGAGCGTTGTTTTCTCAAGGAGTTTCGTTTCGCCATCTACCATTCGAATGTATGGTTTGAGTCTTTGTCCGTTTACCTTGAATGGTTCACCGCCTTTCGTGTCCTTGATTCCAATGGCACCATGATCTGCCACATTTGTCACCACAAAAGGTCCACTCCATTTACTCCGAAGCTTTTCGGGAAAGAGTTTGATACGAGAGTTTAATAGCCACATCAATTGTCCTTCAACGAATTGTTTTCAGACAATGTGTCGGTCATGAAATGCCTTCGTCTTTTCTTTATAGATCCTTGAGCTTTCGTAAACTTCTTTTCGAATCTCTTCCAATTTAACAAGTTGGAGTTTCCTTTCCGTACCTGCATCACTCAATTCAAGGTTAGCATTTTTTATGACCCACATGGTACGGTGTTCCAACTCCACTGGGAGATGGCATGGCTTTCCATAAACAAGCCGATACGGGGACATGCAAATGGGCGTCTTATAGGTTGTTCGATATGCCCATAATGCATCATCTAATCTTAATGACCAATCTTTTCGGTCGGGACGAACAGTCGTTTCCAAGATTCATTTTATTTCCCTATTTGACACTTCTACTTGTCCACTTGTTTGTGGGTGATATGGAGTAGGTATCCTATGTGTGACACCGTAGTGTTTAAGTAACTTTACAAAATGTCAATTTTTAAAATGGGTGCCCCCGTTACTAATAATAGTTTGAGGGATTCCATGTCTAGAAAATATGTTCTTCTTAACAAATATACAAACAACACTATGGTCATTCGTATGTGTAGCCTTGGCTTCGACCCATTTTGATACATAATCAACAGCTACAAGAATGTATAGATTGCCAAAAGAAGTGGGGAACGGACCCATGAAATCAATCCCCCATACATCAAAATTTCAACTACTAAAATTGGGGTGATTGGCATGATATCCCGTCGTGATATCCCCCCAACTTGTTGGCAATGAATACAAGGTTTAACGAATGTATGTGCATCTTTAAAAATAGAGGGCCAAAAAATACCGTTTTTTAGAACCCGATGCTCTATCTTTTTGGCACTAAAATGCCCTCTACATGCATATGAATGACAATGTATGAGAATATCTTCTTGCTCCGTATGTGGTACACATCGTCTAATCACTTGATCTGCTCCAATTTTGAAAAGATCCGGGTCCTCCCATATGTAGTATTTTGTTTGAGAGTGGAAGAACCTCCTTTGTTGAGCATTCCAATATGATGGAGTTTCCCCTGTCACAAAGTAATTCACTAAATTATCAACCCATGGTATAGTTTTGACAGCAAGAATATGCTCATCCGGAAAATTTTCTTAAATAACTTCCGTTGAGTTATCATTATTAGTTATTCTAGATAAATGATCCGCCACAACATTTTCGGAACCCTTTTTTTCCTGAATTTCAAGATCAAACGATTGAAGAAGAAGGATCTATCTTATGAGACGTGGTTTGGCATCCTTCTTTTCCAAAAGGTGGCGAATGACACTGTGGTCGGTAAAAATTACAACTTTAAACCCCATATGTAAGAGCTAAATTTGTCTAGTGCAAACACGGCCACAAGCAACTCTTTTTCGGTAGTAGTGTAATTCAATTGTGCATCTCAAAAAGTTTTTCTCTCATATCAAATTGCAACGGGTTTTTTATTCACCCGTTGTCCCAAAATTGCCCCTACCGCGTAATCACTCGCATCACACATAATTTCGAAAGGTAATGTCCAATCGGGTGATTGCAAGATAGGGGCTTCAACGAGTTTGTTCTTTAATGTGGCAAAATATTCGAGACATGCTTTATCAAAGGAAAACAGTGCGTCTTTTAAAAGTAAATTACAAAGAGGTTTTAAGATTGCACTAAAATCCTTGATAAATCTTCGATAAAAGCCAACATGCCCAAGAAAAGAACGGACGCCTTTTACCGAAGTGGGTGGGGGAAGAGTAGAAATAATTTGTACTTTGGCCCGGTCGACTTCAAAACTATGCTCGGAGACAACATAGCCAAGTACAATTCACAGCTTTACCATGAAATGACTCTTCTCCCAACTTAAAACCAAATTAGACTCAATACAACGTTCTAAAACTTTTTCTAGTTGGTTTAAGCATGTCTCAAAAAAAGATCCAAAAATTGAAAAATCATCCATCAAAATTTCTAATGAGTCCCCCACCACGTCTGAAAAATAGCCATCATACATCTTTGGAATGTGGCGGGGGCATTACACAAGCCAAATGGTATCATTCGGAAAGAAAAGGTTCCATAGGGACACGTGAATGTGGTTTTGGATTGATCCTCGGGGTCGATGGCAATTTGATTATACCCCGAGTATCCATCCGAAAAGCAATAAAACTTTTTCCCGGACAACTTTTCAATAATCTGATCAATAAAAGGGAGAAGGAAATGGTCCTTTGAAGTTGCAGCATTGAGCTTGCGGAACTCGATGCAAACTCTCCATCCGTTGACCGGTCTTGTTGAGATCTTCTCTCCATCTTCTGTATCCACCACTGTGCTGCCCGACTTCTTTGGCACTATCGGTGTCGGGCTCACCTAGTCACTATCAGATATTGGGTAGACAATACACGCATCAAGCCATTTCTGCACCTCATTTTTAACAACTTCTCACAGATTTGGGTTAAGCCTTTGTTGTGCATCTTGGGATGGCTTTGCTCCAGCATCAGTAATGATTCGATGCATACATGTGGCTGGACTAATTCCCTTCAATATGCTATGGTGCATCCAATTGCTCACTTGTACTTGGAAAGCACCTTCAGTAATGCTTCCTCCTGTGGACCTATCAAATCAGAAGATATGATAATTGGTAAGTTCTCGTTAGATCCTAAAAAAGAGTATTTAAGATGTGAAGGAAGAGTAGTTCAATAGTGGGTGGCTCCTCCAAAGATGTCTTAAGTGGGTCCGAAAAACTTGTTGGCAAATTTTTAACTTGATAACTCCATGGTGGCCTCTCTTGCTCAATAGCATTTTCAAATGCCTCCTCAACCATCTTGATGTCATCCAACTCTAAAACTTCGTCCCTGTCATTAGAAAGAAAAAACTCCAACGGATAAGGGTGTAAGATTTTAGGAGTGAATTAATGCTCTACGTCATCAACCACATCCACACGATAACATTCATAATCTGATGGTGAGTTAGGAAACGTACTAAAAATATTAATTCTAAGTTTCCTATTTCCGAAAGAGATATCCATTGCACCCGTTTACAATTAATTTGTGCATTTATTGTTGCTAAAAACGGACGACCCAAAATAATAGAAGGTTGACTTTCTTTATAAGTGCTCTCAGTGTCAAGCATAAGAAAATCAACTGGGTAATAGAAATCTTCCACCTTAATGATGACATCTGATAATATACCCCGGGAAATTTTGGTTGACTTATCGGCCAATCGCAAAATAATATCAGTTTGTTCCAAAGTGCCTAATTCATGTTGATCAAAAAGATTTCCCGAGATTATATTAACATTAGCTCCAAGATCAAGGAGCGCCTTTTTGATATTAATATTACCTAGCATAACAAAAATTAAAGGTGCTCTGGGATCCATAAGCTTGCGTGGAAGTTTATTTGATATTATGGAACTTGCATGCTCGGTTAAGTCAATCTTTATAGGGAGGTTTGCTTGGATTTTGCAATTTTGAACACACAAATCCTTAAAAAATTTAGCATAAGAAGGTACCTCCTTAATAAGTTTGACTGACGGGATATTTATTTTAACTTGACTAAATAGATCCCACATGTCTTCAATTTTCAGCCCTGACTTCCCAAAATGGAAGGATGTTGGTTTCTCTAAAGCCAAAGGGTATGGTGCGATATTAACCTCTACGCCATGCTCTGGGATCCATAAGCTTGCGTGGAAGTTTTTTGTTTTTCAAATTTAAAATCTTTCTCAAACTCTTCTTTTTCGTCAAAGATGACTTCAGTGTCACTGTCGTTATCTAAGGTAGGAGCACTTACCTTGTTTTCAACATTTTTCCCACTACGCAAGGTGATTACCTCATTCACTTGATACTCTTTTTCGGGTCTTTAGGTGTGATATGGGTTGACTGTTATGATGCTTGGAAACTTGCCATCTTCTCTTTTCCCAATTTTCTCTACCAGTTGAGCAATTTGCTTCTCGATAGCAGCTATGGACTTGGAGTTAGTGTCGGCTTTCTGATATGTTTGGATTATGAACTCCATGATTTTGTCCAACTTGTTGCCATCAGTTTCTTCCTTCTTTGATGTTCCACCCTGGTTAAAGTTTGACTGCTGGAACTGTTTTGGCTGATTTTGATTTTGGTAATTCCCTTGACGTTTGTTGTTGTTGAAATTCCCATTGTTGTTGTAGTTCCCGCCGTGGTTGTAGTTCCAATTGAATGATCGTGGATTATTTTGGAATTGACCATAGTCGTGCACTTGATTGATTTCCTCTTGACTTCTCATGCACTCATCTGCAATATGTCCTGAATCTCCACAACTTACACATATCTTCTGTCCCTGCGAAAAAAACACACCTTTCTCTTTGCCTAGACTAGAGAGTAGTATGTCAAATTTTTTATTTAAAGAATTAATATCAGATTTGACTTCATTTTTCTAGTTTTTATCTAGTCCAACTGAAGCAACAGATGAAACCGGGTTGTCTCATTTCTTAGCTGAGTAATTTGTTTTTGAACCATGACTCAACTGCTCCAAGAATCGCCAAACGTCTTCACTATCTTGCATCATGATAGAGCCGCCAGACGAGGCATTAATCATAGTTTGATTAGCAGTTTCGAATCCATCTTAAAAGAAATGTACAAGTTGCCAACGGAGAAATTCATGATGGGGATATAAGCGCAACAATTCCTTAAGGTTTTCACATGCATCATGACATTCTTCATTGGGTTTTTGTGCAAAATCTTGTATCGCTTTGCTTATTTCCCTTGTTTTACTAGCAGGGTAAAACGCTTGCAAAAATTTAGTTTTTAATTGCTCCCAAGTAGTAATATTCTGGGGGGCAAGATAAGTGAACAAGTACTTAGATTTTTCTATTAAATTGGACGGAAATAAGTGAAGTCTAAAGGAATCTCTGTTAGTTCCTCGTGGAGTATTCGCGTTAGCAATTGCAAGCAACTCATAGAGGTGATTGTATGGATCATTAGTTTATTGCCTCTAAAGACGGGTAAGATACTAATTAGTTTTGGTCTTACTTCCACATGATGCTCGTTTCCTTCTGCAAACAGTATAGGTGAAGCATCATCATTCTCTCCCAACTGAAAATGAGATGCCATAGATTGTCTATTAGGTTGCGGAAAGTAAAGATGAGGGAATTGGTTACCTTCATTGTAGTATCCTCCATTTGCATTGCTAAATCCACCATTTGGATTCCTTCGGTATTGATTCCCAAAGCCTTGATTTCCGAACCCATCGTTGAAGTCATTGTTGCCACCAATGGGGAAATTCTTGTTGTTCCAGTTATTGTTGTATTTCCCGTTTCCACCCCGATTGCCTTGATTCCGTCTATTACCACCGTTGTGGTTTTGATTCCAAACAAGTCCATTTTGACTTCCATCATCAAAATCCCAGTCATCCTCGTTACCACCATTACTACCATTACCGAATTGGGGACCAACATTTCTAGGATTTTGGTTCTGGTTTCTAACATTATCATCGTTGTGGTTTCCTACATTGCCTCCCATATTTTGTGCCCAATTTCCTCTGTTCCCACCATTTTGGCCATGGTTGTTTCTATTCAGTTGTGGTTGTACTATTTGGATGATTGGTGCACCGACATTGTTGTTGTTCCCATTGTTCCGATTGTTGTTTGGGAATTGAGGAGCTGGTGGTGGAACTAGTGGTGGAGGATTGTTGACTGCATCCTCATTGCCCCTCAACCACATTCTCCACGACAACATTATCTACATTCATAGTGTTGATGTTCCTTCTGGCGACCCGATTTGAGCGTGATGTTCGTTCGATTTCTGGATCAAATACAAGTGGTGAAGAGCGTGCACTATGTCTTGTATGCATGCACCGGTGTGCCTGCAGAACACAAATAAAACAAAATGTGAACTGCAAATGAGAATTGAAAATGAAAGTAAAACACTATAACTACTTAAACACAATAGCTCAAGCGCACAATCTCCCCGACAATGGCGCCAAATTTTGATCGAAGTCGTTGTCTCAATCAAAAATAACCTCAAAACCACTAGATAGCTAGGATAAGTAAGGGTCGAATCCACGAGGAGTTTGTGGTCAAACTTTGTGTGAAAATAGTCAACAAAAATATATTATTGGAAATTGTCACAAAAAAGATTAAATCAATGTTCAAATAAAAACCATGGAAATTTATTAATTAAAAAAAATGTCAATGAGAAAACCAGAGTACTCCCGGTTTAGTTACAGACAATTTAGATTCACACACTTTCTTCCCTTAAATCCTAATTTAGTTACTTAGATGCAATTGGAGTTTATTAACTTGTAACACATAATTTTGGGCACACGATATGTTCATTCAACTACTTGTTTTACTCCTTATGTATAAATGGATTAGGAAAAATTAGTAAACTCACAATACAATGTCTTCCAACTACCTATTACCATATTAAGATTCAATATCATAAGTTGGAATAATATATATTGATATAATCACTTGTCTTTATTCCTAAACTATTTGAACTTGGAACAAATGATGAATTGACAATAGACTATCTTAATTATGACATCAAACAATTCATACAACCCAATTTCAATTATCATTACCAAAGATCATCACATGAAGCATAAAACAACAATTGAAATTAACTAGAATCAAGTAATCATCAAGTATGTTCATCAAAAAGTCCTAAACATCCCTGAGAGTAACCCTAATGGTTTAGCCTTCCATTGAGTTCATAAAAACTCTAACTTGGATGAAATAAATGAAATACGTAAGAAAATTCATAATAAAACTTAGAATCATCAAACAAATGTATCATATTAATTATCAAAATACGAAACAAATAAACCTTAGGACGAAGTAATCGTTTCTGAAAATTACTAGAATTGATTAGAATCACCGGTTGAATGATCTTGAAATGTTGCTTGATGACAAATTGAATCGAATCTTCCATTGAATCTGGATTGAAATGGAATGGAATCGTATTTCCAAATGTTTCCAAGGGTTTTAGAAGCCTTAAAAACGAAGGAAAAACTCTGAAAATCGCAGGTGGTAACCCTAAAAACAAATACATAGGTTCCTATTTATAGTGTGTGACAAAAATTAATGAAACCAGGCGATGTGGGACATTGGACGTCCCAAGAGACATCTTAGACGTCGTGTATAACGCCCAAATGTTCTTTGTATGTCTTTACATGCCTTCTATCGTCCTTGAAAGACACTAAAAAATGGTCAAAAACATTTTACATCTTAGGGGACGTCTTAGAAGCTTTCTGGGACGTCGTGCCTTGATTTCTAAACTTTCCGAAACACGTCGTTCTAACACGAGATGCCCCTAAAACGCCTGGACATCCTAGGGGACATCTTAGACGCCATGTAAGATGCCGAAGGGGGTTCTTCCTTCTTTTCTGATCTGAAGTTTGATGTGATGCTGACTGTTTGACTTGGGTGTCCTAGGGGACGTCTTAGATGCCTGGAGGCATCCTTCATCTTCCATGTAAGTTTTGGTGGTCAAAACAACATAACTAGCAGAAACTCAAAACAAGAAAGTTGTAGAAAATCTTGTGTAGTTTCCAGAACTTCTTTACTCATGTGAATTGGTGGTCAAGAACTTGAGATATGACTAAAATATTGAGGCATGGTTAATTTTCCCAGCAACGTTTCTTCATTACTTTAGCAATCCGTTTTACTTGCAGGTTCCGCCCACTTTTAGTACAATATATTGACCTGCATATGAAGCTCAACAACTCACCAAAGTAATGCCATTCTTGGACAATTATACATCAATTCAATAGATTTATGACAATTTCGTATATTCACAAAATAGACTTATCATACATTAGGGGTTTTCCGTGACTTAACTTACATACTTGCAAGATTTGTGGGGAAGAAGGTGGCAAATTCTTGGCCTGGTAGTCCTACTACGGGTGGAAAATTGATCACTCGACTCACCTGATCTTATGGTATTTTTAGATCTAATTTCATTATGATCCTTACACGTTTCGAGGATAATGATTTGACGACTCAATTATTCGATGTTATGTGGGTAGTGGTGAACACGAGTGGGGGATTTGTATTACCCTTGAAAGATGTTGAGCAACCCATTCGTCAACAAGAGGAACAACCAAGACAAAGGGGAAATATAAATATTAGAGATCACAGGGAAAGGGGCCAAACAGAACAACCACCTCAGCAATTTGAGGGTGGGGTACCAACCAACCTACTTCAAAGTCGGGTCGGTACTTATTTGCACTATCTCTGTGGGGGTGTCAATTACCAGAATCAAGCTATTGATATCTTATTTACGGATCTTAATGTGGAGCGACCTCCGAAAATGACGCCTCATTACCCGAACATTCCAACTTGGGAGGAGTTGTGGACAAGGCAAGGAGATAGAGCCGGGACAAGTGGAGCGCAAGAGGACGGCGATGATTATTAATTATATCCTCTATTAAGTATTTATTTTATTTTTTTGTGTTTTGTTTTAGTTTTTAAGTTTTTATTTGGTTTGTTTTGAACTAGTAACCAAACTATGGGATGGATTTTTTTTTCTTTCCACTATTTATTTGTTATGTTGTAGATTTGGAAAATGAGAGAATAGAGATAGAAGCGTTCGAGTAAACTCGTGTCATAAGAGTCGAAACCCACAATCTTTACTAAGTGTGGGGTTAATTTCGTGAGAAATTAGACATGAGGGAAGAGTCCATAAAATAATAAAGTCTTAGAAGGGTCTCAATACATTTAGACATTTAGTGGAATTTCACTTGCATTGAAGAGTTCATGCAAAACTGCATTCTGTGAAGACCAGTTTTCATGATGTGGTCCTTATATTTTGCAGCCAAAAGGAACAATCTTGAAGAATAAGGACCATAATTGACAAGAAGTGGAACTTTGGAGGATTGAAGAATTAAATGAAGAAAAATCCCTACAAAAAGCCCAAATCACGACGTGGCCATCACTTACATGATGTGGAGTGAGTGTTATAGAAGATAAGTGCACGGGAAGTCAGAATCCCTGCACGATAAGGATTTATCTGAATTACACGACGTGAAATCCTAGTTCATGTCGTGAGTGTGAAAAGTCCCAAAACTATAAATACTCATTCACTTTCACGATTTGAGGAGGCTTGGAAGAGATTGGAGAATAAATTCATCATCATGGTAGTTTAGTGACTATTAAATTACTAGAGCGAAGATCGATCCAATCTTAGATAAATGATAAAAATAACTAATTTAGCTATGTCGGAGACCATGGATTGTGACCACAATTATATTTAATTGGATAAATCTTACATAGGTTATCTACATTCTATAATTGATTATGTGTTTGCTAGTATATGACCATACATAGTTTTACCGGGATTAGTGAAAACATTAGTAAATTTTGACCTAAATTGCTAATAATATAATATTTGATAACCAACATTAATAATTCATAATTAATAGCTAACCAATGAGGAAAAGTGGATTCGAACTAAATGGAAGTGTTCTTAGTAATTGATTGAAATAGTTAGTTAAAGAGTTTAAGTTTGTCTGAATTTGCAAAATCAGATAAAAACCAATTTAACTTTTGCTTGTTTTAGATTAATTTTTAGTTATTAGGTTAAATAATTAAATCCGTTCCCTGTGTTTGACCCCAACTTACTTTACTATGCTATACACTGACTAGGTATATTGGCTAAAAGGTGCAATATAATAGATAAGTAGTTAGGTTATAAATTTAAAGGTAGATAAGGTCTAGTCTGCACCACATCAATTATACACATTGTTGCCTAATTCATTCACACAAACAATAGTTTCATACACATCATCACAAGGATAAGCTTTGAAACAAATGCACCACTAAAATAAACTAAAATAGCAATTTTCCAACTCTTGACTTGGGGTACATTTTTTTGGTGTTTTATCCATTTTGTCAACTCAAAACCCAGTTAATGTCAAAACTCCATTCACCCCATGTGGAGCATGGGGCTTCTCCTAATTATTACAAGAAACATAACGACATCCTTGTCTAAATAAAGCATGAAAAGAAATAATGTTTTGAGCCATTCCTGGCGAATAGGAACAATTATCTGAATCAAACCTAATACTATGAAACATTAGCTCATAAGTCTCAATCCTGGTAACAACCGACCTTTGCTTATTCCCCATGATCAGGCTCAGTTTCCCATGCTCGACCTCTTCACTTTCCATTAGTCCCTGCATATCAGAACAAATGTGGAAACCACATCCTGTATGAAGAACCCAAGAATTTGAAATACAAGTATTATTGATTTGAACATAATACGTACCAAAAGAAGACCCAACTGCTTTGGCCTTGGCATATTTCACTTCTTGCAAGTACTTGGGGTAGCTTCTTCTCTAATGGCCCTTTCGGCCACAATGAAAGCACACGACTTCCTTCGGATTAGCAACAGAAGGAGTGATAAAGTTGGGCTTTGTTTTCGTTCCACTGGACTCCACACGATAGACCTTCCTATTCCATTTGGATTGGGTAGAGGCCTTTCTCTTCTTTCCTTTACTTTGTTGGATAGCCATGACAGGGGCACTTATAGAATTGTTGGAATGAGACTTCTTCATTATTGCTTCAGCCATTTGCAATAAATATTGAAGCTCAATCAATGTGCTCCCTGTATTGTTCAAAAGATAGCTCAATATGAACTGATCGTAACTAATAGGCAGAGGGTTGAGGACTATGTCAATGGCAAGGTCCTTATCAAATTTCACATTAAGCTTTTCCAATCTTTCTACATGCCTCTGCATTTTTTGAACATGAGTGAACACAGATTCCCCTTCTTTTAATTTGCACATCATAAGGGACTTGAATACTTCATAACGCTCTTGTCTTGCTTTCTTGTGGAACATTTGTGACAAGGTCGTGTTAAGTTCATATGGCATGTAATCCTCATACGTCCTTTGAAGATCAGGTGTCATAGTTGCAATCATAATGTAAAAGACCTTGGTGGCATCATCCACATGCTGATCATAATCAGCAATCTCCTTAGGAGTGGCAGTTTCTTTGTCGATTTCTGGAATTGGAGTAGTAAGAACATACTCTCTGTCCTCGTAGCGAAGCATGATCTTCAAATTTCTCATCCAGTACATGTAATTTGGACCGACAAGTTTTTCCTTTGCAAGGATCGATAGTAGAGTGAAGTTGTGGCTTGATAGAGGAGGTGGAGGAGGATGATGTTCACCAGCCGAAGACATTTTCTCTCTCTGAAAAAGGACAATATTTTAGTTAATTGATTTAATCCTTGATATTTTAACCTAAATTAATATTCCAAGACCAGGATCCAACAATGTAATTCGAAATTAAGAAAATAGATGCCATAATCTAATCACGAATTCATTTAAGGTAGATAATGCGTTTTACCAATTTCAATTTATATGAAATTCCTAGATCATTTGAGATTCATTGAATCTTATCAATGACATGCTTAATATCGATTATCCTCTTCAATTTCTGACTAGGATATCGATGATCACAAACAAGATGTGAATGACGATGCAAAGCCGCTTGACAACCTCAATGTCTTTATCATCTCAAATTAACATGACGGTAAACCACATACGCTCCATTAATTAATGATAATTTTTTAGTTGTTCCATCATTTCAACTTTATAGTCCCTAATTAGTGTGTTGTTTAACCACACACACTCCACTAACGACTCATAAAGATTGATGTACGTTTTCATATATTAACATACACTTTTACATTTCCTTAAAGTAACTAGAGTGGGAAATTTTATAAAAATTCTATTACTTTATAGCATTATACTCTTAATGAAGTTATTGTCCTATTGTACCCATTCGACTAACGATCCTCCACCATACAAGGAAACGGTAGGTGAGAGTGGACACTCAATGATGGTCATTTTATAGGTCGGTTCCATATACCCCCCTTAGAATATGGCTTCGTGAATGAGGTCTACAGTTGATTCAACTGACTTGTATTATACATATAGTTTTAAGCGTTTAGTATACACAAGTATAAGGGTTTATTTTAAGCATTTAAAATAATGTTCATAAATTAATGATTTCAAAATTAATTATTTTCATTTAATTAATCAAATAATTAAATTTAACTAAATCATGAGGATAATTCAAACATTCTAGATACTAGGAGATTAGGTTACCAATTTAAAATATTCAGATTTTATCCAATTAAAACAATATTTGTAAATGTAATTATCATAATCAAGATCTTCATTATCAATGAAATTGTGTTGAACAAGAGGTTTCCCACAACTTGGCAGAACTCTCCACATCGTGGCAGGAGAATTATCTAGTTTCTTAATTAACTACATGAAGACTTTAGAAGGCTCCAAGAGGAGCCTCTAAAACATCCAACATAGAAGGGTTCTAGAACCTGTCATCTGCTCTACTTTTGAACAATTACAACTATAATCCTTTAACTTTTAATTAACTCTAATTAACTCAAAATTAATTCCATATTAATTCTAATTAATTCTAAATTAATTATAACTATTTTTAATTAATATATTAGTCATATAATGTATTAATAAAACATTTATCTCTTTTCTAAAATCAATCTAGGCAATTTATTGGTTATGAGGGCAACCCAAAAAGAACTTTACTTTCATTCATCAACAGTATACCAATTTACTTAGGACCTTAGACACTTTAATCTAACAAACATTTCAAAGAGAAAATATCATTTCACAAAATGAAATCGTTTACCAACTAGACCATGAACTATTAAAATAAAAATGACTCTTGAAGAATCTTCGTATAAATCAGAAATAACAACAGATGATCTTACTGAGAATATGAAATGTGTTAATTCCCTTCAATATTACCCTGCCTTCCTTGGTTTAGCTCATAAATGAAATCTAATAATGAAATCCGAAAATTGGGGAAACAACAGCAACGCGTGGCAAAGAGATACAGTTCTCTATAAGATAAAGAAAATGCTTAAGAACAAAAATTTTGTCGACTTCGCCCCTAAATCGTTTTCCAAAGAAAGGAAAAGGAAGATAAGAGACATAGAAATCATTTTAATAGGTCGGTATATGTTGATTTTTTTTTGTTTTTTTGGTGAAAGCAACTATATGTGGTGTTGGAGCAGCCCCTGAACAAATAGAAGAAAACAAGGAAGTATTCTTTGTTGTTGCTGCACACGAAATTAAGAAGAAGAGGAAACAAGAAACTGATTTCTATTCAAAAGGCTGCACACATCAATCCAAAAGTAAAGAGGGGCTATAAATAGCCTACAAATACACAACGGAAACATAGAAAACCAAACTAAAACCTAGCCACTAGAATAGGACACTATAAGACCAAGTATACCGTCAAATTTCCTTTATTCAAATACTAAACAAAACAAATAAAAGACTAATCTCCAAACTCATTATTAAAATCATCCTATCCATGTCAAGATTATCCAACACTCACCCCCTTAATCTTGACAGTAATCTTATTCCTCAAAGCAGTGCTGGCTCATCATCATCTTGAATCATATTAGCTTCTTCTTCTTTTATTTCTTTCTTAGGACACTCAGTTGCATAATGTCCATATTCTTGACAATTATAGCATTTAATATGTCTCTTGTCTCGATACATACCTTACTCCCTTCGATCTTCATGGAACCGACCATCTCGACCTCTACCACGACCTCTTCCTTGACCCCGACCTCTTCCTTGTCCAGATTGATCTTGATTGAAGTTACCACGCTTGGTTCTCTCTTCCCATTCTTCTTTTGACAATAAAAGTTTGTTTTTATTTTGATCATTATCATCTTCATCAAGAACCTTGATTCTCTCTTCATATGCCTTCAACCTTCCCACAGCTTCTTCAAGTGACATGTCCACTATCTCGGAGTATTGCTCAATCGATGCAACAATCTGCAAAAACTTCTTAGGAACTGAATTTAGTAGTTTTCTTACCACTATCTCATCCTCCAAGCTAGACCCAAGACTCTTGAATTTGGATGCAATTTCACTAAGTTCCCCGAAAACTCATCAATCGTGTCACCCTCTTTCATCTTCAACATCTCTAGCTCGGTTCTAAGTGTTTGCAGTCTCGCCTTTTGAACTCTTCCGGCTCCCAAATACCGCACACGAAGCGCTTCCCACACATCTTTTGCATCCTTATGCTTAGCCACTTGAAGCAATATATCTTCAGGTAGAGTTTAAAACACAAATGCTCTTGCCATCAGATTTTTCTTTGCCTCAATCGCTTTTCCAGTTTCCAGATTAACCGCTTCCCATAAGTCGTACGCTTGTAAGATCGACTCCACCATAATCGACCAACTTGTATAATTTGTAGTTGTTAACTTGGGGCATTGCAGCGGGATACTTTGAGTGGTCACGGGTACAACCTGACTTGATCCTCCCGGGTTTGTTGCTGGCATCTTCCTTGACTTGACCTTTCTTCTTGTACACAACCAACCACACAGATCACACACACACACGGATCACACAGATCTGAATTATTTAGGATCTTCTTCCTTTCTTCAAACCACCAAGACACACTTGCAGGTGCACCAAAACTTTGTTTTCTGATCTTCTTCCTCACTTTGACTAGCTTCTTCACATAGATAGCTTCACCACACAGGTTCTATCTTCTTCACCCAGACCTTGAATTCAGCACACAACTTTCTCTTCACACATATCAAAAAGAAAAAAAACCAATCATAGATTTTTTTGCTTTGGAACTCGGCTCACACAGAGCTTTTGGCTCACACAAAACTGCAACAGCAACAGGTTCACATAGAACCTCAGGTCCACATAGAACCTCTTCAAAGATCCCACATGTTGAGCCTAGGGCTCTGATACCAAATGTTGGAGCAGCCCCTAAAGCCCCTGAACAAATAAAAGAAAACAAGGAAGCATTCTTTGTTGTTGCTGCACACGAAATTAAGAAGAAGAGGAAACAGGAAACTGATTTCTATTCAAAAGGCTGCACACATCAATCCAAAAGTAAAGAGGGGCTATAAATAGCCTACAAATACACAACGGAAACATAGAAAACCAAACTAAAACCTAGCCACTAGAATAGGACACCATAAGACCAAGTATACCGTCAAATTTCCTTTATTCAAATACTAAACAAAACAAATAAAAGACTAATCTCCAAACTCATTATTAAAATCAGCCTATCCATGTCAAGATTATCCAACATGTGGATTGTATATAAATAGTAGGACTTCAAGGAGCAACTTGTGTCAAAAACTAGACATTGCAAGGATAATCGATCAGATGGTTCTGAATCATTCTCCAAAAATGATTATGATAAGGTGGGTGTGGATGTGTAGCATGGTGGATTGAGCGGAATGGTATTTGTAATTTGCTGATTTCCGGTGATTATGGCAAAAGATTGGATGCGTCGAGTGAAGAAGACGGATTTATGGAGTATAAGTGTGTTGAAGGAATACAAAAAACGAAGCACTTAAAGGATTGCAGGTTTTCTAGGATATATACAACAAAGCAAATGTACAAAGAGAAAAATCAAAGCTATACAACAACAGATTGAATAACTTACCTGGTAAAAAAGATGACACAGCAGCAAAACGGCAAGAAATCGAGAACGACGTGCAGCGTACGTAGTAGAATCGTAATGGCTAGAAAGATAATCGATTGAAGGATTTATATTCGGAAACGAGATAATTGGAGAGGTGATACTTGTAATCGAGGGAAGATAATGATAATCGTAAACTTGATTTGATAAGGCGTGGTTAATTTCGTACTTTTCATAAAACAAAAGAAAGAAATTTGAAATCTTTGATCCTACCTAAATAAAGATGAAAAAAAAGGCGTTCCTGATATAATGAGATTACATAATTTGATAATTACCATAAAATAACTATATAACGAGATCAAATAACACAGCACGTATACAACAAGGCAAGTTTTATTATTCTTCTGTTTTTCTTCCTCAAGCTTCTATTCTTCGTTTATCATAGACTGTTACAAGATCCGATATCAATTGAATGTTATTATTAATGATGGTTGTTAGTGGGTTTATTTTGAATTATAATTTTCCATTTGGCAACACAAAAGGTACCTTGCATTTGTCGACAACTCTTTTATCAAAGTATATTTCTATGAATTACTTCACAGAGCTAGGTATAAACATCACACATTGGAATTTGTTGAGTTTCAATTTGTTTTATTACTGTTACATTGATTTTAAATTCGTTTCTTATTAATTTGTCTTTAAAGTGGTAATCTTGTTGTTATGCTCTTGTTGTATAGACATCAGGTTATGCATTTTGGGTTTTTTTGACTTTTTTTTTTTTTTTTTTCACACTGTGTATTGGTTTTGGTTGCAAATCCAAATGAAGAACATACTTGAAGTTTGATTAGTAATGAGTGAACCTATGATTCTTGTATAAATAATCATGTGAAAAATAAAATAAAGAAATCGAGAGCCAGGCTAGCTACCGGTGGCAAAAAATAAAATAAAAAAAGTTTAGGCATAAATTTTCTTTTCAAGAGAATCGTCTCAAAAAAGAAAGAGAAAGAATCCTGTGGTATATTGTTGAAACTGTGTAAAAACGTGACAAGGGTAAAAACTGTGTATTCTGCAAGTTTTACTAAATGCTGTAAATGCCACATACTTACACTAATCCAACTTTAAAAGGCATAAAAATCTCATGAAAAATTGAGTTTCAGGCTTCTATTTTTAACATATATTATTCAATATATAACTTTTAGGTAGTATTCTACAATAAAAAGGTAGCAAACGAAGAAAATAATAATATGCCAAATTGGTCTTACGTGCTGCAAAATTTTTGTAGAAAAAATCTTGCTGATCCTTATGAAATGATTCTAGGTTTATGTCTAATATAGGCAACTAACTATTGTCAGTTTTACCTTTTGCAGCCTATGTGTATTTACATTTGCTGAGTTGTTCTGTTATTAAACATTAAAACTATTTCCGTTTTTAATTTGTTCAGTCACTACCAATGCCATTGTTGTTTTTTATCAAGAACAAACCTTGCAAAGCTAAACATCTTCATCTATTATTATTTTTTTAGAATTACAATAAATCAGAGTTCTGTTATTAGGAATACCAAGAAATAACAAAATTTCTTTACCTATATATGTGCTAATTACATTGACTGTTATTAAAAGTAATATCTGATCTATTTATTTAAGATATAATTAATTAAATTATTTAATCACAACACATCAGACAAGTCGAACGTATTTTAGAAATTGCCCCGGATTTGAAAAGTAGGTTTCTTAAACACATACAAAAGATTTTTATACTGGTTTCATAAATTGCTAAGCTTGCTTGTTTTCTTTTGGAATAACATCAAAAATTAGAACTCTTTGCCACTGTTCGTTTTTGTATTGGGGACTTTGGGTGGAGAATTCAAAAAGCCAAACGTTTCTTTTCTTACCTTCGTACTGTTGACACAAAGAAGAAAGGTAACTTTGTTTTACATTGATTTGTTGTTTTTCATATTCATGTGTAATGATATATATTTACATGAGACTTATCATCGAGAAATAATATTGTTAAATGCTACCAAAGATACAAACACATATCCGTGAATTCAGATTTCTTTTTTAACCATATAATATTGTTAAATATATATAACTTACCACCCTAATTTTCAGAGAGCTGTTGATGCAAACAATCACAACATCAATATTATTAGATGGAGTAAAAAGTAGATAGAATATTTCCTAAAAAAGTTAGGGTGATAAGTTATATATTTTAAGTTTCCGAAATTCCTTCAACCTGCTTCTTTTCTTTTACAGGTGTAAGCATTTCGATGGCAATCATAAAAAGACTTGTGCAGTGGTCGATTGTTCCCAAGGTTTTGAAAACTGGACCGGAGATCGAACCGGTCGTCTTAAAGGTTCGATGGCTCAAATGGTCGGCTTAAAAAACTGGGTGTATATATATATATATATATATATATATATATATATATATATATATATATATATATATAATAAAAAATAAAGAGGAAACAAAATAAATTAATAAAACAAAGGGAAAGTATTGGAAAGTGGCAATGTGATTGTTTCTTGTTATGAGTTTTAATACCATCGATTACATGAAAAAAAATGTAAAGGGCTGTGGCTTAATAATAGGAGGGAAGAAAGGGAATTCATCCCACATCGGCGCTTGAATGAAAGTTTTAAGGCTGGCCTCCTTTATTAAAAGGAACCAACACGGGTTAATTTTTCAACATATAGATGCCATTTTGGTATACATGAGCCGGTTTTTATCAGTTCAACCACTCTGGTTTTAACCGGTTTTCATTGAACCGTCTGGTTTTTACCGGTTTAAAAACAAACGGTTTTTTGGATATAAAGAACCGGATCCTTGACCGGTTCCCGGTTGAACCGGCCGGTCCGGTCTGGTTTTCAAAATAGTGATTGTTCCCTTTGATTGCCATGATTCTCATATACTTTGCATTAACCATGGAGCCGATAGAAGATTTGGGAAATGACACCAAGTGGGCGAAGCATATGACGCCATCAACCCTGAGACAATTATCACTTCTTGCTAAGACTGGTCGGAAGATGATGGGTGAGAAGATGGATGATCCATACAAGCTTCCATATTCTATTTCTCAAAAAAAATGTTGGTATAATGTTTGCGTGGTACTTTGTAAGTGTGGTTTTCAAGGCACATTTTTTATATTTGTTATACTGGATGAGAGTGGATGGAACAAGCTTTATACGACTAATAAGGATGAGGAAGACATTTACGTGTTTTGCAATCCCCTTTCCATCCTCTTTTTTGGATTGAAAAAAAAAATTCTTTATTTTTTTGTGTTGTCGTACGTTATAACTAAATATGGAAGGTTTTGATATTTGTTTAGTACAAGAAGTCTTCAGGACAAGAAAGGGCCAATCACCTCGAGGAGATAAGGAATATCTTGATAAAGTCGGCACGTGCAGATTTTCAAGTAAATATGATAGGTGTGCTTCTCTTTGGTGCAGAAGATTCTCAATCAATCCTCTATAGGGAAAGAGGCCCTTCATTGCCTCTAAGGGCATCCACAATACATTGAAATTTATAGAGTTCAATGGAGTGACACATCATCATTCATTATTCCATACAACTCTATTCATTTTAATCCCACAATGCATTAAACTCTACAAGTTCAATGGAACATATTAAAAAAATTAAAAAAATATATTTATTTAAAGATTCAAAGACTTTCATTTTTCCCATTGAAGAGTTCAATGGTCATTAAACTCCAATTCCATTGAATGTCAAGGTGGCATTCCACAATGGTAGAGTTATATCCATTGAATAACAATTAAACATTTCAACTCTTCCATTAAACCCCCATTATGGATGCTCTAACAAATGACTCGGAGTGTTTGAAATACATAGTAAGTCTGATGGTTAGTTTTTTTTTTTTTTTTTTTTTTTTTTTTTTTTTTTAATTTTATTTCTGCTTTATGTGAGGTAATGCTAATGAAATGACTTTGATCCCGAATGAAGATGCACTTTTTTCAGAAGCACTGTGGGGAGCTGCCTATGTATGAATCGAAGCATATATTGGCCTTCGCAAATATATGCAATACGTTTGGGGGGCAATGAGGAGTTTGAAAACGCATGTCTTGATACTTGTGGTATTCCAGTTAATTTCACACGAAGAGTTTGAAAACACATGTCTTGATACTTGTGGTATTCCAGTTAATTTCACCCATATAAAAATCTATAAAAAATATAGAGATTTTGGAAATCGCTGATACAACTTCTATCCTTTTGCTTCATAATATTTTTCGTGGCGTTGACAATTAGCTCAAAAATCCATTTAGTTTTTGCAGATGCGATTATTAGTACTTTATTAAGATTTGATAAATGATTACAAATTTATAATGTATGACACAAATATGAAAGGTGACTTTACGTGGTATTAACAAAATAGCTAGTTATTGTGATTCCAGCAACAAAAGCACACTGAACTTGTGTATTGAGCAGATAAATGGCGATTCCAATATGTAAAGGTAGGCTGAAAGGTTCATGAAACTTTTTGATTATGAGAAGCAATACAATCCTTAGAATAAGTTAATTTATTACTCTTTATATACAAAGATATGTGAAAGAAAGAGAAGACTTCCACATGTCGATGAAAACAGTTGACATATTGGGGCATTTATTGCCATACTAGGTTATAATCCATGGAAATCACAGCTCACAAATTACAATAATATAGATAATCAAAAAATAGTTATTAATCATAAATTTGCAAACATTTCTTTGTTTACAACATTGGATATTCTATTAGTAAGTCTATAATCCTCATATACAATCAATATTTTTAATATTTCTCTACTTTAATCTATCGACGAGAGCATTTCAAATAATAAATCTATATTATCACATAACACTATTGTCACCTCATCATTTCATTAACCTTAACATCTAATTAAACTACTCTAATGGTTAAATTCTAATATTTTTTGAATTTTTTTTAACGAATTTATTCTTATTTATCTAACATGTTTTATAAAATACCCCTCATTTAATTAGTTATTTTTTAACATTTCTTTTAATACAAAGTATTGAATGCCACTACCAAATGAAAGTAGAAATACAAATAAGGTCTCTATTTTATAAAATAAGAAGAAAATAATTATAACTTTATATTTCATAAATGGAATTTTGTTAAATATTTAATAGAAATATTTAATTAGTAAATAAATAAAAAGTATATAAAACTAAAATATAATTAAGAGGGCAAATAAAAAAACTATATCCTCAAGGATATTGAATGGCCAATTAAAACAATTAACAGTAATGACATCGAGGTCCAGTTCAACTGAGCGATGGCACACTTCAGTTTTCCCCTTCGAACGTTTCTGGAGGAATGGTGTCGAGTTCTATCTGTGTCCAAAGCAGTGAAGCCCCTTAATGGGAAACTGTGTTGCTAAGGATGTTGTTGCTATCTTTTCAGAGAGGGATCAAACCGGATTCGTTAGGTGTTATGACATACTATCTATCGAATGTCACAGCACCAAACCGCCATTAAAAAAAAAACAATTAACAATAATAAGTTATTAAAAAAGTCTCCAGTAAAGATTCTCAAAAACAACATTCAACTAACCAACCATGAGTGAAACAATATTTTCCTATAGAATATAGCTGAAATCAACGGAAAAGTTAAATAGTTGAGAACACATAAAATTTATTTTTGTCTCCGCAATTAAAACAAAATTATGTTTATTCTTAATATAAACGAAAATTAATACAACATAAAAGCATAATAGTTATTTTAAATTTTAACACGATACCTTCAAAAGTCCAATATTAATATCAAATTATGGATAAAACATCATTATAAACTTATAGGATTGTTCATTGTTCTACAACATATTACACCTTGGAAACAATAAAGAGATGGTAACCATGAGATTATTGTTGATTAGGACCTCATGACATTAAATATTAAGAATTTATCATGATGGTTATCAAGATAGTTAACTGTTATTATAATAGTATTTTCAATTTATAAAACATCTTAATTCGTTTTATTAAAAAAAATAGAATGTAAACGTTTAATGTGTTCCTTGATTTTTTAGTGGTTAAACATTAACACTATGTCTGTGAGACCATTTAACTTGGCCTATTGGCTTAACACCAGAGGCGGAACACCACAAGTAAAACTAGGGGGGCCGAAACCAAGAGGCGGAACACCACAAGTAAAACTAGGGGGGCCGAAACCAAAAGTCTAAAAAAATCCAAACATATATATTTATTATTGTCAATTATAATAAAAGATATTAGTCTATTAGTCAACTATGAAACATATCAATAAGGTATAAGAAGAATTCCTTTGCTTTAGTTTATTAATCAACTATGGCCTCCGTGTCCCCTTAAAGGATCCGCCCCTGCTTAACACAAGACTATGTAAATACATAATGCAAATTAACTACTAAAAAACTCACGGAAAGCTTAATATTAAATTCAAATTAACTACTACAAAGCTGAAAATCAATATTTGGATATGAAATCAAAATAAAATATAAGATATCAGAAATTGGTGTAAAAAATCAAGGATAGTGATGTACATGTGTTTCTATTATGGATAAAATGATATAAATGTGATGGTATTATGGGTAAAATGGAAGTACAATGCCCAAATTGGTAAGAATAGTAAAGTACATTGGTATTTCACAATAGCCAATTTGATGCCTTTATGAGGGTATTTTTGGCGCACAACTAATTTATAAATTTGGTTTTTTGTTCTAAGATATCTTCAAATTATGATTACATGTTTGGGACAGATTTTTACACTTCAAATTTGAAATGATCTATTAAAAGTTTGACTTGCTTAAATTAAAATAATAGCAGTGCATGTCATTGTCGGGTCCATGTGAGAAGAGTTCTTAAAACCATCTGCGATAGATAAATAAATACAATTCGATTCAACTATTCTAATTTTCATCACCAAACTTATATCTCATGAACTCTGAATATGAGGAGTATTACCATGTTATTTTCTTTCTGATGAATATGAAATGAATGATGCAAATTATTTATTTAATCATTGCTAAAAAAAGTTAAATACATTGTGAGTTTATCTAATTCTGGATTCTACTGATAAATGAACGATGAAAAGTATTTTATATTTGTACCTTGTCATAAACAAAATCAGGAAAGTGATTTTAAGAAGATGGATGAAAGAACTCAACACACACACACACACACACACACAAACAAAAGACTTCTCACCTACGAACATTTTGTGTGACTTTCTTCAAGGAGTTATCTCCTAATGATTCCACAAAAACCCAATAATTGAGATTAAATCAAGAACTTAAAAACGCTCTAATACAAACCAATATGTACTGTTCCAATATCTCATGTCTTGTGTATGGAGCAGGGAGGTGGTGGGCAACAGATGGAGTCATCAGATAGCAGGAAGGAATGGTGGTGGCACAAAAAAATTGTCGGCAAGATAACTTACTTTATTATTAGTTTTTTTTTATGCAGGATAGTTTGGTTACTACCAGAGAAGTTTTGATAGGGTTATTTAGTGATAAGGATGATAAGGGCTCACAAGTCTTTTGCACAAACGATTTTGAGATTAAGTTCTTGTTTAACCTAAAAGGTCGGACAAAAAGTTGTACACTTATAAGATGTCAATAGCAACTCAATGTTTTCTTGTCCTCTTATTCCATGGGTGACAAATAGGACTAGATGGTTGACTGAATGAGGATGAAGAGGAGGGTTTAACATCTTTTTCACGTGTGAGATGTCAATAGAATCTTAATGTTCTGACTTTTTGAATGGAATGAAAATTTTCAATTGTTGTCCCACTAACATTGTTGGGGTGCATATCCTGGACATGCCAAATGAGAGGATGGAGATCTCGGTTTCTTTGCTGGCTTCTTTGTTTTTTTGGAACCCTGACGCTTTCAGAAGGAGCCACTTTTGCATTCCTTTTGCCATCACGCTTAGGTTTCTTACTTTCATCAATCAACTTTATCAGTTCAGCAATCATTCGGTGAACACCAGAGGAGGTAACTTCCGATACTCCCTCACAATAGCATTGTCAAGATGAACCCTTTCCAACAGTTCAACCGGAATTGAACCAATAAAGCTGAAGTTTCTAGGATCCGACATCACAAAAGTAGAAGATTGAAGTCTCGAAATGTCTTCCATTAGGGAATCTTGCATCAGAGGAACTTTGAAGTGAACAAGAGCCCTGTTAACCACTATGGACCAAAATCGGGCACATTAGGTCTCTGTGTGGTAAGTGGAGGAACTGGTGCTCTGAACCGGTTGAGTCCAAATAACTACCCCAAAGTCAAGATTGATACAATGGTATAAGCCAGAGATTAGTGTGTAGAACATCTTGCTAGCACTGTCAGACCCAGAAACCCTCTCTAACAAGCTTTAAACTGTAGGGCAAATAACCCATTCCACATTGGGGGTAAGAAAGACTTCCGAAACTTGGAGAGCAAGGAGATATCACTGGTCTACCCGATCTGGTAGAATATCTCTATCACGGAGGTAGTTGGAATCGATTCAGGGTCGACACTAACCTATAACGTAGGAAGCTCTAGTAGTTTGCAGAAGTGGGGCTTAGAGATCGATGTTTTGTGGTTTGCAACTTCAAATTTGATAACATAATCTGATTTGTTGTAAATTGCATTTAAGAATGCTTTCAAAAGATGAACAACGGGAACTATTCGTGGCATGATTAACGCCTTCATCAGTGGCGAGAACTTTAGACAGTTAATCATAGGCTTTATCAGTTCATTGTAGCATTATGCATCGCAGTCGATGATCATGTTCTGGTTAGGTTTGATAATGAAAATGATGACAGAGGCAAACTGGTCGGCGACCGAAACATTTTTAGATGAACCTGCCATTATTGTTGTGAGAGGGATGATGAACAGTAGAGAGCAAAAGGGTTTTTGATTTGAGACTTTGAGAATTGTGTTTGTGGTAAGGGAAAGTAAATCATTTGAAAATCACGTTTATATGGTATATGATGTGTGGTGAGAGAAATTGTCGCTTCATAGTCGTGCACGCCAAATATCTGCCAATAAAACCGTGACCGCTCATCAACGACTGTCAAAAACCGTTACAATAACCACGCATGTCAGGAAATTCAAAAATCGCGCCAAGATTTGAGTAATCCACAAGACATGAAATACACGTTTCGGATTCACCATTTTCTGAAATAGTCTTTTCATAATTATCTTTCTACCTTCCAAATGTGTAACATCCATTCAGAATTGAAACCAAACTTGGTAAAATCACAAGGATTTTAGTACAAGAGTGTGCCAAAGAAAAAGAAATAATGCAAATAATATGTGGGGTTCTGTGATATCAAGAAATGTTGACATTTAAGTCTGATTGATCCCGATAATGATCTCTTCCTTACGATTCAAGAGAGACTCTGAAGTGCTTGTGTGGTTTCCCGTTGAATTACGATCATCAGTTGAATGAGAAACTGTAAAAGGCTTCTTTTATAAGGCTAAAAGGGTGGTTTCAGCTTCAACCAGATTTCAAAAGTTAACTTAATTTCGAAGATATGAAAGAAGTACTTGTTTGACCAGTGTAGCCATAAGAATAAGTAAGCTTGGAATTTTCTTTGTGAGTACCTAAAAATATTGAAAATTTTTATTACGAAATCTCAAAAAAAAAAAAAACTTGATCTATTGGGAAAAAATGTCTTAGGTCGAGAGCGTTTCATTCATTAAGATCACTCAAAAATAAAAGATGAGACTTTAAACACACAAAGGTACAAACCAAAAAGTTTTATCCATCAATTTACTTGGTAATATAACCAGAAGAATGATTCGTTCACCATCAATTCATTTTGCTAACAATCTAGAACAATGAATTGTTCACTGTCAATACAGAAATGGTATCTTCGGATTATTGGGTTTCACTTAAAATGATGGTAATAAAGATTTCAAGATCATAAACACGGATGTTTTATAACCTAAACTTCAGTAGAGAAACCTGAGAGTCTTAAGGGTTATGATTAAAAATTGAGATTGGTCGTTGAATGGTTGGGAGTTTCACCAAAAATTATGTTGACAATAATTTTACGATCATTAACTTGAGTTTTGTAGCCCTATCTCAAAACTGGTTTTGTTCCAATAATCAAGGAAACTACATGAAGGATTTAATGAGATATGGTAGAAAGAAGTGATTAAGTTGATCGCAATTCCTTGTTGCAGACTTAGAAACGAAAATATTTTTGATGTTTTTGATTTTTGAAAACAATAAAATAAATATTTTTGATATTTTTGAATTTTGAAAAGGAAAAATATAGAAACAAATAATATATTTTTGGAGTTTTCATTTTCTAAAAATAACGAAATTAAACAGTAATTTCATAACATAAACAAAGAAGTATACAAAAGCAAGGAAAACAGGAAAAAACTTACAAAGATAAAAGGTTTCGGAATCCTAATGTATAGTAGCTTCAAAACCATTCCGAAGATCGGAGCAAGTCGGAAGTAAATAGTGAATTCCGAACCATTCCAAAACTCGGGCCCATTCCAAATGTGAACAGTAACTTCCAATGTCTGGTGATTACGAAGTGGATTTCAGAACGAAATCGGTTTCAATCATTCCTAATCCTTGTAGAATCTGATTAAAGGATGTTTCTGGTAATGCCTTTATGAATATCAGCCAATTGATCTGAAGAACGAATGAAGTGAACTTTCATATTTCCATATTCAACATGATCCTTAATAAAATGGTATCTCAGTGCTATATGCTTAGTCTTGGAATGTTGCATAGGATTGTGGCATATTCTAATAGCACTTTTTGAATAACAATACATAGGAATTCGCTTCATGTTGATTCCATAGTCTCTTATCTGGTTCTGAATCCACACCACTTGAGAAGTACACGATGTTGTTGCGATGTATTCGACTTCAATTGTGGATAAGGAGAAACAAGTTTGCTTCTTAGATTGCCAACTAACAAGCTTGCAATCCAGAAACTGACATCCACCTGACATACTGTTCCGATCAAGACCACATCCTCCTAAGTCAGCATCAGAGTAAGCTTGCACAAAGAATCTCGGATTCAAAGGATACCATAGACCAAGAGAGGTGGTTTGCTTCAGATACTGTAATATGTTCTTAACTGCTAACATGTGTGGTTTTCTAGAATTTGCTTGGAACCTGACACAGTAACAAACAACAAACATAATGTCAGGACGACTAGAGGTTATATACAACAAGGATCTGATCATCTGACGAAATAAAGTAATATCCGCTACAGGTTTATCAAGAGAAGGTGTGAGTTTCATTCCGAACGCAATAGGGACTTTGACCTTTGAATCACCCATCATTCTGAATCTAGCAAGTAACGTCTTTGTGAAGGCTTCTTGATTGATGAATATACCTTTTGAACTCAGTCTTATATTTAAACCAAGGAAAAAGTTAATTTTACCCATAAAACTCATTTAAAAAAAAATCCCATTAATTTTCAGAATTAAGCAGTTAAGATGGGATTAGTTGATCCGAAAATAATATCATCAACATAAATCTGAACAATCATTAAATGGTTACCTTCCTTCTTTCGAAGGAAAATAGGATCAACTGATCATGGTTTGAATTTAGACTATTTAAGAAAATGAGTTAGAGTTTCAGACCATGCCTTTGGAGCTTGTTTACCTGACTTGTTTACCTGAGAGATCTAAGAGATGGGAGAGTCAAGACATGTGGCTCTACTTCAGGTAAAATCCATTAACTAGCTCTATAAGTTCCTATTTTTTATTCTTAATACATGATGTAATATGTAACACCCAAGGTTTCGAAGACCAAGAAAGGAAAGAAAACCCTAAGTTTAGGGGTCGACTCGGCGAGTCTAAGGAAGGACTCGGCGAGTCCGAGCGGGATCCGGGTCGGGGAGTAAGTGACCGACTCGGCGAGTCGACCAGGGTGACTCGGCGAGTCTGGTCTGTGCGTGGAAAACCCTAAATTCGGGACTTGGGGCCTATATAAATGTCTTAATCTTCTTCCCAGGGTTCCTTACTACCTCTTTAGCCCTGGATATCAAACCCTAGCCGTCATATCTCCTAGTTGAGCCTTGGAAGGTGCTTTAAAGCTTGGAAAAGGAAGAAGGAACTTGGAGGAGCAAGAAGGAGCTATAGATCTGGGATTGTGAGTTCATTTTGAGCACTTGGAGGTAATAAACTAGTTCCTGGACCCTTTTTGCACCTAGATCTATGTGTGGTTGTTGGGGCTCTTTTGCCATAATGTTATTATTTTGGGTTAGAAGCCGGATCTGGAGTTGCTACTTCAGATTCAAGTGTTTTAGGGCCTGGAGAAGCATAAAGTATCAGTCATTGTGTTGATTTTGAAGTCCCTTGGCCTTACACCCTAGTTAATGGCGTATCTTGCCTAGATCTCCTTCTCTACACGTAAAGTTTGCAACTTTACGTAAGGAATAGACCTTAAAAGAGTGGATCTACAGTTTGGAGTCCATGCATGACTCAAAGGTCCTCTGCATGTATGTAGAACTGTATGGACTCGGCGAGTCCTTCGAGTGGACTCGGCGAGTAGCTTGAAGATGAGGAGGAACTCGACGAGTAGGATGAACAACTCGTCGAGTAGGATGAAGTTAGGCATGGACTCGGCGAGTTGGATGAGCAACTCGGTGAGTTGGTTGAAGATTGTCTAAGACTCGGCGAGTCTATTCTTGGACTCGGCGAGTCAGATCGCGAAAACCCTGAACCCTTCGAGTCGAGGCCCGAATCAGTGAGTCGGGTGGTGACTTAGCGAGTTGGACAGGACAGGAATTGGAACTGGTTGGACTCGGCGAGTCATGGACTGACTCGGCGAGTCGGGTCGCGAGTAAGAAAGACCCTGAGCTTATGAACTCGGCGAGTCTTTAGGAAGACTCAGCGAGTAGGGTTGACCTGGAAGGTTGACTTTGACTAGAGTTGACTTAGTTGACTGTCAGACTAAGTGTTATATGTATATTGATAGATCGGAGAGCTGGAGGAGCAGCGGATCAGGGGATTGTCGAGTAGCAGCCAGAGATTTATCAGTAGGGCTCAGCAGTTCAGGTGAGTTACCTTCCAGTAGTGGTGGGCCTAAGGCCAGAATGCCGGCCCACCAGTAGGGGACGTATGATAGATGATTGTCATTGTGATATCATCTAGGTTTGCTATTACCTGTTATGTTATATGCTCTCATGATATGTTATATGCAATAGTAGTAGAGTTCGGTTGTTAGGACCGCAGGGTAGTCAGACACCCCAGAAACATCTGACTGTATGTGATGGTATGCTTGTATGTTGGCCTGTTATGTTATGCGATAGAGGTAGCGGGAGGGGACCAGTCCCCGAGGATCGGTTGTTAGGACCGATGGGTAGTCAGCACCCCAGAATGGCTTGACATGGGTAGTCAGCACCCCATAATGGCTTGACATGGGTAGTCAGCACCCCAGAATGGCTTGACATGGGTAGTCAGCACCCCAGAATGGCTTGACACGGGTAGGACGGCACCCCAGAATGGCCGTATGGGTAGGTCGGCACCCCAGAATGGCCGTACCGGGTAGTCAGGCACCCCAGAATAGCCTGGCAGTATTTATGTTATGTGTTTGTATGGTATGTGGTACGTTGGGGGAACTCACTAAGCTTTTTGCTTACGTTTACAGTTTTGTTTTCAGGTACCTCTGCACCGAAGGGGAAGGAGCCGGCACGGTAGCGGCACGTCATGCACACACTATGTCTTCCGCATTTACGAGAGTCACTGGGATTGTACTCTGATATTTTGATGGGATGTATGGTTTGACCTTTTAAAACATGGTAGCGATGTGTTATGGTGTGATCAACAATGTTTTTATTTATTAATGTTTTCTAAAGTAATATTTTAAAATGAAATTTTCGGACGTAAAAATTGGGTCGTTACATAATAAGATTACATTTTGATGTTTTGCAGGATCGAAGAAAAGAAAGGAAGCTTAAGGAAGAAGCATGCTGAATTTGATCATGAAGAAATGGATTTTGATCGCATGGATTCAAAGATCGGATTTTTTAGCTGCTACATTAGAGTTAGGGCAGATTGCTAAGAAATATGTAATAGCATAGTTTTTCAGTTGAATTGCATTGTAAGGACAAGTTTTTCCGCAATAAAATAAATTTTGATTTTATCTTATTTATTTATCCTTGCAATAGCATGTATGAAAAATTAATGGTTGAAGGTTTCTATTATTAACAATAATGGATTTGATTCTTAATTATGGTATTTGTCGAAATGTCGAGAATTTGCCAAATACGGAGAGTTTCTCATCGCCCAAGTCTCAATTGGACAGAAACTTGGAATCATACAACTTGGTTGTGTGATGAATGAGAAACTTTATAATTGGAAATTCAAGACTAATTCATTGACAAAGAGTCAAGTGAAGGACTAGGAGATCGAGTTCATAATGTTGTGCATCAATCAAGTCCACCACAAGAGTGATAAAGATATTCGTCATGATTTAATAAATTTTAGTAAATATGATTATACTTATAAAATTAAGTGTAACTCTGAGTTAATTGAAAAGGTTTCAATGAATGGTAGAACGAATAATTAGAATCAAGAAGGTAGAAAGATAAAATTTTCTTTGTTCTAAGAAGAAGGGAGAGTAACTTTTATTGTGTTTTATGATAGGTCTTAATGATTAAGAACCATGTCTCAATTGATCCTCTAAGTGAATATTATTGCAATTGCATGTCTAAGAAGAGGAATCGAGAATTGTAGAAATGGTTAAATCAAGAAGTCAATCATACTTCGTTCCAATATCAAGTCTTAGAGTCAAGATTGTGACTTGAGTGAAAAATCTTAAGTAGGTTTGTAACACTTATCAAATGTAGAATAAGAAAGTTTCTTATTCTTATACATTTGAAATTGGTAAGTTGTGATGTCTTGGATATGAAAAAGACCAACTAGGACCAATTATCTGAGGTGTTTTGTCTTGATAAGAACTACACTAACTCTTGAATATTTGTTTTGTATAGGAAAGTTTCATGACAAGAGAATCATATATGCCAAGAGGTCAGTGGGAGTTTTAATGATCTTGAAGAAGGTTTCAAGAACAAATCAAGAATAAACCTTATCGATCATCACTAGCACACGACTTAAGGTTTACAACCTATCGTGTTGACATTATTTTGTTTCTGTGCCATCCCAATTGAGTTAATTATGTATGTGAGTTCTATGAGTTCTCATTTGAATGCATAAAGACAAAGGTCCTTGATCGATGGAAAGTACATTGATATGTAAGGATAAGTTGCTAAACTACTTGGAAGACATGGTGGGCACTCGTGTTACCATAAGGATAGAAATAAAGAAAGTTCAATCCATATGAGTTTGGATTTTTCGCAAACTTGGTTTTGTCAAATTCACATGGATAGGAACTCATACACCATAAAATCTAAGTGTCATAAAATTCCCTCCTTCATGAAAATGACTGTGAGGAAATGCTTTCACTAAGAGAGATTTTAAGAAGATAGCAATTGTGAAAATTGTATTCTCAAATTTGATTATGGTTACGGCATCCCTTTCCATTGCTCGAATTGTGAGATTTGGCAATTAGTCTAACAATTGGGACTTATTGATATAAGTTCTGAATTGTTTAGACACACATATGAGCTATCTAAGGCAAAGGTATATAAGTTTAAGAATCTTAGATAAAGGCTTACTGAAGCATCTGGTATTAGAAATATGAACTTCAAAAAGTTAATAGGCATTGTTTTCTGGTAGTTCAGCTGTTTTCTGAATACATGTCAAAGCTAGTGGGAGCATAAGTGTTATGCTTATATGATAATAATCATCATGATAATGGGAGCATAAGTGTTATGTTTGTATGATTATTATGGCAAGTATTTCAAGTTCGCGATATTAATTATAGAAAAACAATGATTCAATTTGCAAAGTTACATGGGTTGAAAAATTGTTTTTTGCTATAATTAAGGGAGCGAATATTATACTTCGTTTCAAAATCTAAAGCTTAGATTGATAAATTTTAATAAATTTAGTCAAAGGATACATAGTGTGTTCTTAAATTTCGATTATGATTATGGCATCCCTCTTCATAGTTCGAATTGTGAGAACGTGACACATAAAATATTATGGCAGAAGATTGATAAAGAATCATATCTTAATGTAAGACATTATGAATCGTGTCCCATACGCTTCGGGTATAGGATCGATTGCAAATGCTATAATATTTTGTCACACCCCGAAAACCAAAGTGGAAACATTTCCGGGGCGGACTCCACGTTGAGTATCAAATCCAATGCACATAGTAAGCAAAGTAAACAACCATTACATTACATATTGGAATTTACATTTGTTCAAAGTAATGTATTACAAGTGTTATACATAGGTATATATGAACAAAAGTTAAGACGAGATCTTCAGTACGCTCCGTCTTCTCCAAAAAGGATCGTTGGGTACCTGTCTAACGCGGACCTGAGAATACAAGCAGTTTGAAAATCAGCATAAAGTTGGTGAGTTCATAAGATGTTTGTTTTTCTGAAAATGTTTAAGTTTCCTTTGGTTTTCCAAAAGATTATGAACCCAAGAAAATCCCATATTTTCTTAAAAGTAATGTTTGGTTAACTGTTTTGTTACACGATTCTGGTTATGTACATTGTTATCCCAGGAAAATCCTATATTTTCCTAAAAGTAATGTTTTAGTTAAGAACCCCATTGTATAGTTTTGTACATAGACTTATTTACTAAAAATCATGGGATTACTATCCCGCACTAGATATAAGATTAGCCTTAATACATGAAAACTAAAGATAGATATAGATTGAAAACCATGGGACTATCATCCCGTACTAGATATATAGATTGAAAACCATGGGACTATCATCCCGTACTAGATATAGATTGAAAACCATGGGACTATCATCCCGTACTAGATATAGATTGAAAACCATGGGACTATCATCTCGTACTAGATATAAAGTAGTTTGACATACACAAAACTGTAGGTAGATATAGATTGAAAATCATGGGACTATTATCCCATATCAGATATGTTTGAAAGCCATGGGACTACCATCCCATACTAGATATAAGACACAAAACCATGGGACTACCGTCTCGTACTAGATATAAGAACTATAGATAGAAAGTAAATATGAAATTCAATCCGTGAATAAACTTATATTAATATGTATTATGAGTCGGGTAACCATGCTAATACGACAACGAGTCCTCATTGACGTTTGTCAGACGTCGGACAATATCCAGAATTTGTCACCCCAGGCGTGCCCGCCTAACTATAGCTAGCAGTTTAGGTGTAGGATTGTCAGTCCCGAATAGATCTATCCAAAAATTCCACGCTCTCCCTCCAGGAGACTCTGGTTACACTTCCGGGGAGGATTTACTAATAATGATGACGAACCTCACAAGCTAGTATTATGTTATTCACTGTTGTCGAATGTTATCAAACATACTAATCGTTTAGAAACATAATACAATACAAACAGTTTGATACAATGAAATGATCTGGCAATATAATCTAAATTATACAAAGATAAACTGAATCAGACATAGTTTATCTATTAACTTTATGTAAGTCTATATTCGTAAAACAATAACTAAAGATCCCAAATTATTCCCATAATAATTTAATTGGTTTTTTTGTTTCCTTTACTGAATTCCACGTAGTTATAGCCGAGAAAACATCCCTTATGCTCAACATAATACATAAGGGGTAAAGATATCTAAAGGTTAGCCAGATATTTATAGAAACACATCAGTTTTAGGTTTTTGAAAACATTTGTAGTTTTTCTTGTATTCCCCCCCCCCCCCCCCTGAAAACATTGAAAAACACAGAAAAAGGCGTAGGGGTATGAAATCACCAATCGCGGAATGTGTCGGTTTGGATGCTAAACATCAGTTCAAGGCTTGAAACGTGTGTGGTTCCTATGTAATGTGAAATGATACACATTTGTATCTAATTAGACTTTAATTCACTAATTAGATATGATTATTTACTCTAGGATGCGAAAACACCTCAAATCAAGCGTTTGGAGCGACCCGGGTGACATCTAAGGACGTATATGGCTTGGATATTGTGTTTACTCTTCAAGAGTAAACTCCTTATGGAGTTTTCGGCCCCAAGACCATGTTCACATGAGTTCACGTCCATGAACTCATTGATGATGCGTTTTAGGGTGCTAAATGGTCAAATATCACTTGGGGAAATTGGCTAGGATCAAATCTAAGGCATAGGAATGGATTTTACCAACATATGGACCATTTAAAGGAGTTTACGGCAGTAAACTAGGAGTTTATGACCGTAAAATCCCCCATAACCATTCCTTATGTGTTTTGGTGGTGTTAGGACAATCACATGTGATTTAAACTCATTTTACAAGCCTTGGATGGAATTTAGGGCATCATTTGATTATGTTATAGGAGTTTACGGCCTAGGAACCCATCCTTGGGGGGTTTACGGCTGTGAACTCCTAAGTGAGTGGTTTTCATTGAGTTTAACGCTTCTAATTCGTTTGTGGCTGCTTCTAGACTTTATTCCAAGGCTATTGGTGTGTTTAAATGGCATTTTAACACTTTAAAATGAGTTTACTCCCCATGATATGGAGTTTACGGCCCAAGCATGTTCTTGGGCAGTAAACTCATGTTTACTCTCCAAAAGTTAAGTTCAAGGTGTTCTAAGTCCGGTCTATTAAGCCATTAAGCCATATCTAAGCTCCAAAGGTCGATTGGAAGGGTTTTTGGGCTCCAAAACCCAATTTATATGAGTTCACGGCCTAGGACTGTTCTAGGGCCGTAAACTCATGATAATCGTCCTATTCCAAAGTTTGACCACGAATTTGAAGGTCTAAGATGCTATACTAGGAGTTAGGGTAGTTACCTTGGTGATTTGGAGCTTAAATTTGATGATTTTGGACCTAAATCTTGAGTTTGAGGAGAGAGGTTAGAGAGAGAGTAGTGAGAGAGAGGAAAGGCTTCAAATGAAGTCTTTTGAACTTTAAATAGGTCCTAAGTTCGGGACACGATTGAATTCTACCCGATACTGACGTTTACCGCGGCTTTTGGTTGTACCCAATTAAGTTGTCGTTATCTGATATGGTCGAAACTAAAATTTTTCTAATTGATAATTTGGAACATTTCCTTGAGTTATTAACGTGTTTGGATACCAGTTAAGTCATAATATAAGTCTCAAAAATAATGACTTAATTTAAAACTTAAACGGAAACAATTCGAAAAAGATGAATTTTATGGACGGAAACGGGTTATGGCGATGGAGCAAACTTCAAGTTGTCACATATTTGACCATTCTAAGATTTTCCAAATGTCTGGCGCATTAAGAGGGAAAAACGACTAGAATCGGTTTTGACTAAAATAAGTAAACAACTATCAAAGGACAATATAAAGTTCGCTGAGGATTGGTCGCTTGAGAGTAGTTGGAAGTATGGTATTGGATGGACCATATCGACATTATTATGAATAGATAAGATTCTATTAAGAATGAGTTGTCATATGTCAAATATAGAAATGTTTCCATATTGGGAGTTGGATATTGACATTCTATGTCTAGATTAGAAAATTTTATGCAAGAAAGATGTTAAAAGGAATGTACTTTGAATGTGAGGCTTCACGTCTATGGAATTCTCTTGTAACAATTTCTGATAGAGTACTTTGTAATTTCATTGGCCAAGTCTTGGTGACTTTTGTGCTATGATTTTGCGAAAGGATCGTTGCATAAATTGTTAGAATCTAGCATATTCTAGTAGTGGAAAGAACCTTGTGTTCTAACACTAATGATAAGGATTGGGAATTGTGAAATGAGCATCATTTGAAAAGTTTTTCAATTGATCTATTTCACAAAGTAAGGACCATAAGAACCATAGTGTGCATGCTTTATGCATGGGATAGCTATTGTTGTAATTTGAGTAATAAGTTGATTTTCTGAAATAGTAAACAATGAATAATGAGTAATCAATATGGTGTTTAAACAAAAGTGTTTTATTTACTCCCACAAGTTTGGGGCCATATAGGATTAAGTATTATTATTGTGTTTCAATTTGCATGTTTTGACTTCCAGAATAACTGGGTTATTCGAACCTCCACAGTCGGTCATGCGTTGGAAATAGGTATGAAGGAACACCGTCATGAAGAGTATGTAGATTGTCTAAAGAGGTTAGACATAGCAAAGTTTGCTGCAGAGTTCATGAGTGATTTGATAAGATTAGAGTATTGGATTAAACCCACGCTCACGTGAATCACTTCATGGATTATATCGTGAGTGATTGTGAGTCGATAATATTGTATATTCTTGAAACCGAGATGTGTGAGTTGTTATTTGTTGGTTGGTTGCACATTGATAATAAGTAAACGCACCAGTAACTTGGTGTTATAAAACTTATTGTTGTGTGTGATTCGATTAGTAAATGCAAGCGAGCATTTGAGTTGAGGTATATCCATTCCTTTTACACAAAGTGTGATAAAAGCGATATCTGTGGGCCCCTCGATGATTTAGTGATGACACCTAAGCGCTTGGCCAAGTCGGGACTAAGTTGATGTGTTTAATTATAGTCTGCTGCTAGTCATCATAAATCGGAAATCGGGAAACAGTATAGAGAGAATGATAGAAATTCATGTCTTGTGTCTTTACGATATCTTGAGAATGGAGGAATATATAATCCCTTATCTAAAGAACACGCGTATCTGATAAGATCAGAGTTGACAACGGCTTATGAAAGCTACGATTGCTGATCAGGTTCCAAGTGGGAGACTGTTGGATTAGTGTCTAAGTCCATAACTATTTTGGTATGTACTTGACCCGATTATGAGCATGGTCCTTTTGGGTTGCCTTCACCAAAGCAATAAGTAGGATGAATTAAGGAGAGAAAGGTTTAATTATGATTTATTAATATATGATACGAATAATATATTAAAGGAGAAATCATATTGTTAAATTAATATTAGTCAAGAATTAATTAAGAATTAATTATGTGGTTAAAAGAGATTAATTAAACTTAAGGTACATATTGTGTAATTATAAGATAATTACATAGATGGGCTTATGGACTCCATAGAAGGACGAGTGGATGAATTCTATGGGGAAACCCATTAGAAATAATCCAAGGCTTCTAAAGAAGGAGTCCATGGGCTGCTTAGGGCTTAAGCAGTCAAATTAGGGTTTCCTAGCTTGATAACCCTAATAGCCTAAGTATATAAGGAGCCCTTAGGCACCAAAAACGTGGATAACACTTGGATTAGGGTTTCTAGCCGTTTTTGGTGTCTCCCCTCTCTTTCCTCTTCATTCTTGTTGCTTAGTGGTGTTTGTGACTCCATTAGAGGTGCAACACTTGAGGCACTAAGCTTTTTGAAGCCAAGGATTGATTGTTATTTCTATATAACAATCAAAGGTTAGATCTAAACCCTATTTTATGTTAATATGATTAATTGTATGCTAGAGCTAGGGTTTATGGCTTTGGATAATCAAGTACATGTTCATTAGACAAACTAGATCCAAAGCTATTAGGGTTTGCATGTACACCATAGGAATGATGTAATGCTCGAAACGCATCACCTATGTCGATCCTGGGCCGCTTTCATTCTTTCTCGTATAATTTGAATCTTATTAGTGGTGTCTTGAATCATTTCAGGGCCACTAAGGACTTTATGTCCTACATCACGCCAACATAATGGAGTATGACATTTATGCCCATATAGTGCTTCATATACCTTCAGTATATTTTCTACTATTTGGATTGTTCTCTTCTTCTGACCATCTATCTGGGGATGATAAGCTATGATGAGAGTAACACGAGATCTCAATTGACCTTGCATACTTTTCCATGAATGAGAAGTGAAGCTACTATCACGATCGGTAGTAATCTTTAGCGGCACACCATGTCTCGCAATGGTTTCATCGAAGTATACCGTGTGCGTATTTCTCTATTGGTTCTGTTTCACACATGGCAATAAAATATGCACTCTTAGTAAATCGGTCAACTATTACCCAGATGCTATCATTATGTATAGCAGTCTTTGGCAATTGGAGCAACACTAGTCATAAAGCTAGTTCATAATTTTATTTGCCTATCCGTGGTAGTTCAGGCAAATTATCGAGGAAATATATCAGGATATTTATTATCAACAGGAGCATCATTTACAGTCTTCTTCCCCTCTTTTGAGATATCAACTGTATAGATAAGTAGAATACTCCTTATAAGTTTACGGGTTTCCATAAAAGAGATTATTTTTAAGATTTGAATTCTTTGTTTACTATAGAGATAAATAGGATTCCCCTTTCGATAGGGATGCATATCATCTTTTCGTAATACAAGAGTTCTGTGTGGTTCTTTGACAACCAATTCATGCCGAGAATAATTTCAAAGTTGGGCAAGGAGATAGGAATCAGGTTAGCAAGAAAACTATAACCTTCAATTTCTATGACACACAGCCTCTATAGATTTTGTCATCAAGTAATGATATACTTGCCGCAGGATCTATACGAAACGGTTGTGTGAGTACAAAGTAAGCAATTTGAAAAGGATGCGTAATTTCATGAGACACAAAAGAATATGTGTCATTAGAATCAAATAAAATACGAGCAGGTCTGGAGTTGACAAGAAATGAATCAGTCATAACATTCGGGTCCTCGTGTGCCTCCTCTATGGTAATCTGAAATATACGGCCTTTAACTAAACGATTGTCAAACTCTTCAAACTTATTAATTGATTGTAGTGCTCAAATATGCACTCGCTCTTCATTCTCTATTGGGCCTTCGATTCTAATCTCTGAGAAAAATCAATTCTCATTGCTGACTCTTACTCCTTCTTGAATTTTGGTTATAGACTCAACCCAAGATAAGGTCTTTACTTTGCTACAACAACAATTCGAATGGTCATATTCTAATGACCTTTGATTTCATAATGCAAAAGACACACAACTAACCATACTCTTATTTCTATTAGTCGAACATTATCATAGAAGAAACTTTCCTTCTTATTCTAATATGATATAATATATTCATAACTAGTAGCATTTCCAGCTAATAGTTGCTTTATCCCTAAATGAAGGTTGTTATACTTTTATCGACTACCTCGATCATCTCCTTCTTCAATCTTCTGACTGAAGTTTCGTCACTACACAAAACAAGGTTCTCTAAACCAATCAACTCACTTCGTAGATTTATATTAATCAGACTCAGTTCTTTTTTACCACTAAGGTCTGAACGAAAATCATCTTCTTAGTCATCATCGAAACGAAGGTAATGAAATACTAAAAAAAAAACGGAATCAATTTCTAGCTTCTTGGTAACCTTGTGACTTTTCCTGATCCAAGTGTGAGTCTTGTGCTTCCAGTAGTATAGGCCTCTACTACTATTCACACATACTCATACTCGTCCCATATTTGTTTATTTCATTTCCTTCTATGACATCGTCATTCCGATATATGAGTAAGTCTTCTTCTCATGGTTGTATCATTTAAGTCTTCTTCATAGGAGTCTATCCTAGGAAGCCTGCATTATAGTTGTATCTCGGCAAGCTCTACTAGCTTCAACTTGGTTCACTATCATTCCTAACTACAACATCTCTTCTCATACTATACTATGGGTGTATTGCTTCTTCAACTAAGCATTCTACCTTACTTAGACAAGTAAGTTACTTAGCCTTTTCACAACCAAATAACCTATTTCACCATCCTAATTCTGTATGTTAAAGTCGGCTTAACACATAATGGAACCTCCATAAGGATGTGATAGAAGTCAATTGTCACTCAGTATTATTAAATACTAAGTATGAGCATTCTGTATAGGGTTACTACTCGAACTACATGGCTAGAGGCTATGTACCAGTACAACTGTGAATCTAAGTCCTTTCACTGATCACATGGTCAAAGGTATAGCTTTGCTATCATAAATAGCAGAAATAAAAATAACATGGGAAAATAACCCGGAATAATTACACTGAAAAGCACATAGCACATATAACACATACCATACAATTGTTCCTCTATATTGAACTCACTGTGAAATAACCGGGGGTTAAAATAGTAATTTGGGCAGCACTTCGTTACTATAATTAGCTTTGTTCGATGAAAACTGGGAGTTTTCTTGATAACCGGGCCCTACGAGGGTTGAGCTTCAAAACTGAAAAGATAATTTTTTTTTGGGGGTCTTCGGGCACTTCGGAACATATTTCGGGGTTTGGGTATGATCTCAGGGCTTTGAGGGAAGTTGAAATAGTAAAAATATGGATTTAGGGGTGAAAATGTTCTAATTTCCTAACATTAGCCTGGAGATCTCGCACTCTCCTATTTATAGGATGTGAGACCGAAGATCGATGGCTTAGAAGTGGACACGTAGTAGCAGATGCGAAGGGCAGGTGTCCGATGCGAGGCGAGACAGGTAACTTCGGATGCGATGAGTCAGCAAACACGCGTCGGTAGGCTATTGGACCGAGCCCTTGGGTGCGAGGGTTGCGAAATGAATGCGACACGCGGCATGCTTCGGTTGGGCCTCCCTTCGGTCGTATCACAATCCGATACGAGGCACGCATGCGAGGCCTGTACGTGGGCAATTCCGAGCCATGCATGCGTAATTCCTCGAATTTTGTTCCTAAACTTCTAAAATCCATAACTTTTGCATACGAGCTCCGTTTTTTACGTTCTTTAAATGTACACGTAGGCGGGAATATCTTTTACAACTTTCGTTTAGACTCTGTCGGCTAATTTTGAATTTATCTTTGATGTTATTATTTTTAACAGACCGGGAGAGGAAAATCCGTTAAAAATTCATAACTTCTTTATCCGACGTCCGTTTTCGTTAGTCTTTTTACCATTGTACTACTATTGACGAGACTTTCGATTGTCCTTTAGGTTTCGTCGGCTAAATATCGCTCGATATTTGTTTCGAATTTTTAGCTGTCTACTGGTGTTTCGAAACATAAAAAAATAATAACTTCCTCATACGAAGTCAGATTTTGGCGTTCTTTTTATCAAAATTCTCGGTTTAACAAATACTACGGCTTTCATTTAGATCACCAAGGGTAAAAAGTAGTTTATCAAAAACTCACTTTTTACGTCATTTGGCGTCGCGCCGATTTTGTCGTGGATCTTCGATTGGTCATAACTTCTTCGTTATAACTGAGATTTCAATGAGGTTTTCGCCTCAATGTTTCGATATTTATCTTTTGATTGGAATCTCATAAGACTTCCAATATTTTTCGATTGATTCTAAACATAGTTTTACTTCATTTCTAGTAAAAACCATTTGTTAGAACTCAATGCTAAAATTTCATATAATATTTCATAATATTATTCACTTTTACAATTACATAACACGATAACTAAATGTGTATGTTACACAAACGATAACGATACAACACCCTTTACGTATTCTAGCTCGAAGGTCACCATTTTTATCTCGTTATCTAGTCGCAAATGCACATAAGGTAAGTTCATACCCCTACACTTTTCAAAGATTTTTCTATGTTTTAGGGGGCGAGGGGTGGGGGGAGGGGGAGGGGGGTACAAGCAAAACATAAGGAAACTTTTGTTAATATACAAAACCCTAATTTATGCTATCTTACGTTTTATATGCATTTTACGTGAAAATACTAAATATGCGAAACAATGTTACTACCAAATTTACAAACATTTACATGCAAAATATGTTAAAACGTAACGGTTTTCATTTCAACATAAGGAAACCAAGCAAAACATAAGGAAACTTTTGTTAATATACAAAACCCTAATTTATGCTATCTTACGTTTTATATGCATTTTACGTGAAAATACTAAATATGCGAAACAATGTTACTACCAAATTTACAAACATTTACATGCAAAATATGTTAAAACGTAACGGTTTTCATTTCAACGAAACATACATTTATAAACTATAATAGGTATGGTTTGGGAAACATTTACGCTATTTTACTCTTTCGGGATTTAGAAATGATTATATAAAAATATGATAATTTTCATACTATATAAACACAATGAAAATGTAATACTTACATTTACAACAATAAGGGTTTTCATTTCATTTGACGTAAACCTGTTAATGAATAAATTTGTGAGATATTCGGTTTCACGGTACTTGATGTGTGTAAAACTCACTTAGTTTTAAACCTACTTTAATTATCAAATAACACACAAAAGGCAGTGAACCTATCAATTGTGGTATAGCTAAATAAGCAGGGTATCGAACACAGGGAATGGCAAATTAAATTAAAAACTAATTCTATCTAAGTTGATTAAGAAATAAGGGTTTTTATCTAGTTTTACAAGACTAGAAACTTACTAACTATAACTAATTTAAGACTAGAAAATAACATTTTAACTAGATTCAATAATTGGAAAGGAACTTCTGTTTAGTTCAACTCGGTTAACTCTATGGTTGATTTCAAGGTATTAATGCAATGGATTAATTCTTTCGTTGGTTACCGATTCAAGTGATTAGGTTCATGTTCACTACCCTAATCCTTAGCAAATAAACTAACTCAAACAGTGGCCAATTGCTTAATTTAATTATATTTACTAGATTAATTATTCGGGTTAAGTTAGACTTGCAATAGCTAATTAATTTATTATTCTTAATTAACCTCTTGTTTGATGGTCATCTTACAAGCTTGCACATGAATTTACTCAATTTCCTTATTAATTCTAGTTTCATATTCATTAATCCTAGACATATAGTATAGTGGTCACATATCATATGAGGTCAATAATCAATAGATGTTCATGCTAATCAATTATCTTCCTATTAACAGAAAATTAATTATTATTCATACACAAGGTTCTTTAGCAAGCTAAAATAACAAAAATTCACTAACTTGGAATTAATCCTACCAATCAATCAAACCATATTGTCAACTTTGTATTCCCAAACAGAAGTCTAAAGATTTTAGTTCATAATTAAAGTAAATAACAGCAAACAAACAAGTTCAAGTTGCTTAATCATATTGACAAAACAAAAGAATAAGTAGAATGATGAAATTGTGCCTTAATTACTTGCGGAATTGAATTCTAGCTTTCTTTGTCGACTTCTAGGGTTCTTTTGGCTTCTTAATCGCAGCAAAACACTTCTGAATCGTCCCAGAACTCCCCCTTATCGATTTGTGGAGTTATCTTTAAATAAGCGATCCGACTCGTGGAGTCACGTGGTGACTCGTCGAGTCCCTCTCACATTCTCCGTATTGCGATAACTATCTGGACTTCCGAGTCATTATCCTTCTGATTCCTCGACCGGACTCATCGAGTAGGCTCTCTGACTCGACGAGTAGAAGCTTTTTTTTAGTGTTTTTCTTCTTCATTCCATTCTCGAGCTCCTAACAGCTTCTCCTGCTTCCTTTTGCTTCTGAGCTTCATCTTTGGACTGAAAAACATAATTTAACACTTTTAAGTACCTTTTGTCCATAATATGCGATAATTTAGCTAATATATGAATAAAAACTATACTTAATACACACTAAATATGCACATATCAGTACTTTTAAAGTACTGTATAAGGTCCTTTAATTGTAACTAGAATCTCTTGTAGGGAGAGCGTGATACTTGTGTATAGATCTATACGGGACTGACAGTCATGCACCTAAACTGTTAGCTACAGTTAGACCTGCAGGTCTGGGGTGACAAATGTCATAGCATTCCGACACCTGAAAAACGTCGTTACAGGCCAACTGGGTCATAACATGTTTATAATAACACACATGGGGTATTAACAACACATATGGTTTAGGGGGTAACAATCACAAAAAAGGGTTTTTATTTATTTAAAACTACAGTACACTATTTTCAAGTACAATATTCATACACATCGGTTTGAGGCAACTAAGAAACACATTTTATCTAGGATTGTTAGATTTCGTCTATAATTGCTTAGTGTATGCGTTGGAGTTACAAATTAAATTTAGGCTCGATCGACTTAGAATTGGTGGGTCTGCTTTAGGTCATGTTCCTTGTTTGGTTGTGGGCTTAGGGTAGACCCATTACATTCGACGGTCTATTGAACCTTGATTTTATATAACTTGTATACACTAAGGGATTATAGAAGGAAGCTATGGGATTTCTAGAAGTACACTTGGTTACACTAAAAGAAATACATTATACTACTTACTGGTATAGTACAACTAGTAACTCAAGAAAACACGCATACAAATGGTATTAACCAAATTAAAACTGTAGCATTCTATGTTCAAGTAGAGGAATATTCATACATTTTCCGGTCTTAGGGTATCTAAGATTACAATACGTTTTACAAGAAAATATTGGATTTTCTAGAATCACACTCTATCATTTTTACATGTAGAACGACATTTTTCTCAAACAAAACTCTTATGAACTCACCAACTTAATTGTTGACACTCTTTCAAAACTACATGTATTCTTAGGAAATCAGTAAACAGGTAACTTTCTGCTTTTGAGGACTGGACGCTAAGGCGTTAATTCAAAGCTCATTTTTTCATCATATTGTAATTTATTGGGAATCATGTAATACAAGAAACAATGTAACCTTTTAAATTATATATATGATGGTTGTGTCTGCTTTCTTTGCTATTATACAATTGTTATGATACTATACATGAAGTCACCCACCCCCGGACATTTCCACCGTTCTAGTTTGGTGGTGTGACATATTGGTATCAGAGAATTGTTTATAGTGAACTAAGTATATCGAACCATATAAGATATACAACTATAAATACAATGGGACTAAAACACTCTAACCAAGAGTTATACTTATAAATATAACAATATTTTTATAAAGTATAAATACATGCATACATGCCAGTATAGTGTCATAGTAGGGACAATACAAAAGTAAAAGGATGCGTTGAGTACTACGAGTATGCCTTAGAATATGTAATCAGGTCTGGGATGAATATAGCCTGATCAACTATATTTGTTCTAGAGGTGACTAGCATATGCCTAGGAATAGTCGTAGTAGGCAACAAATCTAAAACTTACCAACCCTATATACCAAGAAATTCTAAAACCAAACATAAAGTTTAAAAATACTATAAGAGTATTTTATGATACTACAAGAATCCTAACAAAAATTTTAAGGCCTCGGTAGTTATTAGAACTAGTGTTCATAAGGAAGCCATCTCGCTAGAATATATAAAATCCTGCACATAAAAATGAAGGACCCTTACTGGTAGATCTGTAATTGGAAAGTGTATACGCTAGGTTATATATAATTAACACTCGGTCGAAATAGAATTGATGGGCCCGCTTTAGGTCGTGTTCCTTGTTTGGTTGTGGACTTAGGGCAGACCCATTAAATTCAATGACCTATTAAATTTGACGACCTATTGAACCCGGTTTAGGTTTCTTCAAAAAAGATTTATTTTCCCTCAAACATTATTACAAGATTTTACACGTAAGTTTTTCATATATTCCTCGTATCCCTATTATCGCATAGATACAATGGCAGGATTTCATATACCTGGAGACCTCTATTTCCTTAACCAGGGAAATGGTGGTCGGATCAAAGACAATCATGAGGAGGAACTAGAGGAAGAAGATTTCGAAGAGGACTCAGAGGAAGAGATAGAGGGAGACTCAGACGCAGAGTCCGAAGTTATCAATCAACCATATATCGCCCGTGTTCCTGTAGAAGTCACGGCCACACAACTCCGACGATTAGACCAAGATTTCGACCAGTCACAAGAAATCATCAACAATCTTCAGGAAGACCTCACCACCGCCCGAGCGAAAACCAGGGAGTACCAGGAAAGGAATGGAGCTCTCAAGGCAAGGGTGTTCAGAGCCGAATACCGAGTAGAAGAGATGCGGACTTTCATGGCTTCATTCCATGGTCTCCAGAACAACACCCGCCGCGAGTAGTGCTTACACTACTCACATTTTGATATAGACTAGGTTTACAAGTATTCGTTAGTACTACTCTGTTCTACATATAGATTCGAACCAACAATTAAGTGAATACACTATTCGAGGGATCATAATGCTGTCAAAATTTTCCTTACATTGATGTAATGTAGACCTGTATCAAGGTCAAATTTTCGGAAACAATATATACTAAAATATATCAATGAAATTGACATGCATTTTATTTCAATGGGACTTAGCACAAATTTCCTAACTTCGTTATTACAAATTTTTTACTCATGGTAATCTATGATTACTTAGTGTACACGTTAAAGTTATATGTGATTAACATACTATTGACTTAGAAATGGTGGGTCCGCTTTAGGTCTTGTTCCTTGTTTGGTTGTGGGCTTAGGGCAGACTCATTAAGTTCGACAGTCTATCCGATCTTAATTACATACAACTTGTATACACCAAGTGATTTCGTTAAGGGTGTTACTATTAGAATTCATAAGTTTATTTTTACATAAACTTCTATTATGAATTGTTCACAAAATACTTTACAAGTCGAAACATGATGCATGTAGAAACTAATGTAGTTTAATAAACAACCGACTTATAACCATTATCGAAGACTTATTGTATTTTCACTTTTAAACGTTGTGGCAGAGAGATGTCACCACGTAGATCTATCAGGCAGGTCAACAACACGACAACAACTCCACCACCGCCACCACCACCTTAATTTGACCCTGTTGTTTTCCAGGCGGCTGTAGCAGCCACAGTGGCAGCCGCTATGTCATAGATCAGCACCAACGTTACAAGTGGGGCAGGAAATGGTGCTACTAACTCTAATCAGGGGGAAAGTCAGGGACGCACAAGGGAATGTTCCTACAAAGACTTCACTAAAGGAAAACTCAAAACCTTCAATGAGAGAGGAGGTGTCATCACTCTAATGCGATGGTTTGAGAAAACTGATCGGTCTTCAAAATATGTGCATGCCCATAAGCAAGCAAAGTCAAATTTGCAGCTTGCATTTTCACTGACAGAGCCCTTACTTGGTGGAACGGCTATGTCAAGTCATTAACTCTTCCGGTAGCTAACTCAATGAGTTGGGAGGACTTGAACATTTTTATGTTGGAAGAGTATTGCCCAAGGGGAAAAGTGCAAAAAATGGAGCATGAGATATGGAACCTCCAAATGATCGGCTCAGACATCCCAACCTATATTTCCAGATTCAGTTATTTAGCCACATTATGTCCCATGATGATCATCCCAGAAGGGAAAAGGTGGAGAGATACATCGAGCGACTATCTCCCCATATTCAAGGGCACGTAATAGTTTCCAACCCAATTACATTCGACAGTGCCAAACGCTTCGCCCAAAAACTTATTGATTACGGAGTCTGCCAAAGCGTTATGGTCTGAGTCCCTGAGCAAAGAAAAGGGAGCAACAATAAAAGAAAGTTCTGGAACAAAATGAAGAGCCTGTCGACACAAAATCCCACCAAAAAAACAAATAGTTGCCCTCCATGCTGCCATTACTCCTGGAACACCCCTGAGACAATATGATGGGAATCTACCCAAGTAAAACATTCACCACATGGGCGCTTTTCACGAAATGCATTATAACAACTACAACAAGAAGGGGCATACAATGCATTTTTGCAAAGCACCAACCCAATAGACAACCTTGGATACTAATGTCGGGGCAAGCCAAGCCGGTTGAGGCTGTGGGGAGACTGTACATTTCAAAAGAGAGTGACCAAAGGAAGGAAACACCGATGTCGGTGGGGTACGAAGAGTCCCGGGCATAGGACATGGAGAAGCAAGGGAAGAACCCACGGTGGTTACCGATGCGTTTCTCCTTAATAACTCATATGCATGCATACTTTAGATAGTGGAGCAGAGAGGAGTTTGTAAGCCACCAATTTAAGCAAGTACTCAATCAATGAAATATTCACAGTAGAAATCAAAAGGGTAAAATTGAAGACACTAAATATATTTACATAGGATGCACACTAACTCTAAATGAACAGTCTTTCCAAATCGAGTTAATGTCGATCACTATAAGAAGTTTAGATGTCATCATCGGTATGGATTGTTTAAGCCTTCACCATGCTGATATCTTGTGTTACAAAAGGGTCGTTCACCTTAATATGCTAAGTGGCGAAACTATCGTCATTTATGGCGACAAACCCAGTGCAAACTTACAAACCATCTGTTGCGTTAAGGCTCAAAAGTATCTCCGCAAGGAATACCATGCCTTCGTAGCCCACACGGTGGATAAGAAACAAGAAGTAAAAGACATCAAGGACATTCCGGAAGTCTGTAACTTCATCAACGTATTCCCAGAAGATCTACCAGGAGTACCACCTGCACGACAAGTCGAATTTCGAATCGACCTAATTCCTGGAGCCACCCCCATAGCCAAATCCTCATATCGTTTAGCACCATTCGAAATTCAAGAATTATCCAACCATATGAAAGAACTACTAACGAAAGGATTCATTAGACCAAGCTTCTCGCCTTGGGGAGCACCGATCCTGTTCGTGAAAAAGAAGGATGGATCGTTCTGCATGTGCATCGACTACCTTGAACTGAATAAAATTAACATCAAGAACGAATATCCCCTACCACGAGTCGATGATCTATTCGACCAACTCCAAGGAGAAAGCTACTTTTCAAAGATCGACCTAAGATCTGGATACCATTAACTACGAGTCCAGGAAGAAGATGTTTCCTACACTGCATTCAGAACTCGTTATGGTCACTACGAGTTTATAGTAATGCCCTTCGGATTAACAAATGGACCCATAGTGTTCATGGACCTGATGAATTGCGTATGCCAACCCTACATAGACAAGTTCGTGATTGTTTTCATCGAAGACATTCTTGTCTATTCGCAAAGCTAAAAAGAGCACAGTCGGCACCAATGACTAGTTTTGGAGACATTAAGGGTAGAGAAATTGTATGCATAGTTCTCAAAATGAGAATTCTGGATCCGAGAAGTGGACTTCCTGGGACATGTGGTTAGCAAAGATGGGATACATGTGGACCCCTCCAAAATCAAGGCAATTGAAAATTGGGCAGCATCGAGAACACCTACAGAAATTCGTCAATTCTTAGGCCTCACAGGCTATTACAGACGATTTATACAAAACTTCTCCAAGATCGCTAAGCCAGTCACGATTGTGACTCAAAAAGGTGTAACCTTCAACTGGGAGAAGAAACAAAAGATTTCATGGTCTACTGCAACGCGTCAAACCTGAGTCTTGGATGTGTACTAATGCAACGAGGAAAGGTCATTGCTTATGCCTTGAGACAACTTAAGACACACGAGGTCAACTACACCACTCACGACCTCGAACTGGGAGCAGTAGTATTTGCTCTGAAGATCTGGAGGCATTACCTGTATGACACAAAATGCACTATCTTCACCGATCATAAAACCCTTCAGCACATCCCCAACCAAAAAGAGCTCAATATGAGGCAAAGACGATGGGTAGAGCTACTAAATGATTAAGAACGTGAGATTCCTTATCATCCAAGCAAAGCCAATATAGTAGAAGACACCCTGAGCATAAAGGAATACTCAAGCCGCCGAGTAAAGTCACTAACCATGACGATCCATTCACACCTGTCCACACAAATCAAAGAGTCTCAACTGGAAGCCTTGAAACCCAAGAATATGACAGGTGATGTCACACCCCCGAACCGAACGGCGGAAACGTCCGAGGGCTCTTGTGACTTAATTGAATACCATCACAATGATTATACATGAATCATAACATCATTCATCACCATGCATTGAAATATTACAACTGATATTGTTTACATTCAGTACATTGTTTTAAACATTACAATTCCATAACATAAACCGTTTGATAATTAATCTAAACAAAACACCATGACATAACTTGATACATATTCTTCTGTTTACCTGTTACCTGAGAATACAAGTTATTTTGAAAACGTCAACATATGAAATGTTGGTGCGTTCATAAGTAATGTTATGGAAAAATGATTTTTCGTGAAGTTGAAACACCCAGAAAATCCGATATTTTCTGAAAAGAGTATTTGTTTATAAAAAGTGTGAAGATCCGTAAATATGCTTGTCGATTTTGAAAACATGTATAATTGTTGAACTTTGTATACATCACGCAGGTGAGAATGTTGAACTTTCCGGGAAAACCCGATGTTTTCCCAATACGCAAATTACATGACTTGTTTACTGTTATACCGATACGGCGAATGTTTTTGATTACCTAGGTGACATTGGATTACTTAAAGTTTCTGAGTTGTTACAATCACGCATTATTGAAAATGACTAGTTTATAACTACAAATTACGAACGATCCTTGAGGCGTCGTCCATACTACTCACGTAATCCAACCACCTTGACTTCTCTTGTTTAACGTCACAAATATGATTACTCGAGTTCTCGTAAGCCCAACAACCGAGGTGAAAGGAGGGTAAGAAGCCTCCTTTATTTCCACAAGTTATTCAAGGCTATCGGGAATGCGAAAGGCACTTGGCCTGACTCGCATTTGACTTCTCGAATTTGCTAGCAGTAATAATGGACCATTAGGGCCCAATAGCATAATAGAGCTACTGAAAGTCCTTTTACATGAAACTAGGTCATAGAAGGCCCATTAACATGTAAGCGCGTTCCCTTCGGGCCCAAAGTTCATGTTATTGGGCTAGCAAGGCCCAACAAGCACGATTCGAAACTTTCAAGCCCAAAGATTGAATGTTGACCCATCGTAGTTATCGCGTGTTTATTGAAATCCTATGAATTACTGATTTTTGTTTGGTTATTGATTCGAGACCGAATCAATTCGTTTTGTAACGATATTGGGTGTTGAGAGTGTATTTGTTCTTAAGCTTCGTCGGTAGTCGTGAATCTTGTATTTTGTCTTAATGAATTGATTCATTTAAAAGTAAGATTTTTACTTTTTCACAACCTTTCTTTTATAAAAATAGCACTTTTAGTCCTTTATATAAAAGAATTTCGTTTTAGACCTTAAAACATTATTTTGACATTTTTGTGTCATAAACTTATAGAAAAGACATTTGTAGCCCAAATTTATTTTGTAAACAGCTTTAGTCCTTCCAGAATAATGTTTTCTCGGTTAAAACCCTCAATTTCGCAACTTTGACAGTTTTGGCCCAAAATAGAATTTTTTTACATTTTCGATCCTTTTTGAATTTGAAAAGCATTTTTAACCATTGGAATAGTTTTGTTTCACTTCAAATCCCCTGTTTTATAGAAATTTGCATTTCCAGCCCCTCAAATTTAGAAATTTCGCACTTTGGAGCTTATTGGGCCGAAAAGCCCAAATTTAGCCCATTAAATTCAAAATTTACATTTTAAGCCCCTCAAAAATGTTGATGTTCAGAAAAATTATTTTAAAAACTATTTGGACCCTTTTGCCCCTCCAGAATTTATAATTTGTCGGTTTGAACCCCAAATTTTGTATTTTTGACAATTTAAGCCCTAAAATGAGTTTTATGTTCAAGTATGTACATCCTAACCATATAAACTATTTTTCTTGACATGATTAGTGTAAAATAGTTTAAGTTATGTTTATTTCCTTCCTCATGTTTTAGATTTCGGTTTTTACACACTTTTTGGATAACATATTCATCACAAACACAAGATATCACACACATACATGTATCAAATCACACATAGCATACATTTACACATAGATCTACACATTTACTTGTATTCTCCCCCATAAAAACTCATAAAAACCAAAAAGAAGGGGGTATGAAACACACCTTGAGTTGTAGTCTCGGTTTTGAAGAAGATTCGAAGGAGCTTGATATTGTTTTTAGCCCTAACAAGCCTTCCTTTGATGATTTCGAACTTAGAGGGTTTCTAAGAGAGTGATCATGATTTTGCATGGATTAGAAAGAGATTTTTGATAAAACAAAGAACCTAGATCATAGATCCAAGCATGATCTTACCTTAGATGAAGAATTTGTGGAAATATCTTCTTGAACAACCTTCTAAATTTCGAGAACTTGATGAAGAGTGGAGGGAATTTCCTTGAGATATTTGTGAGAGAAATGCTGTGTGTGTGTCTATGTGCTTGGAATCGGCCGAGTGCAAGAGAGAGAGGAGAGAAGAGTGATTTTTGAAGTGAGTTGCATGAAAACATGAGATGGCATGGATGTTTGAAGTGTAATAACCTAGATATCTTCCATGCAAAGATGAGGTGCCATGCAAAAGTCAACTTCTTCTTTTCCTTTTGGGCTTGGGCCGAGAATTAGAGAGGAAGAGAAAAGAATTTGGGCCTTGTATGCTTAAGCCTTTTTCATGGTTATGTTAAGTGATGTTTGGTCCAAATAATCATAAATGTGAGTCTTATGACCTATTAGGGCTAAATTAGGTTAATTATGGCCCAAAATGGTTCATATAATTAATTTATTTCATTCTAGGCCCAATATGGCCCAAAATATTGAAATAAATGGAAGTGGGTCCAATTAGAGCCCATTTAAGATTTCTAAGCCCAAGGTGGTCAAATTGGAAGCTTATTGGTCCATTGGGCCCAATAAGGAAGTCCTGGTCCAAAATGGACTTAAACAAGAACTTCTAGGGTTTCCAATTGCTTATTGACTACTTGAAATGCTTGCATGGTGTGTTTGATTGAAATTTTGTTGTCATAGAGTATGCATCATACATGCTCTTATGTCTTTGATTCATAATTTGACTTAAGTGTTGTAGTTACAAGGCACAAAAATTTCTAGTTGTGACAGGTGAAGCCTTAAGAGGAATGGATAAGAACATAGAAGTCAATGGAGATGGAGTTCGATATCTCATGAATCGGATCTGGGCACCAAAGTTTGGTGATTTCAGAGATGTTGTTATGAATGAGGCTGACAAGAATCGATACTCCATTTATCTTGGTTCAGACAAGATGTACCTGAACCTCAAAAAGCTTTATTGGTGGCCGAACATGAAAGTCGTAGTTGCTACCTATATAGGCAAGTGCCTGACTTGGGCCAAGGTGAAGGTAGAATACCAGAAGCCCTCGGGATTACTACAACAACCAGAGATACCCGAGTGGAAGTGGGAAAGGATAACCATGGATTTCATACCCAAGTTTCCCAAGACAACGAGTGGTCTCGATACCATTTGGGTAATTGTTGATAGGTTAACCAAATCCGTACACTTCTCACTGATAAAAGAGACTGACAAGATGGAAAAACTGACCAGGACATACATTAAGAAAATCATATGACTACATGGTGTGCCAATATCCATTATATCCGACAAAAATAGTCGATTTACCTTGCGGTTTTGGAAATCGCTACAGAAATCCTTGGGTACTAGGCTGGATATGAGTAACGCCTACCATCCACATACCGACGGGCAGAGCGAAAGAACTATCCAAACTTTGGAAGATATGTTGAGAGATTGCGTGATAGACTTTGGTAAAGTTTGGGATGCCCATTTACGACTCTTCGAGTTCTCATAAAATAATAGTTACCACACTAGCATCAAAGTTGTGCCATTTAAAGTCCTCTATGGCTACAAGTGCAGATTACCTCTGTGCTGGACTGAGGTAAGAGACACACAACTAGCAAAGGGGCATGTTCCGGACAAGACTCTCACCGGCCCTGAGATCATAAGGGAGACAACAGAGAAGATCTTCCAAATTCTAGAAAGACTGAAAGGATCTCAAGATCGACAAAAGAGCTACGTAGATAAGTGAAGCAAACCCTTGGAATCCCAGGTGGGTGACCATGTTCTATTAATGTTCTTACAACGGAAAGGAATGGTACGTTTTGGAAAACATGGGAAACTAAATCCAAGGTACATCAGACCATTCAAGATTCTTGTGAGAATCGGTCCAGTGGCATATAAATTTCAACTGCCACAGGAACTTAGTAACGTACACCCCAGCTTCCACGTATCCAATCTCAAAAAGTGTCCATCCAACGAGATTCTTATAATCCCACTCGATGAAATTGAGGTAAACGAGATTCTGCACTTTGTAGAAAAACCTATAGAAATCATGGACAGAGAGGTCAAACGAACGAAACAAAGCCGCATACCAATAGTGAAGGTTCGCTGGAATGCCAAGCGAGGACCTGAATACACATGGGAATGGGAAGATCAAATGAAACTAAACCACCCACATTCTTTCACCAATTCTTGATGTCCCATTCAAAACTCTAATTTCGGGACAAAATTCCCTCTAACTGGGGGATGATGTGACAACTAGAAAACTTGGAGTCAAGCCAAGTCAAAAGATGTATTCTGCATAAGTAAAACCACATTGTAACTTTGTTGCATTGTATCACCTATAGCCACAAGGGCATGCTTATATATATATATATATATTGAAACCCATGTTGATTTAAGTTTAAATAAGTCAACATAAGTCAAAAGGTTAAGCGAAAACCATAAATAAATACACTACATATGAGATTTGGTATTTGGAATCTAGAAACAAATGGTTTGCGGTTTTGTGGGAACCAAGATCATGTGTGTGGACCGAAATCTCTAAGCTTTGGACCACTTAGGACCGAAAACCCTTCTTGGATCATGCCTAGGCCGAAAACTCAATCCTTGGGATCACACCAAAAGCAAAATCAAGGTGATTTCGGTCATGGCATGGCCGAAATCACCATAAAGGTGGCCAATTGGTGCCATTTGATTGGATATTCATCTTCCTAATGTGATAAATGCACATTCCAATGCAAACATCAACTCACTGTCAATTCACTTCACTATTCCTTCATATTTATACACGATTTTGGAGTCATTCCTTTAATTCATCTCTCGTAAACACTTTTACTTCACATTTGCTCTCAAGTTCAAAAACCATTTCCTTTCAACTCAAGATTAGATAGTTCCAGGAGACTCTTGTTTTGTCTTCAAAATTTGTTATTAGAATTAAAGGTAAGATCATCTAAATCTAGTGTTATTACTAATAAATTTCATGATTAGTTCCTTAAAATTAACACAATATTACGTGCTCAAACGATTAGGATATGACACCCTTTACGTATTCGAGCTCGAAGGTCGTCGTTTTTATCTCGTTATCTAGTCACAAACGCACATAAGGTGAGTTCATACCCCTACACTTTTCAAAGATTTTTCTATATTTTAGGGGGGGGGGGGGGGGGGAATACAAGCAAAAAACAAGGAAACTTTTGTTAATATACAAAACCCTTATTTATTCTATCTTACCTTTTTATATCCATTTTACGTGAAAATACTAAATATGCGAAACAACGTTACTACCAAATATACAAACATTTACATGAAAAGTATGTTAAAACACAACGGTTTTGCATTTCAACGAAACATACATTTATAAACTATAATAGGTATGGTTTGGGAAACATTTACACTATTTTACTCTTTCAGGATTTAGAAATGATTATATAAATTATGATAATTTTCATACTATATATACACTATGAAACAGTAATACTTACATTTACAACAAAAAGGGTTTTCATTTCATTTGACGTAAATCTCTTAATGAATAAATTTGTGAGACATTCAGTTTCACGGTACTTTTAAAGTAATGCATAAAGTCCTATAATTCTAACCAAAATCTCTTGTAGGAAGAGCGTGATACTTTTGTATAGATCTATACGGGACAGAAAATCCCACATCTAAACTGTTAGCTACGGTTAGATCGGCGGGTCTGGGGTGACAAATATCATAACATTCCGATGCCTGAAGAACGTCGTTACAGGACGACTGGGTCATAGCATGCACTACAAGAAAAATACAATTTGCTAGGGAAGGAATCCGTTGAAAAAATCTGAAATTCCGTTGCAAAAGACGAATAGCTATGGAATTTGCAACGACCCATTTTCGTCCCTAAAAACCCAAGGCTTGCAACGTAAACAATAATTCCTTCGCAAACATGAAAACAGAATGAAATCCATTGTAGATGGTATTTTGTAGCAAATTCCATAGTTGGATTACGTTGTAAATTCCATAGTAGTTCTTCCGTCACAAATTCCGTTGGTGAGTTCATAAGAGTTTTGTTTAGGGGTAACAATCACAAAAAAGGGGTTTTATTTATATAAAATGATAGTACACTATTTTCAATTACAATATTCATACACATCGGTTTAAGTCAACTTAGAAAAATATTTCATCTTGGATTGTTAGATTTTGTCTATAATTGCTTAGTGTATGCATTGGAGTTATATATAAAATTTAGACACGATAGACATAGAATTGGTGGGTCCGCTTTAGGTCATGTTCCTTGTTTGGTTGTAGGCTTAGGGCAGACCCATTACATTTGACGGTCTATTGAACCTTGATTTTATATAACTTGTATACACTAAGGGATTATAGAAGGAAGCTATGGGATTTCTAGAAGTACACTTGGTTACACTACAAGAAATACATTATACTACTTACTGGTATAGAACAACTGGTAATTCAGGGAAACATGGATACAAATGGTTTTAAGCAAATTAAAAATGTAACATTAGACGCTCAAGTACAGGAATATTCATACATTTTCCGGTGTTAGGGTATCTAAGATTATAATACATTTTACTAGAAAATATTGGATTTTCTGGAATCACACTCTATTATTTTTACAAGGAAAACGACATTTTTCTCAAACAAAAATCTTATTAACTTAACAACTTAATGGTTGACACTCTTTCAAAACTACTTGTATTCCTCGGGAAATCAGTAAACAGGTAACTTTCGGCTTTTGAGGACGGGACGCTAAGGCGTTGGTTCAATACTCATTTTGTAGTCATAGTGTAATTTATTGGGAAACATGTAATACAAGCAACCAAGTAAACTTTTAAGTTATATGTATGGTGGTTGTGTTTGCTTTCTTTACTATTACACATTTCTTATGATACTATACATGAAGGGATCCGCCACCGGACGTTTCTGCCATCCTGGTTTGGGGGTGTGACAACTTTTGTTTTGGAATTTGAGATGAATCTTTATTTTGATTAGAAAATCTTGTTGTACTGACATTACTTTGATTGGAATTCATTTTCTTCAAAAAATGTTTTCTTTCACTCAAATTCTTTTTATATCTAGCATTCACCTATCTTTTCTTTGCAATTAGTTCTTCAACAGATTTATGAATATTTGCTTTAGGTTTCTCTTTTCTGGCTGGTGTTTCATTCTTTTCTGATGAGGTTTCACTTGAAACATCTTTATTACCACTTGTTCCTGCCTTATCATAACAAAAGTCTACACAATAAATGGTTCTAAAACATATTTCCTTTTTATTTTCCTAGAGGTCATTTCTGAGAGACCTTTTGTTTCATCCGCATTGTCTATCAGCTTTGACTAGAAGACTTCATCACACCCTTTCGCATTATCATCAACAACCATAGACGTTAATTCAGATGTGTCATTTTTGTTCAATCCTTTCTTTACAAAAATTTGATTCTGAATAGTTTGAACATTAAGAAAAATGGTTGCTTCTTATTTTAAAACTTTTGAACCTTTATTTTAAACAACTCTAACAAGCTCGATTGAGTTTTCAGAAATTATGTTTTTCTTTGGTTCATCAAAAATTTTCACAAAATCAAAATAATCAATTTCGTCCCCTACATATATGTAACTCATTTCACTTTCATCAAATTTAGACATATTCTCAGAATCAAGAGTATTATCTGAATTTAATTTCTTGCATAATAATTCATATTTCTACATAGCACTTAATTTTATTTCTTGTTTATCTTTTTCAGTTAAAATTTCTTTCAACATGTTTTTATGTTCTTTGGACTTAATGTATTCTTTAATTTTCTCAAGTCCAACTCTGTAAGAATCAGAAACATCATCTTAAGAAACAATTCGCATTTATAGCAATCAACATCAATTTCATCTTCTTTCAATTCAAGAAAAGGCAAAATCTTTTTATGTAAAACTTTACCAATTTCAAAATCCAAGTGAAGATGAGTAAAATTGGAATATAAACGTTTAGCAATCAAACAAAAAATGTTTCTCTGTTTCAAAAGTGCTCTATTGTCTCTCTTAATGAAAATAATGTCATCTCGTGATCTAGTAAGCTCAACATCCAACACTTCTATTTTTATTCTTCTTTCTTCATTCTTAAAATTTACCCTATTAAGTTTATCATTCAAATTAGAATTACTTATACGAGTCCTTTTTAAGCTATCACTAAAGTCAGAAATCGTATAACGTAGATAATCTAATTCAGAATCATATCGTGATGAAGGAATATTAACATATTTAAGAATGGAATGTACCTTATCGATCACCTTCTCGCACTCGTTCACCTGCTCCGTAATCGTCTTCATAGCACAACAGCTTTCAGATTCTTTTCCCCAATCAGTTGCATATCCCATTGGTTCTGAATTGCCACTGTGAACCATCAAACACTTGCCTTCATTTTTTTTTTTTGCTTCTCGGACTTCACCACAAAACACTTTCCATGGGTGGGTTCTCTTACCTCATCATCCTCTGAGTCTGTGGACCACACTTCAAGTCGTCCATCATCATTGTCTTTTTGCACTATTAGAACTGGTTTCGCAGCTGATGAATTTTTCTTCCAAAGATCTTCTATCTTCTGAGCATAGTAAGCTTCATCTCTAACATTCTCTTTCTTCTCATTCCGCCTTCGCAACATACGCTCTTCTACAAAATCATTTTTGTCGTGACAATAGTTACAGTCATAACCAGAATCACCCAAAAACTTCTTTTCTTTCTTCTCATCTTTGTTTTGAGAGTTCTTGAAGCTCTCCTCTCTTGCCTTTTTGGAACTGGAATTACCCTTCTTGTGCTTGTTTCTGAAACGAGAGAAATTCTTCTTGAAGAATTTCTTTGGGTTTGACACCATCAAAACTTTTTCTTCTTTTGAGAGTTTATCATCCGAAATATCCTATTCGAAATCATCGACAACTGACATCTTTTGGTTATCAAATCTTGACATCAAATCCAACGAACCAACTCCACAAAGTAACTTCGCTTCTTTTGTAACTTCATCTTCGTGGGATTTCAGAATGCTCACGAGTTTTGCCAACGAATAGTTTTTGAATTGTTCATGCGCTTTAACATTTGAAACAATGGACTTCCATTCGTATCTAACACGATTCATGAACGTGTCCTTCTGTTCAATGACTCTTCGCTCAAGATTGTACTTAAGCATTCTACTTAGCAAGTGATTAAAGCGATTGAATGTCTGATCTAACTTCTCTTTTGGTTTTTGTACAAATGATCCAAACTCTAAGAATAAAGACATTTGTAAAGGATGTTCCAAATCAGCATCTCCAGAATACAATTCCTTCAACCCATCCCAAATACCTTTTGTAGTATCGTATGCACTAAGAATATGAAAAGTGTCACGAGGAAGAGCAAATCGAATGATTCTCATTGCTTTTGTATTGCACATCAGCTTATCCTTCTCTGTAACATCCATAAAATTCGAGCCAATTTAAAAATTTTTAAATCATATAAAACCATTCAGTTATTACAATTTGTTTTCAAAATAGTTTAAGCATCAGAGTTCTTAGAAATCATAATCATAAATCGAGGAAGTGTACGATCACGCCTTTGCCTTCCCGCAGTCATCCGCTGAACCTGAAACAGTAAACTGAAACTGTAAACCCGAAAGCTTAGTGAGTCACCCCTAAAATAATCATACACACAACAATACACATACAATAACAAACACCATAGTATGGTTCCAATCATCCGTCGGGATGGAATACCCCAGGCCCCTCAACCATCGGGTTGGAATGCCAACATACTATGGGTCCAATCAACCATCGGGTTGGAATACCCAAGGCCCACAACCATCGGGTTGGAATACCCACCTGCTACGAGCCCAATCATCCTCGGGATGGAATAATCTCGGCCCACAACCATCGGGTTGGAATGCCCACACACAATACATATATAACAGATACTATGTGTCCAATCATCCATCAGGATGGACTACCCTAGACCCATAACCATCGGTTTGGAATGTCCACATACTATGAGTCCAATCATCCTCGGGATGGAATACTCACGGCCCACAACCATTGGGTTCGAATGCTCATAACCAATCAAACATGTGCACCTATATCAGATAATCATATAACATACTATAGAGACAACATACTAGAGTCCTATCATCCTTGGGATGGAATACCCTCAACTACCAATCAATCATGTGCACATATAACAGGTAATGTCCTACCAACATACAGACAATCATACCAAATACATGCCTCTAAGCATAGCCACATCCTATCTACCAGGATACCGATCTAACAGAGCATACCAACATATAACCATCCTATCTACTAGGATACCAATATAATCATAGCATACCAACATATAACCATCCTATCTACCTGGATACCGATCTAACATATCATAGCAGTATCAATTCTGAATAACATATCATAGCAGTATCAATTGGTGCCTTAGACCCTTGAATATAGTGAGGATAACTCACCTCGCAATGCCGATCTGAACTGAAGAATCAAACTCTTGAATCGCTGCCTCACCAAAATCTTGAACTATCCAAATAATAAATACCAAGTCATTACACAACATAACAATCTTAACTAGCGGGTCCACACAATCCATCATGTCCATTCTCTTTGTTAGCCCAAGGCCCAAAGACAATTCTATAACCTTGAAAGCCCTTAAGCAAAACCCATTATTGGCCCATCTCCGTAATTGGGCCTCACTCCAAGTTCCATCATCAAAACTTGGCCCAAAAGATTATATTCATAAAGTCAACCAAAGACCCAAATCCAACTAGTCCATAAACAGCCCAAAATCTGAAGCCCAAGTGTCAAAGGCCGAATAGAGGACATACGCGGGGCGTACTCCTCTTGTACGCGGGGTGTAATCGTCCAAATGTTGACCACCATTGGGGTGGTTGATCCAATATGCTGAGTGTACTGGATTTACGCTGGGCATACGAGGGGTTTCACCAAAATCCTAATAAGTGCTTAATGATTTAAGCACTTAAGTCCAAACTCCAGATCCATCGACCAAATGTGACATACGACTATAAAGTCTCATACTTTATCACTTTGGATGTCCAAAAAGCTCTTAATACTTGGTATTAATCCATTAAGACCTTCCTACTCTAAGAATGGGACATCTTAAGCCATTGGGACCTCATTTTTATAACTCAAAACCCCTTCAAGAGTCTAGAAGGACAACTCATTTCGTCCAAATCATAACATGCACCAACTTAGGGACTTTTGTGACAAGAATTGTTTCATTAAGCTAGAATGGCTAGACCTATATCATACAAGCATAAAGTTTGAAGCTTTTTACCTTCTAGAGCTTCTAGGGCACAAACTAACTTCAGATCTACAAGCTTGATCTTCTTATCCAACTCCTTTATGCAACACCTTCTTCTTAAAACACTCAAGAAACACTCAATAAGCTCATACACTCAAGGAAATGGCTAGGGTTTGGGGAAAACGACTACAGTCGAGGCTGGGGTAAGGAAAGGTCTTGTGCTCATAATGTTACTTATATAGTCCCCAAACCCTAAATATTAGGGTTTCCTTCTGCCATGAGTACGCCCAACATACACAAGTGTACGCCCAGCTTACAAGGGCGCGCCTAGTACGCTCGGTGTACCCTTATGTACGCAGAACGTACTCCTCCTAATCCCAATAATTGCAATTTAGCCCTTACACTTTCATGGCTTCATCCTTTTATCCCCAGGGACCATAAATCACAAATATTGGGATGTTACATTCTCATCATGTGGAATGTTAGTTTGTTCAATAATGAGAGCATTATATTCAACCAGAGTTTTGAATTCTTTTCTGGTACCCATATGCATGTACGTCTCCTCCGTCATTGCGTGCCATACTCCAGAACCATGTTCTTCAATTCCAAGAATGTAATCTTCAAGGTGAAGAGCACATACCTCATAATCTTTTGGAAAAAGGATAAGAATCCTTGTTTTTGAACAAATATTGCTTAATAGATTGAATGAAAGCAAGTGTGGATCGTCATTTGGCATATTAACATGATTTTAAGCAAACAAGATATATAATCAGATGTGTAAACTTGAATCGAGTTCAAGGGTAAACTAGTGATCTAGATTTGGAATCTACAATCAATTGAGAAGATTATGACAACAAGAACAGATATGAGAAAATCCTAAAACCTAATGCAAAACCCTTTATTCAAAAGAAGAATAGTGAATCGATTACAATATCTTCTGCTCTGATTCCAATTGTGAAAACAATCAAGGTTGATAGATTCTATATTTGCAATATGAGTTAAAGATGAGACACAATGATGATCAATAGAGTGTCGAATGATTATTATTCACGAAAATAAAATAGTTCTTAAGGAGGAACTACTCTGTACTTGCCTCTCAAAAGTGTAGCCCTAAAAGATTACATGCACGCTGTAAATAGACAAATACTAACAGTGATTTCGAACATGAACATACCCATTTCGGAATTTGACACAACATATTATCAGACTTAACAATATTATCGTACGTGTAGCTGCCATGACATGGCCTATGGCTTGCTACGACGTGGAAGGTCAGTTGGGGTTGACGTTCACCGTTGACTTTTTTTACAATGTTGACTTTTGGCAAACTTGAGGGTTTTAGAATGTAGACTAAGAGGGAGCTTTTATACTGATGAATATGTGATTCTTAGTACCTGTATTCACTGTCAGTTGTTGTGTTAGTTTGTTATTCACGAGGTGAGTCTTCTCGCTATATCACCTATGTCATAGTAGGGAAATACTAGACTAATTGAGTCTTATTTGTTATTTTTTTTATATGTGTTTATTGAGTTACTGATAACTCTAGGACTGTTGATAGTCTATAGGGTTACTGATAACCCATAGGGCTGTTATGAGCCCACTAGATTGGTGATAGTCCTTATAACTAGGGTAAATTACACGGATGGTCCCTGTGGTTTAGGGTAATCTGCTAGATTGGTCACTGAGAAATTTTTTTAACTCGGACCTTCCCTAATTTATATTTTCATTACGTGTTTGGTCCCTGACCATTCTAAAAAGACTAATTTACCCTTCATGATTTCCTTTACGTTTTTTAAATTATCAATTAATTAAAAAAATATTAATTAAATATGGAAAAACTATTAATTAAAAAAATATATTTGTCAACCGAAACCTCCTCCCCTCCCTTCCCTCCTTGTGTTCAATCGTTGGAAAATCTCACTCCTCTCGCTCGTAAATCTCACACATTAACGATGTCTTCTCTGGCTGAACTTCCACCCCCCCCCCCCCCCGACTGTCTTCGCCGACTACAGTCGAATATTGAAATCAAACACAAAATCAAATGGAACCTGAACCTTAAATTAATCCAATATGCAAACCTAAATTTGAAACTAAAATCGAATCTGAAACTGAAATCAAACACAAAAATCAAAATCAAATCTAAATTCAAACTTGAAACTGAAATCAAACATGAAATAAAACTAAAAATTGAATGCGGAAATTAATTCAAACCTAGAACAAACCTTAAATTGAAAATTGAACCTGAAATCAAACCTAATCGGTGTTGTAGTGTCGATTTGGGCACCGAAATTGAAATCAAACATGAAATCTATTGTATTTGTCACTTCTGGTTCGGTAACATGCTTTCCAATCCGAGACAAAGAAATAGGCCAATGCTCAAGTTTGTATTGTCTCGTCAGATTCAAGTGCCTGCATCACCTCCACCTTCTCTGGTGGTGCTGGAAATAGATGATGGTAGACGAAAACGAGAGTGAGGAAATTGGAGTTTAAGGCGCCGTTTGCTTTCAAATGAAATAAAGAGTGGCATAGTAGAGAGACAGGTTACTCCCATGAGTGAAGAGGGGAAGGAGATGAAGTGTTTTCTCACCAGCCATGTGTGATGTTGTTGAAGTCACCGGAGATGCAGCTGATTAGTGATGCAACTGGTATATTGTGATGATGGAAGACGAGGGGTGAAGAGGGAGCCGATGAGGGATTGGAGACATTGCTTAGGGTTTTTGGGATTTATTTTATTTTATTTTTTAAATATTTTATTAATATAAAAAGGTAAAGTAATAAATAATAAATTATTAAGGGTAAAATAGTCTTATTATATCGGACAGGGACCAAACGTGCAACAAAAATATAAATTAGTGACGGTCCAAGTTAAAAAAAATTGTTAGGGATCAAGCTTGCAGATTACCCTAAACCACAGGGACCATCCGTGTAATTGCTAATAGTCTTAGGGTTGTTCATAACTCATAGTTGTTTATTATGTTGTGTTGTATGTGATATTTTGGGAAATTTGCTAAGCTTTGCGCTTACATTTGTGGATTTAAATGTGTTTAAGATACTTTAGGTGATCGTGAGAAGGCTAAGACTTGACTGTACACTCTCATCGATAATTTTTTTTATTTAATTTAATTTAATTTATTTTTATTTTTATTTTTATTTTTATTTTTTTTTTTTTTTGTGATTCTGGATTGTTATGAAACTTTGATTTTGGGATGCTTGTATTTGATACTCATGTTTTTCCTTGACTTGGTTTTATGAAAACAATGTTTTACCTAATTTAAAAATAAAAAATTTGGTTGCGAAGACGTACAAGTACACTTTTTGTCCCACTCCATGAGTTCCTATGGGACCGCTCCCAACATTCTAAACACAACCTAAATGGCTTTGATTGGATTCATTATGCTTGTAACATATACATACCATCTCAAATGTTCATGTTATAAAGCAAAAAACAAGAAACTTGATTGTAAGAAATTTGGGAAGTAATTAAAAATTCGTTAGCTTTTTAAAGAAACAAAAGAAATAAATATAAAGAGTGAAACAACTACATGAGATGACACACATAACGAGCCTGTGAATATTTTTCCACTATTGTGGTCATTGTACGAAACATTGATAAATTGTGTAAGTTTTTACATAAGAAAACCACTTAAAGGCACATATTATTGCCATTATGGATGTATAATAGGCATGTCATAGTTTATAATAGAATTAAATTTAATTATATATAGCAACAACTAGGGGCGGACCTTGTATGGTCTCGAGGGGCCCATACTAATATGTTATTTTTTACATATAACTTTCATTTTGCAATGCTAACAACAAATGATATATTATGTTAAGTTTTGGGTTTAAAGCTAGTAGCACTGGTTTTATTGAAAAAATACTAATAAGAATGAAAAACTTGTTTTTACTATCAACATGATCACCACCAAAACAAATACCAAATAAAACATACTATTATGTTTATTTTTATGCATAACTTTTATTTGTAATGCTAACTATGGATGATATATTATGTTAGATTCCAGATTTAAACCTAATGGCACCAATTTTGTTAAAAAAATACTAATAAAAATGAGAAACGTATCCCTGCTTGTTGAAATCCTGAAAAACATGTTGTATGAAGGAATGTCATCCCATCTCACATCGATATGGAAAAGATGATGTGAGTCAAATCTCTTGTGTGAAATATTGAAAGATATATGGTATGAAGAAAAGTTTACTATAACAATCGGGCCAAAACTAAGAATATTCAAAAATGTGGTTAAAAAAAGGTGGGGCGAAAAATTAAGAGTATCGAAAGGATTGGGGTTAAAATTGGAAACAATGAATGGTGATGGGACCAAAGGTGTTTTAAAAACCATATTTTTTTTTGTTTGACAAAAAAGTGGGCCAACACTGAAGATATTGAAAGTTTTGGGGCCACAATTGAAAACAACGAAAGTGATTCTAAATATTTTTTAAAAAAGAAATATTTATAAATGTTTTATATTTAATTGTAACACCTAATTGTTTTAAGTTTTTTTTTTTAAATGAAAGTATTTCTAATTGTTTTAAACTTCTAATATTTAAAAACATCTTCATATAAAAAACTTGTATGAAAATAGTGTAAAGTGTAAGGAAGTGTTTGAAAAAAGTTATAAAACAAGTTTAACAACTTTTTAAGCCAAAGTATTCATAGACGTTTTGAATTTGTAATATTTAAAAAAATTGTTTTTAAAAAGTTATTTGGAAGTTGTATGAATGTTTTAAAACGTTTAGAAAAATGTAAACTAAATTTAGAATGTTGTATTAAAAAATATAAAATATGTTTTTATTATTATTATTATTTTTTTGTAAAAAGTAATAGAAGATTATAAAAAAGCTATAAGATTTTTTTTTAAAAGTTTAAAAATAGTCTTTAAAAGGATTGGAAAAGAAGTCTAAACAAAGATGTAAAAAAATTCAAAGTTTCGAGGATTCCTAATAAAGAGTCAAAAACACAGTTCTCTACATTTTTATAATTTTTAATTAAATTTGTTAGTACACTGATAGATAATCGCAGGGTTCTGCAACGTCCAAGTCGCTGTCTGCTCACTTGGACTTTCTATGCGAGACAAACTGAAGACTTTTTCAGTTTACTTTTTCTCCAAAAACAATTTAAGCCCTTTAATATGAACCCTATTATAAAATTTGCACTGGCTTTTTCAATTGACTTATTCTCCTAATATGTTTACTTGAAAGAATAAAAGGAAAAGCTAACACCGCTGATTCCTGAAACCACTTGATCTGTAGCTTTCAGTCATCTTCTTTTTCAGCTTCGTCACTGTTGATTCATCCACTACATATCATTGCTGCTTCAGGTCTCCTTGTCTTCCTGTTAGCAGGTAAGTATGAAGGCACATTCTTATAAGTTAGTTTCAGATATTGTTTGACAATTTCATCTTATTAATCATAAATAACATTATAATCATTTGTTTATTTCGTGAAGAGGTGATTGGATTTTTTTTTTTTTGCTTGTTTAAATTACTTTTGTTTAATTTTAGACATCATTAGGATAGTACACGTCCACTAGTCCAGAATGATGAACAGAAGTCCTTGCACAGTTGAAAATTCTTCAACCCTCCAAAATTGTTTCCTCAATTCCTTTGTATTTACTAATTTATAAGCAGGATTTTTTACATTTAAATCTTTTTAAAGGATGTTATCTGATCCTTAACTGTAAGCTAGACCTGCATAATGAACAAGCTTCAATATTTGATTTACAAAATGGGTGTTTAAATTTGAAATTTCACCTAGTATAGAGTTTGAATTTGAACCCGTTTGTTACTTTGGTAAACATATTATATGGAACAAACCTATGGATTTTAGTTGAAATCCTTCAGATATGATGATACTAGATCTAGTGATAGAAAAGTTTAAATATGTAAAGGTTGTTGCTAATTTGGGGGATCTGTATGTCAGAAAACTTTTTTTTTTCCCTTTTGGATCTTCAAATTACTGGTTGTTGATATTTAGTGAAAGCTTGAGATTGCCTATATCTTATGCACTGCTTTTAATGGGAGGCAATTGTGAATCTTGTAGTTGTATCCAGAATGGTATTTGGTGTTGAATTGTTGGTTAATTAAATCAAAATAGGGATCTTGTAGGTTAAATGAATTAGTTGGTTCAACTCAAATAAGACCAGTCTCTCTCTCACTCTCTCTGCTTGATTCCCGTATGTCCCTTGCACACAAAACAACCTATGAATGGCCTCTGAACACAAAAAATGAAATCGAGGGTTAAAACACACTTATAAACGTTATGCTATATATAGCTCCAATATCAACTCTAAACTCAAAGTTTGGGGTTAAATATTGGATATTAACACAACTAGAGTTCATATAGTAAGATTTAAATATTTTCTAGGCGTATTAGTTCAAAAGGAAAAGTTTGGAGATGCAAGTTACTTAAAAGTTTAATTTTGAAGAATTCAAAGGTATTAATCTTTTTAGGTTTAAATTCATTGATGAGAGTTATGTTGCATATTGTTAGATCCTGACATTGAAGCACAAGTGAGGAAAACTGGTGAAACCAACTTACATCATCAATAACCTGTGGAGGAGTTTCAATGCTTACTTAAATACAACCTTAAGCTCAAATAAATACTAAAAATCGTGAGAAGAGCAAAGAATCATCAACACATAACTCATAATGGTTGTTCTATCTGAACTTCCAGAAGGATCTTCATCTTTTTCATCAACTCATGGTCATAGTTCACTAACCCATGATCATAATTCATCAACTCAAGATCATAGATATGATGTATTTTTAAGTTTTAGAGGTGTTGACACTCGTCATAGTTTTACTAATTATCTTTATGAGGCCCTCATAGATGCCAATATCAATACCTTCTTGGATGATGAAGAGATTGAAACAGGGGAAGATCTTAAACCGGAATTAGAGAGTGCAATTAAGGCATCTCGGGCTTCTATTATTGTGTTGTCTAAGAACTACGCTTCTTCAACATGGTGTCTGGATGAATTGGTGCTGATCCTTAAGAAGCGTATGACATCCAACCACATTGTCATCCCCATATTTTATCATGTGGAGCCCACCCACGTCAAGAAGCAACAAAGTAGCTTTGGAGAGGCAATGACTAAACATAAACAGAAAATGAATGAAGAGATGGATGAAAATAAAAGAAATCAATGGGCTCAAAAGATGGACCGATGGAAGAAAGCACTTACCGAAGTTGCTAATTTAAAAGGAAATGACATAAATGGCAGGTAACCACATATTCATCTATATGAAAAATGTCAATATCATCTTTGCCCTATGCATTTCGGTATGTTCTTTTTTAATATTATCAAATAGACATACATTTGATACAGTAGGATAACTAAGATGCATATTTTGTATAAATATAACATTGTTGCATAAATTTGGAAAAGGACGAAATGTCGTATGTTTTGTATAAATATAACATTATTGCATAAATTAGGAAAAAGATGAAATGTTGTTGCATAAATAAATAGTACCCTTTTATTAAAAGCAAATTTTGAATAAGTTTCTATACATCTACTATTAGTTATACCATACTACCTTTAAATCATAGCGTCTTTTATGATAAATAACTTCTGTTGTAAGTAGTAAAGGATAACCTACAGGCTTTTTTTTAAGACTCGCATCATTGATAGTTAAGTTTGATGGTCTTGTAAAAACACAGTGAAGTTACAAGGCCCATTATGAAAACTTGTATTATATTGGTAGTTTTGGTCTTATTATACATAAATATTTATGGGCTTACAATTAGATATGTATATGGTTAGAATAAAGACAATATGTTTTGATGCCAAGAACTTAATTAAAAGTTTTAAACTAATAGTTGCTTTGAAGGAATAGATTTCCGGAATATTATATTGTCATTGATAAACAAGTTAAATCCTCATTTATAAATCAACTAGTCTAACTAAAACATAAAATACAAATAAAGTAACCTAAAAGCAAATAAATCCTATTATGCATATATCTGACACTAACACTTGTCACATAATATTTATTTGGATCTTTATATAAAAGAAATCTCCAAATCTGGTTTGTTAGTTTTCTAGATTGTATTTTGTAATTCTTACTACATTAAGTTTCAGGTTTGAGATAGAGTTTATTGAAGAAATTGTGAAGGACATCTACCGTAGATTACATGTACCCTTATTACGGAATTTCCAGCCACTACTTATTGGGATGAAGACTTCCATTAACTTCATCACTTCATGGTTGAAAGATGGATCCTCACTTACGACAAACATACTCACTATTTCGGGTATTGGCGGGATCGGGAAGACATCTTTAGCCAAACATGTTTACGGGTTATATTGTCGTGAGTTCCAAACAAGCAGCTTTATTGAAGATATTGGTAGGAGATATGATGGAAAGTATAATGGGCTGCTTGATATACAAAAACAACTTTGTGGTGACATTTTAAAAACAAGTCCAATTCAAGTTTATGATGTTTCAAAATACACATCAATGATAGAGAATGCAGTAGCTCGAAAAAGGGCGTTTCTTGTTCTTGATGATATCAATAGTATTGATCAGTTGGATGCATTACTTGGAAGCAAAGGCTTTCATCTAGGAAGCAAAGTTATAATAACAACAAAGGACAGATGGTTGACAGAGAGTTGTGCACTATTCAAAACAAACATTAAACCCAAACATACAAAACACTTTCTTCATGGCTTAAATGAGACTGAATCACAACAACTTTTGTGTTCCCATGCATTCATGTGCAACCATCCCATGGAAGGTTATGAAGAGGTGTCAGGTAAGCTTTTGGAGTATTGTCAAGGACATCCATTGGCTCTTGAAGTTTTGGGAAAACTTCTTCATAATCGAGGTGTGGCGTATTGGGAAGGGTGCATGAAAGGGCTAAAGAAGGAAACAAATGATCGTATAAACAATGTCTTGAGAATGAGCTTCGACTCTTTGCCATCCAAAAATGACAAAGACTTGTTTAAGCATATTGCTTGTTTTTTTGTTGGAATAGATAGAGATGTGAGTGAAACAATATTAGAGGCGTGTGATATAAACACGAGATCCGGAATCACAAATCTCATTGATAGATGTCTTCTTAGTATTGGTCGGAATAATGAATTGAAGATGCATCAGTTGATTCAAGAGATGGGAAGATTTGAAATACATCAAGAATCACCTGATAAGCCATGGAAGCGAAGTCGATTATGGTGTCATAAAGAGTCATTCAGAGTGTTGAACCAAAAAAAGGTAAGAAACCATTATGCTTTTTGTAGCGTGCATGTCCAAAATACTTTGTATTGCCTAATTTGTTTATTTGCATTCTGTTTCTGTTTCTTCCTAGGGTAAGGGAAATCTTCTAGGCCTTGCCCTTGACATGCGCATGCTTGAGAAAGAGAAGTTAGGAGCATCGTATGAGCTGAAAACAGATACCTTGAGTAACATGGATAATCTTATGATACTACAACTCAATTATATACACATGCATGGGTCTTATGAGAACTTTCCAGAAGAAATAAGATGGTTATGTATGCATGGATTTCATTCAAAGTCTATACCTTTAAACTTACCTATAGAGAATCTTGTTGCTCTTGACATGTCATATAGCAATATTGAATCATTTGTTGGTTGTTATAGTAATCCACAACGACTTGAGAAGAGGCAAAGGGTAAAGTTGTCTTCATTTATTGTTTGTGCATGTGAGTTGATGAAATTCAATACGATACTAACTTATTTCCATTTATGTAGGTGGATGGATCATGCTTAAAAGAGAAAAGGTTGTTTGGCTCACTAAAGATTCTTATTTTATGTTTTTGCAAACAACTTCATAGTGTTGGTGACTTTGACCAACTCCCTGCACTTGAAAGTTTAATACTTAGGAATTGCATTGGTTTGGTTGATGTTTGTGAATCGATTGGGCAATGTGTTGAACTTATCCTCATCGATCTGAGTTACTGCAAGAAGCTTGAAAAACTTCCAAGAAATATAGGCATGTTAGAGAAGGTTAAGACAATGTTGCTAGATGGTTGTAATCTTGGGGAATATCAAATCAAGAATATGGATATGGATTCACTGGAAATGTGCATGGTTACTAACATTGGCATAAACAGAGCCTTTGTGGGTTCTATACCACATGATTTGAAGTCCTTTGCAATGTCTTTACCGAGATCTTTAGTAACGTTGTCACTTGCAAATAATAATCTGTCTCATGAATTCTTTCCCGTGGACTTTAGTTGCCTATCCATGCTAAAGGAATTATATTTAGATGATAATCCTATCAAATCTATGCCTAGTTGTGTGAGAACCCTTCCTAGACTTGAGATACTTAGTATGGAGATGTGTAAAAATTTGAAGTCAGTCGAGTATCCTCCACGTACACTAAAAAAGTTGTTTCTTGATGTTGCTTATGGGTATCATACAGACAAAGTTGTATTTGTTCCAGAAATGTCCCCACTCCAGTTATCAATAGACCCGTTAGACTGGACATCTTATTCACTTTGGTTGAACAATTACGAACTTGAAGGTGTGATCAAAATCCAAGAAATGATGACTGTTGAAGAAAAGGTGTTACGTAGCTTGGGCTGGACTAATTTAGACATCCTCAACAAACGGCGCATGAGAACTAATTCTTCAGAATCTGAAATCCAGGTTTTGTCTAGTTAACTTAACTTTCTGTGTTTATGTGAAGACATATAATGTAATTATTATGGTGGTTTGTATTTGGCAGCTGATGTTTTATGAATTTGGAATATTCAGCATGTTGTATGAGGCTGAGGAGATGCCGAGTTGGATTCGGCATAGAAGCGTGGGGCCAATAATATCATTTACCATCCCATCATCATCATCATCATCATCTCCAAACAACCTCCTTACAGGGCTCAACTTCTGCTCTCTGCACTCATTAAACCTTGTTGATGAGGAGTTGGATTTATCAGATGATAATCTTTTCCCTTGGACACCAATGATGACAATTAGTAATATAACAAAAAACCATACGTGGATATACGAACGTTATGTGGACAGATTTAGTGAAGCTCTGAATTGTTGGGTAATATTAAGTCATTGGATGTTTGGGAAGAATGAGATGGAGGCTGGTGACCACATTACCATCACTGTTACACCGCAACGACATGAACTTCTAATGAAGGAGAGTGAGGTTATAAAGGAGTGTGGGGTGAGTCTTGTGTATGAAGATGGAGAGAAGAAGGATGAAGAAGAAGATGCGTTGGGTTATTACAAGTCATGGAATCACATAATTGGTGGAGATCTCTCTCCTTTTCAAACTACAACAGGACAATACATTTTAGACAATGGACTGTTTTTTCATTGTGCTGTTAGAGTGTGTTCATATCATCGTAAATTCGTTCCAGATGGCCCTGAATTTCAAGGTAGATGTCATTTATTTAATGATCTGACCCATGACCCAAAGCAAGATGGATAATGACCTATTTAATTTTAGTAGATAAATAAATATTTCATATTTAACCCAAATCAATCCACTCATTTATCATTGATTTTATTGACCTCTACTACTAGAGTTAGTTTTTATAAAATATGAAAAATAAAATTTCTACTTCTAACTCCTAAATGAATCTACCCAAGTAGTAATCCGTCTAAATGGGTCTATGTCACTCATTAAGTCTTGATATGTTGGATCACATAAATATATTTGATGTTTGTGAATAATAATTAACATAACTGTTTATCTGTTTTCAGCACAAAAGGAAAAGTGTTGGTTTAGAGCTTTATCCACAAGGAATCTTGACATACTTGGTCATGCATGTGAGGTATACTTTTTGACACCCAAACCTTTCTCTCATCACATGAATAAAGGGCATACACATCCAAGTATGTTATATATCATACCTTTGATTGGTTTAGGATGTAACAAAGTTAACCTGTTAGAGATAAAGCCTCACAAATTTTGATTATGTAAATTCACGTAATGAATTTACTATAAAATAAATAAGTATCACTCTCACATTTGGGTGATAAAAGAATACAGAGGGAAAAGAAGTGAGATGCACAGAAGGCTATTTTTTTTTTATTAAACAACTAATGGCTATAAATAGCCTCTTCAGAGACAACGTGTGAACCAAAAGACTAGCCAAAATAATAGGTCCTACTTGACTATATCATATTTGACTGATTCTAGGTAAAGATCCCGTGGTACTATACTGACAAAGCAAATACCAACTATTTAAATAAATTACTAAATGAACCTAACAACAAATGCTTTTGCTCTTCAAGTTCCTGCCATGCAAAATGGATTAAACCCTTGAACCCATGCTCATTCAATTTAAATCCAAAAGCTAAACCTGATTAATTCCAACAATCACCCCCTTAATTAGGTTGCTCATTTAGAGCAGTGCCAGTTCCTCATCTTCGCACCGGGTTAAGTTGAGCTTATTAATTTTCTGCCACAATGGACACTCCGATATGTAATGTCCGGTCTCATTACACTTGTAACACTTCACGTGGCTCTTGTCCCGTTGTACTCGACCATCTCCTCTACATTTCTCGGACCCCCGACCTCCACCTCAGCCACGTCCATAGTCTTCCCCATTCGAGTTTCCACAACACAATGCTCACACCTATGCTCTTTTCCTTTTGTTTTTTCATCAGAATTTACAAGTAAAAAAAGCTGATTTTGCTCGGGTTGGATCTCCTCAACTTTGATCCTTTCTTCATAAGTTTTAAGTCGGCCTACAACATCATCATAACCGATGGTCTTCAAGTCTACAACCTATTCTATAGAAGCCACCATATGAATAAAACGTTTTGGTAATTTGTTGATGACAACACCGGACATTGAAGAGACATTATGTTGCTCTCCGTGACTGTGGTTGCTGTTTAATCCTTCGGTGGAGCCATTCTTGCAATTTACTGCACTCCTAAGGTTATATAATCAACTAAAAAACACTGCTTGAAAGAGCTACCTGCAAACACCTTTCGCTGCCTTTCACCTACTGTTTAATTTGTTGGTTCAAAACAAATGAACAATGCAAAATGCTGAAAAGCTCTCGTGTATTATTCAGTGAAAAACAAGGAACAGAAGGCTGCAATATATAGCAGCACTTACAACTGAAAAAGTAAATGCTGGAACACGAAAAGACTAAAAGTAAAAGCAGGAAATATGAAAGACTTCAACAGTTATGAAGACACACACGAGAGCACTTATTTCACTTTATTTCACTGACTTTGAATCAGTCTTTAACACCCCCCTTTGATTCAAAGCTTCCAATGCCAATACAAGCTCGGAGACGCTGAAAACGTGCAGGCGGAAGAGCCTTAGTGAACATGTCGGCCAATTGTTCTTCAGTAGGACAAAACTCCACCCATATTACACCTGCTGCCACTAAGTCTCGAATGTAGTGGTGCCTAATTTCAATATGCTTGGTACGCCCATGCATAACTGGGTTTCTTGTCATGGCAACTGTTGATTGATTGTCGCAGTAAATCACAGTTGGTTCCCTTTGTTCCTGCATAAGATCACCCATAAGTTTTCGTAACCACACAGCTTGACACGCGGTAATTGTGACCGCCACATATTCCGCCTCAGTTGATGATAAAGCTACCGTTGCTTGCTTCTTTGACTGCCATGAAATTATTCCAGACCCAGTACTGAAACAATTCCCTGTTGTACTCTTCCTGTCTTCTTGTGATCCTGCCCAATCACTGTCACTGTATCCTTTTAGCACAAACCTTTTCGAGTTCAAATACCAGATACCATAGTGCTTGGTACCTGCTAAGTAACGAATAATTCTTTTGACAGCTCCATAGTGTTGTTTTGTGGGTTTGTGCATGAATCTTGAGACTACTCCCACTGCAAAACTTATGTATGGTCTTGTGTGAGTGAGGTAGATTAACCTCCCAACTATGCTCCTGTAATTTTGAGGATCTGTCATTCCTGTGCCATCTTCACATGTTAGCCTTTCATTGGTGTTCATAGGAGTTATGACTGGTTCAATATTCTCCATGTCGAGACCCTTTAGCATGTCTGATACATATTTTTCTTGAGCAATAAAAATACCAGTGTTTGTTTGCTTTATTTCGATCCCAAGAAAATAATGTAGCTTTCCAAGGTCTGTCATTTCAAACGTCTTCATCATCTCCATTTTAAATTGATAAATGAGCTCTTTAGACGACCCTGTGTAGATCATGTCATCAACATAGAGACTGACTAACATGATCCCTGCATCACCTTGCTTCCTGAAATACATGGTGGGTTCACTAGGACTTTTCTGAAAACCGTTGGAGAGAAAGAAGTTGTCAATCTTGCTATACCATGCACGCGGAGCTTGTTTAAGCCCATATAATGCCTTCTTCAACCTATATATCTTCCCTTCTTGCCCAGGAACAATAAATCCTTCGGGTTGTTGAACAAAAACTTCTTCTTTTAGGTCCCCGTTTAAGAATTCCGACTTAACATCGAACTGGTAAACTTCCCATTGTTGTTGTGCAGCTAATGCAAGAATTAACCTTATTGTCTCAATTCTTGCCACCGGTGAGAATGTTTCATTGAAATCTACACCCTGTTCTTGTCGAAAACCACGAGCAACTAATCTTGCTTTATGTTTTTGGAGACTACCATCCGCATTGAACTTTTTTTTAAAAACCCATTTCAAAGGAATTGGATGCTTACCAGCTTGAGGTTCCACCAGATCCCATGTCTTGTTCTTTTCGATCGCCATAATTTCTTCCTCCATTGCTTTCTTCCAGTTAACATCTTGAAGTGCCACATCTGCTGAGACTGGATCACCAGCGAACAAGGCTAGAGTGCTATCATAAATGTCATTTAAGTTCCTATATCTGAGTGGTGGAGTATCTGGAGACGACACATCAGAAGAGCCAGGTGTGGTCTTCGAGGGCGTAGCAGAAGATGATTCAAAGTGAGTAGAGCTCGGTGTCGGACTTGATGGAGGAGACATGGGTGTATTGATCAGATGATCATGCACTTCATCTTCTACATTTTCAAATGAATTTGGCTGTGGCATTAAGTTTGTGTGAACCGATGTATCCACATAACTTGAATACTCTTCAAAAATCACATCACAGCTGATAACAATATTCTTATTTATAGGATCGAATAACCTGTAGGCCTTTGACATTGTACAATAGCCCACAAAGATGTATTTCTTGGACTTCTCTTTCTAGCTTGTGCCTATTTGTGGTGACCAATGCATAGCATAAACAGCCAAAAACACGCAAATGATCAACAGTGGGCTTGAACTCATACCAGGCTTCGAAAGGTGTTTTATTCCATACTGCTTTGGTGGGTGATAGATTGAGGAGATACACAGCTGTGGCTACCGCTTCTGCCCAAAATGAGTCAGACAACTTACTTGTTTTTAGCATTGATCGAGCCATCTCCACAATAGTCCTCTTCTTCCTCTCTGTGATTCCGTTTTGCTCAGGTGTATAAGGAGCTGTCAATTCTCTTCTTATTCCTTCTTCTTCACATAATGCAGTAAATTCCTTTGACATGAATTCACCGCCTCTATCCTTTCTTAGAATCTTGATTACATTGCTTCCTTGTTTTTCGACAAGGGCTTTGAATTTTTTGAAGTGCTCAAAAGCTTCAGATTTCGCTTTGATGAAGTAGACCCAACACATACGAGTGAAATCATCAATAAAAAGCAAGAAGTACTTACTCCCCAAGTGTGATTCTGTCCTCATTGGACCACATATATCTGCACATACTATCTCCAGTTTTTCTGTTGCTCGTCTTGCTTGCCCCTTCGGAAAGGATCTTCGTGTTTGCTTACCCAAGACACACCCTTCACACACATGGGTAGAATCTTTTATGGTTGGCAGCCCGTTCACCATTTGTTTGCTTGTTAATAGTTGTAGACCTTTTACATACAAATGACCATATCGATAGTGCCATAATCTTGACTCATCATCCTCGCTACTCATCATCATATATCCTTCTTTTCGTGAAAAATCTACTGGAAACATCCTATTTCCAGTCATTTTTGAGTATAATAGAACTTCACCATTTTGTTTCTTTACCACACAAGCATCATTTTCAAATTCTACCTTCAATTCATTTTCAATTAACTGGCCTACACTTATCAGATTGTGGGCCAGACCTGGTGCAAAATGAACATCATTGATGAGTTTATCCTTTCCGTCGATGCAAACCGTCACAGCTCCTATTCCTTCTATCGCAACTGGTTGGCCATTGCCGAGACGAACACGTGATTTTCCTGTCGTGTTCAGGCTTTTGAACTTGTCACGTACACCGGTTATATGATTAGAACATGCACTGTCTATATACCATATCTCATTTGTAACATCAACCAGATGAATGTGGGTCATGAACAAGTAATCTTCCTTCTCTTCAAATTCCTCTTCAGTGTACTTTGCTTGGTTTTGCTTTGTCCAACAATCTTCTTCTTTATGACCAAACTTCTTACAATGATCACATTGAACTAGTGACCCTTGTGATCTCCCTCGACCACGACCACGAGATGATGCTCTGCCTCTTCCTCGACCAAAGGAATATCTACCTTGTTCTCCTTGGATCTGAAATGCACGTTCTTCATCTTGAGTCTGAGATCTGTTGATTCTTGCTTCATGTGATTGTAGTGAGCCCATCAGTTCATCAAAGGAAAATGTTGCAAGATCCTTTGACTCTTCAATAGCCGCCACAACATGGTCGAATTTAGAAGGTAGACTCCTCAGTACTTTTTCAACAACAACTTCATCAGAGATTTTATCTCCATAAGCACGCATCTGAATCACAATCGAAGATGCTTTTGCAAGATACTCTTGAACGGTTTCACTTGGTTTCATGTTTAAGGTCTCGAACTGCCTTCTTAGGGACTGGAGTTTAACTGTGATCACCTTTGCTGATCCTTGATATTCAGTTTTGAGAATATTCCAGGCATCCCGTGATGTGTCTGCTGCAGCAATTCTGGGAAAGATTGTTTCATCAACAGCTTGTTGGATGAAAAACAAGGCTTTTGCATCTTTCTTTTGATTTTCTTTCTGACGTGTCTCATCTGTGCTTGCTTCTGCATACCCATTTTCAACAAGATCCCACAAATCTTGTGACTTGAACAAAGTCTTCATTTCGGTACTCCAGAACTCGTAGGAGTCTCCCTTAAAGATTGGAATTTGAGGGTGAGACATGCTAATAGTGTTGAGGTTCTGTGCCATCAAAACAAACCAGAGAGACTTAGGAATGCAACCTAAGCTCTGATACCACAATGTTGGTTCAAAACAAATGAACAATGCAAAATGCTGAAAAGCTCTCGTGTATTATTCAGTGAAAAACAAGGAACAGAAGGCTGCAATATATAGCAGCACTTACAACTGAAAAAGTAAATGCTGGAACACGAAAAGACTAAAAGTAAAAGCAGGAAATATGAAAGACTTCAACAGTTATGAAGACACACACAAGAGCACTTATTTCACTTTATTTCACTGACTTTGAATCAGTCTTTAACATAATTTACACCCTTTGATTAACACCTTCTGGTTGCTCTTGATCCTCCTATGTTCTTCGATCAAACTGGGTTAACAAGCCTGCTGATTTTGGCCGGAATCACGACTCATCTCCGCTACCCTTTTAATCCCTAGAACAGAAAAAAACAACTTATTGATCTGAAATCAGCCCTACTTCAATCGATATCCTCTCTGGTACCTATTGTTAGAGATAAAGCCTCACAATTTTTTATTATGTAAATTCACGTAATGAATTTACTGTAAAATAAATAAGTATCACTCTCACATTTGGGTGATAAAAGAATACAGAGGGTAAAAGAAGTGAGATGCGCAAAAGGCTATTTTTTTTATTAAACAACTAACCAAAAGACTAGCCAAAATAATAGGTCCTACTGGACTATATCATATTTGACAAATTCTACCTAAAGATCATGTGGTACTATACTAAAGCAAATACCAACTATTTAAATAAATTACTAAATGAACTTAACAACAAATGCTTTTTCTCTTCAAGTTCCTGCCATGCAAAATGGATTAAACCGTAGACCTCAAACTTATTCAATTTAAATCCAAAAACTAAACCTAATTAATTCCAACATAACCTTGCAATGGATGCTTGCTTGAGAAAGACAACGTCTAAACATAGTTGGGGTTGATATGATGGGTTATGATGGATTGATACCTAAGTCCATATTTTTTGGAACAGCAAATCTACACTACTCCTAAACTATTCCAAATTCCATCAATTAGGGCTCTAAATTCAGTGTTTTTGGTTGTTATCAAGATCTTTTGGTTTTTATTTAATTTAGTTCTCTATACCCTCAATCTCATATGATGTCTTTGTTGGTTCAGCCCCTTGTGAACCCTGTTAACAAATAACAAAGAAAAACAGATGGAATCTTCTTTTTTCACTCAAAAGCTTCTTCATACATTCATGTAATAGGTGACTATTTATATAGCCAATACATGCTAACCCTAGTAGGAGACAGTAAACCTACGTTCGCTCTTTTCCAGGTGAAACCCAACTCTCTACTACTCCCTAGTACTCGGTCCTACACAACTCATTCAACTCACAATCTACTACCATTTATTTAACTCACTAAAATAAAATAAATACTAAATTACTACTAAAAACAAGATGTCAAGATTAAAATCCAACAGCCTCTATTGTACTTCTTTACTACAGTCTTGGTCTTTGCCTTAAGGAACTCCTCCTCATTTTGAACTTCCACCAATTCATTCCCTACATTTCATTTTCCTTCACTTTTCGAATTTGAATCGATTTCTCTACATATGTTTAGAGTCAACATTTGCAAAATGCTTTTTGAGTTCATTAATAGAAATATTAGAGTTGGAAAAATCAAATACTTGATCCTTTGATGAGTTCTTTATCTATGATTAGCGACCCTAAGGAAGAAGTAGGCTTGTTTATTAGAGTCCTCATCCGATGATGACCAGATGTCCACTTCAGTTGATATTTCTCCACCACATTTGTCCCATCTGCACTTTCTCATTCATCTCAGCTTCTTGATAATTCTAGAAATAATATGATCCATGCTTCACCACTTTTTTTGCATTGCATCATCGAATTCCCTCTAACCAATGGCAATGGTCCACATGTATTGGACTTTGACCAATCAGCTTTTCGTGTTATGCTACTTCTCCATGTATTGATAAATTTAATATTTATCTTTTTTTCACTTCAAGTCTTTGCAACTTGCTAATAAGCCTACTATACAAATCAATGGTTTCAGTTACTGACTCAGTAGCTGATGCTTTGAAATTGTTATATTCGTTTAGGCGTTGTAGTTGTCTATTTTTCTGGAAATGTTCTGATCTTTGATTTTTATTCTTTAACATGTCCCACAGTTATATAGCTAATTCACATATATGTACAATCAATCTTAGAGAGATCTTGTTGTATTGTATTGTATTGCCATCATGTGTCAAAGTCACTAGGGTCAAGTTCTCACCATTCCATGCATCACTTATAATAGATTTTTATGGGTCTTTCATGTTAATAACAAACTACCACACTCTAGAAAACAATAAAGGATTGTTTAAGCATGTTACTTGTTTTTAAAGAGTCTTACTAATAGAGGCCTTCTTAGGATAAGAACAAGCAACATGTTCAGAATCCATAGATTGCTTCAAGAGTTTGGAAGAGATGTTAATCAAGAATCTTAGAGGCCATGGAAACATAATATAAATACTTGCAAGTTTCTATCTGATTTCATAGCTTTATGTATTATATTGACTAGATACTTTGTGACATTTTTATAATTTTCGTACTTTTTCTTTACCCATAGGGTAAGGGGGAATCATCAAGATCTCATCCTTGACATGAAAATGCATGAGAAAGAGAGGCTGTCTAATTCAAAATAGATGCATTTAGTAAAATATGGGTGACCAAATGCTATTGTAACTCAATTGCATGAAATTCCATGAGTTATATCCAAACTTTTTCCAGAATAATTAAAACGGTTTGCTTGTTGTCATCTCTAGTAACCATATATCTTTTCAGTTTTTGTTTTGATAGTTGTATATTTGATTGCCAAAAACAATATGAATGATTTTTGAGTTAATTAATACACATGTAAGGAATATGATGTAAGTCGTAATGTTGTTTTAAATTACTTTATATATTTTGTTGATTTGGTTCATGTGATTGAGAGAAAAGACTTAGTTGTCATGATTCTCACAGTTGAATGTTTTGCTGCTACTTGTTCAGTAAGGTGAAATTTGAAGTTATATAACTGGGAAAGTCAACTCTGTAGCCACAACTTTGTCCATTTGCTTGCTATTCTTTTGGCTATAAAATACCCCAATTTTATAATGTGTCGCTGTGTTGCTGGTTATAACATATGCTTGTTGAAACTATTTGATTATAGAACAGACAAATACAACTTTTTGTTCTCTTGTTTCCTTTTTCAAGTTGATAGTCAATAAGAGATTGTCACTGGAACAGTATCATTTCCTTGTATAATTACTCAAGTTATAAACTTTATGCATGTGACACACAAGCCTTTCTCATTGCACATTTTGTCGTTTCCTTCTATTATTACTCAACTTTAACTTTCTAGTAGACCACTTGGATTTCATATAACACATATCATCCATTAAAAAGTTTGATATTATAATTTTCATATATAAATGGAACTTAGTAAGGGTTAATGTCACTATGACCCAACCAAGTTATTGGTTTTGGTTTAAATGATCCCTAAACTTAATTTTTTGCTTTCTAGGGTCACAAAGTGGGTGTTGACCTGTTTAAATGGTCCTCTTCACCTATAAAAAAAAATGGTTCCTTATGCTACCTCTACATTTGAAGGGCACATCTCACCCACATAGCATTGTAATTTCAGGTTTTCCTAATAACGGGGATTTTTTTTACTAAAAGAAAAATAAAACTAAAATTCAACTCACATACTCATCCATCCTCTTCTTTTGCTTCTTCCACTAAGATTTTTTGTTGCTCCCCATTCACAGACTACAACCTCTTCTTTTGTGGACATGGAGTAAGCAATGGAAGGAATCAAACAAAGAACACTAAGGGTAAATGGAATAGACATGTACATTGCAAAAAAAAGTCAAAGGCCCGACAATCCTCATCTGTAACTCCCGGTTCCTGCCATTGGTAGCAAAGGAAGTTTGGAGGAACAAGGAGTAACTGTTGGATCTAGAAACTTTGCTTCATTTTCAGCATTTTCTGGTAAGAAAGTCTCAACCTTGGCTTTTAGTTGGTTAGATTTCCATATTAGTGTCTTTTGCTTGGTTTTGACCCAATGATGTGGTTCTTAAGAGATGGACGTCCCAAATGGAAAACCCTTTCAGATCTAGGGTCTTAAGGGGCTTTCATTGCATAAAGGTGCCAACTTTGTGGCCTTAGGAGCTCCATGCAACCCCTAAGCTCTTGTTTTTGCTTTCAAGCTCCAAATGGCCATGCATGTGGATAAAGTTAAAAACTTTACGTGATCTTTTAGTCTCTATTGTTGGTGATTTTAGTGTCACCATGTCATTTTATGTAACTAGAATTAGCATGTGAGCTAAAGCGCTTTCATAATTTGTACTCTAATATGTGTATGGGTATGTGTGGAGTGCACACATGTATAAGATCAAATTAGAAGCCGGTTCGACAACTAGTCAGGGGGTCTAGGGGCAGCACCCCTGGGTCCGGGGTTTCCAAAGGGGCAGTGCCCCTTTGGCGGGGTCAAGGGTCAGCGCCCCTAGCGGGATCCAAGGGACAGAGCCCCCAACTAGGGTCACGCTGCTAGGTCAGCGGGTGGGGTCGATGGACAGCGCCCCCGCGGGGTTTGGTAACCCTAAATCCTCATTAAAATCGGGATTACCTTGACTTGCTACCAAAGCAACTAAATATGGCCCAACCCTAATGAAACCCTAATCTCGTTTATTATATAAACGACTCTTCTTTCTTAGAAGGGGGATATCAGATTTAGCTCTCGTTTTCTTCAAACTTTAACAGAATCTTTCTAGCATATTGGCTTACAATTTTTGTGCCTTGAATCGTAAGTGTCGACTTGGATTATCCTAGGCTGACTTTCTTGTAACCCAGACATAGGGTAGAAATATTAGTTCGGAAAGTGTTCTCACGATCCAAGTTGGTATCCAGATCTCTACCATAAACCCTAATTTTTTCCAACATCTCTGGCCCAGATCTATGTTCTTATGATTTATCATGAAGTCTTGGTGGTTTTTGGATTAAGACTTAAGCCTTTTAGGATTAGGTTTTGAGCTTATTTCCTTTATGGAGGGGATTAATGGGTAAAGTTTGAAACTTTACCCTTATTAAGGGATTTCCAGTCTAGACCTAGAATATTGGGTTTGGGTATGAAGAATAATGGCTTAATGCATTAACTTGGTTGAGAGACTAATGAACTCAACGAGTTCATGAGAGAACTCGACGATTTGGTCCGGAATTGTCCCGACTCTATTGGAAAAAGGAGGGACTCGACGAGTTGTAGGGGAAACTTGACGAGTTGGATCACGATATCATGATTCTGTGATTTATGGAAACTCGGAGAGTAGAAGGATAACTCGGCGAGTTGACTTTGACTTTGACATGGGTGTTGACGTTGACTTTGACTATGACTTTGACCAAAGTTGACCCTTAAGGGGTTATGAGTATGAAATGGTACTTAGGGAAATCTTTTATGTTTAGCGAATTAATTGGGTTGATATTCGGGACCGAGGACTATTTAGCTACTTTCCTGTATTCGAGGTGAGTTACCTTCCCTGTATTAGTGGGTCGAAGGCACTAATGTCGGCCCACTAGAAGTTTTTTATATTAGATATGTTTGTCATTGTGATAATTGTCTGGTATGCCACTATCTGTTGAGATTTATGTTTATTCTATGTTCTTATGTGGTAGTGGTAGGGGTGAAATAGACACCGTAACCGGTTGAAATAAAACATAGGGTAGGTCGGGCACCCAGTTATACCTGACAAGGTAGGTCGAGCACCCAGATATGCTCGGCAGGGTAGATCGGGCACCCAGATATGCCTAACAGGGTAGACCGAGCACCCATATATTCCTGGTAGTGTGTTGTTATGTGGTATGATTGGGGAACTCATTAAGCTTCGTGCTTATGGTTCTCAGTTTTGGTTTCACGTACTTCTTCAAAAGTAAAGGAGCTGACATGATCGCTGCGCATCACACTATGATTTTTCGCATTATGAGATCTTTAGGGATTGTCCTATGATTTTCCGCATTCTGATTTGGATGACACTATGATTTTCTGCAATATGATTTGGATGATATTGTTGATGTTTTCAAACTACCATTTTTATAATTTACTTAATCAAAAATGAAATATTTGGCTCATAATTTTGGGATGTTACATCACCCTTCATGGCTTCCTAGAGCTCCGGTACACATGGTGCCACCAAATCCAAGCATCGGTCACCCTAAGCTACCACTACGTCGCTCCTAACTTTCGCAGATATTGCAACACTGATGCTTCATCGTCTCCAACAAGCTATACCATCACCAACAATGTTAAAAATGATGATGTTGATTATGGCTATTATTATGATAAGAAGAAGGATGGTCAAGAAGGTATAGATCTAGTCATCAAAAACATGAACATTTCTTGATCTGTTTCTATAGAACGTTGTTTCAAAAGAACGTGAACCATGATAAATCTATGAAACATAGACCTTATAGGTTTCTCTCACCAATGGTCATCTTTGGAACTCAAGAACCAGATTCACGAATGAAAATGAAAAAATTCAAATATTTGCTTCACCATGAACCCGTTTTCAACTCTTGAAACCAAAATCAGTTTTAAACTAAAAAAACATGACTCCGTTGTTATCCTTGTTGGTGTAAAGCTTTTTGGATGTGTTTTCTTTTAAGAACATAATTCAAATATGGCCCAAAAATAAGCTCCTAATGTCATTTATGGAAGGTAAGTTTGTATCATCGCTTTTCATCTTTGTTTGGGTAGAAAGAATATGACTATGATTTGAGTATGTTCTTCCCAGAAACCCAATAAACCTTGATGACATTAAATTCATCTATAATTCTTCATACCTCTTTGTGGTCATCCATGGATAACGCAAGTGGTTATGTGTGTGTTCGTTTGTAAAACCATAAAAGCTCAAAAACTCAATTTTTTGATGTTCTTTCTGTGTTATAGAAACACAGAAAGAGATAAAAAAAAAATAAGACAGGAGAGAGATCATTACTCATGATTTAGCATGATACAAAACAAAGATTAACTACAGAGCTTGATACGTTAATTATGCAGAAAGTGAACACACACACAGTTTGAATTTTTTTTTTTTATTACTCAAAAAGTAAAATTGCCACATAATCCAGAATTAACCGGTGAAACCAAGGAAAATGAAATTTAATATCCTTTTTGATTGGTCAATTCTAATTTTAAGGACCTATTGTACAAAAAAAATATGTGAGGTACGGACCATTTAAAACAAAACTCGAAAATTAGTTGGACTAGAATGAAATTAACCTACTTAGTAAACATATTTCATTAGCATTTGTAATATAAGACCAAGAACTTAATATTTCATGACATACCGTTCCTATCGCATCATCAACAATAGATTGTCATTAGAACTTTTGAAAAGCACGTAGAACAGGAAGCAAGGTAGAAAAATCTACATTGTAAAGTGGTGACACAAAGCTCACCCAGGGGCAGACGCATGATTTCACAGTAGGGGTTGCACAAGAAATTTAGGGGCTGCAAGATAGTAGAAAAAATAAGAATTTTAAAAAATTTCAAAAATTTTCCATTGCGGTCGGAAAAGTTAGGGGTTGTTGGTGCCATCGGTGACCTCCCCTAAATCCGTTAATGACCTCACCTCAACCCATCTCTAAGTCTCACCTGACTCTTCCCTTTCACAGTGTCGATACACACACACACCCCTTATTTGAGTCTCTATTTTTTCACTGGTTATTTGGAGAATAGCTCATTTATTTATTATCCTTGAGAACCAAAATCGAAAAAGATGTAGATAATCTTCATGAGTTGTCCTTTCTGGAAGTAATGGAGAAAAGACTTGTCCCACTTAAAGGTTAGATATATATTTCTAATCTTATATACAAACTCATTGTGCTTTCCCTTGACACTGTTAATTAATCCATCATGTAACGTTTTACAGATGAAAGCTATGTAACAATTAAGAATCCTATCACCCTAAAAAAAAACTTCTCATAAACACTCGTTTAATATTCATAATGGTGATAAGACAAAGGAAGAGAACCATGTGAGAGACAAAGATGGTGAAGAAGAAGAAGAACAATGGTGAAGATGAGGGGAGAAAGGGTGGGGGAAGTGGGGTTATTTATTTATTTTTTAATTAAAGTTAGTTAAGAAAAGGTGAATGAAATTAAAAAGGGTATAAATTTAATTTTATATGAGTCAAGGATCAAAGATGCAAGAAATTGAAACCACAGGGACCATTCAAGTCAAGAAAAAGGTTAGGGACTAACTCTATGATTTTTTGTAAACCACGGGGACCATTTATCCAATTTTTTTCTTTTTTATTACAACATTGTACTTCATTTTTTTCTACTTAAGGCGTTGTACTTTGAAAGATCTACCTAATAATAGCATTGTACTTTCATTTTTTCTTTTCATATCAGAACATTATACCATAATCTCCGATAACAGCTTCCAAAATTGCTTTGTATAACTTTATTAAAAACAAATACTATAATAAACAAATAAATAAAAGTACGTTGCTATTTCTTGTCTTATGAATTGTTGGGTGATATTAGGTCATTGGATGTTTGGGAAGAATGAGATAGAGGATGGCGACCACATTACTATCACTGTTACACCGCAGTGGCATGAACTTGATTCATATAATGAACTCGTAAAGGAGTGTGGGGTGAGTCTTGTGTATGTTGATGGAGAAGAAGAAGATGTGTTAGCTTATTACAAGTCATGGAATCACATAATTGGTGGAGACCTCTCTCCTTTTCAAACAACAACAGGACAATACATCCTAACCAACTTCCCGTTTTTGATGATGTTGTTATAGTGTCTTCATATCTTCATACATTCGTTCCAGGCGGCCCTTACCTTCAAGGTAGATGTCATTTATTAAAATATTTTATTGTCATGTCTTATGTGTAATGATTCGTCCCATGACCCAACTTCTTTAGAAAGACGGATAATGACCCATTTATATTTAGTAGTTAAATAAAGGTTTCATATAACCCAAACCACCCACCCACCCATTTATTATTGGTTATATTGACCTCCACTATAAGAGTTTGTTCTTGCAAAATATGACAAATAAAATTTCTACGACATATTTTTTCTTCCTGACATTAGAGTGTTTGCCTATCTTCGTAAATTCGTTACACACGACCCTGACTGTTAAGGTAGATGTGATTAATTTTTGATAATTATTCTTTAAATAGATGGATAACGACCCATTTTTTTAGGAGATAAATAAGTGTTTGATGCTCAAATCCACCCATTTATCGTTGATGTTATCGACCTCCACTATAAGAGTGTTTTCATAATAAAATTTCTACTTCTGCCTTTTAAATGAATCGACTCAAGTAGTGATCTGTCTGAATGGGTCTATGTTAACCAATTAAATCTTGATATGTTGGATCACATAATATATCAGGACCCAATACAAACTACTTTGTCCAACTTGATGGTTGCGAATAATAATTAGCACATAACTTTTTATCTGTGTTCATAACAAAAGGAAAAGTATTGGTTCAGAGCTTTATCCCCAGGGAAGGCTGACATACCTGCTTGTGCATGTGAGGTATACTTTTTGACACCCAAACCTTTCTCTCGTCACATGAATAAAGGGCATACAGATCCAAGTATGTTATATATCATATCTTTTTTTGGTTTAGGATATAAAAAGATAAAAGGAGTCATAATCTTGCAACGGATGCTTGGAAATAGAAATATCAAAATGTGGTTGGGCTGATATGATGGAAAATTTTCTAATTTTCTCTACCTACTTAATCTTAGAGTCAGGAATTATGGATCCCTATTTCCTCCATTTAGGGCCCTAAATAAATGGTTTTTAGTTGTTATCAAGGTCTTTTGGTTTTATTTATTTATGTTTGTTTTTATCTAAAATACATGATATCCTAAGCAATTTTGTCAATTATTTTTAGTTGATTTTGAATTAAAAAAATTTGGGCGTACCTACCAAAATAGAACCGTCCTTATAAGGACATCTAGTTGTAACTTTCAAATTAAAAAAGTTCTTCAATCAACAAAGATAAGTTTCAAAATATTTACGATTAAAATGTTTGAGACTATCGAGTCGATTTATCTTTTCTTGTTGTTGAGAATTTAATCACACAATTCAGTTCTCCCTTCCCTCAAAATTTCATATAATGCCACTGTTGTACTTCTTACTATAGTCTTGTGTGGTGTTTGTTTTTTATGAGGGTAAAATGTCTTAGGTCTTTTTCCATGTTTGCTGAATAAGATGTGAACAAGTAGTATTTTTCCATGTCTTAGGTCTTTTTCCATGTTTGCTGAATAAGATGTGAACAAGTAGTATTTTTCCATGTCTTTAGTCTTTGTAAAAAAGATTGTTTTTTAAAGTGTTCATAAAAAAGTCCGGTGATGTTTATGTTGGTGATGTTCATAATCAAACTTGTTGCACTTCTGATTCTCTTCTTCTTTTACGATTTTGAATATATTCATTTAGACAAATTACTAACCGATGAATGAAGTGCCTAGAATCGATTAGAAGAACCCTCATGTGGTACCTAGCATCCAACTTTTTGGCTTCCTTTCTTGACCTTTGTAAGTTGAATATATGAATTTTATTTCAACATATAAATCCAAAGTATATTTGCTCTTATCATCCACAATGGTGGCAAAATATTGATGACCAGTATTAGTGAAAGATTGATAAGGACCCCATATATCAAATTGTACTAATGAAAAAGTTTCATTGCACATATTGTTGAAAGACTCAAATGGAAATTATTTTTGTTTGGCCAAAGGGCAAACATTACAATGTTGAGAATAACTATTTTGACCAATAGAATTTCCTAGAATGTTCTTAATAGAAGTAGGAACTTTATTTGAAGGGTGTCCTAATCTTTTATGCCACAAATCAACTGAAACCGCAGTAACTCTTGTATTATGCACTTCTTTCGTAACTGGATTGCTCATCACATATAGATCTCGCACATTATCAGCTTGCCAATCATCTTCTTGTTGTGGATATCCTGGATATAAGCATGATGACATGTAAATTGAACAATGAGGTGTTGTGTTTTGGTGAGAGTTAGAGCACTAACTAATATGAGATTGAGATAAAAATTACGGACATAAAGAACATTTTGTAATGTGAACAAATAATCAATCTCAATATCTCCAATCATATGAACTGGTAAAATGACCTTGTTTAGAAGAGTGATTGTATGATGATAAACTTTTCTTTTGTTGATGAACATGTTAATGTCAAGGCATACATGCATGCTGAGAAGCACCACAATCTAAAATCCACATGTATGATTTTAAACCATTATTAATGGTTAAAGAATAGCATTTACCTATTGTAGAATTCTCAGTAGATCATATGATTAGATAATGCAAACATCACTTATTGACACTGAGATGGAGAGAAACAACGAAACATGTTTCTCAATTCATCATTAACAAAGGATGATGAATTATGATCCGAATTGATTTGTTCATTGAACATATTAACATTGATGTGATTAGGTTGTGGTTTGGGTTAATAACTCCGTTTGGATCATGATTTTGACTAAGATTCACAATCTCTAAGCGTTTGGATCATGAGCATGAGCTTGGTGAAATAAACTCCGTTTGGATCACGAGTTTGTTGATATCGAAGTTTAAGATCTTCACAAATTTCCTTTGCAGATTCAAAGAACATGATACTCGTGGAGATTTCCTTTGAAATTGAATTGAGAATCCATGAGATTACGAGTTTATTATTTCGCATCCATGGATTACGATCAACAGTATCAGTAGAATCATGCCCATGAATATATCTATCTATGAATCCGATTTTGTTTTTAACAGAAAGAGCAATTAACATTGATCGACTCCATAACGATAATTCTCACCATTCAATAGTTGAGAAATAACACTGAAACCAGGATTATCAAAATGATGGATGAAATAATGAGAAGAACGTTCATCAAGAGGAGAAACAACATTTTGATTTGCAATGATTAACGAAATCAAAGAAACAGAGTATGAATTCATTGATGAATTTGACAAATATTTGGAAAGAAATCATAGAAGCAAAAATCAACGCTCTGATACCATATTAAGAACAAGAAAGATATGAAATGAATTCGTCAAATTGATTAAACTGAGTCAACTACATTTTATATCTCCCATCTAGATAAGGAGCGAATAACAGAAATAACGAACTACCAAATATTTACAATACGGACCTTCCACCTTAGATAACTACAAATAAATCCCTAATATCTAACTTTAATTAATTTATAATGACAGATTTACCCCTTAATATTCTATTTTCCTTTTTTTCTATTACAATAATTAAAAACAATTAAAAATAAATCTCTCTCTCTCTCTGTCTCTCTCTCTCTCTCGCGTTTTTGAGTGTGTGTTTACTATGTTATAACAAATATTCTGCCCCATTCTTCATGAGAGTGAGAGAGAGGTGATTTTTTTTTTCTTTTTTTCTTTCTATAATAAAAAAATTTGAAAAGGGGAAAATAGCATGGGCAAATGTGTCTTTATAAAAAGTTCTAAATTTTTTTGACTAAACTAGCACGAGTTAAAAGTTTGTTGGACCAAACTTGCGAGTTATGACATAACATAGGGACCATTCTTGCAATTTTGTCTACTTTTAATGAAGAAAAGATCTATCCCACTTAAAGGTTATATATATATATATATATATATATATATATATATATATATACATATATATATACATATATATATATATATATATATATATATATATATATATATATATATATATATATATATGGGCTAGGTTATTTTGTTTTTTACATTTATTGTGTGCTAGAATGCACCAATAGGAATTTAGTAAAATTAAATAATTATTTAATTAAATAAATATAGATATTAAATGATTTCCATAATTATATGTATATTAAATGATATCCATATTTATAATTCTCTTTTTATGGAAACTAATTAAATCCTTCATTAATGTCAACAATAACATTCTTTCAGAATAAATTCGCATCTAGATTTATATATATGAATTCGTCTTTTGTTTCAGGACTCACTCACTTAAGATACAATAAAGTTGCATGAAATATGAAGAACAAGAGTGTATTCTACTAGAATACACTCTCATTCTGCTGAAATACACTCTCAATCTTCCAGATATGAATTCATTCTCAAAGAATATTATTGTTGACATTAATGACGAATTTAATTAGTTTCCATAAAAATGAGTTATAAGTATGGATAGCATTTAGTATACATATAATTAATACTAAATTCCTATTGGTGCATTCTAGCACACAATAGATGTGAGAAACATTTGAACCTACCTCATATATATATATATATATATATATATATATATATATATATATATATATTTCTAGTATAATAAATCATTATGATTTCCCTTAACATTTTTAATTAATCCATCTTGTAATGTTCTACATATGAAAGTTACGTAACAAGAAGCCTATTGCCCCAAAAAAAATCTTCTCATAACGGTTCCCTAATAATTTGTAATGGTGTAAAAACAGAGGAGGAAAACCACTAAGATAGAGAAAGATGGTGGAGGAAGAACAATGATTAAGAAGGGAGGGTGGGGTGGAGGTTGGGAGGTTTTATTTGTTATTTTTTCTACCTTAAATTAAAGTTAGTTAAAAAAAGGTGGATGAAATTAAAAAGGGTATAAATGTAACTTTATATTAGTCAAGGATCAATGATGCACGAAAATGATACAACAGATGCCATTCGCATGAAGAAAAAAGTGATGGAATAAATCTATGATTTTTGTAAACCATAGGGACCATTTAATTAACTTTGTCCTCATTTTAGTACATCAGTGTATGTTCATTTTTCTTATTCAGGCATTGTAATTTGACAGATCTACCTAAATTTAGCATAGTACTTTTAGTATTATTTTTTCTTTTCTAATTAAGACGTCATACTATAATAATTATCTCCAATAACAAAATTGAAGATTGCTTTGTATTTGGATTACATTACTCTTTAACCAAATAAGTTTTTCAAGCTACAATGTTGCAATACGAAGAAACTGAAAGTATGATGGTATAATAAATAAATAAATAGCCCTAAAAAGTTTGTAACAAACATGATCTGATGCAATACAACCAGAAGCATACCTCAACCTAAAACAACAAGGTCACTCCAACTTCTCAAGGGAGTATTATGAAGTGGTTTAGCATATTTGCAATGTCAAACTCATAACAATCAAAATGACTGAGATTCCCTCCACCATTTTGGAGGCTTCATATAATTCAAGTACCGGTATTGCATCGTCTCGCCTCTCTGAAGTCCTACAACGGTGACGATTGCAGTGGCTACGATAGTAGCAGCCTACCTGATAGCGAAATAACACCTATCAAACTCTATGATCAATGCTACCTTAACCGACCTAAACAACTCTAGAATTGCCTCAATGATCACCACAGCCACTTTGGAAACAATGATCCCGTATATCTCCTCATCTCTCGGAGCCATCCTCTCAGTGCCTCCAGCATCCGATCCTGAACCTCTGATAGCCACCATACCGAAATATACAATGGAAAAGGTTAAGATCAAAACACATTACTCAGCACACCAGGCCTCCACTTATTAGTTCCTTAGTTGCCTCGAGATCCCTCTTGACTTTCATACGTATCTTATGCTTTCAGTAGTATGAGCCCATACTACCTTCCACACCTATCCATAGTCAATTCAAAATTCATCTCAAAGTCCTAAGTCATTGAACTAAACTATTCCTAGGTGTACTAACACCCATCTAATCCTAAGAGCAACAAATAATTTCTTAGGCACTCTCCCAAGGATTTTCCTCGATTATGATACCGCTCTGTTGGTTGGCTTGTGCATGCTAATTGTACACAATACATGATAACATAGATTGTCGAATAGTTTACTCTACCCTAAGTCCATAACCAAACAAGGAACAAGAAATAAAGGCTAAGTCAATCACCAGGCTATGTAATCCTAACCGTATAAAACTATACAACATACACCTAGCAAATCACGTAATCAAATGACATATAATGAGCTCTTTCCTATACTATAAGTCATCACATGAATCAGGCAATACTATCATATAGTTCCTGAAGAAATCCTTAGCCTATCCACTAGCATGCATTTCTAACAGTTCACATATCACCAAGTTCAAGTGTTGCATATGTAACAAGTATGGGTATTTTTGAAATCACTTTCTTGTTCGGGATCTGTCTGACTGTACACATCACACATTCCTGTAAAACCAAGGTTAAGTCAGAGGCCTATGTTCCTAATCCCAAGCCAAGAATCAAACAAGAACATGAAAAGAGACCAATCCCATTTCCTTAACCCAACCTTTTTATTATGAACTTCTTTTGCGAAACGTTTTGTGAAAATTCTCGGATCCTAGCTTGGGTTTGGATTCACACAAGTGTTCCTCCAAATCCCTCAAACCAAGGCTCTAATACCAACTTGTAACGTCTCATTTTCACATCAAAATTTTTCATTTTTTAATAAAGGTAAATGTTCACATATTTAGAACCCATGTTAAGAAAACCATTTTTTCCAAATTACATTGTTTAAAATCAGAGTAATATAGTAAACATGAAATATTCATTACTACTTATGAATTTGTACAGTCATGTCTTCACCTTCCCATGAAAGCTAATGATACCTGAAAAACATAAACAACTGGGAAAGCACGAAGCTTAGTGAGTTCTCCCAAAATACCACACACCATAACACACATACAATGCATGCACACTGGGCCCACAATCTCAAATATTAGGTTGCCCCTGGGCCCACATCCATAAATTCTGGATTGATTTCAAGTTTGTTGGCATGCTGCCTCAACCCAACTGCTCCTCTCGAGCCTTCATGTCTATGTCTTATAACCGGTCAACACCTGGGATCTTGGTTTACAGCACAAAGCAGGATCGCTGCAACATAACCCATCACAATATGTCGAAATATAAGAAAACAAGAATCAAGGAGGCACATAACCACATGCAACTATGAGTCCACCTGTCGAACAGATCACTACCGCCTACTAGGCCCTCACAGCACACTGCTTCACTACCAACAAATCCCCAAGGAATTCATAGCCATATTAACCAGAGATGAGATAGTCACCTAAGTAGATGATCCTAATCTAGAGCCATAACCAACCAAGGACCATGAAAAAAATCCTAGATCAAGAGTTCATAGGCTATCTTATGTGAATACATACAACCCCTAGGGCATTTCACTAGATGATAACCAGCCTACTAATACACACAACAACATCCTATACACAACGCTAAATAACCAAATCTAGTAGGCCGACATTAGTGCCTTCAGCCCATGGGTATAGTGAAGAAACTCACCTAAATCGAAGAACTAGAAACACTGTGACATGCTCCCTTTCGGCAGTGATTGCTCCCATGAACCTACTAGCACCCAAACATGGTAAAATATTAATCAACAGTCCAAACCCGTCAAGTTTGACTCAAAGTCAAACTGGTCAAAAAAGTCAATGGTCAACAGTCAACAAAAGTGAACGGTCAACAGCTTTTCATGATGTAATAATCTCTTGGTCACATCGTGGCCATCTAAAGACAAAATAGTCACAAGTCTTTAGTCGTCACGACATTACATGCACCTTGTCATGCCGTGAGAACTGCCTGAAGGGTAGCTTCCTGGCGTAAGCCCTTAATCCATTAAGCTACGAACTCATCTCCTCCAGAAGGATTCCATGCACCCCAAAAGCCATAAAAATCGATGATTTAAGGTATTACATGCACACTACAAGTTTTGAGCTCAAATTAGGCCACTAATGAAGAAAAAGGAGGTCAAAACCTCAAGGGATTAAACTTTACCAAACTTCAAATCTAGCACAACTAACCACCAAGGGATTCTAAGGACCCATAAAGTTCCCAACTTTATGGAATCACAACACTCTAACTAATCTAATCATGGAAAATAATGCATAAAACTCTAGATATAGCAACAAGAAACCATAAAACTTGAAGGTTGAATACTCACAAAGGTCTATAGGACTTTTTAGAAGATGCTAATGAGGCTTGCAAGCTAAATCTATGCTCCAAAGATAATCCCTTCTCCTTCAATTCACCTAGATACCACCAAAGGCTTAAGAACTCATTAATGGAGCTAGGGTTTCATAAGAAATGAGTGGAGGCTGATAGGATACCTTAGGTCATGATTTAAGATCCTTAAATATGGAATATATCCTAAAATTTTAGGGCTTGGGCTGTAACCATCTTCACAATGTAACCATCCTCTTGTCACGTCGTGACAGACCCTCTTGGATGTGTTCATCAATTTCAACCTATTACGTCACAACCTCCTTATGGTCATTTCGTGCCACTTGGTTTTACACAAAAACCATGCCTTTGACTCCTTGATACCCTATATATATATATATATATATATATATATATATATATATATATATATATATATATAGGTGTTTTTTAAACATATAAAGAAATAACCATGAGTTCAATACACAAACTAAAATACATCACAAGTGTTTGTAAAAGTAGACAAAATTTATTGTGTATACTTGTTATAAAACACTTCCACATGCTAACCTTAGTGGTTAAGAAGGTCACAAGTTCAAGTCTGAGCATCACATTCCTTGCCTTGGGGACTTTGTGATTTACCTTCCCTATTTTGGTTGTGGGACCCATTAGTGTGTATACAAACCTATGAATACTCACCCAAAACCAGCTAAATCCATGATATAAAAAGCACCCATAGCTCATAACCATTGACCTCCGGAAGATCTAAATTTGCACTCAACAACCAATTTAGATCGTGGTATTTAGTTTCTCAAGCACTCATACAAATAGCAAAAGATTTTTTTTCCTTTTTAATGAAGATAGTCCTTTCCCTACATCTTATAGTAACAATGACATACATCCTTTGAACCCTAAGAAGCTAACATGTTATATTATCAATTCCAAGTCATTCAGTTACCCAAGAAGTTAAAGGTGTTTTTGAACACACAAAAGGAGTTGAATTTTGAATTATAGATGGAAGATAATGCTAGCAGTTGCTAGAACTTACAAGGACAAGGAGATCAGTTAACAGGTCATGCGTTTGACAATTTATTGTTCATATCGATGTTGATTTTAGAGTCTTCGATGTGAGTTACATCTCCAGATCTGTAAGAGCCACCGGAGGATGTTAAGTTGATTTTCTAAAGCTTAGTTTTCAGTTATGGTTGTGGTATATGTATATAGTTGTGTGTTATTCACTTAAAATACTCAAAATGTAGAGGAATGAATGTTTGGAGGAGTTTCGGTAATAGAAATAAGTATTCTGATCCGTTTTATGGCATAGACTTCGTTGACTTATAAGAATTTTTTAATAAGCTTTGTTTACATTTTACTTGGGTCAAAAGTTAGGCCCTAATTTCAACAAAGACCAAGAGACCATACTTATATGTTATTTTTTATGTATAAATTTTATTTTGTAATGCCAACTACATAATATATATCATGTTAAGTGTCAAGTTTAAAGCTAGTGGCACTGGTTTTGGTAAAAAAAAATACTAATAAGAATGAGAAACTTATTTTTACTGTCAATATGATCACCAACAAAACAAGTACTTAATAAGACATACGAATGTGTTATTTTTTACACATAAATTTTATTTGTAACGCTAACTATGGATGATATATTATGTCCCAAAGAACATGTAACGTCCCAAAACTCAGAACCAAAGATTTTTGTTTTTATATTAAATAAACCATCAACCAAACATGTTTGTCAAAACCAAAAGTATTCAGAGAGTATCCATAAACATTCCAAAAATATGTCAGAGTCAATAAAGCAGAAAATTATGGTTTGTGCAATGTGATCATCCTGAGCTCTTCCCCTTCGAACCAGAAGCACCTGAAACATAAACTAAAAACCACAAGCACAAAGTTTAGCGAGTTCCCCAATATACCGTATACCATACACATATGTCAGCTAAAGTCTGTACCGGGTCTATTTTAGCCACGAGTCTATTTTAACTCATATATCATCCCAAGGCTATACCGGGTCTATTTCACCCCTGGTTCTAATTCACCCCCGAGTCTATTTCAACTAATATGTTAGGCTATACTAGGTCTATTTCACCCTACATACATATAGCAAACAGGCACACATGCATACGACACATACAACAGGAGCCAAAAGGACTACAAGCACATACAATCCTTAGTGTCCTATAGTATAGTGAGCAAACTCACCTCAGTCCACTGACAATCGAATAGATGCTTGGGCTACTAAATCGGAGAACCCCACATTAATCAATCAACTAAAACCCTAATTAATAATCAGGTCATAACCATAATTAGGACTTTAATAAACTATTCCCAACTCCCAGGGTAAAATACCGTTTTACCCTTCACTTAGTTGGCCCAATGTCTGTGGCCCAAACTCAAAGGCACAAAAAGCCCAATAATGGCCCAAATCCTAAAAGATACTCAAGACTCAATATGGGCCCAAATCAAAAAAGCCCATCAGTCCCAAGATTGAGTATGCTTAGCATACAACCAGAGTACACGCAAAATACTATCTTGCGACCAAAATTACAAAGTCTCATCCGCGTATGCTATAGTACGCCCGCCATACACCTCTAATCACCAAAACCTCATTAAGCACTTAATGCTTTAAGACCAAATGTCTATTTTTGAGATCCAGGCCTTGGGGAACGTCTTAATCCATAAAGTTACTAACTTGGTGCCTTTACATGGCTTAAATGGACTCAAACCTTAGATTTAACATCCTACTTTCACCAAATGGACATATACTCATGCATAGTTGATCCTGAACCATCAAGGTGCAAACTTTATGGACTAGGCATCTCAGAAACATCAAGAGGAGCAACTCATAACTTATGGAATGGAAAATTCCAACTAGATCTCATTCATGAGACCAAAAACTGGCCAAAACTCTACTAGATCTAGATCCAAGCATAGAATGAGCAAGGTCAAAGCTTTAAACCTTTATGAAGCTGAAAATGATGAATGCAATCTGGATCTACAAGCTCCTCCTTGATCAATCCTCCTCAACAAGCTTCTTCTCTTGAAGAAACACCAAATACACACCAAAACATCCATAAATATCAACTCTCTCTTGAAATGGGTTAAGGTTTCGAAATGGGACTCCAAAAGAGGCTAAGGAGGTTGGTAATGAGAAAATCTTGGGCATAAGGTTGCTTAAATATAGTCCAAACCCTAAAATTAGGGTTTGTCCCCTGATCACGTACGTCATGCGTACTAGAAGTACTCCCAACGTACGTGCATCCTTTGCAAAAATTACAATAATGCCTCTAGACACCAAATTTGCAAACTATATTCACACCAAGGCTCAAAATGAAAGATACCTCGAATCGGATGTTACACAACGTGAGGAATCCAAAGCACGTCAAGAAACTATGCAAAAACGTAAGGAAGAACTTTGGAGTAAATTCATGACAGACAATTAGGGTTATGTTTATAGTTATTGGTATTTGAATCTTCCCGTAGATTAAGTGTATGGATTTGATAAATGAAACTTTTGTGGATTTGATATTTGAAACTTTCTAGATTAAGTTTATGGATTTGGTTCAAACTTTGTTGGTCATATTATACTTTTTTTTTAACTAGCTGCAAAAATTTTGATTATATGTAATTTCTAAATATATAATTTTTGAAATCTGTTATGTTACCCGTAAACTATCCACAGAATCACCCAAAAAAGAATATTTGTGGAAATCCGTGGGTAATATTCTGCGGATAAAATATGTGTAAGATCCGTGGGAAACAATTATGTAGAAAATTTGTGGGTAAACATCCGTGGAAATACTGTCGGTGGTAATAACAGAGCTGTTGAAAAGTTGTGGGAATACTTTTTGTGGATACTCCGTGGGTAATCTAGTAGTGGATAAGTTGTGTGTAACTTGTCCATTAATAAACTATGGGTAATTTTGTGGGTCAAGTGTCTCTGGTAAATCTATTGATTAATATGTACATGTATAATCCGTGAGTAATTCTGAGGGTAATCTGTGGGAAAAAATTACCCAAGGGCTGCACGAATCTGGTTTCAGGGAAAATCTATGAGTAAAGACCATTACCCACTTATAGGGTTGTGGGTGAACGTCTGTTCTATTGTGGTGTGTTTATAAACGTTTTGAATATGTAATATTTAAAATAAATTATTTTTAAAAAGTTATTTGGAAGTTGTATGAAAGTGTTAAAACATTTAGAAAAAAACATAAAAAGATGTTTTATATTTTATTTTTTTAAGTAATAGAAGATTATAAAAAAGTGGGAATAAGACTTATTAAGGTAATTATTTTTCGGTATGTTTACATCTGGGTAACTATCTTTTTTTGTACACATCTATGTAACAAATTTGTTGGAAGTGTTCACATATGACCATTATGACCTGTTATAGCAGATTAAATCCTAGATGTGAACGCTTTCAACAAGTTCGTTACCTAGATGTGTACAAAAAAAAATTACCCACATATGAACAAAACGAAAAGTAAAAATTAAATTATATGAATGGTCCCTATGGTTTGGGGGAATTTGTGTTTTTAGTCCCTAACTTATTTTTTTAACTTTGATGGTCCCTACTGTTTATTTTTGTTGTGCGTTTGGCCTGTGTTTTACCTAAAAGACTATTATGCCCTTATTAATTTATTTTTTAATTAATTTTCTTATTTATGTATTTACTTTTTACATATTTAAAAAAATTAATAGACCACACTAATAAGTGTGGTCTATTAATTTTTTTAAATATGTAAAAAGTAAATACATAAATAAGAAAATTAATTAAAAAATAAATTAATAAGGGCAAAATAGTCTTTTTAAGTAACACAGAACCAAACGCGCAACAAAAATAAACAGTAGGGACCATTTAAGTTAAAAAAAATAAGATAGAGACAAAAAAAAAAAAAAATTCCCCCAAACCACAGGGACCATTCGTGTAATTTAATTTTTACTTATTGTTTTGTTCATATTTGGGTAACTATTTTTTTTGTACACATATAGGTAAAGAACTTGTTGAAAACGTTCACATCTAGGATTTAACCTGCTATAGCAGGTCATAATGGTCATATGTGAACACTTCCAATAAGTTTGTTACCTAGATATGTACAAAAAAAATATAGTTACCCAGATGCGAAAAAAAAAAAAAATTATTAGCGAATTTATAACATAAAAATGTTTGGATTATATTCATAAAAAATAAAAGGAAAATAATAATAATAATAATAATTCAAAGTTTGGAGGATTCCTAACAAAATTTAAAACCTAAGCTAAAAAATATAAAATCCAGATGTGAGCTGTGATAGTTGGTAGAAAAACAAAAAGTCAAAAACACATTTCCCTACATTTTCATAATAATTTTTAGATTTGTTAGTAAGCGGATGGATAATCACAGGGTTCTGCAACGTCCTCTAAGTCGCTGTCAGCTCACTTTGACTTTCTATGCGGGACATGCTGCAGACTTTTTCAATTGACCCTATTATAAAATTTGCCCTTTAATATTAACCCTATTATAAAATTTGCACTGGCTTTTTCAATTGACTTCTTCTCCAAATATGTTTACTCGAAAGAATAAAAGGAAAAGCAACACCCCTGATTCCTGAAACCACTTGATCTGTAGATTTCAGTCATCTTCTTTCTCAGCTTCGTCACTGTTGGTTCATCCTCTATATATCATCGCTGCTTCAGGTCTCCTTTTCTTCCTGTAGGCAGGTAACTATGAAGGCACATTCTTATAAGTTAGTTTCAGATGTTGTTTGACAATTTCCACTAGTGCAGAATGATGAACAAAAGTTCTTGCACAGTGGGAAATTCTTCAACCCTCCAAAATTGCCTCCTAAATTCCTTTATATTTTCTAATTTATAAACACAATTTCTTTTCATTTAATTCTTTTTAAAGGATGTTATCTGATTCATAATTGTAAGCTAGACCTTCATAATGAACAAGCTTCAATTAGTATTCGATTTTTCAAAATGGGTGTTTAACTTTGAACTTTCATCTAATATAGAGTTTGAAATTGAACCCTTTTGTTAGTTTCATAAACATATCATATTAACAAACCTACGAATTTTAGTTGAAATCCTTCAAATATGATGATACTAGATCTAGTAATAGAAAATTTTAAATTTAAAAAGGTTGTTGCTAATTTTGGGGACCTGTATCTCTAAAAGCTTTTTTTTGCCGTTTGGATCTTCAAATTACTTGGTTGTTGATATTTAGTGAAAGCTTGAAATTGCCTATATCTTATGCAACGCCTTTCATGGGAGGCAATTGTGGATCTTGTAGTTTTATGGAGAATGGTATTTTGTGTTGATTTGTGAGTTAATTAAATCAAAATAGGAACATGCACACAAAATAACCGAGTTTAGCACTAATTAAACTATGAATGGCCTCTGAACACAAAAAATTAAATCGAGGTTTAAAAAACACATATAAAAATTATGCAATATATAGCTCCAACATCAACTCTAAACTCAAGGTTTGGGGAAAAATATTGGCATATTAACACAATTAGAGTTTATATAATGAGATTTAAACATTTTCTAGGCGTATTAGTTCACAAGGAAAAGTTTGGAGATGCATATGTATTGTATTTTAATTAGCTAAAAGTGTTATTTTGAAGAATTCAAAGGTATTAATATTATTATTATTATTATTCCTATTAGCATTATTGAGGTTTAAATTCTTTGATGAGAGTTACGTTGCATATTGTAAATACTAATAATTTGGATTTTTTTTGTAGAGGCATTATGTGCTGAGATCCTGACATTGAAGCACAAGTGAGGAAAGCCAGTGAAACCGACTTACATTATCAATAATCTGTGGGGGAGTTTCAAAGCTTACTTAGATACACCCTTAAGTTCAAATAAATACTCAAAATCGTGGGAAGGGTAAAGAGTCATCAACACATAACTCATAAAGGTTGTTCTCTCTGAACTTCCAGAAGGATCTTCGTCTCTTTCATCAATTCATGGCCATAGTTCACTAACTCATGGTCATGATTCATCAACTCAAGATCATAGATATGATGTATTTTTAAGTTTTAGAGGTGTTGACACTCGTCTTAGTTTTACTAATTATCTTTATGAGGCCCTTATTGATGCAAACATCACTACCTTCTTGGATGATGAAGAGATTGAAACAGGGGAAGATCTGAAACCAGAATTGGAAAGTGCAATTAAGGCATCTCGGGCTTCTATTATCATCTTGTCTAAGAATTACGCTTCTTCAACATGGTGCCTCGATGAATTGGTGCTGATCCTTGAGCAGCGTGTGACATCAAACCATATTGTCATGCCCATCTTTTATCATGTGGAGCCCACCCATGTTAGGAAACAACAAAGTAGCTTTGGAGATGCAATGTCTAAGCATAAACAGAAAATGGATGAAGAGACAGATGAAAGTAAAAAAAGTCAATGGGCTCAAAAGATAGAGAGATGGAATAAAGCACTTATCGAAGTTGCTAATTTAAAAGGAAATGACGTAAATGGCAGGTACCCACATATTCACCCATACGAAACATGTCAATATTATCTTCACCCTACACATTTCGGTATGTTCTTTTTTAATATTATCAAATAGACATATATTTGATACAGTAGGATAACTAAGATACATATTTTGTATAAATATAACATTGTTGCATAAATCGGGAAAAAGACAAACTGTCGTATATTTTGTATAAATATAAGATTGTTGCATAAATTGGGAAAAAAAGACAAAATGTTGTTGCATAAATAACTAATTAACCCTTTTATTAAAACCAAATTTTAAGTAGGTTGCTATACATCTACTCTTAGTTATATCATGCTACCTTCAAATCATAGTGTCTTTTATGATAACTAATTTCGGTTGTAAGTAGTAAAGGATAACCTACTGACATTTTTTTTAGGACTCGCAACATTGGTAGTTAAGTTTGATGGTCTTGTAGAAACACAGTGAAGTTACAAGGCCCATTAGTGAAAACTTGTATTACATTGTAGTTTTGGTCTTATTATACATAAATATTTATGACCTTACACATTAGATATGTATAGGGTTCAAATGAAAAGACAATATGGTTTGAGGTGAAGAACTTAATTAAAAGTTTAAAACTAATAGTTGTTGTGAAGGAATCAAATTTCTGGAATATTATCTTGTCATTGATAAAGAGGCATTTAAGCCCTCATTTATACACAAACTAGTACCTAAAACAGGAAAGAGAAATAAAGTAATAATGGAAAAGCAAATAAGCAAATAAACTCTATTCTACATATATCTAACACTAGCACTTGTGATATATTTTTTATATGGATCTTTATATAAATGAAATCTACAAATCTTGTTTATTAGTTTTGTGGATTGTGTTTTGTAGTTCTTATTAAATCAAGTTTCAGGTTTGAGACGAAGTTTATTGAAGAAATTATAAAGGACATCTACCGTAGATTACATGTACCCTTACAGAGTGTTCGACCAATACTTATTGGTATGGACTATTCCATTAACTTCATCACCTCATGGTTGAAAGATGGATCCTCACACACGGCAGACATACTCACTATTTATGGTATAGGAGGGATCGGTAAGACATCTTTAGCAAAACACGTCTATGAGATATATTCTCGTGAATTCCACAAATGCAGTTGTATTGAAGATATCAGTAGGATATGTGATGGAAAGTTTAATGGGTTGCTTGATTTACAAGAACAACTATGCAATGACATTTCAAAAGCAAGTTCAATTAAAGTTCATGATGTTTCAATATATACCTCAAAGATAGAGAATGCATTGGCCCGTAAAAGGGTGTTTCTTGTTCTTGATGATATTAGTAATCTTGTTCAGTTGGATGCATTACTTGGAAGCAAAGGTTTTCATCCTGGAAGCAAAGTTATAATAACAACAAAGGACAGATGGCTGACAGAGAGTTGTGCACTATTCAAAACAAACATTAAACCCAAGCATGTAGAACACTTCCTTGAAGGATTACATGAGAGTGAATCACGACAACTTTTGTTTTCACATGCATTCACTTGTAACCATCCCAAGGCAGGTTATGAAGAGGTTTTCGATAAGCTTGTGAAGTATTGTCAGGGACATCCATTGGCTCTTGAAGTTTTGGGCAAGTCTCTGCATAATCGGGATATGGCTTACTGGGAAGGGTTCATTGAAGGGCTAAAGAAAGAAGTTAGTTCCCCTGTAAATAATGTCTTGAGAATGAGTTTCGATTCTTTGCCATCTAAAAACGATAAGGACTTGTTTAAGCATATTGCTTGTTTTTTTGTTGGAATAGATAGATATGTTAGCGAAACAATATTAGAGGCATGTGATATAAACACAAGATCCGGAATTACGAATCTCATTGATAAATGTCTTCTTAGTATTGGATGGAATAATGAATTGAAGATGCATCAATTGGTTCAAGAGATGGGAAGATTTGAAGTAGGTCAAGAGTCACCTAACAAGCCATGGAAGAGAAGTCAATTATGGTGTCATAAGGAGTCATTTAGAGTGTTGAAACAAAAAAAGGTAAGAAGCCATTATGCTTTTAGTAGCATGCATATCCAAAATACTTTGTATTACCTAATTTGTTTATTTTCATTCTGTTTTTGTTTCTTCTTAGGGTAAGGGAAATCTTCTAGGCCTTTCCCTTGACATGCGCATGCTTGAGAAAGAGAAGTTGGGAGCATCATATGAGCTTAAAACAGATGCATTGAGTAACATGGATAATCTTATGCTACTACAACTCAATTATGTGCACATGCATGGGTCTTATGAGAACTTTCCAGGGGAATTAAGATGCCTGTGTATGCATGGGTTTCCTTTAATGTCTATACCTTTAAACTTACCTATAGAGAATCTTGTTGCTCTTGACATGTCATATAGCAATATTGAATCATTTGTCAGTTGTTATAGTAATCCACAACGACTTGAGAAGAGGAAAAAGGTAAACTTATCTTCATTTGTTATTCATGCATGTGAGTTGATAGATAAAATTCAATACTGTACTAACTTATCTCCTTTTTGAAGTTGGATGGATTCTTCTTCAAAGAGAAAATGTTATTTGGTTCACTGAAGATTCTTAATTTAAGTTACTGCAAACAACTTCATAGTGTTGGTGATTTTGATCAACTCCCTGCGCTTGAGATGTTGATGCTTAGAAATTGCATTGGTTTGCTTGATGTTTGTGAATCAATTGGGCATTGTGTTAAACTTGTTCTAGTTGATCTGAGCTACTGCAAGAAGCTTGAAAAACTTCCAAGAATTATAGGCATGTTAAAGAAGGTTAAAACAATGTTGTTAGATGGCTGTAATCTTGGTGAATCTCGAATCAAGAATATGGATATGGATTTATTGGATACTTGCACTGTTAACAACATTGGTATAAACAGAAGAACCTCTTTCTATGCCTTTATGGGTGTTATACCACATGATTTGAAGTCCATTGCAATGTCTTTACCAAGGTCTTTAGTAAGTTTGTCACTTGCAAAGAACAAGTTGTCTAATGAATCCTTTCCCATGGACTTTAGTTGCCTATCCATGTTAAAGGAGTTATATTTAGATGGCAATCCTATCAATTCCATGCCCAATTGTGTGAGATCTCTTCCTAGACTTGAGATACTTAGTATGGGGAAGTGTAAAAAATTGAAGTCAGTTGAGTATCCTCCACGTACACTAAGAGAGTTGTTTATTAATCCTGATCATGTTTTGTATCGTATAGAAAAAGTTGTATTTGATCCTGAAATGTCCCCACTCCAGTTATCAATAAGATGGATAGGTTACGCATCTTGGATAGTTCACGCACTTGGTTCTTATGAAATTGAAGGCTTGGTGAAAATCCAAGCAATGGTGAGTGTTGAGGAAAAGGTATTACATAGCTTGGGCTGGAGTAATTTAGACTTCCTTAACGAAAGATGCATGGTAACTAATTCTTCAGAATCTGAAATTAAGGTTTTGTCTAGTTAACTTAAATGTCTGTCTTTATGCTAGTATAATTGTTATGGTGATTAATTAAGGTGGGTTGTATTTGGCAGGTGATGATTTATGAATTTGGAATATTTAGCACAAGGTATGAGGCAGAGGAGATGCCGAGTTGGTTTAGGCATAGAAGCTTGGGGTCATCAATATCATTTACCATCCCATCATTATCTCCAAACAACCTCCTTATAGGACTCAACTTCTGCTCTGTGCAGACAAGGCAAGTTTTGGATGAGCTGCCTCCATTCAACCTTACGCCAATGATCACAATTAGTAATATAACAAAGAACTACATATGGATGTACGAACGTTACAGGGATGAATTTAGTCCAAATCAAAATTATAGGGTGGTGTTAAGTCATTGGATGTTTGGGATGAATGAGATGGAAGGAGGTGACCTGGTTACCATTACTGTTACAAATCTAGATAATGAAGTTGTAAAGGAGTGTGGGGTGAGTCTTGTGTATGATGAAGGGGAAGAAAAAAAAGAAGAAGATGCATTGGGTTATTACAAGTCATGGAATCACATAATTGGTGGAGATCTCTCTCCTTTTCAAACAACAACAGGACAATACCTCCTAAACAACAAGCGATTTTTTTATTATGGGATTATTTTGTATCCATATCATCGTCAATTCGTTCCGGATGGCCCAAACTTTCAAGGTAACCCATGATGTCTACTATAAGAGTTTCTTATAACCCAAATCGACCCATTTAACATTGATTTTATTGACCTCTACTATAAGAGTTTGTTTTAATAAAATATGAAAAATAAAATTTCTACTTGTAACTTTTAAATGAATCGACCCAAGTAATGATCTGTCTGAATGCGTCAATGTTAAGTCTTGATATGTTGGGTCACATAAATATATCGAGACCAGTACAAACTACTTTTTCCAAGTGGATATTTGTGAGTAATAATTAACACATAACTGTTTATCTGTTTTCAGCACAAAAGGAAAAGTGTTGGTTTAGAGCTTTATCCCCCAGGAAGAGGAAACCTAACATACTTGGTCATGGTCGTGCATCTGAGGTATACTTTTTTGACACCCAAACCTTTCTCTCATCACATGAATAAAGGCATACACATCTATATATATATATATATATATATATATATATATGTATCATATTTTTGACACCCATGCCTACCCATCAACCGGATAACGCATCAGACCATCCATGGATAACTAATTCCTTCATTCAGGGCTCTAAATTCCGTTTTTTTGGTTGTTATCAAGGTCTTCTGGTTTTTATTTAATTCAGTTCTCTCTTCCCTCAAAATCTTATACAATATTGCCTCTATTGTACTTCATTACTACAGTCTTAGTCTTTGCCTGAAGGGCCTCTTTCTCATTCTGAACTTCCACCAATTCATTTTCCTCTACTTTTTGAATTTGAGTCGATTTCTCTACTTGTTTAGAGGGAACATTTTCAAGATGCTCTTTGAGTTCATTAATAGAAATATTAGAGTTGGAAAAAATCAAAAATCAAATACTTGATCCTTTGATGAGTTCTTGATATCTGATTAGCGACCCTAAGGAAGAAGTTAACATTTTTCCCATCAGATGATGACCAGATCTCCGC